>NC_064629.1:302845533-303470533 GCF_023864275.1 Schistocerca cancellata
ATACAATAGGTGTACAGAACAATTGGAAGGATGTTAAATTACTATGTGAACTCATTCCATAATAATTAGGATATATATCTTTCATTAGTCATTGCTGCAGAAGTTTAAAGATCCACATCAGTACAGGGTTGTCTCCAAACATGGTGGTATATGGAGGGAAAGTGCTGTCACCATTTGATATGATTAAGGTGAAATAAGGCAAGGATGGAGAATCGATCTGTGGATTCAGAAGAATAGGGAGAGAGGTGTGGAAGCAAGTAATGCAAACAGAAAGGCACTAGAGAAACAGGAGGATGTTGTGAAATGGAAAGGGAGCTTATTGCATTCTACAGTAGGGCAGTGGGGGATGTTATTGAGCCCTAACACACTGAAGGTTGAGACAAAGCAATCTGTCAAAAGGTACCGTGGACTCTCCCAAGTGATAAAAACTACGTCAGCAGTCAACATAAGGCTACAGTTGCCAACAAAGTTGACCTGTGACAGTTCCGAGGTGCTGTGGAGTTGATCCTCTGGGTAGTCTCTGCAGAGCCAGAGAAAGAGGCAAAAAGAAAGAAGCAGAAGAGTACATGTGAAAGCATAGTCAAACCTGTTCAAGAAGCAACATATGCAATAAAAGGAAATAGCAGTTTCTTTCTTTATTTTTATTTTAGTTTGTGTGTGTGTGTGTGTGTGTGTGTGTGTGTGTAGGTGACTCAATACACCATCTTCAGGCCTTAACTGACGCTGAGGGGGTGAACTCCAGTCGCATACACAATCCTATCAGTGGCCCACATCTATGAACTGGTTTCTGTAGGCTACTGTAACAGCAATCTTGTGTCTGCAACCGTCAGCTGCCAACTGACGTTTCTCCAGTCAGTCAGTAGTTGATGGATGCAGACACAAGATCTCTGTTACAGCACTCTATGGAAACCAGTTCATAGATGTTGGCCACTGCCAGGATTATGCATATGATTGGAGTTCACCCCCTCAGCATCAGTTAAGGCCTGAAGATGTTGTACTGACTCACTAAAACTGGTAGCTATATAATAAATAACATCAAAATGATGGCTGCAGGTGTTCCATTTTATTACGTAGGAGTATGGCCGAAGTCCCTCAAATGTCTAATCAGAAGGATGAACATACAAGAATATGTTATGTGTTAGAATAAGGGTTTATTTAGTTTTATTTTTATGTCAAGTACAGAATAGTCACAGCAGATTTACGAGGCGTGAGGCAAAATGGTGACAGTCCCTGTCCTCGGGTTGGTGTACAGTGAGGGCGAGGATGGCAAAAATGCTAGTTGTGATGGTACTGTACCTCTTCACCTGGAGCAGAGTAGGAGTGCTGCAGAACCAACATCTGGAAAGAGCAGTTCTGTTCACCAGTCAATAAGATGTGTTGATTACTAGCCACCAGGGGATGCAAGGTCTAGTTTTTAATGCACAGGAATTATGGAATGAAGTGAGAAGGCTGGAGGAGGTGTTTTCTGGTTTTTGATGGGTGGTCAATGTGACAGTATGCAACATAACAGGGCAAACTTTCCATCCACTAGCCATGGTGATATGAGATACTTGAACATAACATAGTCGCGGCTATACTGGTCAAATAAACCACTACAGATAATCCCAAAGAAGAAGAAACTAACCTTCATGAACCATACACTGAAACCAAACCGGATTCGTTGTTCCTTGAACCGGCTAATAGCTGCACAAGAGGGGTGAATTTCAACAGAACAGTTGATGCAGCATGTTAAACAATGTTGGGATGGGCAACAATGAGTAACTGTGACCTGGAGCATCTTAATACCTAGCACTGTAGTGGCTCTAACTCTGTTCTGCACAGCCTTCATCTATTTGAAGTGGAAAGCCACCCAGGAAACCGATCCATCAGTAAAACAAATTCTGGTAGGCTGGATCCCTAGAGCACAAAAGTGAATGAATGAGGAATATTGTAGTGTAAATGTCAGAGGTAAATGTGTTTCTTAGTTTTTAAGAGAGTATGAGGTCACATAATGAGCCATTAACATTTGAAAAGAGAACTGCCAAGGGAACATGACTGACAGAGCGTGAGCAGTATAAAAGCGTAATGCATCTTCCAGAGGAACTAATGAACTGTTAAGTGGGTAGTCATGAGCAACTAAGTAGTGTAAGAAGAACTATGGCAAATAAGGTTTGTGAGTTAAATTCAGACTCTGAGCTGTGTAAAATTAGCTGCCAGATATTTGTGTAACTGAAAATTAGGAGTGACATTTGATTTACTGTGTAGACCTATCTTAATGGAAATCTGAGGGGCCGGGTGTAGTGCCATGCCACTACTATTTTGAGGGCACAGTCTCTGAGAAGGTGCAATGGAATACTGCATTAGCCACCTGTAGCTGCTAGGCTCATTTTTTGTAATGTGCCAGCACATCAGTAATGCATGGCAGAGGCAAGAGGATTCCTCCACCATCAGGGTTTCAGTGGTGTTGCCACGTACATGACAAGAAATGGTGCATCGGCAAAACAGGTAAGCTGCTATCTGGAATAAGCAGCCGTTGATTTTGTAACAAAGTCATTGGCAGCCCCGCAGTTTACTAGGACAAAGGGGCTCTGTCAAACGAGGAGGCGACATGGAGCCACCATCAGCAGCCACGGGTTCAAGTCTCCATTGTAGTACCAGCTTCCTGCACTAAGTCCATCCTCTGGACTTGGTGCCAAAGCGTGGTGATTCTTCCCAGCTCACACCAGCATCAGCCGGCATCCTGCCCAGGAGGAGCGGGTTACACACCGGGCACAGCAGCTCCCTTCCGACAATATGGTGGGCATGTCACCTCACTGCACGCTTCAGCTGCTCATGTGCAAACATTCACTGTGGAGTTGGCTTCTTCTGCAAGATTCCTGTATGTCTCAAAGTGCCACTGGCATTGGGTCTGTGGCTCGTGGAAGAGGGGCATGTGCTTGAGTGCAGGCATCGGAACTCAATGCAGGAGCACGTTTCAGCTAGCTGGCTCATCACTAGCAGCCACCTGGCCGGCTGCCAGCCCTCATTACTTGGGACAATGGCGGTGTTGTCTACCCATTTTGGCACAGTGCTGATGCACAAATAGAAAATGAATTATTTATTTTGATAGCTGCTTATCTCTGGGACGTCATCACCCCGCCACCCAGCTGTTCAACCTTCTGACAATGTTGCCATGCCACCATCCCGAGGATCAGCTATAATACCTTCACAATGGTCAAAATGCCCGTAATACTCAATCAACAAAACATATGTGTATCATTGCTAACATACAACAAACACTGCTAGAAAAACAAACATGGGGCAAAACTGAGCAGTACTGAACACAAGCCTGAGGGCAAAGAGTAAAGTGGGCATTTACAACAAGTACTGTGGGTTGATGGAACAAGTTTGTTTACACAGAAGACACAGAGTGCATACTGTTAATATTTTCACTGCTGCACTGATATTTTCAGTGCACTATAGACAGAGTCACATCAATTTGACCACTACCTATGTTCCACATCAATGTGCAATAACCACTCACAGATGGCAGGTGGCAGCACTGGTAATGGAGGGTATATAAAGTGCATCGAGTGCATGCAGAAAACAGAGCAGTCATTGTTGTAACATGGAAATGGAGTGATCCAAAACAGCTAAGTCTTTAAACTGTTCACATGCCACTGTGATTAAAGTACACCAAGCATGGCAAAATGGCACCATCCAAAACCGGCGCGTAGGCAGGTTTCATGGGCCACAGGCCATGAATGACAGGGGTGAACGAGGCTTGCAGAGATGTGTACAGGCAAACAGACGTGCAACGGTTGAACAACTGATGCCCAGATGAACCAAGGGGCTTCTAACGTCTCTTGTCAACGGCCATTCAGCAATCATTGCTGCAAATGGGCCTCCACAGCAGGCACCTGGTTCACACACCCATGCTGCCCACTGTTCTTTGGCAATGAGGGCTACAATTTGCATGGCAATGCAGCAACTGGACATCCACTGAATGGTAACAGGTGGCCTTTCAGATGAATCACATTTTATGCTCCATCAGACAGAGGGCCATTGGCATCTGTGATGTGAAAAGTCTGAAACCAAAAACACTGCATGTGTTATGGTCTAGGGGATGAATTCCCTGGGTCACCTCATCATTCTGGAAGGCACAATGGATCAACACAATTGTGCATCTATCCTTGGGGACCATGTCCAACCATACACGCAGTTTGCTTGTCTTCAGCACAATGGCATCTACCAGCAGGACAATGCAACATGTCACACAGCTCATAGTGTATGTGTGTTGTTTGATGAGCACCAGAATGAGTTTACCATACTCCCCTGGCCATCACACTTGCCGAATTTAAACCCAATTGAGTATCTGTGGGATCACCTCTATCAGGCTGCACACATCAGGGATCCTCGACCAAGAAACATAGCACAGGCTGGCCATGGCACTGGAATTGGCGTAGCTTCACATCCCTGTCAGTACCTTCCAGAACCTCACTGGTTCTCTTCCCGCATATCTAGTGGTTGTTCAGGCTTTTGACAGGTGGTCACACTAATGTGACTGGACAGTGTAGATAAAAAAATGGGGTAAGAAAAAAATGCAGTTACTGTGTAACAAGCAACTGCAGACCATGGGTCTGTTATTATCAGTTACTCAGAAAATATACCTGAAAACATCCGAAATTTTGTCAGTAGGGCTTGGGTTCAACCTATGTAATTTAGATTACACTTATATCTTATTAGATCTTAAGTTAATGTATTTTTTGCAGTTCTTAACCATGGTATATTTCTATCCAGCTGACCAGCTCAACAATTCATGAACTGAGTGAATCAAGGGACAGATATACCAAACTTATTTAACGGCAGTACAACACAGAAGCTGTCCAGGCAGACACTTGGACTTTAATAAGAGCATTGATTGGTTTATAAATAAAAGAAATACAGATTTTGATCACTGAATGCTTCCCCTTCCCATTTTAAACACTATGTGTGCATTCTATGCCAGTTTTTTTCAGTTGTTCTCCCTAATTTCTTATATCTAGCACCTGTGCAGTACATGCTGTTTTGGATTAGATTGGTTTATTTTGGCAGATTTTATTCACTTATATTTTCAGTGTCTTTTTTCAACAGGGTGTTTTTAAAAAGTGTCTCATATTCTTACAGGAGATAGTAGTGATCAAAAGTAGGAAACAAATCCACAAAACATATGTCTGGAAACAAGTACTTTTTAAGATATGGGTCATTTTTCTTGCATCAAGAATAGTCAATAAGCAGAGGTGAAGGCTGTCTCTCTATAGATATTTACTGTTCATTTATTTTGGGTTGTGTTTGTCTCTGTACTTACTCATCTGACTGTAATGTTGTTGTCAGACAGCCATCCCATATGTATAATTTTGAAGTTGTGCTGACATCAGAACAAGATTATATAATCAATGGACTGTGAATAATGTAAACACTGATACGAAATCATCTTATTTCATATGGTAAATGGCAGATATCATAAGCTGCTACTGTTTAGTCAGTGGTGTTAACTGACACTTATGTATATGTACACGGAACAGTGTCCTCAACGCCATACTCCATCAGAAAAAATGTTCAGCAGGTTATTCAAATGATTTGCAGACAAAAGGATCATTCACAGCAAGGACAAGCAATTGCAAAAAGCCTTGCCCAATTTGTACGTGTGACATGAAAGAATTAGTGATCCAACAAGCAAAGATGAAACTGATAATATGTACTCAAAATATGAGCTGCCAAAGGCACAAACTATACATTTGCATTGTCAATTCTGCATCAACAGTTATTTTATCCACATCAACTACAGTGTGACCAAGTTCTTATACCAAAACCCCACTAAGTAAGATTACAGTTCTGCCAACAGACTGTACGATGAAACACTGAAGATGTACAGTTCACAGCTTGCATTTTATTTAAGGATGAGGCAGTATTCACATAAAATTGGATAATAAATTACTACATTAAACACATGTGAGCAGATGCAAAGCCTCGAGCAATTACAGAGGGAAGACAGTAGGTTCACTTAAGTATAATGTTCGAGCAGTAATTGTGGGTGACCTACTCACAGGACCATATACTTTACCAGACAAATAGTTTCAGTGCAACAAATTACCTGCACTATTGGAGTATGTCATCTCTGCAGAAAGACAACTGATGTGATTTATGGACAAAGGGGCTTAACCCACTTCTTTACACGTAATATGACAGTGCCCAACACAAACATTGCATTAGTGATAGACTGATCAAAAAAGTCCAGTCGAATGGCAATCCCATTCACCTGGCCTTAATACTTTAGATTTCTGACCATGGGATAATTTAATGCAGTGGTGTATTCCATATGCATTGACAATGCACACATTGCACAGGGGTGTATATGACACATATGTGCCCATCTCAGGTGGCAATCAGGTGTATCTATGTGAGTTTGTGATTCTTTGAGGAAGAGCATTAAGGATGTGTGAGATTATCAGCCACACTGAACATGTCCTGTACAATATGAGACACATTTTTAAACACTATGTTGAAAAGTAATTTCACTTTGTCGCAGAAGTACTCACTTTAATTCGAGATAAGTTGTAACATTTACGCTTACTGCAATGGACATGGTGAACTTAATAGAACCCAAAAATAAAAGTAATGATAAGAACTAAAAATATGATACAAGGAAGAAGGGAATTTCACTGAAAAATACCATAACTGGGACAATTTTAGTAGCTATGATAATATACAAGATCAAAGGCAATGAATCTTGAATTTTAATATTAGCAGTTCCTATATCAAAACCAAAAAGTAATATATGAGACAGAAAAATGATACAACTTTTTAGAAACTGATGTGTTGCCAAATGGATGTACGTGACCTTTTAAATGTTTTAATAATAATTTTTTTTCATAAAGAAGGCTTAATAATTATATAAGGGGCATTCAAATGAAACCCAGTGATTAGTGTAAATTAATGGTAATGATTTTATTAACTCAAAAATGTAGTTATACACAGTATACATACTCAAAAACAGCCACCAAAACTGTTTGCACATTTATCGCACTGCAACACTAGCCGGTCAATTCCATCCATGAAGAAGCTAGTAGGCTGCTGTCGGATTCAGGCCTAGACCAGTCACACACTTTGTTTTCCACTGCGAACCCATGTCCGCGAATAGCTTGTTTCAGAGGTCCAAACACATGAAAGTCACAAGGTGAAGGGTCGGGAATGTATGATGGATGTTCCAGCATTTCCCACTGAAACTGTTGCAATGTCGTCTTCATCGCATTGGCCATGTGTGAGTGGGCATTATCATGCAGGAGGATAATGCCATTGGACAACATGCCTTGGCTTTTCAATTTGATGGCTTGTCTAAGGTTCTGTAAAGTGGACTGATAACACTGGGCATTGATGGAGGTTCCCTGTCCCAGGAACTTGACAAGCAGTGGGGCCCTTGGGGTTAAAAAAGAAGGACATCATGACCTCACCAGAACAGGTGAGCATGGCCTTTGATTTCTTTGGAGGTGGTGAAGCCGCACATTTCCACTGCTTGCTCTGATGCTTGCTTTCCAGTTCAAAATGGTGACACCATATTTCGTTGCGTGTGACAATACATGACAGAAAGCCATATTCCTCCTCATGATAATGTTGCAGATGACTCAATGACAGCGCCATTCAAGTAGTATGCTATTCGGTGGTCAGTTGGTGGTGAACCCACTGCATACAGGTTTTTCAAAAGTTCAAGTGTTGGAGCATTATGGTGTGGGCGGTGCCCAAGTTAATACCCAGTAACCAACGGATCTTGTCCATGGTGATTCTGCGGTTGTCCAAGACTAAAGAATTCACTTTCGCAACCATTTCTGGTGTGATGACACGGTGAGCCTGTCCAGGACGAGTAATGTCTTCCAGTGACGCGCGCCCCTCAAGGAATCATTTGCACCATTCCACAAGACTTGAACGACTCAGACTGTACTCATCATACACAACCTTCATCCGTTGGTATATTTCAGAGCCTCTACCTCCCTTCGCCACCAGAAATCGAATCACTCCTCGTTCTTGCTTACTTGCCTGCAGGTTTGGTAGTGGATGATAACTTGTGTGACCACCTTCTCTTCGGCATGAAACCACACTGGTAACATCAAACAGTGTGCATGCATCAGTCTCTCTACCAATAGATGATGTCACCATACCCGCAGTTACATGGTGCCACCTTACGTGTAAGGCAAATGTAAACACACTGACCAGCGTTCATTTGAATGAACCTCATAATTCTCACACTACCAGTTTCGGCAACTAATTGGCATCTTCAGATGTGATTAATCCATTAACAGCTTCAGCATGATAAAAAATCCAACTATTCACTCTGAAAATCATGAGGTAGTATTAAATATGTCAATAAATCAACATCATGTCATCACATATTTAAGAGTCTTTTAATATGTGATGACATGGTATATAACTCACTGACATATTTTATATGACGATGTTCAAAGAGCATAACTGGAATTTTTATATATGTATCATGATGAAGCTTTCAGTGGATTAATCACATCTGATAATGGCAACCAACTGCCAAAATGCCAAAACCAGTAATGTAAACATTATAATTATTAAGTGATCCTGATATAATACATTATTATATAAATATTATAACTAATGGAAGTATACAGATCAGTTACAACATTATGACCATAAAACTAGTAAGGTAACTCACTATTTGCACAAAAACAGTTGCAATTATTTAGGATTTGGGTTCCAACAGTTTTTAGCACATGGCTACAGGTAACTACTACCAGGTGACCAAGCACATACCACCAATTCATATGTATTATGAGAATGTCATTTGTAAGCTTTGACTAGCTTACTACCATACCAGTATTTATAGGCAGCGCATAATGTGTCAGGATATCACTGCACTCATCAGGCCACACTTGCCTAATTCTAGCGTTATACTACAAGCAACCATTTTGTTTGAAACTCCAATGGTTGGTGAGGAAGACGTTAGCAGTAATACTGACATGGTACAACATTTTCATGGTGGCATCTACAAACACATGTCCAAGACAGACATATCTATATGGTCCTATAGCATAATGATCTCACTACTGGCTTGCATCCAAGTCACTGTGCGTGTTCTGAGTGTGTATTCTCCTGGGAGATGGAATACCCCTGCCACAAACACTGAAGGAAACTAATAGGAGGCTTCAATCATATGATGAAGCAACTTTTATATTTGTTCCATGGTCCAGTCATGATTTTCTGCACCTTCTGTAATTGGAACTTATGATTTTATGGGTCATTAAAAAAAAAAAAAAAAAAAAAAAAAAAAGGAAATAGAGAAAGAGCTCATACACTACCAGATTTTGAAAATTTATTTATGTGGGTGGAATAACACAGATTGCAATAAAAACAGTAACTCTATTTATAAAAAGCATTATGCTGATCAGTGAAATGAAAAATATAAGGAAAAAGGTTATTGGTGCATGGTTCATGATAAGCACTTTACTGTTAAATTAATTCAGGAAATAATTGCCTCATAACAGTACTTACCTTTTAATAACTGAAAATAGCGACTAAGCGCATCATTGCAGCCAATTAAACAGTAAAGCTGCTTTGGCGGCAACAAGGTCTGAGTGCCATTCTACAACAAAGAATAGTGTGACACAATTAATTTCATTTGCATAAGTTTTGAAAATTAGTATTACCAATATCATACAATTGGGAGGACTAAAGGTGCAGTCCAACATGCACAGGAAACTTTATCAACATGAACGACATTACTGGTGTACGTGGAAGTATACTCAATGTTGACAGAGAAATTACGAAATGAGTCATTGGTCACTTGGAATCACTTCGACAAGCAAAGCTAACAGTCTAACAGTTTTTGGAAGAATCAAATACAATACTTCAATATAATTTGTGGATGATAGTTTAATGCATGCTATTTCACACCATAAAATAAAAACAGCTCAGAAAGGTGATTTTCAGTTATAATGAAATTATCTTCCTCTATAACTTCAAAATGAATGAAAAATAATCATTTCATTTCAAACTCTACAATCAGAAAGTGTCCTTTTTAATCTGCTACAGCAGAAGTAGAGCAGATTACTAGAAGTAAAATAGCAATCTCAAAATTGGATTTATGTACATTAGTGTCTCACAGTCTAGTACTAGAAAATAAATGAAAATTTACATAGTTGTGTCATTAACTATCATGCCAAGGGTCTCAGTCTTGCCCTTTATGACACCCATAAGTCTTTCCAAAAAATATTTATCTGCTGAGTCAAGGTGTCATTCTGTGGCAACAGTTCAACAAGTTTCCTATTCATTATTCAACTTCAGGTGAGGTGTTGGGTTTATGTCCAGTTTGTGTCTTTACAGATGCTGGATGCTGGCTCCTCCTCCTTGTCTGCAGTGACTGGGCCAACCATGCACCTCTGGAAGGGGTTTCACAGACGGTGGTGGTGGGGATCTGCAGATAGATGATAGTTTAATGCATGCTATTTCACTCCATGAAATAAAAACAGCCCAGAAATGGGATTTTCAGTTATAATGAAATTATCTTCCTCTATAAATTCAAAATGAATGAAAAATAATCATTTTATTTGAAACTCTACAATCAGAAAGTGTCTTTTTTTAACCTGCTATCAGCAGAAGTAGAGCAGATTACCCCCGGTGTGTTGTAGGGTCCTGGCATCGCATCCTGGTGCTACCTGTCCGTTCCATCCACTGTCTTTGCTGCTTTCACACCGGAGCACTCTTGATGTATTCTTTCTAGCACTACATACCATGCAGAGTGCAGATGGAAACCACTATCCTGGTTGACAAGATCATCATAGATCTGTATCACCACTGCCTCATTTGATGATCGAGTGACAGAAATCATTCGTCCAGGACAACGCCACTGTCTGTTCAAAATCAAACATATGGCCTTCATTGAGGCTGTGCTCTGCCACTGCAGATTTGCCCATTTGTCCAAGGCGCATTCTGGGCAGCACTGCGAAATACACCATTGCTTCTGGCCAATATACTGCTTGTCACATCCACAGCTAATGCTGGAGACTAATGGTGGTGTCTGTAGTCCTAGTTTGTCTTCCATTGGGCCAAGCATATTTTTGATTTTAGCCAATGAGTGGAAAATGGTTTTAATGCTGTTCTTCTCCAATATCCTGCCAATCTATGGCGTGGGCAGGCCAACATACGGAAGGAATTCAGGACAATTTATGTCTTCTTCTGTATCATCTTCTTTCTTCTTCTCACTTGGTTGGAGAGTGTGTCTTACCTGTGCTTACAAGTAGCTGTTCTTGTGAAGATTTCCCTCAGATGCTGAAACTTGGTGGGTAGACTCTCCTTGTCACATATGTCTCATGCTCTGAGCATCAGGGTGGCGAGCATAGATTTGCACTATGCTGGATGGTGGCAGCTACTGGCATTTAGGTACAGGTTTACGTGTGTCTTTTTTTCTATAGACAGAATGTCCCAGTGTGCCATCAGTTTTATTCATTATCAGCATAGTCCGCAGCTCGTGGTCTTGCGGTAGCGTTCTCGTTTCCTGTGCACGGGGTCCCGGGTTCGATTCCCAGCGGGGTCAGGGATTTTCTCTGCCTCGTCATGACTGGGTGTTGTGTGTCCTTTATCATCATTTCATCATCATTAGCTCGCAAGTCGCCGAAGTGGCGTCAGCTAAAAAGGACTTGCAATATGGCGGCCGAACTTCCCCACATGGGGCCTCCCGGCCAACAATGCCATACAATCATTTCATTTCATTATCGGCATATAGAGGAAATGCAGGCATCTATTTTCTTCTACCTCCATCATGAACTATATATTAAGGAGGTCAAGAAATTGCTGTAGGTTTTCTTAGCCATGTGGCCACAGCAGGAATGTGTCATTCACATATCGGCAAAATGTCTTTGGCTTCAGACACACCATTCTGATAACCATTCCACCAAAGTGTTCCATGTACAGGATTTTGATGCCTGGCGCAAGATGGATCCCATAGTGACTCCATCTAACTGCTGCTAGAACCTTCCAGCACACTGGAAGTTTGTGGTAGTGAACGCGTGGCAGAACAGTTCCACAGTGTCTTCATCAAAGTGGCTCCCTAGTAATGTCAAGGAATCCTTTAGCAGTACTCGTATGAAGAGAGACGTGACATCAAAACTGACCACGAGATTACCCTTGTCCAGATGTACCCCTAATGTACCTTTACAAACCCAGCTGAGTTTCTGACATGATGTGTGCAGTGACCCCCAAGAGGATTTAGTAACTGCACCAGGTGTTTAGCTATTTCATACATTGGTGAATTTATCATGTCCACACTGCTGGTCATAGAGGAACTTCCTTCTTGTGTTATTTTGGGACACCATATATCCACGGTGGTATAAGTGCTCTAGGGTACAGTCTTCAGAGCATACCTGAGTTGTTTAGGGGTGAGATGGTGTTCCTATTCACAGTTGGTGTATGATCCTTATGTACTGGTTTGTAAGCTGGATCTTGTAACAGCATCTCAATCTTATGCCAGTAATTGACTGATCATAGCGGCACAATTGCACTGCCTTTGTCAGCTTCCTATGACAACTGTGCTTAATAAACAGTTTCTTACTTATGGAGACATTAGATTCTGGGCTGTTAATAGGAGGCCCAGTGGAGTCTGCATGAGTGCAAGAGAGTTAATCATAGAGACCAGCTCAGGTTTCTATAGTGTGGAAAAACCACATCAGATAGATCAGTGACATAACACTAAAGTGAATAAGTGATTATAGTGAAACACTCAAGGAGACAGGACGATTAGATTTATATGATTTAGATTCAGGTACTTGGCAAGAGTACTTGATCCTGAACAGGTGTTGGTGATGTGAGGTCAGTACATTCCTGTGGAAAAATTTAATACCACCCCTTCATCAGCACTGATTGCACAGTGAAGGCAATATTATCTGGCAAACTCAGTAAGTAAAGATATCATGGAACAGTGCTTAAATTCCACAGTGGATCACCATACTATAACATAAAATGCATGTGTCTAAAGCACTGTTTTTAAATTTGGATGCTGCAACAGTATTGCCAGTGATCTGCAAACCATATCATCTTCATCTATTGGCTATTAAAATGTGCAATAATTGAAATATCCATGTGAATTTACATTTTTGTGCCTGTTTATTTAATGTGAAATCCTGATGAGTGTGAAAGATACACACCGATTCTTTTTCTGTACATGCAAAAGATATGAAAAAAGTTGAAATTCATAAATGGATAAGTGAATTTAATGGAGAAAACATTATGAGAGGCGGAATGGTACAAAAATGGGTTAGAACATTTAAAGATGCCCATTATATGATGAAGTGTGAAGTGGCTGACCATCTGTCATAACTGAATTTTTGGTAGTGGAAGTTTACACAAAGGTTCAATAAAACACATACTTCATCATTTCATCCTTACGTACTAAGTTTCCTTAACTTTCAAGAAGTGTTCTTTATGAAAGTCTTACAGAGCACTGAAAATACCAGAAACTGTGATCACAAGGTGTACTTAAAAAGCTGACAGTAGCGCACAAAACCAATTGAGCATCCAGTGCTTCCAATTTCCATGGGCGGTACAGTAGGACACGTGTAGCTCATGTTGCACCAGAATTGACAAATCAATACAAGGCATGGAGGAATTGAACACCATCAAAGAAAGTGAAGTCCAAGCAGACAATTTCAAGCAAAAAAAAGTAGGGTGAATTGCTTTTGTATCAAATACAAAATTTTGATTTTTGGTAACAGACATAGCAGTAATATAGCCCAATGTGCAGGTTACTTAAAAAAATTGATCGATCAGTTGTGAGTCTGCACAGGTTAATACGTAGCATAGACCACAATCTAGGTTAGGTTGGAAAGTGACAGTTCGGTGGTTGGTTGGTGAGTGGAATGAACATGAACAGAAAGTCTTAGTTGTGCTGACAGACTAATCTGTAGTGTAGCCCCAAGTCTACAATTGGCTGGAAGGTGACAGTTTTATTTGCAGGGAGTAAACAGATTTTTGTTCTGCAGAGAACAGAGATCTGTTTCCACAACAGTAGTATCTACTCATAAAATCTACTGAAAGGACTGTTAAATAGAAAGATAAAATGCCACGAGTTATATTATGTATACACCTCCTTAGTTCACAACTGTAAACTCATTCAAAAGTGAGGCTAAAGGACCACCTTCATAAAATTTTAAATACTCCACTCTAACATATTTGTTTTCAGGAATATTAGTAATCTTTTTTCTGTGTTTCTGCTATTCATCAACCGAAGTTGTTGAGGTTACAAATTCTGATGGAAAAAATTTGCACAACCAATACTAGTTTGGAAATCGTAAGAGACATAGTGTCATATAGTTCATAATCATCAATGTGTGTGCGAATATAATAGATTAAATTTCAAACCTCTCCACAGGATCTTGCAGGTCCCTGAGAATGGGACTAACGATTCAGGTTTGGGCCACTGACTAAGTATATTCAGCAATCACTGATTGTTTTCATCTAGTATTAAGACAAATAGTTTAAATGCTGACATATAAATAGTTACGTGCTTTTATTATTCTTACTTACATAGGTCAGATTCTTAAGCCAAGAACTTATGTGTTACTCACACAAATGGTCTGACAGGATGATTCGAGAGCCTGTTGCCATGATGAGCATCCTCTTGAACACTGAAAGATAGAAGATTAACTTCACTAAATTCCTGAAGCATTCTGAAAGCCATACTGCATGTCCTCTAAAATTCAATACACATATAGCATATAATCTGTCCATAACACTGGTTATAAACACTAAAATACATTACTAATAGCTTTTTTAGCTTACTGGTCATCACACATTGCACACAAGTTTAATAGGAAATACATATCATTGTGTCATATGCGGCACTGTTAGAACTGAAATGAACAAGAAGTAATCAGTGTGTTACTAAATAAGATTATGTGCTGGAACGTAAATATGAAACTCTACTACAGCAAAACAAGAGTGTGAATTTAATTTGCAAAAAAAATGTGTATAATACAGAGCATTACAGTGTCCACCGCATTTTCGAGACTACTACCGGTACTATAGAAGATGGGCTATGTAAGAAATGCATCAAAACAGTGAAAACTGGTTTTACTTGTAATCAATGCAATAAAAAGGTCCATTTTCATTGCTGAAAAGTGGATCCTTCAGTAAGGAACGACAAAAAATAGGCACTGGACTGGAAGAGTAGCATGTGCACTTCATCAGTTATTCCCAAGAAAGTGAAGCTAAAAGTGTTCACTCATCACAGCAGAAGTGCAGTTTACCAAAGAAAATGCACAAGCAATCAGAACAAGTAAGTCTCATCCCTCCACCCTAAAATTTAGGAGTCAAAAAATCTGCCAGCATAGACAAAACAATACACAGCAAGACATCCAGCAAAGTTTTATTTTTTCTGTGTTTGCTAAGGTCGAACCTGGTGCTACATTTAATTCAGCGATAGAAAATTTAACCATAGAAACAAACAAACTGAACAAAGATGACTATATTTTGATCATAAGAGGTGCAAGTTACATATACAGAAATGAAGGCAAATCAGCACTGCAAAGTAACAAAATGTTACTGCCACAATTGTACCACACCAATGTTGTCAAAACTAGCATATCAGTATGGTACGACCTCTCAGAGTGGCCTTGTGAGAAGATTCAGCTATGTACACTTAGTAGATATCAGCAAACTTAATGGGGATAAACACACACGGCACACACTTCACATGAACATGAAAGGCATATTAAGGTTAGTGGAGAAAATATATTGTCTCTGGGCCCTATTCAGCAAGAGGAAGGAACCAATTGCCATATGTTATAATCACGAGGCTTTTTAGAGAAAAGAAACATTACAGCAGTGTTTCATCATCAACAACTACAATGAATGATAAAGACATCTGCAACTACATATTTCTCTGTTTTAAAAGAAAATAATGTAGAGCTTGAACCAACAAGTAGACAAAGTGATCCTGATAATTCTAATGTAGACTTATTAACAACAGCTTTCTATGAAAAAAGACTAATGTTCCTTCATGTAAATGTACAGTCCTTAAAAAATAAACTGCTGGAACTAAAATAGTGGCCAGAAAAGTTCAACTGCA
Organism: Schistocerca cancellata; assembly: GCF_023864275.1. Lineage (NCBI taxonomy): Eukaryota > Metazoa > Arthropoda > Insecta > Orthoptera > Acrididae > Schistocerca > Schistocerca cancellata. Next base: position 302,861,612 of record NC_064629.1, read on the forward strand.
GCATTCTTATGACAAATGAAAACTGGTTATCAGATACAGAATTAGAGTTAAGTGTATCAAATGGTTATGAATTAGTTACAGGTTACTGCAGAGCAAATGTGAAACATGGTAGCATGTCTAACTAAATTAACAAAACACTAAAGATAAATTATGAAATTATGGATGTAAGTGTACTTTGTATATAATCTAACTTTGAAGTTGCAGCAGCACTGTTGCCAAGACTGGAAATTACAGCAGTGTCTGTACATCGCCCTCCCAATCATTATGAAGATTTGTTTATAGAAAGTGTTCAGAAACTTATAGTCTTACTTTTCATGTATAAAACTTGCTGAGTTTTAATATTTGGTGACATTAATATAGACATAGGTTCAGTAGTAGAACTGTGGCAATTTACTCAATATATTAAGGTAATACTATATAAATGACAAGCCCACCAGACTGATTGCAAGTTTGGATAACATTATCTGTAATTTTCACATGAGCAGATATCAGTTTAATACAATCAAACTAAGTATTTCTGACCATGAAGGGCTGTGGATTAGAATTCATCTGGATCATAAAACAGATACGTGTCATGAAAGAATCATCAGGTCCACAGATTAGCACATCCTGAACAAACTGAAACTAAGATTAAAATTAATAGACTGGAATGGACTATTTACACATGATATGGATGCTAGTGCGACAATCAAAAGATTTTTTAATTGGTAACTGAAATCTTTGAAGAAATATGTCCTAGACGTTATAAGAAACATTACAAGCTTAATCCCCATTCCAAACCAGGAAGTTTAAAACAATGATACAAATCACGACTAAATAATTTAAGAATCTTGATGCTTTTGTATTGTGATAGATCACAGCACAGTAAAGCAGGTAAGAATCAACACAAGATCATAAAAAGCACTACAGATCTGCAATCAAGACGGAAAAATGCAACGCCAACGACAGACATATTCTTAACTCGTCAAATAAATGTAAAGCACACGGACAGTCATCAAGACTGAAATAAATTATCAAAAGAAAGATTACAGTATCCCAGTTCCTCCTGATGCACTAAGTAAATACTTTGCCACTCCTGTATCAGAAATCAACATCAAAGATGATGTGAGCAATGCAGAAGCACTACATCAGCCATTACCCACTACAGCAACTGAACATTTTCAATGGAGTCACGTAACTTGCCAACATGTCAGTGAAGCAATAGCTAAATACAGTAATTCCCAAACAGAGAATCAATACGGCTTTTCTAATTTTATTACTAAACAAATACAAAAAAGATAATAACGCTGTTAACAAAAATAATAAACAAAATATTAACAGTGAGAGTGTATCCATCGTGTGGTAACTGCCGATCCATTTTACTAGTACCAATTATTTATAAATAACAGAGCACTCTATACCTTAGCAGATAAAACAATATTTTGAATGTAATAACATAATCCATCCTGCACAGTATGGCTTTACATCTACCCTCTACCATGAAAGCAGCAGACAGGATCATAACAAAATTATATGACTGATTTGAGAATCAGTCAATAAGTTGTGCGACACGACTGGATTTGACGAAAGCCTTTGATACGGTATTCCACACTATCCTAATAAGAAAGCTACAGTGGTAGGAGTAGGGAAGAAAGAAAGCCCTTCTCCTATTGCAGTCATACCAGTGCAACAGAAAATAGTTAGTGTGTGTAAATAACAAAAAATCAGATCCTTCAAACTGTTAAAAAAGGAGTGTCACAGAGCTCCATCCTTGGGCCCTTTCTGTTCATTACATACATAAATGACATGTTGTACTGTTTGCAGATGACACCACATTAATTGGTCAGAATACCAACATGGATGAGTTACAAATGAATGTAACAATAGGAATAGATAGGTCAACTTCTTGGTTTCAAGCTAATGCATTACACATATATAGCAGCAAAAGAGAAAACATTGTATTTAATCTGAATGACTCCAATAATAAAAATAAATCAGTTAAATTTCTTGGATTCCATATTGATCAAAGTCTAAGCTGGGATAAGTTATGCTCCAGACTCGCAAAAGTGATTTATCTGCTACACAAGCTGAGAGGCTGTGTAACTGATGCTCTGCTGCTGTATGCATACTTTGCTTTCCTCAGTTTCTATCTGATATATGGAGTTTTTCAATAATGAGACTCACCTAGATTTAAGAGTGTATTTAAATGGCTAAGAAAGGCCATTAGATGCATTGTGGGGCTCACACCATGAGACTTGTGTAGACACCACTTCAAGGAAATGAATATTATGACAGTACCTAGCTTATATATTTTATATATTTATTGTTGCCTAGTACACACCAAAGAAAATCTGAATAATCTTGACCTTCAGATGCCAATACACCGTCATAACACTAGACATAGACATACAACTGACAAGCCACATGCTCGACTAGCAAAAATCTACAACAGCTATAAATATCTTAGTCTCACATATTTTAACACACTAGGTAAAAATGCCCACTCAGTGTCCCTGAATGAATTTAAAAGTGCAATAACAAAGTGGGTAAGAAGTAAAGCCTTCTATACGGTGAAGGAATTTGAAGAATGTACATAGATGACTTGGAGTTTTGAAGTGGGAGTAGGCCTATACAAAATTACAAACTGTAAAATTTTACGAAGCTACCAGTGTGGTATGTTGATTCACTATGCCATAAGGCAATACAGAGATAAAGTTTGTGATGATTATAATTACTTACAGATTACATAGATACAAATATATTAGTGTGGTATGCTGACTCATTATTGCATAAGTTAGTTCAATGCAAAAATAGTGTACTTTTCTAAAGTAGTTGCTATTTAAAAGCCTTGTTGTAACATAATTAGGTAAGGATTCAAGTAAAATCACTGTAATGCTGTAACTATAAGTGTATATAAATTGCATATGACAAGACTGATCACATGTAAACATGTTCAAAGGTCAATAAATATTTTGGTCTATACCAACCACGCAATTATTAATGTACTAGTCAGACAGAGCACAGAAGTTACACAAGCAATGGAGATACGAGAATGGAAAATTTCAGTGTGAAATGGAATTGATAAAAACCATTTCAGTGCAATTTCAATTTGTAAAACGTAAACACAACTATGTTTTTTATTTTTTTCCAGTGGCAAAATCAAGGGAGGTAAGACACATTATGACAAGAATGGGAAAAAGCTTGGACACAGTCTTTGTTGAGAAACCATCACGTAAATCTGATTAAGTGATGGACAATAATATGAAAAACTTAACGTACGATAAATAAACGTATGTTTAGGCTAATTAAGTTTGAATGCAGCTGGATATCTGGGTCTTAAGAAACATTATCAGGAAATTCGTCAAATAAATTCACATGGACCTTATAAATACATAGAGTCTGTGATATAATAACAGTCTCTATAATAGACTACAGTAGTGACAAGAAGTGGGCACTCTCAAGGGAACTATTTTACAACCTCCCTAATTATCTCAATGACACTGAACCAAATGCGGAAAAAAAGCTCTACAAATAGGCTGATGCGCAGGATAGAAATTCACATACAGAATTGTTGAGGGTTATAGCCTATTACAGAGCTGAAATAAGTCATGGTCTTAGGATGTGAGAGAAAATAATTTTATTATGAAGCTACCGGCATATAATTTATAAAACTGATTATCGCCAATCATTACTCAGAAACTGGAACGAAATGTCAAAATATTTCATCTGCAGTGGCTTTCTGTTGCTATTTATACGGGATGTAATGTCACGTCCTACAATATTTTGTTAAACGGTTAAAGAACAACGAAGGCTAGCCCCTCTCCTTCTGCCCTAGCATCTGGAATGTGATGATAAACAATCTTTCGCTGTGAGATCCTTAGTCTACGTTATGTGTGCTGATGATAATTTAGCTGAGTTTAGACAAAGCCAACGAATGTGAATCTGAAATAACTGCTCGTGATAACAGACTGATCTGTAGCGTAGCCTAATGTCTAGGCCTACAGTCGCGCCGTGTTTAATGGGCTTTTCGTTATTAAAGCTAAAACTGCTAGATAAATTTTGACATCCTATAATAGATAATGTACCGTACAACTCTTCACCAAGAAATTTGAAACATACAATTTTCCATATCGGTAGATAAAATGCGTAAAATGAAAGAGGGCTCCATTACGTAACTTTTACCAAAAAATAAATAAAATATACATTTCAGCTTCCTTAACAATTCATCTCAATTACTTTACTGTTATACAGAGCAACTTACAAACTCTCGCTCTTTGTTATTAGCCTAATTTTATCAACACAGGACACACTTTTACAGAAAAGAAAGGTCGTAAGTCGTATATTGCGGTATCTCTCTATCACGGTTCACGCCAGTATACATGTCATACGTCAACCACTTCAACAATATGTCGACAATCATGATGCTTTGTTGAGTATGCGAACATGGTTGACAGGTTTTTTCTTTCTTCTGCAGCCACCTGATGAACAAAAAATAGCCGAAATATTGCCACATTTCTATTGATGAAACCAGCCAAAATATTGCCCTTTTTAGAACGGTTAATTTAAGCCAGGTTCACATGTGAAACAAAAGTGTCGCCACAACTAATGGCATACTGTAGTTCCATCTGTGGGCTCCAGTTTATAGTGGCGCTACTTACGAGACGTAACTTCTGTGAACAAAAGTGTCACCACAACTAGTGGCATACTCCAGTTCCAACTGTGAACTCCCACTAGTTAGTGGCGCAACTTCAGAGACGCAACTTCTGTCATGCCACAAAAAATTCAGCTGGTTGTACTTTGTTACGCTACTTTCCTTCCACCACTGATGCCTGGTGGCTGTATTTCGAAACAGGAGCGTTCTGTCGCAGTTATAGTGGAATAATTGCTGCTGTACTCCATTCATTTTAATTGTGTTTTTATTTTATTACCGAAAAAAGTGAAAACAGACGTCGGCAGGTACACTCTCGCAGCTTCTGGAACAACAAGAACAAAATTGTTTGATTTTCTGTATGTGTGTGTGTGTGTGTAAATTGTGGATTATATGCGAATGTGATGTGGCAGCTATTAAACAAGAAATTAGTTATTCAAAATGCTTACACCAACGAATACATTGGAAGAGTGGTGTGTCTGCAGATGACATTTACATGCAAGCTGTTGGTTAGTTTAGCATATAAGACAGCATTTTCGTTTCCAAGAGTTATTTCTTTTAAAAAAATGTTTGTGACTCTTGATTTATCCCTGTGCGAAATCTATTTTCAGATCCAACATTTGGGTTTCGTCTACCTTTTATTTAACCCTTGCCATATCTCTTGTGCCATAACCTGTACTATAACACTGATACACGCCTATGTGATTTCAATTGACGCCATACTGAAAGCTCTGCACCTACATAGAATTCGTGGCATCCTGTGTGAACGTTAGCTCAAGGTGTCACTGCAAAAAGCCACAATCTGTGGTGTCACGTAAGTTGCACATGTGAACTCAGCTTTAATTGTCCTAATTCCAGACTAAACAGTCAAGTGACTTGACAGCAACAATCCTGAAAATGAGAATAGAATAGAAGAGAAACTTTATTGTCACATAACATGTCATATACAGTCAGATGATTGGGACATAGGTGACTCGTCAGTTTAAAGCTACTTCTAATTGTAAGTATACAGAATAATTACAGGTATTTTGTAATTTTAAGTACCACAAAATGATTTAAAATAATCATGTTGAAAATAAAGTAGCATGACAGAATAAAATGTAGCATCAGGCACAGTTATTTGTGACAGTCAGTCAAAAATTCTTCTACACTGTAGTAATATTTACTTGCTAGGTATTTTTTAAAAATAATGTCCAAATTCTTCTGGTGCATAACTTTTAAATTTTTCACAGGCTTTATTTCCCAGCCTCATATCCATATAGTAAGGTGTCTTCTCCAGCTGTTCTAGCCTATAAGTTGGTAACTAATACTGATATTTGTTTCTTGTTTCATAATCATGCTTAAACAGGTTATCCTCAAAAAGTTGTGGGTTCTGTTCAGAAAACTTAATTGTCTCACAGATATAGAGGCCAGGAGCAGTCATAAGATCAAGCGCCTTGAACAGAGGTCTGCAGGATTGTCTTTTTTCTGCACCTGCCATCGCTCTAATGATTTTTTTCTGTAGCCTAAAGACTCTCTTTAAGTCTGTTTTCTCTGATCCCCCCAAAATTATACCATATCTAATCACAGATACAAGACATGCGTGATATACAACGTTTTTGACTGGTGTTTCTATTATACTGCTTATAACATTCATTGCAAATATTACACTATTTAGACAGTGACACATGGCATCAATACGGTCTGTCCATGATAAATTCTTGTTCAGTATTACACCTAGAAATTTGTTTCAGTTTGTGGTTCAAATGGTTCAAACGGCTCTGAGCACTATGGGACTTAGCATCTAAGCTCATCAGTCCCCTAGAACTTAGAACTACCTAAAACTAACTAACCTAAGGATATCACACACGTCCATGCCCAAGGCAGGATTCGAACCTGCAACTGTAGTGGTTGTGCGGTTCCAGACTGAAGCGCCTAGAACTGCTCGGCCACAGTGGCCGGCTAAGTTTGTAGTGGCAAGCTGATTGTCCTCATATGGTATTTCTAGTGTATCCTGTACAGCTTGTATTGTGGTAAAGTGAATGATTTGTGTCTTTGTTAGATTTAATTTCAGACCATTATTTCTCACCAAAGCCTCGATTTCAGCCAGAGACTGCTGAAGATTACTAATTAAATTTTCTCTTTTCTTGCAACTGACTATTGCTATAGCGTCATCTGCATAAAGAATAGTGTCTGAATTTATGTTAATCAGCAGGTCTTGTATATAATACAAGAACAATATTGGCCTAAGATAGATCCTTGTGGCACACCTTGTTCTGTCTTTTTCCAACTTGAGAAGAATCTCTTATCAGTTTCCTCTATTACTATTCTTCGTTTCCTGATTAATAGGTAAGATGACATCCATCTCAGCGAATTTTCAGTAACACCATTCCTTGTAGCTTGCGAAGTAGTAGTTTGTGATCCATCGTGTCAAAGGCTTTACTTAGGTCACAAAATATGCCCAATACAATAGTCTACAGTTGCCCAATACAATAGTCTACAGTTACTGCCCCTTTTACATTGCTGTAATACCTCACACAAATAGAAAAATTGTTGTCCCCCACATCAGTGACTTTTACAATAATTAATGAGTAGGCTTCGTTACCAATTTCATCCAATTAATTATCAAGCAAACACGGTGCAATAAGATGTTACCTTTCACCAAGTTCTCTGCTTTCCATTCTCAGCGATATTTTCTAAAGCTCATTGTTGTATTGATTCCAAAGTGTACTAATCATAATCCACACTTCACAGCTCTTTCTCTACGTGAGTACGTACAACTATTAAGTGTTGAGTCAGCTCAATAGGCGGCGACAGTGAGGATTGGGATTGACTGTTACTGCAGCATGAAGGAATGCAAGACCACTGCAAGTAATAAGGAAGTAGATTTTTTTTTTTTTTTTGCTAGTAGTGTCAGATTTTGTTATATCGCGAAATAATGCAACATCAGCCATGAGAATGATAGGGAAATTCGTATATTCAGCCGGATCGTTCACAGTGATGTCCCAAGAGGGAATGTTTTACATTCGTTTTATTTACGTTCAAGTAAAAGAAAATAGCCATTAAGTCGCCAACTAATTCTTTTAACAGCCACATTTAATCTCCCAATAATGTGCTAAATCACCGCCACAACAGAATTTAGCACAGTGCTGCCCTCCACACAAGACACAAACAATGCTTATAAAAGAAGGAAGACTAGAGTTTAACATCCCGTCGTTTAATGCTTGGGCAGTCAACCTTGGGTTGCAGCACGATCTCCAACTGTGGAATCATGAAAGATTACTGTGTTTTGAAAATAAGTGACAGTAAAAAAAATGAACGAATTTAAGTTACACACCTAAATCAGCTTAAAATCCATAAAAATCATCCCCTGCGTGTCACTTGTTTTCAAAAATACTTTTTTCGTGAAAAACTCCTATCTACACGATATCATTTTTTCAATACAGGTACTTCAGATTAACAGTTATATGTTATGTGTGTCTGTACTACAGAACGACTCCAATTTAAGTACTTTTCAATTATATGTGTAGTAAATTTTCTACAAATTATGATACTTCGTAGTTCATTGTTTAGCAGCTTTTTCAACCTCATCAGCCTTGTTATTTGTGTTTCACATCACATTGTGTTCAAATTACTTTTCCAGTGAGTAAGCTTTGCATACTTTGTTAAGTGCTTGTCTTCAGAGAAATTAACCAGTGTAGTTCCCGCCAGTCAATCTCTTATACAGGGTGTTACAAAAAGGTACGGCCAAACTTTCAGGAAACATTCCTCACACACAAATAAAGAAAAGATGTTATGTGGACATGTGTCCGGAAACGCTTAATTTCCATGTTAGAGCTCATTTTAGTTTCGTCAGTATGTACTGTACTTCCTCGATTCACCGCCAGTTGGCCCAATTGAAGGAAGGTAATGTTGACTTCGGTGCTTGTGTTGACATGCGACTCAATGCTCTACAGTACTAGCATCAAGCACATCAGTACGTAGCATCAACAGGTTAGTGTTCATCACGAACGTGGTTTTGCAGTCAGTGCAATGTTTACAAATGCGGAGTTGACAGATGCCCATTTGATGTATGGATTAGCACGGGGCAATAGCCGTGGCGCGGTACGTTTGTATCGAGACAGATTTCCAGAACGAAGGTGTCCCGACAGGAAGACGTTCGAAGCAATTGATCGGCGTCTTAGGGAGCACGGAACATTCCAGCCTATGACTCGCGACTGGGGAAGACCTAGAACGACGAGGACACCTGCAATGGACGAGGCAATTCTTCGTGCAGTTGGCGATAACCCAAATGTCAGCGTCAGAGAAGTTGCTGCTGTACAAGGTAACGTTGACCACGTCACTGTATGGAGAGTGCTACGGGAGAACCAGTTGTTTCCGTACCATGTACAGCGTGTGCAGGCACTATCAGCAGCTGATTGGCCTCCACGGGTACACTTCTGCGAATGGTTCATCCAACAATGTATCAATCCTCATTTCAGTGCAAATGTTCTCTTTACGGATGAGGCTTCATTCCAACGTGATCAGATTGTAAATTTTCACAATCAACATGTGTGGGCTGACGAGATCCGCACGCAATTGTGCAATCACGTCATCAACACAAATTTTCTGTGAACGTTTGGGCAGGCATTGTTGGTAATGTCTTGATTGGGCCCCATGTTCTTCCACCTACGCTCAATGGAGCACGTTATCATGATTTCATACGGGATACTCTACCTGTGCTGCTAGAACATGTGCCTTTACAAGTACGACACAACATGTGGTTCATGCATGATGGAGCTCCTGCACATTTCAGTCGAAGTGTTCGTACGCTTCTCAACAACAAATTCGGTGACCGATGGATTGGTAGAGGCGGACCAATTCCATAGCCTCCACGCTATCCTGACCTCAACCCTCTTGACTTTCATTTATGGGGGCATTTGAAAGCTCTTGTCTACGCAACCCCGGTACCAAATGTACAGACTCTTCGTGCTCGTATTGTGGACGCCATTCTCCAGGGCTGCATCAGCGCATCAGGGATTCCATGCGACGGAGGGTGGATGCATGTATCCTCGCTAACGGAGGACATTTTGAACATTTCCTGTAACAAAGTGTGTGAAGTCACGCTGGCACGTTCTGTTGCTGTGTGTTTCCATTCTATGATTAATGTGATTTGAAGAGAAGTAATAAAATGAGCTCTAACATGGAAAGTAAGCGTTTCCGGACACATGTCCACATAACATATTTTCTTTCTTTGTGTGTGAGAAACGTTTCCTGAAAGTTTGGCCGTACCTTTTTGTAACACCCTGTATATCTAAACTACTGGCCATTAAAATTGCTACACCAAGGAGAAATGCAGATGATAAACGGGTATTCATTGGACAAATATACACTCCTGGAAATTGAAATAAGAACACCGTGAATTCATTGTCCCAGGAAGGGGAAACTTTATTGACACATTCCTGGGGTCAGATACATCACATGATCACACTGACAGAACCACAGGCACATAGACACAGGCAACAGAGCATGCACAATGTCGGCACTAGTACAGTGTATATCCACCTTTCGCAGCAATGCAGGCTGCTATTCTCCCATGGAGACGATCGTAGAGATGCTGGATGTAGTCCTGTGGAACGGCTTGCCATGCCATTTCCACCTGGCGCCTCAGTTGGACCAGCGTTCGTGCTGGACGTGCAGACCGCGTGAGACGACGCTTCATCCAGTCCCAAACATGCTCAATGGGGGACAGATCCGGAGATCTTGCTGGCCAGGGTAGTTGACTTACACCTTCTAGAGCACGTTGGGTGGCACGGGATACATGCGGACGTGCATTGTCCTGTTGGAACAGCAAGTTCCCTTGCCGGTCTAGGAATGGTAGAACGATGGGTTCGATGACGGTTTGGATGTACCGTGCACTATTCAGTGTCCCCTCGACGATCACCAGTGGTGTACGGCCAGTGTAGGAGATCGCTCCCCACACCATGATGCCGGGTGTTGGCCCTGTGTGCCTCGGTCGTATGCAGTCCTGATTGTGGCGCTCACCTGCACGGCGCCAAACACGCATACGACCATCATTGGCACCAAGGCAGAAGCGACTCTCATCGCTGAAGACGACACGTCTCCATTCGTCCCTCCATTCAGGCCTGTCGCGACACCACTGGAGGCGGGCTGCACGATGTTGGGGCGTGAGCGGAAGACGGCCTAACGGTGTGCGGGACCGTAGCCCAGCTTCATGGAGACGGTTGCGAATGGTCCTCGCCGATACCCCAGGAGCAACAGTGTCCCTAATTTGCTGGGAAGTGGCGGTGCGGTCCCCTACGGCACTGCGTAGGATCCTACGGTCTTGGCGTGCATCCGTGCGTCGCTGCGGTCCGGTCCCAGGTCGACGGGCACGTGCACCTTCCGCCGACCACTGGCGACAACATCGATGTACTGTGGAGACCTCACGCCCCACGTGTTGAGCAATTCGGCGGTACGTCCACCCGGCCTCCCGCATGCCTACTATACGCCCTCGCTCAAAGTCCGTCAACTGCACATACGGTTCACGTCCACGCTGTCGCGGCATGCTACCAGTGATAAAGACTGCGATGGAGCTCCGTATGCCACGGCAAACTGGCTGACACTGACGGCGGCGGTGCACAAATGCTGCGCAGCTAGCGCCATTCGACGGCCAACACCGCGGTTCCTGGTGTGTCCGCTGTGCCGTGCGTGTGATCATTGCTTGTACAGCCCTCTCGCAGTGTCCGGAGCAAGTATGGTGGGTCTGACACACCGGTGTCAATGTGTTCTTTTTTCCATTTCCAGGAGTGTATTATACTAGAACTGACAAGTGATTATATTTCCACGCAATTTGGGTGCATAGATCCTGAGAAATCAGTACCCAGAACAACCACCTCTGGCCTTACTAACGGCCTTGATACGCCTTGGCATTGAGTGAAACAGAGCTTGGATGGCGTGTACAGGTACAGCTGCCCATGCAGCTTCAACGCGATACCACAGTTCATCAAGAGTAGTGACTGGCGTATTGTGACGAGCCAATTGCTCGGCCACCATTGACCAGACGTTTTCAGTTGGTGAGATATCTGGAGAATGTGCTGGCCAGAGCAGCAGTCGAACATTTTCTGTATACAGAAAGGCACCTACAGGACCTGCAACGTGCGGTCGTGCATTATCCCGCTGAAATGTAGGGTTTCGCAGGGATCGAACGAAGGGTAGACCCACGGGTCGTAACACATCTGAAATGTAACGTCCACTGTTCAAAGTGCCGTCAATGTGAACAAGAGGTGACCGAGACGTGTAACCAATGGCACCCCATACCATCACGCCAGGTGATAAGCCAGTATGGCGATGATGAATACACACTTCCAATGTGCGTTCACCACGATGTCGCCAAACACGGATGCGACCATCATGATGCTGTAAACAAAACCTGGATTCATCCGAAAAAATGACGTTTTGCCATTCGTGCACCCAGGTTTGTCGTTGAGTATACCATCGCAGGCACTCCTGTCTGTGATGCAGCGTCAAGACTCAAGGGTAACCGCAGCCATGGTCGCCGAGCCGATAGTCCATGCTGCTGCAAACGTCGTCGAACTGTCCGTGCAGATTGTTGTTGTCTTGCAAACGCCCCCATCTGTTGACTCAGGGATCGAGACGTGGCTGCACGATCCATTACAGCCATGTAGATAAGATGCCTGTCATCTCGACTGCTAGTGATGCGAGGCCGTTGGGATCCAGCACGGCGTTACGTATTACCCTCCTGAACCCATCGATTCCATATTCTGCTAACAATCATTGGATCTCGACCAACGCGAGCAGCAATGTCGCGATACGATAAACCGCAATCGCGATAGGCTACAACCTGACCTTTATCAAAGTCGGAAACGTGATGGTACGCATTTCTCCTCCTTACACGAGGCATCGCAACAACGTTTCACCAGGCAACGCCGGTCAACTGCTGTTTGTGTATGAGAAATCGGCTGGAAACTTTCCTCATGTCAGCACGTTGTAGGTGTCGCCACCGGCGCCATCCTTGTGTGAATGCTCTGAAAAGCTAATCATTCGCATATCACAGCATCTTCTTCCTGTCGGTTAAATTTCACGTCCGTAGCACGTCATCTTCGTGGTGCAGCAATTTTAATGGCCAGTAGTATATATCTCGTTGTCCCTGGACATATCCAAACTTGACCATCGTCCTGGCATAACAAAAAACGTGATTCATCCCACCAGGAAACACGTTTTCACAGATCCACAACCCAATCCTGACTATCCCGTACCCACTGTAATCGTAACTGACGAGTCATGGGTCAACATGGGGACACTTAGGGGTTGTCTGCTGCGGAGACTCATGTCCAACAGTGTGCCCTGAACGGTCTGCTCCGAAACACTTGTGAGTGCACTAGCATTGTAGTCTGTCGTCAAATCTGCCACAGATCGGCGTCTGTCCTGCTGTTCAGAGTGGGCACACATTCTGTCATCAAGTATGGACGTCCAACAGCTTGTCTTTTGTTCGTGGATTCACCATCCTTCAGCCACTTTCCATATATGTTCGTGACAGTAGCATGTGAACAGCCGGCCAGCTTCTCCGTTTCCGAGATGCTCGTTCTCAGATGTCGGGCATAACAACCTCCCCTTTGTCAAAGTCACTTATGTCAGTGTTTTTTCCCATTTGCGGCCCGTATCGTCTCTAGAATGATTCCTACTCGTCTCAGCTCCGGTTATATACTTTCCTTTCCGCATCACGTGCCCATAACGCTACAAGGCGGCATCCAATCTCGTGGATGGCAGCGATCATGATGTTTTGGCTCATCAGTGTGGGTCTTACTAAGTTTATTCCACACCACTTGTAATTTACGGCGAGGAGCGCTGCAGCCAGCCGCACTCGAATATACATTTAAGGCAGTTGTTTTTCTATCTATTTCATTATTGTTCCTCCCTTTGCAGGTTCATTATTTTCTTGTGCCGTATTTTATACGGTCCAGTCACATTAGAGTGACCACCTGTCAAAAGCCTGTATAACCACCGTTTGCTGCTCGGACGTACAAGAAGAGAGTAAGTGAGATTCTGGGCTGACAGGGATGTGGAGCCACGCAGACTCCAATGCCAAGGCCAGCTGCGCTAGGTTTCTGGGTTCAGGATGCATAGCGCGAACAGCCCATGCATAATTCATAGTGGGGGGGGGGGGGGGGGGGCTTGAACACGTTTTCTGAAAACTGTCTTGAGCAGCTAATTATGCAGCCCACGTAATGGAAATCTCTTAGACCCCGTGGCTACAAATGCGTCGGGCCTTGTCGACTACGTCAGTATAGAAACGTGAATTAGTGATCATGATGTCATTACAACGGAAATTAAAAGTTCATAAATCAGTCAAGATGGCTAGGAGAATGTTTCTGCTAGACAGAGCAGATAAGCAGTTGTTAGCATCTTACTTAGGCAGTGAACTGACGTCGCTTAGTTCCAGTAAGATGGGCGTAGAAGAATTATGGGCAAAGTCAAAGCAGTTTGTAAATCGTTGCTGAATAGTTATGTGCTTAGTAACTGGATCAAGAAATTCGTAAAACGCTGAGGAAGCAGAGGCTGTTGCTCTCTCGGTTCAAAAGAATATGCACAAATGACAACAAGCAAATGTTAGTAGAGATTCGTGCATCTGTGAAAAGATCTACGTGCGAAGTATGCAAGAACCACCACCACCATACCTTAGCAAAAGATCTGACAGAGAACTCGAGAAAATTCTGGTCCCATGTAAAATCGCTAACCGGGTCTAAGGCTACCATCCAGTCACTTGTTGACCAGTCTGCTATGGAAGTTAAAGATAGCAAAACGAAAGTGTTCACGCAGGAAAATCGCAAAAACGTACCGTTATTTGGTCATCGAACAGGTTCCCATCTGGGCGACTTAGTAATAAGCAACCCTAGCCTAGAGAAACAACTGCCGGCCGCGGTGGTCTAGCGGTTCTAGGCGCTCAGTCCGGAACCGCGCGACTGCTACGGTCGTAGGTTCGAATCCTGCCTCGGGCATGGATGTGTGTAATGTCCTTAGGTTAGTTAGGTTTAAGTAGTTCTAAGTTCTAGGGGACTGATGACCACATATGTTAAGTCCCATAGTGCTCAGAGCCATTTGAACCAACCAGAAACAACTGAAGGAGTTGAAAACAAATAAGGCATCAGGTCTGCATGGAATCCCAATTCGGTTTTTACAAAGAGTAGTCTGAGGTCCAGATCTCTCGTCCGGCGTAAAGTCCCAAGCGACTGGAAAAAAGCGCAGATAACTCACGTATATAAGAAGGGTAACAGAAGGGACCCGCAGAATTACAGACCGATATCCCTAACTTCAGTTTGCTCCAGAATCCTCAAGCATATGCTCAGTTCGAATATAAAATATTTTCTGAGAATCTTATGTCCATAAATTAGCATAGTTTTAGAAAGCATCACTCGAGGGAAACTCAGCTTGCACTTTTCTCACATGATATACAGAAAGGTACGAGCATATGGAAAAGGATCACAGATAAGTGAGTGGCTCGAAAACCTTTTAAGTACAACAGAGTATGTTGCCCTCGTGTTCAGCAGAGGCAATGGTATCGTCAGGAGTGTCCCAGGGAAGTGTGGTAGGACGTCTGTTGTTCTCTGTATCCATAAATGATTTGGGGGACAGAGTGTGTAGAAGTCTGCAGTTGTTTACTTGGTTCAAATGGCTCTGAGCACTATGGGACTTAACATCTGTGGTCATCAGTCCCCTAGAACTTAGAACTACTTAAACCTAACTAACCTAAGAACATCACACACATCCATGCCCGAGGCAGGATTCGAACCTGCGACCGTAGCAGTCGCGAGGTTCTGGACTGAGCGCCTAGAACCGCTAGACCACCGCGGCCGGCGGTTGTTTACTGATGATGCTGTAGTGTACAGTATGGTCTTGAAGCTGAGTGACTGTAGGAGGATGCAATATGACGTAGACAAAATTGATGAATGGCAGCTAGCTCCAAGGGTGTGAAAACTGTAAGTTAATGTGGGTAAGTGGGAAAAATAGTGTGAGAAAAGTGGGAAAAGTAGCAGTGTCCTGCTTGACATAGTCACGTCGTTTGAATATCTGGGCTTAGCGTTGCAAAGCTGTATGAAATGGAACGAGCATGTGAGGATTGTGGTGAGGAAGACGAATGGTCAACTTCGATTTATAGGGAGAATTTTAGGAAAGTGTGGTTCATCTGTAAAGGAAACACTGGTGCGACCTATTCTTGAGTACCACCTGAGTGTTTGGGATCCGTGCAACGTCGGATTAAAGGAAGACACCGAAAAAATTCAGAGGCGGGCTGCCAGGTTTGTTAGCGGTAGGTTCGAACAACATGTAAGTATTACGGAGATGATTCGGAAACTCGACTGAGAATCCCTGGAGGGAATGCGACGTTCTTTTCGAGGAACACTATTGAGAAAATTTATTTGGTGCTGACTGCCGAAAGATTCTGCTGCTGCCAATATACACTGCGCGCGTGTACCATGAAGATAAGATAAGAGAAATTAGCGCTCATACGGATGTATATAGACACTTGTTTTTCGATCGCCTTATTTGAGAGTGGAGCAGGGAAGAAAATGACTAGTAGTGGTACAGCGCACCTTCCGCCACGCGCCGTACAGTGGCTTGTGGAGAGCTATATAGTGTAGATGTAGAGCAGTCCGATCGAGGTGGTCCCACACATTCTCGATGGGGTTTAAATATGGGGAGTTTGGTGGCCAGTGGAGTACGGGACACTCATCCTGTTGCTCTTCAAACCACGTACGTACATTTCGAGCTTTGTGACACGTTGCATTGTCCTGCTGGTAGATGCCATCATGCCGAGGAAAAAACGAACTGTATGTAGGATGGACATGATCCCTAAGGATAGATGCATACTTGTCTTGATCCATTGCGCCTTCCAGAATGACGAGATCACCCAGGGAATGCCACGGAAACATTCCCCAGAACACGACACTCCCTCCCGGTTGCAGTGTGTTTGCTTTCAGACGTTCCTCGCAGAACACACCAACTGCCATCTGCCCGATGGAGAATAAAAGGTGTTTGAACTGAAAAGGCCACCTGTCGCCTCTCAGTGGACGTCCACTTACGGTAATGGTGTGCAAATCCAGCCATTGTCGCCGATGAACAGCAGTCAGCTTGGGTGTATGAACCTTGTACTTGCTGTGGTGTCACCGCCAGACACCACACTTGCTAGGTGGTAGCCTTTAAATCGGCCGCGGTCCGTTAGTATACGTCGGACCCGCGTGTCGCCACTATCAGTGACTGCAGACCGAGCGCCGCCACACGGCAGGTCTAGTCTAGAGAGACTCCCTAGCACTCGCCCCCAGTTGTACAGCCGACTTTGCTAGCAATGGTTCACTGTCTACATACGCTCTCATTTGCCGAGACGACAGTTTAGCATAGCCTTCAGCTACGTCATTTGCTACGACCTAGCAAGGCGCCATATTCAGTTATTATAAGTCATATCTTCTGAACAGATAATATTGTAACTCATGTACCGTCAAGACGGACGTTCATCATTAATGGATTAAAGTTATGTATCAAACTAGCTACGTCCGCTTTCTAAATTCTAATTCCTTATCATGATCCAGACCTCGCGTCAGTATAGTCCTTCCCTCCTCACGCCAGCCTGCGTGAGCTAAAACGCGTGCATTTCGGTCTCCAGTAGTGACACGGTGTTGGCTCTTCATCCAACACTACACTTGCTGTGGAACCCATATGCAGCAATGTTCACTGAACGGTCGTTGAGGAGAGACTGTTGGTAGCCCCTTGGTTCATCTCGGCGGCTAGTTGCTGAACAGTTGCATGTCTATTCGCCAATACACATCTCCGCTGGCATAGTTCACCCATGTCATCTATGGCCTGTGGTCCGTCGCATTTGCTTGGCGCCAGATTTTGGATAGCGCCATTTTGCCACGCACAGTACACGTTAAACACGACGGCACGCGAACAGTTTACAGACTTAGCCGTTTCGGGAATGCATCCACCCTTGGCCTGAAAGCTAATGATCATGCCCGTTTGGACGTCGGATAAATCGCTCCGTTTCCGAATAACGACCACGACTGTACTGTCCCCCCCCCCCCCCCCCCCCCCCGACACGCATTATATACCCTTCTCCGCTAGTGCTACCACCTACCGTCTATGAGTGGTTATTGCACAGGGGATGACACATCAGTGTGACTGCACCGCGCATTTAACTTGCTCGATGCTTTTTGGAGTTGATGTCTGCTTTCAGTCTAGAGTGTCCATTGTCATCGATATAAGTGACAATGGACCTGCTGTGGCTGAGCAGATGGGAGTGAGGTGAAAGCGGTGCTGTGTGTTGGTGTGAGGCGCCAGCACTCCTCGCTAATAAGGAAGTGGGGAATTAGCCGCGGTCCGCCCGGCTGCCGGCGGACATCTCGGTCTAGCTGCTTCAGTTTTTGAAGGCAATGAAAGAAAATCTTTTCGTAGTCCGAGTTACTCACAATGTATACACTTCTCCTGCTTGGTATAGTGCATTGCTGTTCTGAGATTTGCAGACTCCCCGGCGATTTTAATCCTGACGACCCAAAGAATTTTTAATTAGAAACGGGGCAATCCCTTAGCAAACTCTTTATAAGCATATCAGTATGAGAAAAGATCGTTCAGTTCTTTGTACCTCAGCGCCCAGCTCCTAATATCTGTCTCCAGGGCGAATTTTTCTCTAATTGTCTCTCTGTCGCGGCCACTTTAAAACTTGCAAAGACGTATCCTACGCAACTTCTTCATATTGGCCACAGATACCACGTATTTCAGTAAATATGATTAACGCATTGTAAATTACCTCAGGTTGTGTATTATAATACTGGCGCGGATCCGTGGTTGGGTCCTGGGACCAGGAGCGGGGAGGGGAGGGGGCGGGAGGGGAGAGCACTCTTTCTTACTGCCTCTGTCTCCTCGACCCCCTCTGTCCTCTCCCTCACCACTACCACTTTTAACGTGTCACGGATAAGTATATAGCTTTGGCGTAAAGTTCAAGAAATTGGAAATCGGGTAAATACCATTGAAAAGCATATTTCCGAAGGTATGGTTCAAATGGCTCTGAGCACTAATGGCTCTGAGCACTATGGGACGTAACATCTATGGTCATCAGTCCCCTAGAACTTAGAACTACTTAAACCTAACTAACCTAAGGACAGCACACAACACCCAGTCATCACGCAAATGGCTCTGAGCACTATGGGACTTAACATCTGAGGTTATCAGTCCCATAGAACTTAGATCTACTTAAACCTAACTAACCTAAGGACAACACACACATCCATGCCCGAGGCAGGATTCTAACATGCGACCGTAGCGGTCGCGCGGTTCCAGACTGAAGCGCCTAGAACCGCTCGGCCACACCGGCCGGCCCGAAAGTATGAGATGAACATGTATCACAGAATTAATTTAAGAAATATAGTATCAACAATCTCTCACCACTTCGATAAAGTTATAATTTACGCATCATAAGAGGGCATGCTGGGAAGCAATGACTCCGAACTTTTTATGTAGAAACTTACAAAGCTTCTTTAAAAATAAAACAAGCGTTATTAATATTATACATCTTTATTAGTCATGTCTATACAGGGTGGTCCATTGATAGTGACCGGGCCAAACATCTCACGAAATAAGCATCAAACGAAAAAACTACAAAAAACGAAACTTGTCTAGCTTGAAGAGGGAAACCAGATGACGCTATAGTTGGACCGCTAGATGGCGCCGTCATAGGTCAAACAGATATCAACTGCGTTTTTTTTTAAATAGGAACCCCCATTTTTTATTACATATTGTAGTACGTAAAGAAATATGAATGTTTTAGTTGGACCACTTTTTTCGCTTTATGACAGATGGCGCTGTAATAGTCAAAAACGTATAAGTACGTGGTATCACGTAACATTCCGTCAGTGCGGACGGTATTTGCTTCGTGGTACATTACCCGTGTTAAAATGGACCGTTTACCAATTGCGGAAAAGATCGATATCGTGTTGATGTATGGCTATTGTGATCAAAATGCCCAACGGGCGTGTGCTATGTACGCTGCTCGGTATCCTGGACGACATCATCCAGGTGTCCGGACAGTTCGCCGGATTAGTTACGTTATTTAAAGAAACAGGAAGTGTTCAGCCACATGTGAAATGTCAACCACGACCTCCAACAAATGATGATGCCCAAGTAGGTGTTTTAGGTGCTGTCGCGGTTAATCCGCACATCAGTAGCAGAGAAACTGCGCGAGAATCGGTAAGCGGATCTAAATCCCCTATTCAGTCACTCGTTGACCACGATGGCACCGAAACAGAGGACGACCGAAGAAAGGCAGAAATACTGAATTCAGTGTTCCGAAACTGTTTCACTGCGGAAAATCGTAACACGGTCCCTGACTTCAGCCGTCGCACGGACGCCAAAATGGAAAATATTGAAATAAACGATATCGGAATTGAAAAACAACTGCTATCACTTAGTAGCGGAAAAGCATCCGGACCAGACGAGATACCCTTAAGATTCTACAGTGATTATGCTAAAGAACTTGCCCCCTTTCTATCAGCAATTTATCGTAGATCGCTGGAAGAACGTAAAGTACCTAGCGACTGGAAGAAAGCGCAGGTCGTTCCCATTTTCAAGAAGGGTCATAAATCAGATGCGAATAATTATAGGCCTATTTCGCTTACGTCAATCTGTTGTAGAATAATGGAACATGTTTTGTGTTCTCGTATTATGACGTTCTTAGATAATACAAATCTCCTTCATCATAACCAACATGGATTCCGCAAACAGAGATCATGTGAAACTCAGCTCGCTCTATTTGCCCAAGAAATTCACAGTGCCGTAGACACTGGCGAGCAGATTGATGCCGTATTCCTGGACTTCAGGAAGGCATTTGATACGGTTCCGCACTTACGTTTAATGAAAAAAATACGAGCTTACGGAATATCGGACCAGGTTTGTGATTGGATTCAGGATTTCCTAGAAGAAAGAACTCAACATGTCATTCTTAACGGTTCAAAATCTGCAGATGTAGAGGTAATTTCGGGAGTACCGCAAGGAAGCGTGATAGGACCTTTATTGTTTACAATATACATAAATGACTTAGTTGACAACATCGGTAGCTCCGTGAGGCTATTTGCAGATGACACGGTTGTCTACAAGAAAGTAGCAACATCAGAAGACTCGTACGTACTCCAGGAAGACCTGCAGAGGATTAACGCATGGTGCGACAGCTGGCAGCTTTCCCTAAACGTAGATAAATGTAATATAATGCGCATACATAGGGGCAGAAATCCATTCCAGTACGATTATGCCATAGGTGGTAAATCATTGGAAGCGGTAACGACCGTAAAATACTTAGGAGTTACTATCCGGAGCGATCTGAAGTGGAATGATCACATAAAACAAATAGTGGGAAAAGCAGGCGCCAGGTTGAGATTCATAGGAAGAATTCTAAGAAAATGTGACTCATCGACGAAAGAAGTAGCTTACAAAACGCTTGTTCGTCCGATTCTTGAGTATTGCTCATCAGTATGGGACCCTTACCAGGTTGGATTAATAAAAGAGATAGACATGATCCAGCGAAAAGCAGCGCGATTCGTCATGGGGACATTTAGTCAGCGCGAGAGCGTTACGGAGATGCTGAACAAGCTCCAGTGGCGGACACTTCAAGAAAGGCGTTACGCAATACGGAGAGGTTTATTATCGAAATTACGAGAGAGCACATTCCGGGAAGAGATGGGCAACATATTACTACCGCCCACATATATCTCGCGTAATGATCACAACGAAAAGATCCGAGAAATTAGAGCAAATACGGAGACTTACAAGCAGTCGTTCTTCCCACGCACAATTCGTGAATGGAACAGGGAAGGGGGGGATCAGATAGTGGTACAATAAGTACCCTCCGCCACACACCGTAAGGTGGCTCGCGGAGTATAGATGTAGATGTAGATGTAGATGTAGAATCTCAAAAACGTCGGTGTTGAGAATGCTACATCAACATCGATTGCACCCGTACCATATTTCTATGCGCCAGGAATTGCATGGCGACGACTTTGAACGTCGTGTACAGTTCTGCCACTGGGCACAAGATAAATTACGGGACGATGACAGATTTTTTGCACGCATTCTATTTAGCGACGAAGCGTCATTCACCGACAGCGGTAACGTAAACCGGCATAATATGCTCTATTGGGCAACGGAAAATCCACGATGGCTGCGACAAGTGGAACATCAGCGACCTTGGCGGATTAATGTAGGGTGCGGCATTATGGGAGGAAGGATAAATGGGCCCCATTTTATCGACGGCAATCTAAATGGTACAATGTGTGCTGATTTCCTACGTAATGTTTTACCGATGTTACTACAAGATGTTTCACTGCATGACAGAATGGCGATGTACTTCCAACATGATGGATGTCCGGCACATAGTTCGCGTGCGGTTGAAGCGGTATTGAATAGCATATTTAATGACAGGTGGATTGGTCGTCGAAGCACCATACCATGCCCGCACTTTCACCGGACCTGACGTCCCCGGATTTCTTTCTGTGGTGAAAGTTGAAGGATATTTGCTATCGTGATCCACCGACAACGCCTGACAGCATGCGTCAGCGCATTGTCAATGCATGTGCGAACATTACGGAAGGCGAACTACTCGCTGTTGAGAGGAATGTCGTTACCCGTATTGCCAAATGCATTGAGGTTGACGGACATCATTTTGAGCATTTATTGCATTAATGTGGTATTTACGGGTAATCCGGCTGTAACAGCATGCGTTCTCAGAAATGATAAGTTCACAAAGGTACATGTATCACATTGGAACAGCCGAAATAAAATGTTCAAACGTACCTACGTTCTGTATTTTAATTTAGAAAACCTACCTGTTACCAACTGTTCGTCTAAAATTGTGAGCCATATGTTTGTGACTATTACAGCGCCATCTATCACAAAGCGAAAAAAGTGGTCCAACTAAATCTTTCATATTTCTTTACGTACTACACGAATATGTAATAAAAATGGGAGTTCCTATTTAAAAAAAACGCAGTTGATATCCGTTTGACCTATGGCAGCGCCATCTAGCGGGCCAACCATCGCGTCATCTGGTTTCCCTCTTCAAGCTAGACAAGTTTCGTTTTTTGTAGTTTTTTCGTTTGACGCTTATTTCGTGAGATATTTGACCCGCTCACTATCAATGGACCACCCCGTATATTTGAAGTCCTCTGCCGCTAGAGGGTTCCGAACTGGAGCGTGTAACATGGCGGTGTGTAACCTATCTATGTCGGTGCTTGAGAAACAGCGCGCTGTAATCGAGTTTCGAACTCGAAGAGTTCGCCCACACATGGAGCACTCTCTCTTTCAGCATGACAACGCCGGACCTACGAGCGCTACGATATCTGCAACAATCTGACGCATTGGGTTCTCTGTCATCGATCATCCTCCATACAGCCTCGACTTGGCCTCATCTGATTTTCATCTGTTTCCAAAACTTAAAGGACACCTGCGAGGACTTGACTCTAATAGTGATGAAGCTGTGCAAGCAGAGGTAGGGTTATGGCTCCGCCAACAATGTCAAACATTCGACAGTGACGGTATCAACGAGCTGATCTCACGTTGTGAGAACTGTGTTCCTCGCCAGGCTGAATAAGTTGAGGAATAAATATGTAGACATGATTAATAAAGATGTAGAATGTTAATAATGTTTATTTAAAAAGCTCTAAGCATTTTCACATAAAAAAATCAGAGGCATCACTTTTCAGCATGCCCTCGTAAAATCGCAGCTTGTATAAACAGTAATCAGTGTTTCACCATGCACTATACTTTAAACGGTGGTCAATAAACTATGGGTATCCGAACATGTAAATGAGGCGAATCCTGTTTCTTTCAGTCATTCGGCAAGCGAGTTTTTCGTTTTTCTTTTTTTTTTTTTTCTTTCCTAGAGGAGCATCTTTACCTTTCTGTCTGCCGTTACTCAGTTTCCAATGGTTTGGTGGTTCTAACAGTGGATTTATGAACCTTGTTAGATTTTTTGTTAATAGCTATTAGGTAAGCCTCTGCTCATGCACCTTAGCCTGGCTGGAATGTTAGCGGTCAGGCCGTAACACCACACAGGTCCTCACATCAGCAAATGGAAAGTATTCTGTGTTACACGTAACTTGTAAGTTCTAGGATTCCTTGCAGTTTCGAGACTCTTAGTTTTTGTGTTACTTTATTGTACGAAATTTAGCTATGAAATCTGGAAATTGATACATGTAAAAATATAAAAGTGCCTCATACCAGGAAAATGTGGTACATGCCACTTGTGACTTATCTTTGTCTGTTTCTTAAAATACTCGCCTCGGGCAGCCAGGTATTTGTCGTATCTCACCACCAGTTTAACTCGTCCTTCTCCTACCATGCAGCCATTTCGTGATTCAGCCAGTCAGTAACAGCATCACTGAAAGTCTCGTGTTAATAGTCCATTTCTGGAAGCAGTTGAAAGAACTTAGTCTGCAATTTCATTCAGGAAATCCGCTATGGTGGCTGACGGCCAGGCGCTACGAAGTGTGTGTGTGTGTGTGTGTGTGTGTGTGTGTGTGTGTGTGCGAGTGTGTGTCTGTGGGAGGGAGGAGAGTCTATGCTCGGAGCCCTGGCTTATATAAAGGTCTATCTGCAAAACTGTGTGAATGTAAGAACGGCGAGTTCAATTTAAAGAGGTGTGAATTTATGGCGTACCATCTTTTCTTTTAGAAAGTAGTGGGAAAGAGTAGCAATGTGTTTCCTTCATTTGGGAGTCATTCTTCCGCACAGGAAACAATGAAACGGAGAAAACGTTCTTCCGTGTCTTGCAGTCTCATTTTATTTTCTTTACCCACATATTGTTGTCAGCTTGGTTACAGGGTGTATCACAACGAATTGTGTTTACGTTGCTGTTGTTCTTCTTCTTTGACACTACAGCGCTTGATGGGGTTTGGCTTCGTCAACAGTCTGCCTCTATACATCTCTGTTCTCTGCTTCCCTCTTTCATCCTTGGATCTCCATCTTGGTAAGGTCAGCCAACACACTGTCAAGCCATCTAGCTTTTGGTCGGCCCGACATTCTGGTGGAATACAGTCTGGACATCATGTCATCTGCCATGCTCTCCATATGTTACAAAAAGCGTATTCTTTGAGATTTAATAAATTTTACTATATATTTCCCCTGTATATGTTCTTGTATTTCATGGTTGTATCCTAGTCTCCAACCCTCTACCTCTCGTGGATTTGCTGTCATATATAGGTCAGACTATCAGGACTGTGGAGAACCAGTGTACTGAGTATAAGTGTTACAGATGCTTGCAACAGCAGAACAAATCCGCCATTGCAGAACATTGTCTTGGCACTGATCATCCTATTTATTGTAACAACATCCACTTCCAGCTGTTGGGATAGTGTTATTAAGAAAGCAGTTGAAATTCAATTAAGAAGTAACCTTATAACTAGAGATGATGGTTTTTGTTTAAATTATGCATAGAATCCTACTCTCTCCCTTGTCAAAATACGGAGGAACAGTGTTAATGTTATCTCAACCGTTGATTATTAATTTCCTATCGATAACCTCTGACGACGGTCATCTTTGGTTTGTGATGGCGCTACGGTTCAAATGGGTCTGAGCACTATGCGACTTAACTTCTGATGTCATCAGTCACCTAGAGCTATTTAAACCTAACTAACCTAAGGACATCACACACATCCATGCCCGAGGCAGGAATCGAACCTGCGACCGTAGCGGTCGCTCGGTTCCAGACTGTAGCGCCTAGAACCGCACGGCCACTCCGGCCGGCTTGGTGCTACGGTTTACAGAGTGTGTGTGTGTGTTTGTGTGTGCGTGTGTGTGTGTGAGAGAGAGAGAGAGAGAGAGAGAGAGAGATCTCGTCGGAGTTTCTCTGAAAACCGAGGTTGTAAATTCCAATTCCCTTGGACAGCGCTTAATTGCAACAGTTATGCCTTGAAAATGGCAGCACGTACTCCTGTGGATATAACGACAGTTGTCGAAGTCGTCGCCCGGCTGCATTCCCGTAAATTATTTGATCTTTAATTTTTATTTGATATGTTTTTATAGTTTCGGCATCATTCAGGTTTCCTAAATTATAGTTTGGTTTTTCTTCCATTCCAATTTTATGTGTTATAGCTAACTTCTCTCTCACTACAGATTTCAAGAACAGTCTGAAGCTCTGCAGCTTCGTACATCCATAACTGACGAGGCATATCGTACTTTTACTAGCATTTTGATCTAAATGGTTAACTACTTCACTAACACTAGATTTACATTTTCCAGGGTATATTCTTTTGTGTGGAAAACAGGTGCTCTTGATTAGTAGATTATTTCTACCAGCAAACTGACATAACATAGCTCCAATCTCAGTATTTTCTGTATGTGAAGTGTATCTCCCTGATACTTTCCCACAGTCATTTCGCTCTACCTTTGCATTAAACTTTCCCAGAACTAGCAATAGGTCGTAGTTTTGAACATCACTACATGTACTTTCAAGGTCTTCACAAAACTATTCTTTTATTCCTCCTTCTGCATCCTATGTTGATGCGCATGCTGTTATTATCGTTACACTCCTGAATTTCCCTTTTATTCTCAGTCTGCCGAGTCTTTTGTTTCTGGGTTAAAATTCCAAAACAATTCTCCTAATCCATTTATTCTTACAAATCCTATTCCAAATAGACCTGCTCTTCTTCATTTCTTGTATTTTGCCAGAATACTGCATTTAAAATTCATGATTCCTTCAACTGTTTCTTTCATTTCTCCATGTTTCGATATTGTTCGCATATTCTTCCTTTTATTATTATTATTCTTTCTGGCTTTATTCTGTGTCTTCACGGAGTCGACATGTTCGTTTTTGATTTGGCACTATCAGTGGTCGAGGGTGAGGTGGCCGGTTGCCCTTCATGTCGCCACCTCCCCCCCCCCCCCCCAACCCCTTCGCAGGAGGGGATTTGTGTACACCATGTCTGCATCTAGTGTTATCCCATGTGAAAGTGTGAGAACGTGTTCTAAATGTTTGCAAATCATGTAACTGAGGCGGGACGTGAGTGCCACCCCGTTATTCACCTAGTATGACGTGGGAAACCGCCTAAAACCTCATCCAGGCTGGCCAGCACACTAGACCTCGGCCTTAATCCGAAGCCGAGGCATCTCCTCGAATCCCAGAAGCGGTGTGCTAATGGGCGCAGCTATCTGGGCGCTTTACATTGTTTATATTTCAAGTTATTATTGCTAAATCTTTAGTCCTTTTCTGCTGCCGAAGTAATGTTCTGTATCTCGCACCCATTATCCGAGGCTCTTGTCGTGGTTCCGTAAAATGACTTTTTTTTTTTTTTTTTTTTTAATCAGTGAGGGGTTATTTGTCCCACACCTAACCCCAGTCCTGGAGGAGTTGGATTTACTCGCCTGGGAAGGTTGGCTTCTCTACGACTTTAGAGCTCTATGATGTGGGACACTCTCTTCTGTCCAGCTTGGGTGGCCCTACGCACACAAAGAGTCCCGCCCAATAATAAAGGTGTCTGCGTTAAGACGGTGTCCCATGGGAAGATTACGTTGTTCTGGACTGTGTTAATGCCAGCCTCACAAACCGCTACCTCACGGACCGCTATATGGTTGTGCATCGTCTGAACAATAAGTACAGTTTTTTGTGCCTGTCTCCTAGTTTATCAACAGCATATCTTGATAAGGAGAGCAAAATACGGTCTGACATGTAAGTGGCATGTGAGGTTATGCAGTGGAATGAAGGAATCACTCGAAAGCAATTTATGGTGTCAACTACAGTGATTGATTTGACTTCAACTTAAAAGTATAAGTCTTGAGCTACGTTTTCCCAAACATCTGCGTTACTCTAAGACTATTTTGCATTCTGTGGGTGAGGATGAAAGATCGTTTAACACAATGGAAAAAAGTGAAGGATATTCTGTGAGCCACAGTGACACAAGACATGTCAAATTTCAGAGAGTAGGTATGCTGGGCTGATTCTGGCATGCTTTTCTAGTCTGACGTCATTGGTGATGTCATCGATGAGTCATGGTATCTTCCTCCTCCACCATCTGATAAAGGCGGATTGCTCTATATACAAAACGGCAGGAAATTCAAATTTTGGCAGGATATTTAAATTTTGGCAGTGTTTTCCCCTACTCATGTGTAAGCTGGGCTGTTGTCCTAAGGTGCTTCAGTCCGGAACCGCGCTGCTGCTACGGTTGCAGGTTCGAATCCTGCCTCGGGCATGGATGTGTGTGATGTCCTTGGTTAGTTAGGTTTAAGTAGTTCTAAGTGTAGGGGACTGATGACCTCAGATGTTAAGTCCCATAGTGCTTAGAGCCATTTGAACCATTTTGTTGTCATAAGTATAAATTAGCGGGAAATTAAAAAATCCAAGATGGCGCATTGTCATGCTGGCTTACCTGGAATACTGCCACAGATCTATGACGCTAAAATCCGAGACATGGGATACTGATGTAGACTTAGTACGATGTCACAATTCAAGATGGCTTGACCTAGAGTACAATATGACAATCCAACATGGTGACCAAGGAATGCTGACACAGCTCTATGACAGCAGAAACCGAGATCTGGGTTACTGGCGCAGCCTTAGTATGACTGACTTCAGAATCCGAGACCTCAAATACTGGCGCAGCTCTATTATGATATCAGAATCCGAGATGCCATGACGAAGGTAAGTAACTTGCCTGTAGAGACTTGTAGGGTTATTTATAGCCATCAAATCACCGTGTAATTTCATCCTAAGTTAAGCAATTCTCCTTGCCTGAACAGTTGTTTATGTTTGGTCAGCACTTAATGTCATACAGCATCATAAGTTAAAATCGAAACTGTATACTGTGTAATAGGTACAGTTGTGTGTTTTTTTAATATCACGTCTAGGGTGGGGGTGGGGGGGAAGGGAGAGGGCCCCGCACTGCCTCCGCCCCCAACTGCACCGTGCCAACTTGTGTCCCCGTGCCACTCCGGGGCTGGGCCAGCTGCGAAGCAACAACGACCGCTACTGCCGCCGGGACGCGGGCGCTTCAGCCGGCAGCCGCTGCTGCCACACCTCAGCCGGCCAATTCGCCGGCGACTAGCTTTGTCACTATGATGCTTAGGTGTAGGTTTTCATATTTTAACGGTTTTAATGCATCTCTTGTCATAGAAAGGGTGCATGCAATGCAGATGTCTCTGCCTACTGTAAAAAAATTTGAACACTTTATGTGTCTATCTAAATTGATGTGCAAATGCATCCCCGTTATAGAAAGTACAGGTGCAATGCAGACGTAACTGCACATTGTAAACAGTACTGTATACATATGACATGGCAGAATGAAAGAAAACAAATGACAGGAGCTTAACAAATAGATTTTTTCTTCATCAAAATAAATTGCAGGTAATACGTTTTTTTCTTACAAAAATATGTTCCACATATTGGATTACCTTATTTGTTTCATGTAATATATTTGTTCTGAATAGAAAAAAATATGATGAAAATAAATTGCAGTTAATATATTTCCTTACAAAAAATATGTGCCACATGTTGCACTATTCCAGTTTTTTTACATAATGTTAAACATAGATAAAGGATATGCCTCACATTTACATAATACATAGAAAAACAAGGTAAAAAAACTGTATACAATGTTTACAAAAGGTAACTTAACGATTTACTGGAGTATATCTACAAAATAAGTCTCACAGGTTATGTTCTCCTCTTTTTTCATGCAGCTCCCACAGTTTACTAACAGTTGACCCATTTTTATACTTCCAACAGCTTGGAATACTCATAGTACAGTTGACAAACTTACACACTTTAACCACACTTGACATAAAATATTTAACTACAGTTGAAAGACTTGGTATTGCCTGCAGCAGTCAAACTTAACTTACTGTACAGATAATAGAAACATGGTGTACAGAAAAACAAAGTACACACACACACACACACACACACACACACACACACACAGATTATCGCCCAAGTGAATAGTGTGCATATAGTAGAGTTTTGATCCCGTCAGCACAAATGACTTGCACCTGCACACCCTTAACCCATCTATGATCGGCACCTGTGTCTGTACAGTATGCATACATTTATGAGCGGCGACCTATACACTCCACAATCGGTGACCCATTCGCCTCGTCTTTCATCAAACCAATAACCTTATTGTTGGCAGGTGTAATGCCACGAGGATTATCAGTTGCATATCAAGGTTTGTCGAATGTATGGGGTAGCACCTTATTACTTCATACAGATCACAACAGTTCATCCAACAGATGAAACTTATAATGGAACTGGCACATGTGGAGTTTCGATAGGTCTAATATACACATACCCACACAAACAGATTACATGAACTTTATCGAAACCTTAGCCATCTCCAGAGCAACGAAATCTTTGAAACTTCCTGGCAGATTAAAACCGCGTGTCGGACCAGGACTCGAAATCGAGACCTTTGCCTTTCGCGGGCAAGTGCTCTACCATCTGAACTACCCAAGCACGACTCACGCCCCGTCCTCACAGTTTTACTTCTGCCAGTATCCTGTCTTCTACCTTCCAAGCTTCACAGAAGCTCTCCTGCGAACCTTGCAGAACTAGCACTCCTGAAAGAAAAGATATTGCGGAGACATGGCTTAGCAGGAGAGCTTCTGTGAAGCTTGGAAGGTAGGAGACGAGATCAGGCTGGGGCGTGAGTCGTGCTTGGGTAGCTCAGATGGTAGAGCACTTGCATGCGACAGGCAAAGGTCCCGAGTTCGAGTATCGCTCCGGCACACAGTTTTAATCTGCCAGGAAGTTTCATATCAGCGCATACTCCGCTGCAAAGTGAAAATCTCATTGTGGAAACAAAATCTTTGTTTGAGATTGTGGCCCATTTAAAATTTGGCCTGGCGATATAATCTGCTGCGCTGTAACGCTCCTTCCTACACGTAACTAAGTGAATTTCGCGATGTTCTTTGAAATTTTGCATAGCTTTGCCGAAAATTGCACTATACATAAGTTTGTAAAAATCTTTCTCAAATGTTCATGTCACAAGAGCCCAATTTTCTGTGTTTAAATCAATGTATTCCTTCAACGATGGATGTTGCTTCAAGGAAACAATGCGGATGACTCTATTCACTTTCAATCCCAACTTGAGAGATTGCTGGAGACGAAAAACGTCGTATGTACCTGTTTTCCCTTCAGCGTTGGCATCAGCTTGATGTGGGAACCGCTTCCCAGAACTTGGTGCTCTGGGCACAACAGTAAATTGCTGTGCTCGTCGTGCAAACTAATAGTGTATGTTAAGTCTATCTCTGAAACGTATCCCGATTCAGAATCTGCCCACACACTTTTGATGTTTATACCTATCCTGATGCATGGCTTATCAGACAGCCATCAAAACCATTCAAGAGGTAGAGATTTCTGCATGGTTTGCCCGCATAAATTGTGTACATCCAAATACATGATGTAACTTAAATCACCAGATGCATCGAACTATTCATGCATTTACAGGTTGTTTGCCTTGCTGTGCCTATGGACAAAATGACAAAGTTCTAAAAACAACGGGATGTCAATATCAGTCAAGAGTTCAATTCTGACACGTGCCCTTTTCAATATAGTGTCCCGTGAAAGCCCTGGCGTGGTGCAGTAGTAGGCAGGGCCCTGTTCGTATTTATCCATGCATACATTCCAGAATCGTTCGAAAATATCTGCAAGTAAGTGTGCTTGTGTGTCCATATAAAGCTTCGCATATTCCTTCAAATTAGGGATGTCGAACTCCTGGCAGCAGTAGCAGTGCTTGAACTCACTGCAAGCTCATACACTACACCCAATATGGCAGTGCTTGAAAGTTTGCTGGAGGATACGGTTATGGTTCAAATGGTTCAAATGGCTCTGAGCACTATGGGACTCAACATCTTAGGTCATAAGTCCCCTAGAACTTAGAACTACTTAAACCTAACTAACCTAAGGACATCACACACACCCATGCCCGAGGCAGGATTCGAACCTGCGACCGTAGCAGTCCCGCGGTTCCGGAATGCAGCGCCAGAACCGCTAGACCACCGAGTTAAACTACTCATTGGAATGACTTCACTTTTTAATACAAATATCTCTCAACAGCTGACTATCAATCAGTCATTTTTGAATTGTTAAAAAAAATTTAAATCAAAAACAAAAGACTGAGGAAATTGCAGACGAAGCACTTCGGAAGCGTTCGGGTCACACCTTTTCTGGTACGGCGCGGGAAGTGTTTCGGGCTGTTCGTCACTCTGGATTAGGCAGTCGAGAAGAACAGACATGTTGTCTATCGCAGGATGTGTTTGCCAGTATTCAGTATTAAAAGATTCACTCCGGCAGTCATGACGCACAGACACGTGCCACAAATAGTGTAAAGATACATTTTCGTAAACATTGTGTTTGATCATGTACTTTGCTGTATCAGAGGGTGTTGTATTAAGATCATGTAGTCTTATAGTGTGGCTGTATTAAAATACGCAAGTGGCATCCCAAAGAAGTGATACATTATTTCAGAACAGAACTTCGCTAAAAATCAGTTTCAGCCTCAAGATACAGAACCTACGACCTGCGTGCTGTTTTCTGCACTGGGGATATCAACTTGAAGACAGCAGGTTAGTGAACTATAACAGAATCTTCGTATTCCACACAGTGCAGTGGAAACAACTAGGCGCCTCACGTGTATTGCATGCACAGAACAAATATGCTCAGTGAGACGTCATCTGCAGTAATGCAGAGGAGGTAATGGAGGATGATAGTTATTAACACCAACAATCAATTAATTCTTCCTTTCTTGCAGTAATGCCACCTTCTGGGAGCGTCTGTACACCCGCATGGTACAACTCTACTTGTCGTCTTCGGAACCAACGATTTGCTCCATCAATAACCTTCCGTTCATCCACTTACTGCTTCCTGCAGAATACATCCTTCATTAGGCCAGACAGATGGAAGCCGCAAGGTTCGAGATGCGGGCTGTAGGGTGGATGAGGAAGAACAGCCCAGTGAAGTTTTGTGAACTCCTCTCAGGTGTGCAGGCTTGTGTGAGGCTTTCTGATGTCACGGAGAAGGAGAGGTTCATTTGCATGTTTGTGGCGACGAACACGCTGAAGTCGTTTCTTCAATTTCCTGAGTGTATCACAATACAATTCACTGTTAATCGTGGCAACATGAGGGAGGACATCAAAAAGAATTTTACCGGCGTAGGGTGCAGCTTTAAGGGGAGACGGAAGGCAAGTGGGCTTCAAAAATTCGAACTTTAGATTTTAGCATATTTGAAATGCCTGGTCTTTCCTGCGTGAGACAGTTTTTGTTTTATATAAATACGACAATTTCTTCATGAGATATAATGGTTTTACTAACGCTCTGTGCAACCTGGGGACAGTGACAGCAAGGCTTATGACCGGGTTTGTGCACAACAACCCAATGGTCCTAATGTCACAATTTCTAAATTAGAGTGCATTGGGCATTTCCAGAAGAGAATGGAGTCCAGGATGAGAAGATTATTGAAACAAAAGTCAAAAATAGTATTGGAAAATGGTAAGAAGATAGGTGGTAAAAGTCGCCTGACAAATGTTGAAATACACTCCTGGAAATTGAAATAAGAACACCGTGAATTCATTGTCCCAGGAAGGGGAAACTTTATTGACACATTCCTGGGGTCAGATACATCACATGATCACACTGACAGAACCACAGGCACATAGACACAGGCAACAGAGCATGCACAATGTCGGCACTAGTACAGTGTATATCCACCTTTCGCAGCAATGCAGGCTGCTATTCTCCCATGGAGACGATCGTAGAGATGCTGGATGTAGTCCTGTGGAACGGCTTGCCATGCCATTTCCACCTGGCGCCTCAGTTGGACCAGCGTTCGTGCTGGACGTGCAGACCGCGTGAGACGACGCTTCATCCAGTCCCAAACATGCTCAATGGGGGACAAATCCGGAGATCTTGCTGGCCAGGGTAGTTGACTTACACCTTCTAGAGCACGTTGGGTGGCACGGGATACATGCGGACGTGCATTGTCCTGTTGGAACAGCAAGTTCCCTTGCCGGTCTAGGAATGGTAGAACGATGGGTTCGATGACGGTTTGGATGTACCGTGCACTATTCAGTGTCCCCTCGACGATCACCAGTGGTGTACGGCCAGTGTAGGAGATCGCTCCCCACACCATGATGCCGGGTGTTGGCCCTGTGTGCCTCGGTCGTATGCAGTCCTGATTGTGGCGCTCACCTGCACGGCGCCAAACACGCATACGACCATCATTGGCACCAAGGCAGAAGCGACTCTCATCGCTGACGACGACACGTCTCCATTCGTCCCTCCATTCACGCCTGTCGCGACACCACTGGAGGGGGGCTGCACGATGTTGGGGCGTGAGCGGAAGACGGCCTAACGGTGTGCGGGACCGTAGCCCAGCTTCATGGAGACGGTTGCGAATGGTCCTCGCCGATACCCCAGGAGCAACAGTGTCCCTAAATTGCTTGGAAGTGGCGGTGCGGTCCCCTACGGCACTGCGTAGGATCCTACGGTCTTGGCGTGCATCCGTGCGTCGCTGCGGTCCGGTCCCAGGTCGACGGGCACGTGCACCTTCCGCCGACCACTGGCGACAACATCGATGTACTGTGGAGACCTCACGCCCCACGTGTTGAGCAATTCGGCGGTACGTCCACCCGGCCTCCCGCATGCCCACTATACGCCCTCGCTCAAAGTCCGTCAACTGCACATACGGTTCACTTCCACGCTGTCGCGGCATGCTACCAGTGTTAAAGACTGCGATGGAGCTCCGTATGCCACGGCAAACTGGCTGACACTGACGGCGGCGGTGCACAAATGCTGCGCAGCTAGCGCCATTCGACGGCCAACACCGCAGTTCCTGGTGTGTCCGCTGTGCCGTGCGTGTGATCATTGCTTGTACAGCCCTCTCGCAGTGTCCGGAGCAAGTATGGTGGGTCTGACACACCGGTGTCAATGTGTTCTTTTTTCCATTTCCAGGAGTGTATTAGTGGTAAGTAATTCTCATCAATAACTATAGTAGAATTGCAATATTGAACTTTAAATGGATTTTTCTCAAAACTACATTTTTTTACTTTCAGGTACCATTATTTCATAAACTAATGGGGTTAGAAACATGAAATTTGGTCAATTTGTACTGCAGATGGTAATAAGTTATTACAAGTAAATTGAGAACCACCAAACAATCAGAAACTATTTTATAATAATTAATGTACAGAAAAAAATAAATTTTACTAGTGAAAGAACTTTTTTCCTTGAAAACCATAAGAGGTATTATGTTCATTGTACTTGTAAATTGAAGCATATATGTTATATACAGGGTGAGTCACCTAACGTTACCGCTGGATATATTTCGTAAACCACATCAAATACTGACGAACCGATTCCACAGACCGATCGTGAGGAGAGGGGCTAGTGTAATTGGTTAATACAAACCATAAAAAAATGCACGGAAGTATGTTTTTTAACACAAACCTACGTTTTTTTAA
The DNA here is from genome assembly GCF_023864275.1 of Schistocerca cancellata. Lineage (NCBI taxonomy): Eukaryota > Metazoa > Arthropoda > Insecta > Orthoptera > Acrididae > Schistocerca > Schistocerca cancellata. The sequence continues at coordinate 302,896,695 of NC_064629.1, forward strand.
ATGGAACCCCATTAGTTTTGTTAGCACATCTGAACATATAAACAAATATGTAATCAGTGCCGTTTGTTGCATTGTAAAATGTTAATTACATCCGGAGATATTGTAACCTAAAGTTGACGCTTGAGTACCACTCCTCCGTTGTTCGATCGTGTGTATCGGAGAGCACCGAATTACGTAGGGATCCAAAGGGAACGGTGATGGTCCCTAGGTACAGAAGAGACTAGAACAGCACATTACGTCCACATGCTAACACCTTTTTATTGGTCTTTTTCAGTGACGCACATGTACATTACCATGAGGGGTGAGGTACACGTACACACGTGGTTTCCGTTTTCAATTACGGAGTGGAATAGTGTGTGTCCCGACATGTCAGGCCAATAGATGTTCAACGTGGTGGCCATTATTTGCTGCACACAATTGCAATATCTGGCGTAATGAATGTCGTACACGCCGCAGTACATCTGGTGTAATGTCGCCGCAGGCTACCACAATACGTTGTTTCATATCCTCTGGGGTTGTAGGCACATCACGGTACACATTCTCCTTTAACGTACCCCACAGAAAGAAGTCCAAAGGTGTAAGATCAGGAGAACGGGCTGGCCAATTTATGCGTACTCCACGTCCTATGAAACGCCCGTCGAACGTGTACCTCATCCCTCATGGTAATGTACATGTCCGTCAGTGAAAAAGACCAATAAAAAGGTGTTAGCATATGGACGTAATGTGCTGTTCCAGTCTCATCTGTACCTAAGGTCCATCACCGTTCCCTTTGGATCCCTACGTAATTCGGTGCTCTCCGATACACACGATCGAACAGCGGAGGAGTGGTACTCAAGCGTCAACTTTAGGTTACAATATCTCCGGATGTAATTAACATTTTACAATGCAACAAACGGCACTGATTACATATTTGTTTATATGTTCAGATGTGCTAACAAAACTAACGGGGTTCCATCTAAAAAAACGTAGGTTTGTGTTAAAAAACATACTTCCGTGCATTTTTTTATGGTTTGTATTAACCAATTACACTAGCCCCTCTCCTCACGATCGGTCTGTGGAATCGGTTCGTCAGTATTTGATGTGGTTTACGAAATATATCCAGCGGTAACGTTAGGTGACTCACCCTGTATATGCAGTAAAAATTGCATTTTTTTATCACTTGTAGTTCTTTTGAAAAGTGTATCTATTCAAAGGGTAAAATAGCATTGGCAGAACACGGATAAAAATTGCCTTCCGTCTCTCCTTAAAATCTTTTCTTCGCAGGAGATGCGATGTGGCGCCACTACGTGGAATGTTATTTTGTTTCCATTTGAAAGGCAAAACCCTGTTTCGTGGCCTGTGGCGATGTTCGACAAAAAACTGTCACGACCAGCCTCGTACCATGCAAGCAGTTCCACACAGATGGTTCTTCGTTGCTCTTTACAATTTTCTGTTAGCTACCCAGTGGGAACACACCTTTGAGTACCCCAACTGGTGGATGAGTGTATCAGCACTACCAGCAGACGTCCAGTTGAGCAGCGAAGTATTTATTGAGATCCGTCGATCACCTAGAATGAGAGTGTCCGCACGTTCCAACATTGCAGGAGTCACAGCTGTGTGCAGCCAGCCGGCACGCGGGAGATCGGACAGTTTTGAGCGACACTATTGCAATGATGACAGACGCCTCGCCCAACGAATCACGTTGCTTTTGTTCACTGCCAGGTCTCTGTAGACATTCTGCAAGTGCCTATGAATATCTGCGATGCTCTGGTTTTCCACCAAAAGAAACTCAATGACAGCTCTCCACTTGGTATACACCTCCGTTACAGACGCCGTTTTGAAGGATACGTATAAAGCTGCCACCTATAGCAGCCTCATGAAACAATAAGTGCTGAAGCGGGAATATTCCACGATGTCCCACAACAAATTCTGCATTTTTTCCAACCGAAATTGGTCGAGAAGAAAAATGCCTTGCGTTACTTGCTGTACACCCTTGTAAGCCGTAGTGACGCATCGTTTCAGCAAGTTTCTATAGCGGTTCCTGCATGAATCTTAGTGAGTCGAGAAACATCAGTATAACTTCCTTGGTGATTCTCTTCAAAAAGAAGATGTATACACCAGTGGTAAATAAAAAAAAACTTTTTTTCTGTTTCCGAAAAAGTACAATGTGATTCTAGTAGCACTTTGAGTGCTGAATTCAAGACTGTTTTTAGTTTTTTCTGTCAGGGATAGTTTATGAGTAATCGCAATTTTATTTCTCTTTTCTATTTCTGATCTAGTGCGGCAAACTTGAGGTGAAATTCGATAAACAAATTCACGTTTTTATAATGTTATAAGTTCATCACATTAATGGAGGGTGAGATCTGACATATAACACGCGAATCTTTGTGTATACGCTTTGTAGCATTTCTTTGACATTTGAAATTACAGAACACTGATAGAAAAATGAGCCCCTCTATCGTAATGCACATCACTTTTTGCTCTTGTATTGTGAATCTTTCTTCTCTCGAATGATATTCCAGAAATAATCTCCTAACATAGAAAGTACCCACTTCCCTTTATAACGGCTTCCTACGGAAGAAATATCTTTATGGAATCTTTCGCCATGTTCATTCGATATGTCACTACAACTCTCTGTGAAGTAGTTCAAATGAGAGTCCATCATATGTACCTTCAAAGACATATTGCACCCCAGATCTTGATATGCTTTGATCATGTCATTCACTATTGCTTTGTAGTTAGTAGCTCTTCTTCTTCCGAGGAAGTTGTGACACCATCTTGAAACAGTCCCATGCTGACTTTTCTTTGTCAGTTAAATGTGCTTCAAATTTGCATTTTTCTGTAGCTCCTTGATTTGTGGGCCCACAAATACACCTTCCTTTATTTTTGTAGCTGGAATACGGGGGAATCTGATAGCTAGATATGCAAACCCACTGCCTGTTGGATCCATGGCCTTTACGAATTGTTTCATTAGGCCAAGTTTGATGTAAAGCGATGGAAGTAGTATACCTTCAGGAGCTACTAGACTTTCACGTTGTATATTCTATTTGCCCACTTTCCATCTCTGCCTAGGCCATTTCATGTCACATAGTGAGAATTTCTGTCTCGACTATCCCACTTGCAAAGAAAACGGGCCAGTCATACTTCTTGTAGCCTTGTTGCATTCCCAGTACCAAAGCAATTACTTAAAAATCTGCACATATTTTCCATTTGTATTCACTGTATTGTGATGAATTTAGCATCCTTTGTACGAATTCGTAATTCTCTTTGGTCCAACTGGTGTAAGCTGTTGGAACAGAGGCTATTTTATTTCTGTTATGGAGCAAAACACCCTTGAGACTTGTTTTCGACGCATCTATGAAAAGTCTCCAGTCCTGTTAAGTATAGATGAAGTTCAACACTTTCATTAGGCCAGCAACGTCACTGCGAAATGTCAGTGCTCCGTCAGTTGCAAAATAGGAAATAAAGGCATGTTCTCTGTGCCTGAACACACTGTTTCTAGTACTTTGCAGTAGATTATACTCTTGTAATCGTGAACCAAGCAGCTGCACCTTTTGTTTACTTATTCCTAGATCTTGTACTAAAGCATTTAAATCTGCTTGTGTTAACAAATGTGGCGATGACTCACTTGTGCAGTGATATAAAGGTTCATCACCTGTGATTTCTTCATTACTACTTACTTCACTGTCACTTCGAATTTGACCTGCTCTTGAAGGTACTGGAAGGCTGTCAGAATGCTGCACTGGCATTCTCGCTGAAGGCAGATCTGGTAAACAATGTGCCTCTTCGATTTCCTTTTGTAAAACCCTGAATTTTTGTTAGACAGAAATAACAATCAGTAACGTGGTCCGTGGGCTCTCTTCACACCATGGGCACAGCGAACAACGCCACATTCTCTTTTCCTTTCCACCACTGAATTAGTTTGCAGTAACATGTAGCACAACAGAAATGTGGTGTCTATTATTTGTCTTGTCTCCTATCTCTACTCCAAAGTAATGTTTATATGCGTTCTTTTTGACTGTTGAAATTTTCTTCCTATTTCTGACAAAAGGTGAACTTCCCACATGTATGGCAGAAATTGTCTGGCTTATTTCGACATCCACGACGACGTGGCATTTCTGAAAATTTAAAAATAGCTCTTCAATAATACACCTGTACTACATTAATACTAGAGAACTAGAGAAACGCCTGTACTTAAAAAAAAGCAGTCGATTTACCTTCAGAACCAGGCTAAATCAGTTTTAACACAGGAGCTTATAAGTCCAACTGTGCTCAGAAATATCACAGAGACGATTACTTGTCAGCCAAAACACCCACTCGTTTAGATTGATACAAATTACGGCAAACACCACTATTGTTAACTCGATACACATAACTCTGGGAAGCGTAAAGGTTTACTGCCGAGGCAGCAACCGGCTGTCGCCGTTAGAGTTAATGAGCTATCGCAGGTAGTCTTATGATGTAGGTGTGACAGGGGATAACCCAATGACGTCTGATTCTTCCCAACTGCTGTTGAACAAGAAATTGTCGCATTTCATCACTACTGGATGCGGTAACATACGCGTATTTCTCTATAAGGTCCCTGTGTTTGCCATGAATTACATATATGTTGTTTACATATTTGAATTTCCCATGGTAAACTGGTTTAGAAGCATACGCTTTAATATCAGAAATAGAACCCTTGTCGAACAGTGAGTCAGCCAAGGGCTCAACTAGGAAGGCAGGTGTGACCGCTATGGATCGGAAATCGACTGCTCGTGATGGTCCGGCCACCAGCACTGATGCTCGCGGATGTGGTGAAGCAGACGGTGACAGGGAGGGCAGCTCCACATCATGGGCCATTTCTGAAACAGCTCGGAACAACAGTCTATAAGTATCAGAAACAAATTTAGACACATACACAGTCGAGCAATTCTGAAGCATTCGGTAAGTATTTGAAATTTTATACACACAGAGAGATACTTACTTAGGAATTAAAATGAAAGATGTACATAAAAACTTGGCGTCGTCATCATCGTCTTCAAACCCGATACTTGGCTTGCAGGGCAGCCACCAATCCACGACAAAATGTATGCCTTGCTGCGTTTGACTCAGTAGAACAATAACTTTTTTTTAGTATACATAACAAACAATGATACTCGATGTGTAGACACATGCACAAACATATATGGAGAAAACAGCATGGATGATACACTGGTTAAATAAAAACACACATAAGAGATATTTCTGTGGAGAATTGGTACCGTCATCTTCATCTGTTCAAAAATGGTTCAGATGGCTCTGAGCACTATGGGACTTAACTTCTGAGGTCATCAGTCCCCTAGAACTTAGAACCACTTAAACCTAGCTAACAAAGGACATCACGCACAGCCATGCCAATGGGAAGGATTCGAACCTGCGACCGTAGCAGCAGCGCGGTTCCGGACTGTCGATGCGGGAAATGGGAAAGGAATATTAATAGATTCTGAAACAGGAAGAAAGGCATTGGTTAAGTAAAAAAGATATCGACTCTAGTAAAAGATTCACACCCTCAAGAAAAGAAGATACTTATGTAAAAGTACTACATTGTCATCATCATTATCAACCCCCTGTAACGGGGAGGCCTGCTTCTTAATCCACAGGGTAATGTTTACCTGCCATCGCTCAGATGCTGGCGGTGCCGAAAATAGAGTGGCAGCCAGCACATTAAGCTGTTGTGAAACAGTAAGAGCCGGCCGCGGTGGTCTATTGGTTCTAGGCGCGCAGTCCGGAACCGCGGGACTGCTACGGTCGCAGGTTCGAATCCTGCCTCGGGCATGGATGTGTGTGATGTCCTTAGGTTAGTTAGGTTTAAGTAGTTCTAAGTTCTAGGGGACTGATGACCACAGAAGTTAAGTCCCATAGTGCTCAAAGCCAATTGAACCAAACAGTAAGAACGATACTGGTTAAGCAAAATGTGTGAAAGATTCAGACACCCGCACAAGTATAAGCAGAGAGTGACACACCATTATCAGGTACAACCACATCAGACTCCTGTGATAGTGCACTCACAGGGGTCGGCCTTAAACTAGCGCCATTCATCAGACCTTAAACAACAAAGCAGTCTGTAAGCGTCGAAAATGCAGACAGGCACACTCCTATATATAAAATGGTACTTACATTTATGATTTTCGCCCTCACCAACACACCGCACAAAAGTAGTGAACGTCGCATCATCAAAGAGGTTCGATGGAACACCATCCTCATCGACAGCCCCCTCAAAACCAGAACGCTTACTGCTGAATGTCTCGAGAACGGTGATAGCTATCGTTCTGCTCTCAGCTTTAAAAACAATTTCGATATGTTGACTAAATTTCATACGCAATAATGTATTACCTAAAATGAACTGTACGCAAAGTCCATGCAATACGTTTTTACCTCTGCACAGTCATTAAAATTTCGTGTAATGGTTTACGTAAATGTGATACAGCAAGTAACCACGACGAATAACGAAAATAAATTCGGTCATTTATTGAGAGAAGATATCAGGCTGTAACATGCACAAGAATCAAATTTTTCTACGAAATGTTTCCTTGAAATCGGATGATAAGTATTTCATAGCTGCCGCCGCGTCCGCGCCAGCGGCTCGGCGGAAGTTCGTGTGGCCCGGGGTTCCGTACCTGACGTCATGCACAGCGCGTTCTGTGATTGGCGGCGCGGACCTGCAGCGCGTCACTCGGCAGCGGCAGCGGTTCGACATGGGCCAAACCGCGACGCAGAGACCGCAATGCCGCGACGCTATAACGGCGTTTCCATGGCAACCACGGGCCTTACGCACGGTAGCCCTAGTGGGAACCGGCCTTTACGTCACGCACCAACCGACGCTGTGCTGGCAGTGGAGGCAGTCGGGATCTGCGTGCAGGACTGGGGTACACGATCGACTTTCTTGTCACAACTGACTGCTCGAGACAAGTACGTATACTGTAGCGTCCCTGGCGTTTTGATGATGATAATGAAGTTGGTTTGCGGGGAGCTAAACTTCGTGGTCATCAGCGCCCGTACAAATTCCCAATCTTTCCAGTTCCGATCTCGCCACTTCGCGAATTATTATGAGGGCAACACAAATACCCAGTCCCCGGGCAAAGAAAATCGCCGACGCGACCGGGAATCGAACCCAGGACCCCTTCATCCAGAGGTAGCAACGCTAGCCACTAGACCACGAGCTGCTAACTCCTGAGTTTTATTCCCATACTGAGTCTTGTCTGTTTTGAGCGGTCATTTCCGTTTACACGTGAGCGCCGAAACTGTCGCTGTTGTGAGAGCTGTCTACTGTGCAGTTTTGCATGTGAATGGTGAAGTGAGGTTATGAGGGACAATGCTTTTTATATAAAAGTCGAAATATAGTAACAAAACGTAGAAACAAGCAATGGCAATAGAGTTTACACTGGTGTCCAAAATTAAAGCAACAGTCGGAAATTTTGCAAGGTTGCGTTTATTTTGCCACAAAACAGAATAAAGATGTGGTAGTAAAGTAGAAACAATGTGAAGAATACAGGATATGAGTAACTCCAAGATGAATAACGGTAGACAAAAACATTCTTCGTTTTTCTCCAACTTAACGGATTTGTACGCAAATTCTGACAACTGGTTAATGTGCTCAGTACGGGTTGTGACCTTTACCAGCTATACAGGCTTAACAACGACAGGACATACTGTGAATGATGTCATCGACCTCATGTTGAGGCAACAACGCCCAGTCTTCGTGCAGAACTGCTCGCAAGTCTTAGAGAATGGTTGGTGAATTCAAATTGGGAGAGCGAGCGGGCCACGCCATGCGTGCGGCATCTCCCGTTTTCAAGAAGAAATCAGCCACCCGTGCTCTATGGGGTTGTGCATTACAGTCCATCAGTACGAAGTCTGGGCCCACAGCACCTCGTGAAAACCGCACATGAGGTCCGAAGATCTCGTCACAACACCTGACAGCAGTTAAACCTTGCCGATTTCCCCGTACAATTTCACGAAGAGGTGTTCGAACTGTCAACACAATCCCTGCCCACGCCATTTGGGATCCTCCTCGATATCGGCCTCTTTCCACTATGTGTTCCATCAGACTTGAATCCGCCGAGAATCACTCTCCGGACGAAATCGAGACTCACCTGTGAAAAGAACATTGGCCCACTGTTCGACCGTCTACGTGGCATATTGACGACTCCTCTCTAAACGTACCCTTTTGTGAAGAAGCGTCAGTGGTACACATACAGTAGGAATCTGACAATAAACACCACTCTGCCAAAGGCTTCTGGACATCATTTGCCTCGATACAACACGTCCAGTACCGAGCGAGGTGGCGCAGTGGTTAGCACACTGGACTCGCATTCGGGAGGACGACGGTTCAATCCCGTCTCCAGCCATCCTGATTTAGGTTTTCCGTGATTTCCCTAAAATCGTTTCAGGCAAATGCCGGGATGGTTCCTTTGAAAGGGCACGGCCGATTTCCTTCCCAATCCTTCCCTAACCCGAGCTTGCGCTCCGTCTCTAATGACCTCGTTGTCGACGGGACGTTAAACACTAATCACCACCACCAACACGTCCAGTGGATGCTTCAGTCAGATGCCAGTTGCCTTGCAGTACTAAGGCGGTACCGTCGTGCCCTTACGGCCAGCCGGCCGTGGTGGCCGAGCGGTTCTAGGCGCTTCAGTCTGAAACCGCGCAACCGCTACGGTCGCAGGTTCGAATCCTGCCTCGGGCATGGATGTGCGTGATGTCGTTAGGTTAGTTAGGTTTAAGTAGTTCTAAGTTCTAGGGGACTGATGACCTCAGAACTTAAGTCCCATAGTGCTCAGAGCCATTTGAACCTTACGGCCAAAGAACGGTCTTCTCTTTCTGATGTTACACGTGGTCGGCCCTGCCCGGTTCTTCGGGATACAGCTTCGGTCTCCATAAAATGTCGCCACATCCGAGAAACAACAGAAGGATTCACATTAAGCCATAGGGCCAGGTCGGTTTGTGACTGCCCAATTTCCATTCTTTCTATGGTCTTCCACCGCAGAGAGCCTTTTAGGCGACTTCCCTGTGCCATACTGCACCGTCTGTGACTGTATACACAGGGACTGCGGATGTGGGACTACACGGTAAACACTATCCTGTTTGATAGGTATCCTGACGTCACCGTTGGCATGGTTGTACGTTGACCGGAATGTCATCTTCCGTGCAGAACAAGATCGTTGAGAGTTTCTATGATTATATCGTGAATTATACACAGAACGGAGGAAATAGCGGTTTGTTACTTTAATTTTGTACAGCAGTGTATTAATGTCCAAAGCAGAATTCATAGTGGAAGTTCTTGTCAAAGGTTGTGAGGTAAATTCTTCACAATCCTGAGACCTGAAAGAGTAGGAATGGTGTCATTCAAACATTTCAGAACATATACATTTATTTACTCTAGAAAATAAGTACTTGCAAACGCATCAAACAATATGTACGAGGATAAGTCAATTATTATCCGCAAAGTAGTTATAAAATTTTATTGTAATCAAATAGGAAACTTGAAAGAACATCAGTTTTCGACATACTCTCCTTGCGTTTCAACGCATTTGGTCCATCGTTGTACAAGCTTCCTGACGCCCTCATAAAAGATGGTTCTCGGCTGAGCTGCGAACCAGGAATGCAGCGCTTCTTTCACTGCTTCGTCCGAGGCTAATCGACGGCGCCTTAATGCCTGTTTGAGTGGACCAAACAAGTGATACTCAGAAGAGGCAGATCGTGACTATATGGAGGATGATCCAGTACTTCAAATTTGAGTTTCTGGAGCGTTTCAGCAGTGTGGGCAGCAGTATGCGGGCCGGCATTGTCGTGCAACAACACAACACCTTTTGACAGCAACCGTCGGCGTTTGCTTCGAATTGCAGGCTTTAGCCTGGCAGTAGGCATCTCACTGTAACGTAAACTGGTTATTGTTGTGCCCCTTTCCCCATAATGTTCCAGTACTGTATCTTGTGCGTCCCAAACAACCGTAAGCATCAGTTTTCCTCCAGACTGTTGGGTCTTGAACTTTGTCTTGCATAGCGAATTTGGATGTTTCCATTCCATACTCTGCCGTTTACTCTCCGGCTCGTAATGATGGATCCATGTTTCGACACCAGTAATGATCCTGCCTAAGAAGTTGTCCCCTTCGTTACCACAGCGATCCAGATGATTTTTGCAGATGTCCGAGCGCATCTGTTCATGCAACTATGTGAGTTGTTTTGGGACGCATCTTGCACAGACTTTATGAAACCCAAGTCCGCTGTGGATGATTTCGTAGGCACAACCGTGACTAATTGGCAGACGATGTGTCACTCCGTCTATAGTTAATCGTTTGTCTAAGAGAATCATTTCACGTGAACGCTCCATGGTTTCTTCATTTGTGGCGGTAAACGGTCGTCCGTCTCCTTCATCATGCGTAACACCTGTGCGACCATTTCGGAATTTTTCAATCCATTCGTAGACACTCCGTTGTGACAAAACACTGTTCACGTACTGTACCGAAAGTCTTCGATGAATTTCGGCCCCTGATACGCCTTCCTACCACAAAAAAACGGATCACTGATGGTTGCTTTTATTTGGTTCAGCCATGATTAACAACAGCATGGCAGCGATAACGAAACTAATCTAGCAGCTATAAAAATGCAAAAATTTAACAACTCACAAACAAAGTATGCGACGTCAACGTAAAACATCAGTACTACCAAAATAAAAAAAATATAAGTAAATTGCGGATAATAATTGACTTACCCACGTAATTACCAGATTGACAGTTTCGACGAAATTTCAGAATTTATCTCTCCCATAGAAAGAAAATATGACTCGTGTATATTACTCGTCGAAAACTGGTCGAACACGAAGCTGAAAGCAACAAAACCCTTAACAAGACTTAGTACGTGTACTGAAAAGACAGACTAGACTCACTGGCAAGTAGGATGTCAACTACAACAAGTGAAAATATTAGATATTTGACAGATATTATGTGCACGGAACTGTAAGAGTTGTCATACTTACGTAAAAAGAAGCCTACATAATACGTTGTAAGTAGTTATGAAATCACCAAATGAATGTAAACCTTCTGCAGACACTCAAGGAAAAAAAGATTGGAAAGAAGTGCGGATGGTTGTCAACTGACGGTACTGATGAATGGTCTACTTGTCCCAAAAGAAGACTTTTTAATAAAGAACAAACTGTGAAAAGAATAAATACAAAATATTTAAATGGATACAGAACTGAAGTGGTAAATATACTGAAGAAGCTGAAAGCTGGATATTGAACGCATGTGGGAAATAATAAAACTCAGCTTATGGTGGATTTTCAAAATGGTTTCGTCATTGAGAAGTTACATTGAGGCTGTGGACCCATTCATGAAGAAATTAGCCCGTGGGATTGTGCGCAAGTATTTTTAGTGCGAGAATTGCATTTATTTAAAGCATTCGATTTGGACTTTGTTGAGAAATAAATATAACTTTAACAGTGGAAATTCTTATGCTTCGACCATTATCGTAAACTGAGAAATTGTCTAACCTTGCAGTAGCCATCAGAAATAGGCGATTAAAATTTTATGGGCACGTCTCTAGGCTTCCCAAAACAAGACTTACGCACAAAATTCTTAAATACATAGAGGGACTTAAAACTATACCCTGGGTACAAGAGGTCAAAAAGGACCTACAAAAGCTCAGATAAATTATTAAGATATTTTGGAGAGAAAGGTATTTAAGCAGAAAGTATACATATGGGAAGTTAAGTCAGAAAACGGAGCTCCGAAGAAAGCAGGAACAAAATGGGCAGAGGGAAAGAAGAGAGCCCATGCAGAAAAACTGAGAGCAGTGTGGAAAAAAAGGAAATAGAATCAAGAAGCTTTGCGTGATCCAAGAGTGTCTAATAGCACATAATAATAATAATAATAATATCAATGAACGCATACCAAACTGTTTACTTGTACAGATTTGCGGATGATATAATCTGTATGGTAGATGAACCAAAAGATAAAATAAATCAACTTCATGTGGATGTAAACAGTACACGTATAAATATCCAGTTCACCACAGAAAAAGAAACAAAAAATAAATGAACTTCTTGCACACAACAATAAAGAGAGATGAGAATACTCACAGATTTGATATTTACAGAAAGACAACAAGAACAGCAATTATACACGCCATATCAAAAACTCAGAAAACCACAAACTATCAGCTTTCCAACACGTGGTACAGAGACGGAATAAAACCCCAATCAGCAGAGAAAAATATGAAAAATAATTAGAAATAATACAACTCACAGCCAAAAACAATGGGTACAATACCCGAATAATACAAAAGCTTAACTGTAAAACTAAAATAAAAGTAAAGAAAAGTTAAAATAAGCAGCGGACATAAGCGTCACAAAATTCCACAAAGAACACGGAGAGTGCAGTACCCTTAATCACGCAGAACAGGAACACACACAACATGACAAAAAAAGAAATGGTAAACTTTAACGTACAAACACAAATCAACACACAGAGTAGCAAATATACTGAAGGAACCAGGACTACACGTAGCATATAGAGTAAGAAACACACTCCAGTCACAAACACCATTAGGAAAGCCAAAGGAATACCAAGGATTTGATACACACCATTTAGAATATCCAGACTGCAAATCACTCTATCCAAGGAAATCAGGCAGAAATTTCAAAACTAGATATAAAGAACACATCAGAAGGTGGGGCAGGAACTATCTGACACTAAACAGGATATGAAAATTGTTAGGATGAACAGTCACAACAGAAAACCTCTAACATTACAGGAAAACTTTCACAAACAGAGAGCCTTGCAATGAACAAGAATGTATTAAATGACCAAACCAAGATGACAGTGATCATACTGGTCACTAAAAAAATAACGAACAGAGATGTACAGCATAACCAATCTAAATAATAACTCAATGTGCCTCATCTCACAAAACACAAACACACACACACACAACATACAAAAGAACATACAGACACCACAGCACAAACAAAAGACAAAAGAAAAAACACAGAGTGACAGTTGGAAACACTACATCCAGTACATACACCAAACGAAAACACACTGAACAGTGGAACTGAGGTGATAAGTCGAAATATGTTCATAAAACGCAGGAAATCGGACATTAAGGGTACGCAGACCAACTAAGAATAACTCAAGGATGGCACACATGCCCCATAACATGACAACAAAACGTATGTAGAAATATACAGTAATATAACCTCATGAAACTTGTGCTACGAAAAGTTGTTTCTCACCTAATAACGAGAGAAAACGACGAAACTGTAATATACACTCCTGGAAATTGAAATAAGAACACCGTGAATTCATTGTCCCAGGAAGGGGAAACTTTATTGACACATTCCTGGGGTCAGATACATCACATGATCACACTGACAGAACCACAGGCACATAGACAGAGGCAACAGAGCATGCACAATGTCGGCACTAGTACAGTGTATATCCACCTTTCGCAGCAATGCAGGCTGCTATTCTCCCATGGAGACGATCGTAGAGATGCTGGATGTAGTCCTGTGGAACGGCTTGCCATGCCATTTCCACCTGGCGCCTCAGTTGGACCAGCGTTCGTGCTGGACGTGCAGACCGCGTGAGACGACGCTTCATCCAGTCCCAAACATGCTCAATGGGGGACAGATCCGGAGATCTTGCTGGCAAGGGTAGTTGACTTACACCTTCTAGAGCACGTTGGGTGGCATGGGATACATGCGGACGTGCATTGCCCTGTTGGAACAGCAAGTTCCCTTGCCGGTCTAGGAACGGTAGAACGATGGGTTCGATGACGGTTTGGATGTACCGTGCACTATTCAGTGTCCCCTCGACGATCACCAGTGGTGTACGGCCAGTGTAGGAGATCGCTCCCCACACCATGATGCCGGGTGTTGGCCCTGTGTGCCTCGGTCGTATGCAGTCCTGATTGTGGCGCTCACCTGCACGGCGCCAAACACGCATACGACCATCATTGGCACCAAGGCAGAAGCGACTCTCATCGCTGAAGACGACACGTCTCCATTCGTCCCTCCATTCACGCCTGTCGCGACACCACTGGAGGCGGGCTGCACGACGTTGGGGCGTGAGCGGAAGACGGCCTAACGGTGTGCGGGACCGTAGTCCAGCTTCATGGAGACGGTTGCGAATGGTCCTCGCCGATACCCCAGGAGCAACAGTGTCCCTAATTTGCTGGGAAGTGGCGGTGCGGTCCCCTGCGGCACTGCGTAGGATCCTACGGTCTTGGCGTGCATCCGTGCGTCGCTGCGGTCCGGTCCCAGGTCGACGGGCACGTGCACCTTCCGCCGACCACTGGCGACAACATCGATGTACTGTGGAGACCTCACGCCCCACGTGTTGAGCAATTCGGCGGTACGTCCACCCGGTCTCCCGCATGCCCACTATACGCCCTCGCTCAAAGTCCGTCAACTGCACATACGGTTCACGTCCACGCTGTCGCGGCATGCTACCAGTGTTTAAGACTGCGATGGAGCTCCGTATGCCACGGCAAACTGGCTGACACTGACGGCGGCGGTGCACAAATGCTGCGCAGCTAGCGCCATTCGACGGCCAACACCGCGGTTCCTGGTGTGTCCGCTGTGCCGTGTGTGTGATCATTGCTTGTACAGCCCTCTCGCAGTGTCCGGAGCAAGTATGGTGGGTCTGACACACCGGTGTCAATGTGTTCTTTTTTCCATTTCCAGGAGTGTATAACGCAATTCTTATGTACAAAAACAAACATGTATTACAGGCCACCGAAGATGATTCACAAATGAAAAGAAGCGGTACGCGTATGGCACAATACAAACAGCCTTTCATTTAGTTGCATTAGGGTTAGACAAATCACATCTCCAAGAGTTACTTATTATTCATCCTCTATATAGTTCAAAACTAGCCAGTAAAGTACACTCCTGGAAATGGAAAAAAGAACACATTGACACCGGTGTGTCAGACCCACCATACTTGCTCCGGACACTGCGAGAGGGCTGTACAAGCAATGATCACACGCACGGCACAGCGGACACACCAGGAACCGCGGTGTTGGCCGTCGAATGGCGCTAGCTGCGCAGCATTTGTGCACCGCCGCCGTCAGTGTCAGCCAGTTTGCCTTGCCATACGGAGCTCCATCGCAGTCTTTAACACTGGTAGCATGCCGCGACAGCGTGGACGTGAACCGTATGTGCAGTTAACGGACTTTGAGCGAGGGCGTATAGTGGGCATGCGGGAGGCCGGGTGGACGAACCGCCGAATTGCTCAACACGTGGGGCGTGAGGTCTCCACAGTACATCGATGTTGTCGCCAGTGGTCGGCGGAAGGTGCACGTGCCCGTCGACCTGGGACCGGACCGCAGCGACGCACGGATGCACTCCAAGACCGTAGGATCCTACGCAGTGCCGTAGGGGACCGCACCGCCACTTCCCAGCAAATTAGGGACACTGTTGCTCCTGGGGTATCGGCGAGGACCATTCGCAACCGTCTCCATGAAGCTGGGCTACGGTCCCGCACACCGTTAGGCCGTCTTCCGCTCACGCCCGAACATCGTGCAGCCCGCCTCCAGTGGTGTCGCGACAGGCGTGAATGGAGGGACGAATGGAGACGTGTCGTCTTCAGCGATGAGAGTCGCTTCTGCCTTGGTGCCAATGACGGTCGTATGCGTGTTTGGCGCCGTGCAGGTGAGCGCCACAATCAGGACTGCATACGACCGAGGCACACAGGGCCAACACCCGGCATCATGGTGTGGGGAGCGATCTCCTACACTGGCCGTACACCACTGGTGATCGTCGAGGGGACACTGAATAGTGCACGGTACATCCAAACCGTCATCGAACCCATCGTTCTACCATTCCTAGACCGGCAAGGGAACTTACTGTTCCAACAGGACAATGCACGTCCGCATGTATCCCGTGCCACCCAACGTGCTCTAGAAGGTATAAGTCAACTACCCTGGCCAGCAAGATCTCCGGATCTGTCCCCCATTGAGCATGTTTGGGACTGGATGAAGCGTCGTCTCACGCGGTCTGCACGTCCAGCACGAACGCTGGTCCAACTGAGGCGCCAGGTGGAAATGGCATGGCAAGCCGTTCCACAGGACTACATCCAGCATCTCTACGATCGTCTCCATGGGAGAATAGCAGCCTGCATTGCTGCGAAAGGTGGATATACACTGTACTAGTGCCGACATTGTGCATGCTCTGTTGCCTGTGTCTATGTGCCTGTGGTTCTGTCAGTGTGATCATGTGATGTATCTGACCCCAGGAATGTGTCAATAAAGTTTCCCCTTCCTGGGACAATGAATTCACGGTGTTCTTATTTCAATTTCCAGGAGTGTATTATTGTACTCCAAAGATATCTTCGCAGTCCACACTGCCATATCAACTGTAGGTTGGCATAGATGGTGACATTAGTGTTCGCGATTTTAGTGGTGGTGTTGGTGACGGCGGCTGTAGCGCCAATACTTAAACGGCCAAACGCCCTCAATGATAAACCAATCTCTGTATAACGTAGAGTGACGGCAAGGAGCGCATTGCGGCATTGCGCATCTCTTCGCGTCCTATTGTCTGCCTGTCTACTCTACCGCCTGCTACAAGGTTCTTTCCATACACAGGGTTATTACAAATGATTGAAGCGATTTCACAGCTCTACAATAACTTTATTATTTGAGATATTTTCACAATGCTTTGCACACACATACAAAAACTCAAAAAGTTTTTTTAGGCATTCACATATGTTCGATATGTGCCCCTTTAGTGATTCGGCAGACATCAAGCCGATAATCAAGTTCCTCCCACACCCGGCGCAGCATGTCCCCATCAATGAGTTCGAAATCATCGTTGATGCGAGCTCGCAGTTCTGGCACGTTTCTTGGTAGAGGAGGTTTAAACACTGAATCTTTCACATAACTCCACAGAAAGAAATCGCATGGGGTTAAGTCGGGAGAGCGTGGAGGCCATGACATGAATTGCTGATCATGATCTCCACCACGACCGATCCATCGGTTTTCCAATCTAAGAAATGCCGAACATCATGATGGAAGTGCGGTGGAGCACCATCTTGTTGAAAGATGAAGTCGGCGCTGTCGGTCTCCAGTTGTGGCATGAGCCAATTTTCCAGCATGTTCAGATACACGTGTTCTGTAACGTTTTTTTCGCAGAAGAAAAAGGGGCCGTAAACTTTAAACCGTGAGATTGCACAAAACACGTTAACTTTTGGTGAATTGCGAATTTGCTGCACGAATGCGTGAGGATTCTCTACCGCCCAGATTCGCACATTGTGTCTGTTCACTTCACCATTAAGAAAAAATGTTGCTTCATCACTGAAAACAAGTTTCGCACTGAACGCATCCTCTTCCATGAGCTGTTGCAACCGCGCCGAAAATTCAAAGCGTTTGACTTTGTCATCGGGTGTCAGGGCTTGTAGCAATTGTAAACGGTAAGGCTTCTGCTTTAGCCTTTTCCGTAAGATTTTCCAAACCGTCGGCTGTGGTACGTTTAACTCCCTGCTTGCTTTATTCGTCGACTTCCGCGGGCTACGCGTGAAACTTGCCCGCACGCGTTCAACCGTTTCTTCGCTCACTGCAGGTCGACCCGTTGATTTCCCCTTACAGAGGCATCCAGAAGCTTTAAACTGCGCATACCATCGCCGAATGGAGTTAGCAGTTGGTGGATCTTTGTTGAACTTCGTCCTGAAGTGTCGTTGCACTGTTATGACTGACTGATGTGAGTGCATTTCAAGCACGACATGCGCTTTCTCGGCTCCTGTCGCCAATTTGTCTCACTGCGCTCTCGAGCGTTCTGGCGGCAGAAACCTGAAGTGCGGCTTCAGCCGAACAAAACTTCATGAGTTTTTCTACCTATCTATAGTGTGTCGTGACCATATGTCAATGAATGGAGCTACAGTGAATTTATGAAATCGCTTCAATCATTTGTAATAGCCCTGTATAGTTGTTCCAGTTTTTTGCAGCCATTAATATCCACTGACGGAAAAAATGTTCCAAACCAGGGATGAGCTGGGCGACATGAACGAAAGACGATGTCTATTCAAATTAGTAGCATTAACTGGCATTAGTAGCGCCACTATGAGGATGTAAATCAGGTTTGCTCTAAATACACGCTGTTACGGTCGTGAGCGTTTGTTACGTTTAAGACTGCACTGGTGAGTTGATATTAGTCAAGAATGCCTTTAAGGCGACAAAGACGCCATTATCAACACCTCACTGAGTTTGAACGAGGTTGAGTAATAGGGCTACGAGAAGCGGGATGTTGGTTCTGCGATACTGCAGGAAGACTTAGCAGCAATGTAGCCACTGTACGTGATTGCTAGGCAACTGTGGTCACAAAAATATACGGTCGCAAGAAATCGGGCTCCGGATGGCCGCGTGGCACGACCGAGAAGGAAGGCCATCGTGTTCGGCGTATGGCTCTGCCGCATCGTTCTGCATCTGCAGCAGCCATATGAGCAACAGTTGCCACCACAGTGACACAGCGAATTGTTATAAACAGTTACTTCAAGGACGGCCCCGAGCCAGACGCCCTGTAGCGCGCATTCCACTGATCCTAAACCACCGCCATTTGCGACTTCATTGGTGTTGGTGTCACGCGAGAGCTCATTGGAGGGCAGTGTGGAGGTCTGTTGTTTTTTCTGATGCAAGCTGGATCTGCCTAGGCGCCAGTGATGGTCTGTGTTGGTTAAAAGGAGGCCAGTTGGGTGGTCTGCAATCAATCTACACTCCTGGAAATGGAAAAAAGAACACATTGACACCGGTGTGTCAGACCCACCATACTTGCTCCGGACACTGTGAGAGGGCTGTACAAGCAATGATCACACGCACGGCACAGCGGACACACCAGGAACCGCGGTGTTGGCCGTCGAATGGCGCTAGCTGCGCAGCATTTGTGCACCGCTGCCGTCAGTGTCAGCCAGTTTGCCGTGGCATACGGAGCTCCATCGCAGTCTTTAACACCGGTAGCATGCCGCGACAGCGTGGACGTGAACCGTATGTGCAGTTGACGGACTTTGAGCGAGGGCGTATAGTGGGCATGCGGGAGGCCGGGTGGACGTACCGCCGAATTGCTCAACACGTGGTGCGTGAGGTCTCCACAGTACATCGATGTTGTCGCCAGTGGTCGGCGGAAGGTGCACGTGCCCGTCGACCTGGGACCGGACCGCAGCGACGCACGGATGCACGCCAAGACCGTAGGATCTTACGCAGTGCCGTAGGGGACCGCACCGCCACTTCCCAGCAAATTAGGGACACTGTTGCTCCTGGGGTATCGGCGAGGACCATTCGCAACCGTCTCCATGAAGCTGGGCTACGGTCCCGCACACCGTTAGGCCGTCTTCCGCTCACGCCCCAACATCGTGCAGCCCGCCTCCAGTGGTGTCGCGACAGGCGTGAATGGAGGGACGAATGGAGACGTGTCGTCTTCAGCGATGAGAGTCGCTTCTGCCTTGGTGCCAATGATGGTCGTATGCGTGTTTGGCGCCGTGCAGGTGAGCGCCACAATCAGGACTGCATACGACCGAGGCACACAGGGCCAACACCCGGCATCATGGTGTGGGGAGCGATCTCCTACACTGGCCGTACACCACTGGTGATCGTCGAGGGGACACTGAATAGTGCACGGTACATCCAAACCGTCATCGAACCCATCGTTCTACCGTTCCTAGACCGGCAAGGGAACTTGCTGTTCCAACAGGACAATGCACGTCCGCATGTATCCCGTGCCACCCAACGTGCTCTAGAAGGTGTAAGTCAACTACCCTGGCGAGCAAGATCTCCGGATCTGTCCCCCATTGAGCATGTTTGGGACTGGATGAAGCGTCGTCTCACGCGGTCTGCACGTCCAGCACGAACGCTGGTCCAACTGAGGCGCCAGGTGGAAATGGCATGGCAAGCCGTTCCACAGGACTACATCCAGCATCTCTACGATCGTCTGCATGGGAGAATAGCAGCCTGCATTGCTGCGAAAGGTGGATATACACTGTACTAGTGCCGACATTGTGCATGCTCTGTTGCCTGTGTCTATGTGCCTGTGGTTCTGTCATTGTGATCATGTGATGTATCTGACCCCAGGAATGTGTCAATAAAGTTTCCCCTTCCTGGGACAATGAATTCACGGTGTTATTATTTCAATTTCCAGGAGTGTATGTGCGTACTAGATACACTGGACTTATACCTAGAGTTATGGTCTGCAAATTTGTACGTCAGCTTGGTGATTCGGCTTGCTGCGCTGCCATTCACGAACAGCATTCCAGGGAGTATAAGGCTCACCGACATACCGCTGCTGTATCCCAACATGCTCTACAGTGTTTCGACATGTTACTTTGGCCTGCTCGATCACCAGATCTGTTTTCAATCGGGCACCAATGAAACATCAACGGACGACAGCTCTGTCATATACAACCAGCATTAACGGTCCCTGTATAGACCGCAAAGTATAACAGGCATAGAACTCTATCCCACAAACTCACATCCAGAACCTGTACAACACAGTGCATGCACATCTGCATGCTTGCATGAAACATCCTGGCAGTTACACTGGTCATAAATGTACCATCATTTCACATTTGCAATGGCGTATCTCCCTCTTGCACTAACCTGTGATCTTGCAATGTTATTCAGTTAAATATTTCACCTAGACAAATATATTCCCTAAATTTCATTACACTTCATCAATTATGTTTTGGTTCTGAGATTTTTTTTCCCATTAGTGAATGTGTACAATAATACGCCCTTTTAGGTGCTTCAACTTTGATGTTTCTTTTGCCCGAGTGAGAAGTTTAGAACAATTCCGACGGATAGCAGAGCTGTACTGAATGATCAAAATGGCGCCTACGCAGGGATTCGTTACAAGTAACGCTCCAAAAATTGAATTCGTGGTTGAAGAATAAGAAACCGTGGTGAACATCCATAATCGTTTGCTT
Organism: Schistocerca cancellata; assembly: GCF_023864275.1. NCBI lineage: Eukaryota > Metazoa > Arthropoda > Insecta > Orthoptera > Acrididae > Schistocerca > Schistocerca cancellata. The sequence continues at coordinate 302,917,597 of NC_064629.1, forward strand.
GCAGTGTGTGGTAATGATGCAATTGATAGGAATACTGTTGGGCGATGGGTAATGAGATCTAAAGTATCAGGAAGTAGAGAAACAGAGCTCCATCATAGGCCATGTTCGGGAGGTTCTGTCACAACCACTGCTCCGACATGGTGAATCACGCGGATGCCATTGTTCGTGGAGACCGGCGCATCACAGCACGACGATTAGCGGTGAGCATTGAAAGTGCACCACAGCGATCGAGACTCTTGGATATTCAAACGTTCACAACAGGCCTCAAGATTCAAAGTAAATTCATTTCTTCTGAACTGTTGGGGCAGTTTGATGCGAAGGGAGAAGCCGCTAAAAATAACGAAACCCGGGTGCATCACTTTCAGCTGGAAACAAAACGGTGGTGTTTGTGTGGTGTTTGAGCCGCTCCAGTAATTGTACTGGAGCGGCTCAAACACTACAAAAGAGGAAATTCAGGATAGCACCCTCTTCTGGAAAAATCGTGTCCTCTTGGGACAGTGATGATGTCATTCTCTTAAATGTGCTGTCAAGAGGATCAACCATTAATTCAGAGGCATATGTGAAGACTCTGAACAAACACAACAACCGTTTGTGACATATTCTGCCGACAAGAATCCAAAATAAATCTTGCCCTAAAATGACCACACACATGTCTCAGAACCCAGGAACACCTCTGCAAATCGAATTAGACATCATTGCTTCATCCAACTTATAGCCCAACCTGGCGCCCTCTGACTTCCATTTATTTGGGCCATTTAAGTATTCCCTGCGTGGGACTCACTTGGTAGACGATGAGAACGTAGCTCATGCAGTCAAAACATGGCTATGAATACAAATGGTTCAAATGGCTCTGAGCACTATGGAACTTAACATCTGAGGTCATCAGTCCCCTAGAACCTAGAACTACTTAAACCTAACTAACCTAAGGACATCACACACATCCATGCCCGAGGCAGGATTCGAACCTGCGACCGCAGTGGTCACGCGGTTCCAGACTGAAGCGTCTAGAACCGCTCGGCCACAACAGCCGGCTAAGAACACAGGACAAGAGCTTTTACCCACAGCTAATACAAGAGCTTACACAACGCTGCCGAGAGGCCACATAACGTGACGGAGACTCTGTAGAAAAACACTACACGAAAAGGAGAGTTGACTTATAATGTCACCAAATCCTAATTCTTGGGAATAAATATGTTCTGAGAAAAAAAATTTGGGACATTATTTAGCGAAAAACTCTCGTAATTGGTGCACTTGCCTCGATAAGTTCGGTAGATACCCACATACACTAATCATTCACTCACTCATTTACTTTGACATCCAAAATATTACGCACTATTAACAAAAACCCATATCAAATGAAAGTGAAAAGTTGATCAAATGTATCTATATTAGAAGCTAACTCTATTGTTTTTTTGTCTGAATTAGATTATTTACAGAAAAGCTACACAAGATGATTCCTTCTATAGATCATATTTAATAAGCTACTAAGTATGAAAATCTGGATATTACTCCAAAGCTGAAAATTTACTGCTTCAGGTAAATTTGTATAACCGGAATACTTTTGAACTTACAGGTCTCAAACTTCGTATTCAAAAAGTTGTTTTAATCAGAAAGTCTATCTAAAATTTCACCTTTCTCTGATGATTATAAAAAGAGATATAAAAAAAGAAGAAATGTGGATGTTTTTGTAGCATTTCACGCTGTTCGTAATCAAATGTCGCGCTGCCCAGCACAGGGCAGATGACAAATGCCCCAGAACGAGGGAACCCCTCTCTGCAGCGCATCTATAAGCTACGTTAGCCGGGAGGCGTTCAAAACACTGCCTCTTGAATAGCACACATTCAGAGGGAACTGGGCCAAATTCCCAATCGACCATCCTAACAACATTCAACATCTTATTTAATCTGAGTTTCCGCTATGCCTCTCCCATCCTCGTCGTTAAACCCTTCGTTACTCTATTCACCTCCTAGTCCAGCCACATTCTGCCAGCACGCAGCTATCCGCCATCCCCTGATAGAGCTCCACTACGTCGTTTCGATTTAGAGCTCGCCCGCGGTATCGGCTGGATGAGCCGTACGTAGTATTTGTTTACTGTAAAGTTCGTAATAACATTTTCTGTAAGTAAAAGTTGTCTCACAACTCACTAGTCGACCACAGTATTATTGCACCTAGTAGTGAGGGCGCTTCGGTAGGCTTATCGAGAGTTTTCTCCGCGATATATCACGAGGATGCGCTGAATCTCTTAATATTATACACACACCAGACCTAAAAGCATCGACATTGCGATTTATTTTCCTTACTCAGCAGTGTACTTGTTTACTGTAAGATCACCACGTGTTTCCGATAGCGGCCACGGGAGGCTAAATGCAGTAATATCCTGGTTGTGTAGTAATGTTGTTCTCTGTTGTGTGTTTACAAATTTATAAAGGTTTCCGAGCTTGAAAATGGCAGAGAGCTGAGTGTCTGCCCCCACAACCAAGTGGCGGACTCGTTGGAAACGGAAATGCCGTGTGGCTAGGGTCTCCCGTCGGGTAGACGGTGCGCCAGGTGCAAGTATTTCGAGTTGACGCCACGTCGGCGACTTGCGTGTCGATGGGTATGAAACGATGATGATAAGGACGGGACAACACACAGTCCCTGAACGAAGAAAATCTCGACCCAACCGGGAATCTCACCCGGGCCGTTAGCTATGACAGTCCGTCGCGCTGACCACTCAGCTACCAGGGGCGGATCATATTACGAACATGCACATATTTTTGCGTTCAGCTATAGCCAATTGCTACTTATTTGGTCAAAGAAAACATTCATTTTGCTTTTAGTGCGGGAGGTAGTGCAGTGTTGCAACATTGTATCAGCGTTCCGAAGGGGCAGAGTTCAAACATCGTTAGACTATCCAGATTTAGGTTTGTCTCGTTTCCTACATCGCTTTAGGCAAGAGCCGGAATTGTTCTTTCAGCAATATCACGGACAGCTTATTCCCTTACCATTTTCAATGACGCTACTACTCACTCGCTAATGATTCGACCACCATGCTTTTTTCTTTTCCTTTATTTAGTGCGGTGAAAGACGTGATATGGACATTGGAAATGTGCTATACTGCAGGAAATACATTTTAGAAAATGTTAGGCTGGTACAGAATGCATATTACAGTCATATGTAAGTGTAGCCGGCCGGAGTGGCCGAGCGGTTCTAGGCGCTACAGTCTGGAACCGCGTGACCACTACGGTCGCAGGTTCGAATCCTGCCTCGGGCATGGATGTGTGTGCTGTCCTTAGGTTAGTTAGGTTTAAGTAGTTCTAAGTTCTAGGGGAATGATGACTTCAGAAGTTAAGTCCCATAGTGCTCAGAGCCATTTTAACCATATGTAAATGTAGAACACGAAGCCTAACCTGTTTATCAAAATAAGTTAACAATTATAAGAGATGATGAAGTGTGACAGGATCACGGTGAAGATACAGCAGTCCAGATGCTCGACATTGTGGTATACCAGTCTTTGACCAGAAGATCCAGAGCATACATTAGAGAGCGAAAGCTAAGCACAGTTCGAAAACGAAAGCGTATTTCCCGAACAAGGTATCAGAAGCATTACAGAACTATGTGAAGCTTAATCTCAACAAATTTATTACACAAAAGTGTTCAAAACGTGTAATCAGAAAAGTTATGATACCGAAGAACACATTTCAATAAGATTAAAACACGCAAAATCTCTTTCACCATATGAAAACAGTTAACAGCGGCTGTTGTTACCCCTAGCTGCTACACATGCTAGCCAGAAATGTGGAATGCTACCTGTCGGGTAGTTCATGAGCCATACTGGCAATTGATATTTTTTTCTTTTTTTAAAAAAAAGAAAAAAAGAGAGCTGTGCGGAGCAATGTGACTTAACTAGATTAACCAGGAGTCGATTCCCGACCCTTGCGGATAACAGCTGATCGTCCTGACTCCGCTACCTAGTTTGGCACTACTGGCATTGGCAGAAGAGAAACAGTAATGGTACCTGTCGCATTGCTGTAGTCAGATATCTGCTTCTGAGACTATCCATTAGTGTTTCGGGCCGGCCGGAGTGGCCGTGTGGTTCTAGGCGCTTCAGTTTGGAACCGCGTGACCGCTACGGTCGCAGGTTCGAATCCTGCCTCGGGCATGGACGTGTGTGATGTCCTTAGGTTAGTTAGGTTTAAGTAGTTCTAAGTTCTAGGGGACTGATAACCTCAGATGTTAAGTCCCATAGTGCTCAGAGCCATTAGTGTTTCGGGGGTGTACGGACAACAGCCGTAACTGGGCACTGAAAAAAATACAATGACGAAAATTGAAAATTTGTGCCAGACAGGGACTCGAGCCAGGCTTTCCCGCTTTATGTGAGCGGTCGCCTTAATCGCTTCGGCTATCCGAGCACGCTTAGCGGCTGATCCAAATTCTCAACCTACCACATATTACGAAGTAGCATCCCTGACCATTTATCTCATTTGTGCTGACTGTTTCCCACATTCCCGCAAAATGTTCGGACCATAATGTGCATCCCAACTGATAATATCGTAGCAGTCAATCTTACAGAAACACTATACGTGTGTGGTACCTGTTGCGTCGGACACGTCCGACGCAACAGACACCACACATTTATAGTACAATCCGTCAGTGTCGGGATGATTTCTGCAGATCTAAATGTATACGCCGGACTATTAGGAAGATGCCCCGCAGTTTGGAGATAACCTTGTTGATGCGTCGCCTCTGTTGCTCGTACTACTGGTGCCCCTGCTATAACTGCGATAGCAGTGCCCGTGTCACCGCGCGCAGCTTGCCCTCTGCGCCACTGATTACGAGCCCCGCAGTAATGTCCTGCATAACTCGATAAGCAGCTCACGCCGATGCCTCTTTCCACGAACCCCTTCAAAAAGTTCTCCGATAACGAAGACTAAATGCAAATGTCCTCCCTTAATGTGACTATAATCTTGGTGCTCCTGTGGTTGACTCACCTTTTAAAAACTGAACGAGGTGGTGCAGTAGCAAAACATTGGTGCCGCATTCTCGAGGTCGTCAGTTCAGGTCCCCAGTTTTAAGTTATCCATGGTTTCCCCTAATTCCTTAAGGCAAATGCTGACACAGTTCCTTTGAAAAGCAACAAGAAATGGAAAGATCTCATTAGGTCGCTATTAGCGAAGGCGAATGATCGACTTCGGCTTATTGGAAGAATTCTAGGAAAATGTTGCAGCCATAAAGCAGGCGGCGTAAGCAACACTTGTGCGAGCCATTCTTGAGTAATGCTAGAATGTTTGGTATGCTCACCAGATCGGGTTACAGGAAGATATTGAAGCAGTTCAGTTGCGTGCTGCTAGATTTGCTGCCGGTCGGTTCAGTCAACACGAAAGTATTACGGAAATGCTCCGTGATCTCAAACGGGAATCCTTGGAGGAGAGAAGACGTTCTTTTCACGAATCGATGTACAGATTACAGAACGATTCCATTGTCAGAGACGTATATTTCGTGTAAGGACCGCGAAGACAAGATAAGAGAAATACGGGCTCCTAAAGAGGCATATAGACAGTTGATTATTCCTCTCTCCTTCTGCTAACAGAACCGGAAAGAAAGTAACTAGTAGCGATACGTGGTGCACTCTGTCCTGCACAGTATGGTGGCTTGGGGAGTATGTATGTAGATGTAGATGTAGATGTAGGAAAGGCTCTATCTCTTATGACCTAGCCGTTGATGAGGCTTTAATTCAAACTCTGCTTTCATTTCTTTCTTGAGACACGTACATCTCATCAGTGAATACGTGTGTTAGGTAAATAACCGCCAGTTGTGTTCATCCGAGTATCTTCCGTCTGAAACTACAATTCATGCTTCCACTGATTGATAATTTCAAAAGCAGACGACCCAACTTGAAGTTTTCCGTGGTTAATCCGGGCTGGACGCTGCCGATTTCCTTCCACATCCTCTCTCAATTCCAAATTGAGATCGTTCTACAGCAAGCAGAGATATCAGAATCTTTTCACATATGTAATGTAGGATTGTCAGCTGATCCAGCTTAGAACGAAATTAAGCAGTTCTGAAATAGTTAGCGAAGGACCTGGTCTTGAAGCGTAATGCACAGTGCGCTGATTTTCGCGACAGGGAGGTAAGCCAGACACGATCGAATCTGCACGTCGGATGAACGATCTTTGGTGTGGCACACAGTTTAACCTGAATGTGACTTTTACGTAGCTCTCCACACGTCTATCGATAACTGCTGGGATGATCCCCATGACCACCTCAGAAAATCAGGTATGAACAGTTAAAATAAAAAAAAACACGCAAAGTGTAAAAATTACACAGTCAGATAGTGCACACGATTTCCCCCATTGAGATCAATGATGCTGGTGGCGAAAAGACAAGCTTATTGCCACAGAATAAAAATAAAAATACTAGCAAACACCGAATGCGTCATAGCACATTATCAGCGGACACTGACGAAGATGGGACAATCGCTGACGAATACAAAAAAGAAATATGTCTCTATAGCAGGCAAATAGATTACTTCCAATATCGCTTGTTGAGGCTTTTTACATTCTAACATAGTATAAAATCATCCCCTCGTCTTTCAGATCAATAGCAAAGAGGATCAATCGATAGTTCCAGGTGGTGGTACCAGGCGGTTTAAGCTCACTACGGCATTGGCTTTTCTTGTTTTATTTTTGCATTGTAGACTTTTGCTCGTCTTGAATAGAATTGCAGAGTGATGTAAAAAATAAAAAAATGAAACTATTTTACTTGATGAGAATTATCAAGCTACTGAGGAAAATAATTAATATAGCCGGCCTGAGTGGCCGTGCGGTTCTGGGCGCTACAGTCTGGAACCGCTTGACCGCTACGGTCGCAGGTTCGAATCCTGCCTTGGGCATGGATGTGTGTGATGTCCTTAGGTTAGTTAGGTTTAATTAGTTCTAAGTTCTAGGCGACTGATGCCCTCAGAAGTTAAGTCGTATAGTGCTCAGAGCCAGCCAATTAATATAATTTGTGCGCCAGAGCAAAATCACTTGAAACTGAATCTTGTCTTGTGACAATGGAAAAGAAAACCGGCGAATGAAAAATACCTGAGGTATACCGTGGTTGTTGTACACTGACGACACTCCACTATTGTCGAGCCGGTGAGTTGATACCAGCTATTCCATGCCGATAGTTCAAGCGCACACGTACGAATATGAATCACGAAGTTCTGTATTTTAGTTGCAATTTTTCAAATATTGACAGTTGTCAACCTTAGTGGCATTTAAAAAGCTGTCTGTAACTCGAATCCTTGGTATGTATGGGCAGACTGACACGACCTTCAGTTAGCCACTGCTGGTCTGAGCACACGTCGTTTTGCTTCCTCTGTTGATATGGAAATAATGTGGTTTATATCAGGGACTGGAAAACGTAAATGGTAGTACTCAAAGAAATCCATTAAATTTCAGTTAACGATGAACCACACAAATCTAAAGGCTGTGAATTCAACTAAATACTCCGGAAGTACAATTACGAACAACTTAAACTGTTGTTTTGGGGGAAGCAAAGCAAACACTACGATTTATTGGCAGAACACTTCGAAAGAGACTGCCTGGCATACGCTTGTCTGTTCCCCCTGGAGTACTGCCGAGCGGTATGCGATCGTTGCCAGGTAGGATTGACGGAGGACATCGAGGAAGTCCAAAAAAGGGCAGCGCGTTTCGTGGTATACCGAAATACCGGAGAGAGTGTCGCAGATATAATAAGTAAGCTGGGGTGGCAGCCATTAAAACTAAGGCGTTTTTCGTTGCGGCGAAATTTAATCACCGACTTTCTCCTCTGAATGCGAAAATATGTTATTGACGTCAGCCTACACAGGAAGAAATGATCATGACAATAAAATACGAGAAATCAGATTTCGTACGTAAAGATTTAAGCTTTCATTTTTCCCACTGTGTGGTGTTAACGAATGATGGCGTGTTTGTATGCAGAGAAACAAATTCGAAACGGCAGCCGCATGTGGAATTCGAGCAGAGATTCGATTTTTTGAATGTACTATCTTCGTCAGATCTGTAAGGTGTACAGGACAAGCCTCGATAAACCACTTGGCGTGCTTACCACTGTGTTCGTCAGCTTCACTAAAATGTTTGCCCACAATAGAACAACCGCAACTCTTCGTAGTGAAGGATTTTATCGCGCACAATATAGACCAGATTTGAGTTTCCGTGCTTTCGCCTGTTTCTACGTAACAAACCACGATGGATTGACTGACGTGTTATCATCACAAGTGGTCAATTTCTACGTCGAGAATGTAGGACTTGTTGCACGTACGGAGAATGCAGAATAATACAGAAAAGAAGTGGAATCAGCACCTTACTTTATATAATAAAAAGGATAACTGAAATCTTGCTGGAACGTTGACAATTGTACCTAACGTGAGTAAGAACTTCCAGGCCAGATCACGTTAATTTTAATTTTTCTGGTGGTTATTGCTTTCGGTTGTATAACAACCATCACCAGACACATTTCTGAAATACTTAATACAAAATAGGTCATAACAACAACAGCGGATGACATACTATTCACAGCAACGCATTGTAACGTTACCAATTCCACCTGAGGGGCCACCGTTTTCGCCACCAGCGTCTTTTAATATATTTTTAGCGTTTCTTTGAAACTTCCCCTCGAATGAGCATCATAGAATTAGTGCTTCGCCTGAAGCCATTTCGGGCAGAGACACAGTACATCGCCATTCCTGCTTTACATTGTGGTATAAGTGCATTCTGTTTCTACAGAAGAGTAAATGTTGACGAAACATGACATTAAGCAAATTTCTTCAGTTTTGTACTCCTCGATGATGCATAATGGGTGTGAACCGAGACATACATCTCCAAAATTAATATTTTTGAAGCTATTACTCTGTAATAGTACAATCTCTTCTTGCTATTCTTAGAAAGTCTCCTTTACACGCATTTACTTGTATATTTGAGAACGAGAAACTGTGGTCTATTTGCACACACTCGGAAAAACTCTCGACACGCCTTCGGTACGATTAGAAGCTGCACTTATGGAAAACATGTAAAGTATCCGTCTCGTGTGCGACGAACAAGGATCTGTCTAACGGGGCGGTGCAGATGCTCCGTTGTAGCTTACATAAACAGTAGGAAACAGAACGGAAAACCTGATATGATACGCAAAACACATGCCAAGTGTTTTATTCGAGAGATAAGTACGAGCAGAAGACGCGTTGTACCACAGTACGAACAGCTACGGAGTTGGGCGCTGTGGAAGAGAGTGGTCATAGCCTATTACTTTCTCCCCCCCCCCCCCCCTCCCTTTCCCACCATCCTCCCCAAAATAATTTGTTGCCACTGCAAATTTTAACAAGCCACAGATGCCTACGATTTTAATAATTATAATAACAGTAAAATACGTTTATAAAATGTTTAAATATAATAGTAGTTTGTTTACATTAGTACTTAGTACATTGCTTCAGTATAACTTGCTGTACAGTGTAATGCAGAAAAAATATCATTTTAAAAGATTTCTCCGAAAATTTGCGAAGTTCATGTACCATAAAGCTGAATTAAGAATTGTTTTACATTTTTGACAACGTCATACAATAAGCGATGTAAACTCAAACGTGCACGCACTGTTATCTGTAAGGGAGTGTGCTGCACTATTGAACACTTTTCAGACCATCACCTCTAACCAGGCCAATAAGAGTTCAACGTATTTTTTAATTCCATTCTTAAATGATGCCATTCACTTTTTGTGTGTTGCAGTCTTTCTGTGAAATTACAAAAATTACCTGGGAAAATTAAGGTTTTTTTGTGATGTGAAAAATGTTCCACGGTGCAACGAGGTCATGTACCTAGGAACATATATTCCATTGAAATTTAAAAGTGTTACAGTCGTGAAAATCTTGTCAATACTGTTTTTAATAGTCTCTCTGTTACATAATTACTCTACTACGCATCAATAACCGGTAAATGAAATCAAATTAAGCAAAAATATTATCAAAAACCAGTTAAAAGTTGAATAAATTTTTATGTATGAGCTATTGCGGAGTAAAGCATATTTCATTTTTCAAGGCTGGTAAAATTGTTAAATAATCATAAAACCTCAGTTTATTTGCAAGTATCACCTATTCCACGGTAGACGATCTTTTTACGTTTCAAGGTAGAAGATGACGCACGACTTACGAAGTATGGCTTAACCGTCCATACGTTACAAAACTAATTTTGAAATTATAAAGAATTTCACTCACAATAAAATTCTTTAACTGAAGAATTAACAGTATCTTCCAAACAACTTTAATAAATTATACAGAACTTACATGCGTCGAAGACGAAATGTTTACAAACGCTGCACGAAACACAACTTTATGACTCACAACAACAAAAACAGATGAACATGCTGGAAACTGCTTATTGCGCTCTCTAGTGCGCATTCCTGCATGTGATTCTAAAATCGGCCACTACATTGAAACACCGACCAGGAAACATGTTTTAGGTGCACTAGCCTCCAGATTAACACTCTTCCCTCTCTCACTGTGAAAATAGGTCAGAACTTGAGGACTACTCAAGCCCGTAAATGGGGAGAATGATGATCATTTCTTCTCAGGGTCCGAAAAATCAGTTTTTATGTTTTTTTTTTCCTTAGTAGAGCGATAAGACACAAATGCAACCAGTTGCTGAATTCTGTTCGCGTGTTTGGGATCCACACCAGGTCGGATTAAGAGAAGACATCGAATCAGTTTAGGGGTGGGCTGCTATATTTGTTACCGGTAGGTTCGAAAAACACGCAAGTATTCCAGAAATGTTTCGGAAACTCAAATGGGAGTTACTGGAGGGAAGGTGATGTTCTTTTCGAGAAGCACTATTGAGAAAATTTAGAGAACCGGCATTTGAGGCTGACTGCAGAATGATTTTACTGCCGCCAATGTACATTTCGCGTAAGGACGACGAAGATAAGATTAGAGAGATTAGGGCTCATACGGAGGCATATACAGTGACGGCACGAAGAATCGTCATACCGAGTAGGAATTGTGATACATAGAAGAAACTTAGTAGGCGTGTTCTTACATCCAAAAGATGATTGATATCTATTCATATTTCGCACCAGTCACATAAGAGTGGCGCTAGTGGCGCCACTATGAGTATACAAATCAAGTTTGCTTTAAGAACGCGCTGTAAGATCGTGAGCGTTAGTTGCCTTTGAGATTGGACGTGGTGAGTTGATGTTAGTCAAGAATGCCTTAAGGGCGACAAAGACGCCACTATCACCACCTCACTGAATTTGAAAGAGGTCGTGCAATAGGGCTACGAGAAGCTGGATGTTCCTTCTGCGATATTGCAGAAAGTAGCCACTGTACATAGCTGAAGACAGCGATGGTCACACAAGAAGGCCGGGCTCCGGACGGCCACGTGGCACTAAAGAGAGCGAAGACCATAGTGTTTGGCATGTGGATCTACCTATCGTACTGCATCTGCAGCAGCGATGTGAGCAGCAGTTGTCACCACAGTGACACAACGAACTGTTACAAATCGGTTACTTCAAGGACAGCTCCGAGCTAAACGCCCCGCAGCGTGTATTCAACTGACCCCAAACCACCACCATCTGCGACTTCAGTGGTGTCAAGCGAGAGCTCATTGGAGGTCTGTTGTTTTTTCTAATGAAGCTGGTTCTACCTTGGTGCCAGTGATGGTCATGTGTCGGTTAGAAGGAGGCCAGTTGAAGAACTGCATCCATCCTGTCTGCATGCTAGATACACTGGACTTATACCTGGAGTTTGGTCTGAGATGTGATTTTGTATGACAACAAGAGCACTCTAATGGTTATCCCAAACACCCTGACAGCAAATTCGTACGACAGTCTGGTGATTCGACCTGTTGCACTGCCACTCATGAACAGTATTCCAGGCAGTGTTATCGAACAGGATAGTGCTCACCGACATACCGCTGTTGTAACCCTACTCTACAGAGTGTCGACATCTTGTCTAGGCCTACTCACAAAATCTGTGTCTAGTAGAGCACATATGGGTCATCATCGGGCAACAACTCCAACTTAATCCACAAACAGCATTAACTGTACCTGTACTGACCGACCAAGTACAATAGGCATGGAACACCATTCCACAAACTGACATTCGGCACATGTACGACACAATGCGTGCACGTTGGCTGCTTGCAGTCAACACTCTACCATTACACCGGTTATTTTTTAATACGCCAGCATTTCAGATTTGCAACAGATTATCTCTCGGTTACATTTACTGTGATCTTGCCATGTTAGTTGTAAGGTGTCAGGCAAATCCAACACCTTCCATGAAAACCCTGACGTGATAAGCAAATCCAGTAGCATGTCACATAGCTCCGAATAACTCGTGACATTAAATTAACCAAAGTAATACGAGTAACGAGTGAGCAAATGGAATACCACAGACTAACACAAGAATGCCTAAATGCATGTCATACCTTCCCACCTTGAGACAGACGCAGTTCCGAGGGGAAAAACGAGAACAGAAGCCGAGAGCATAACCGTGTTAAGCTGGAAGGCCCTACGATAAGGAACGGACACCCACGTCGCCAGCTAACCGCTAGGACCACACCCCAACCGCAAGTTTTAGCGTGAGAATTTTACGCGTCTCTGTTACGGCAGGACCACCCCCCCCCCCCCCCCCCCTGCCTCGCCCATGTTAAAAGCTAGAGCCCTCCAGAAGAACAGTATAGATCTTACGATAACACGAAAAGGGCCACACCAGCTGCAAGTTTTAGCGTGAGACTTTTTCGCGTCTCTGTTACGTTGCAAACTTTAAAAACATTGCCCCACCACGAAAAGTATAACGTTTCTCATTGGATAGACAGAATTTTTATAGGTGGAGCTTAAGGTTAACATTGAGACCCTGTTTGGTCAGATGAAAACACAGCCAGATAGTTTTTTTAAACCAACTTCGGTAAATTGTAGTAAGGAGAAGTTAGGAGAGAGTTGCTTCCGAGACGGCGAGGTGAGCGGAGCTGTGCTGCCCGCTGCCCCCTGATGAACACCGACAAGGTAATGAACGCACGCGATGCCGCATAAAAGCGCATAAAGCTTTACTCAGAACTGCAGAAGTCTCATCTGTTACACCCCCTTTTTGCGTAATACTAGTGTCGATAGTCAATTAAAGCTCATGGTGTTCACATTTGCCACTTGAAGTAAAAATCTGAAACCCGATGATTTTTCTGTTATATAGTTATTGAGAAGCCACATCAGCCACTGTAATTTACGGCAAGTTAGATAAGTAATTAAAGATAATTGAGGGTCACTGTAGACCATTTTGATAGTTTGCTCTTTTGTGAAACTTAATTTAAACCTAGATTATAGATGTGATATGGCATAGGTCATCCTTCGATCCATTGTAGAACTTGGAAACCCATTCAGTGAATATTCGTTCACCTTTTTGTTGAACGCAGTTGGTTTTTACCATCCTGTATTAAAACATTTCCTTTTATCAATAGTGCAATTTATAAACGATGTTTTGTGAGTAGAATAAAATTTCCAATGGTAAACTTAACTGCTTTTTCGACGTTATTTTACCAGCTAACTAAAAATAGGAAAGCCTTGAACCCCTTCCACTAAATTTAGTTAATATTAAGATTCTTTTACAGGGAGTGCAGTGGAGCTGACGCTGAAATCATTAAGTATTTGGTTATATCAACGCTAGTCTCACTGAACTCTTCTGAATTCTACATGTCATGTGTGGTCTGGCGTCTCCTTACCAGCAACAGGTCCCAGGTTCAAACTAGTCAATTCCCTAAAAAACACGCTCAGTGCGTCGTTGCGCGGAAGTGGTAGGGAGACACGATATAGAACAAACAGACACCACGCAGAATGTTAGATAGTCACTTAAATATGTTACCGAGACGAATATATTCCCGAAATTTTGTTACTCTACATTATACACTCCTGGAAATGGAAAAAAGAACACATTGACACCGGTGTGTCAGACCCACCATACTTGCTCCGGACTCTGCGAGAGGGCTGTACAAGCAATGATCACACGCACGGCACAGCGGACACACCAGGAACCGCGGTGTTGGCCGTCGAATGGCGCTAGCTGCGCAGCATTTGTGCACCGCCGCCGTCAGTGTCAGCCAGTTTGCCGTGGCATACGGAGCTCCATCGCAGTCTTTAACACTGGTAGCATGCCGCGACAGCGTGGACGTGAACCGTATGTGCAGTTGACGGACTTTGAGCGAGGACGTATAGTGGGCATGCGGGAGGCCGGGTGGACGTACCGCCGAATTGCTCAACACGTGGGGCGTGAGGTCTCCACAAAACATCGATGTTGTCGCCAGTGGTCGGCGGAAGGTGCACGTGCCCGTCGACCTGGGACCGGACCGCAGCGACGCACGGATGCACGCCAAGACCGTAGGATCCTACGCAGTGCCGTAGGGGACCGCACCGCCACTTCCCAGCAAATTAGGGACACTGTTGCTCCTGGGGTATCGGCGAGGACCATTCGCAACCGTCTCCATGAAGCTGGGCTACGGTCCCGCACACCGTTAGGCCGTCTTCCGCTCACGCCCCAACATCGTGCAGCCCGCCTCCAGTGGTGTCGCGACAGGCGTGAATGGAGGGACGAATGGAGACGTGTTGTCTTCAGCGATGAGAGTCGCTTCTGCCTTGGTGCCAATGATGGTCGTATGCGTGTTTGGCGCCGTGCAGGTGAGCGCCACAATCAGGACTGCATACGACCGAGGCACACAGGGCCAACACCCGGCATCATGGTGTGGGGAGCGATCTCCTACACTGGCCGTACACCACTGGTGATCGTCGAGGGGACACTGAATAGTGCACGGTACATCCAAACCGTCATCGAAGCCATCGTTCTACCATTCCTAGACCGGCAAGGGAACTTGCTGTTCCAACAGGACAATGCACGTCCGCATGTATCCCGTGCCACCCAACGTGCTCTAGAAGGTGTAAGTCAACTACCCTGGCCAGCAAGATCTCCGGATCTGTCCCCCATTGAGCATGTTTGGGACTGGATGAAGCGTCGTCTCACGCGGTCTGCACGTCCAGCACGAACGCTGGTCCAACTGAGGCGCCAGGTGGAAATGGCATGGCAAGCCGTTCCACAGGACTACATCCAGCATCTCTACGATCGTCTCCATGGGAGAATAGCAGCCTGCATTGCTGCGAAAGGTGGATATACACTGTACTAGTGCCGACATTGTGCATGCTCTGTTGCCCGTGTCTATGTGCCTGTGGTTCTGTCAGTGTGATCATGTGATGTATCTGACCCCAGGAATGTGTCAATAAAGTTTCCCCTTCCTGGGACAATGAATTCACGGTGTTCTTATTTCAATTTCCAGGAGTGTATATTTTTTTGTGTTGCAATTTTTTCCGTCACTGTAGATAGTCGTTTTTCCTTCGCTCTATTTGCGAGCGTAACAGGGAAGGAAATGAGTAGTAGTGGTACAGGGTAGTCTTCTTCACGCACGATACGGTGGCTTCCGAAGTATGTATGTAGATATACATGTAGATATTTCTCTCGTGGTTTGCCGATTCTATTTGTGGACAGGCTCAGACCCTGTCGGATTTGTTGTTTGCAGCAGCTGTCGTCAACCTGTGACTGGCAGCTTTTGTTGGCTGGAGTGTTTCTGCAGCCGGCCATGCCGCAAGTCCATCCACGTTGGGTAGCCCTGGCGCAAGCGACTCAGGAGTGTCCTGTGTTAAACAAAGCTTGTAATTTTCTAGAACAGCCAGACATTTTCGAGAGTCTGATAAGCTCACTGGATAAAGAACTAGGCACCGTCGGCCGGGGTGGCCGAGCGGTTCTAGGCGCTGCAGTCGGGACCCGTGCGACCGCTACGGTCGCAGGTTCGAATCCTGCCTCGGGCATGGATGTGTGTGATGTCCTTAGGTTAGTTAGGTTTAAGTAGTTCTAAGTTATAGGGGACTGATGACCTCAGAAGTTAAGTCCCATAGTGCTCAGAGCCATTTGAACCATTTGAACTAGGCACCCGAGTGGGCACGAACGGGTGAATCGTTACGTCTTTGCAGATGACACAGAGATCGAATGAGGTGCTCAACCGGGCGCACACTGCCTCTACGTGGACACAAGAAAGTAGCGATCAGTGAGACATTTATGTTTCAAGCGGACATTGTACGTAAACATGGGAAAATGTATAATGACGTGAGAGAGTGGAAACAAGGGACAATCGTATTTGGCCCTGCCCATACCCGTAAGTTGTGTAAAGTTGCCGGATTTGTTGGGGTTTCGCGGCGGACTTTTCAACAAGCAGCGGTGTAACACACGTGGCCACGAAACACGACATTATAATGATGGCCGGTAAAAGATCGTGACTGAGAGGGACCAGAGACTCGTTTCACAGCTTTTGAATCAAAATGGCTTCCAAACCCGACAGGAATTGCTGCAGGAACTGCATTCTCCATTCGCACCTGAGTTATGGGGCAATTCCATAGTCTCAAATTAGTGTTTAAATGGCAAAAGGAAGCCATAAGGCGCATAGCTGAACTTAGCCCATATGAATCATGTCGAGATTATTTTAAGAAACTAAATATAATGACAGTTCCTGGCCTGTATATTTACAACTGCCTTGTCTTCATTAAAGAGAATCCGAGTATATGCGACTCAAAGAGAGCAGTTCATGACCATAACATAAGAAGTGGACATACAATTAATATGCCATATGCTAGGCTTGCAGAGACACATAACATCAACAAATATCTTGGTCCTGTCTGAACAATAAATTACCTGAAAATGCCTAGACAGTGCCAATAAATAAATTTGAAACTAGTCTTTCGAGGTGGATCAAAAGTAAAGTAATTTACTTTGCGGAAGAGTTCCTTGAGTATGTGACAAAATGACCCACTCTCCTTATGAGAATGAACTATAAATTAACTGCAAACTATATATATGCCACACTGTGCAACTATTTTATTACTGTTTCATGTACTTATTGTTAATTATCTGTTTGATTAATTATTTGTCATTTACTGAACTATGTAGTTCATTTATCTTGTAACTGATCTATTAGGAAACTTCTTGTTGTTATTGACATTTGCACAAATATGTATTGTATCCATCCTGGATTATTATATTGTACTTAATAACATTTGTCATGTCGAAGTTTATATTATTATTATTGTTATTATTATTATGTAAACACTGACGACACCAGTTGCATGTAAATATGCTCCGCGGTGGAATAAAACATTTGTATTTGTATTTTCCGAACCAGTTAGCGGTAGAACTTTGCGACGACAAATGCGTGCAATGAACATTTGGAGTCGGTCATGTCGTCGGAGGCCATTGTTCACACGGGCGCATAAAGCTGCGCGTCTTCAATGGACTAATCACAGCACGTGAACAACAGGTGAGTGGCGGAACGCAAAGTATTCTGACGAATTACGTTTTTGCCTATATTCAAATGACGCACGTGTTCGAGTACACTGAAGACCCAATGAAGCATTTCATCCTGAATGCGTGCATGATCAGCTCCAAGCCG
Source organism: Schistocerca cancellata (assembly GCF_023864275.1). NCBI lineage: Eukaryota > Metazoa > Arthropoda > Insecta > Orthoptera > Acrididae > Schistocerca > Schistocerca cancellata. The sequence goes on from NC_064629.1 coordinate 302,935,074, forward strand.
GAGATGGATCTGTGATGTTTTGGGGGTGTTTTTCGTATCTATTTAAACTTTCTGAATGATCAGGTGTTGCCTTTCAGACAAAATTTGCATGATGAGTATGCTATTGATACACTTATTTTTCAAGACGACAACAGCTGAGTACATTGGGCAGGAATAATATGTGACGCGTTTTCTGAACGCTCCCCCAACCTATTACATCTCGACTGGTCTGCAAAATCACCTCTGTTGAACCTCATAGAAAATCTGTGGGGCATATTGGAACAGCGGATAAAAATCCGGCATCAGCAATTCTGAGGAATTGCACGATCAAATCCTCAACGAGTGGCTTAACCTGAATGCGACGTACGTGCACAACCTTGTGGCCTCACTTCCTAAACGAATCCAGGCGGTTATCAATTCTATGGGCGAAATTACACGGTAATAAATGATGCGTTTAATTATGTGTCCAGGACTGGCAAATTTTTTGTGCGGTGAGCTTAGATTTCATGTTGCTTTAGTCTTCGAAAGGTACCTGAGAAACCTGTAAATTGATTTACGAGGGTTGGAACTTTAATAGTGGCAACTATTTATTTACAAGTTATACAAAATAGATACGTGTTTCAAAGTTTTACTGACCTTCAGAGTAGTCACCAGCATTGTGTATAACCCGCTGCCAGCGATGTGGAAGTCGTCGGATACTCTTAGCAGTGCCAGTTGTGTTGACATTTCGAGCGGCGCGGTCTATTGCCCGACGAATTTGTAGCAGTTCTGAAGCGAATGCCGTGAAATGTTTCCTTCAGTTTAGAAATCGAGTTGAACTCACGAGGGCTAAAGTCAGGGGAGTGCAGTAGGTGGTATAGCACTTAGCAGCGCCATCAGTCAAACAAATCATTAACAGCTTACACAGTACGTGCTCGAGCATTGTCCTGCAAAATGATGGTCAGGTCCTGCAGAAAGTGTCATTGCTGCTCGCGTTGGTCGAGATCCAATGACTGTTAGCAGGATATGGAATCGGTGAGTTCAGGAGGGTAATACGGAACGCCGAGCTGGATCCCAACAGCCTCATAACACTAGCAGTCGAGATGACAGGCATCGTATCCGCATGGCTGTAACGGATCGTGCAGCCACGTCTCGATCCCTGAGTCAGCAGATGCGGACGTTTGCAAGACAACAACCATCTGCACGAACAGTTCGACGACGTTTGCAGCAGCATGGACTATCAGCTCGGAGACCATGGCTGCGGTTACCCTTGACGCTGCATCACAGACAGGAGCGCCTGAATGGTGTACTCAACGACCAACCTGGGCGCACGACTGGCAAAACGTCATTTTTTCGGATGAATCCAGGTTCTGTTTACAGCATTATGATGGTAGCATCCGTGTTTGGCGACATCGCGGTGAACGCACATTGGAAGCGTGTATTCGTCATCACCATACTGGCGTATCACCCGGCGTGATGGTACGGGGTGCCATTGGTTACACGTCTCGGTCACCTCTTGTTCGCATTGACGGCACTTTGAACAGTGGACGTTACATTTCAGATGTATTAAGACCCGTGGCTCTACCCTTCATTCGATCCCTGCGAAACCCTACATTTCAGCAGGATAATGCACGACCGCATGTTGCAGGTCCTGTACGGGTCTCTCTGGATACAAAAAATGTTCGACTGCGCCCGTGGCCAACACATTCTCCAGATCTCTCACCAATTGAAAACGTCTGGTCAATGGTGGCCGAGCAACTGGCTCGTCACAATACGCCAGTCACTACTCTTGATGAACTGTGGTATCGCGTTGAAGCTGCATGGGCAGCTGTACCTGTACACGCCATCCAAGCTCTGTTTCACTCAATGCCAAGGCGTATCAAGGCCGTTAGTAAGGCCAGAGGTGGTTGTTCTGGGTACTGATTTCTCAGGATCTATGCACCCAAATTGCGTGAAAATGTAATCACATGTCAGTTCTAGTATAATATATTTTTCCAATGAATACCCGTTTATCATCTGCATTTATTCTTGGTGTAGCAGTTTTATTGGCTAGTAGTGCAAATAGTTGCCACTATTAAAGTTCCAACCCTCGTACGTATAAACATAAACCACCGATTGCGTATCTGAGTAATCAGTTTGGCTGACTGACATTCGGCGGACCCGGCACTGCCAGGGAATTTTCTTCGTTGGGAGGACTGGAAGGAGGTTCAATCAGACACGTGAGGCCAATTAGGAAGCTACTAGACAGAGTGGTAGCGGCTCCAGATCACGAAAATTGACAACGACCGGGAGAACGGTGAGCTGGCTCCACGCGCCTTCATACCCCATCCAATAACGCCTTTAGCGGGGGATGACACGACGATCGGTCGGTTCCGATGGACCTACTAGGGCTTTTGAATGGATTCTACGAGTTTACCACAAATACAAACTTTTTTATTAAATGGTCTTTGCTGGTGGGCGTCATGATGTCAATATTCAGGTCACCGCCGTGTGAGAGAGAGGAAAATGGAATGGAAGAGACAGCCGTCACCCTTAACAACGTGCATTTTGGTCAGCTTCCTTCATGGGAACAAGCATGCGCTACTGAACGTTCCACCCGTAGAGCCAAAGTATTCGGTCGGCTACGTTATAGAGGCTTCTGATAGCCAGGCTGCTGAGAACGAGTGCAATGGAAGTGGCGACACTCGTGGGCTGCCCTCATTAGGATCGCTCACAAGTGGATGAATGATGATGAAACCGCCGACAGACATCCTAATCTCGACCCCGGGCGCTGATCAGGACGGGCAGAAGCTGAAGAGCACTGCGAGAAAGCACACGTTTCACTGCACATACCGAGGCAGTCGTTAAGGCGCTGGGCTTGTACAGTGGAGCAATGCGGTTCAATTACCAGGGCTTCCATACGTATTTACGTTTTCCGTAGTGTGCCAAAATCGTTTAAGACAAATATCGATGTGACGCCTTCAAAAATAATATGGCTGGTTTCCTTTCCTATTATTGTCCAATCTGAGCGTAGCTCCACCTCTAATGATCTTTCCGTCGAAGAGGCGTTAAACTAAAACATTCCTTTTCATCGCACATTGCATATGGGGCTATACAGCCTCCGTAGTGGACAATTCGCACGTCTATTCTTGTTGATCCAACGATACCGTCAGATTCGACTTCAGGTTACACGAGAATGTTGTCCTTAGAGCGTGAAACAATCCACAAAAGTTGTCTAGTCACATAAATTACGCTGCTTCTTTCATAAATATTGTACTGGGATTCTAAGCTGCGCCCCTGCCTTTCCGGAGCGGCATGATTCACGGATCGACAGCAAGCTTCAGTCTGCCACTGCTCATCTTCTGTTATTGAAAATTCCTCCGGGGCAGTGAGCTGGGCTGCAGTCATGCCCCCACCTAATAGTTTCACTGCACTAGCGAGGGGAAGATGGCATCTTAATCCCAAACTGACTGAGATTGACTCCTTACTCTTGAAGTTTCTATTAGTGCAGTATCGTGGAAAAGCCTCAGTTAAGTATGAAACTGACATAAATGATGCAAATTGAAGTTTGTGTCAGTCCACGAAGCGTCCCCGTATGGCTCGACAGGAAGAGTACTAGCCATAGAAACAGAGTTCAAGCACTGGTCTAATACATAAACCGAATCTGTAAGTTTCATGCGCAGCAAACTCATCTTCAGTAGGTGGACGGTAGCCTTATCAATCAGTCAAATGTTGTGTTTCAGAACCGACTCAGTAATGTTTTCCAGAGGGGGTGTTCGTCCTTGGGAATTTTGACATTCGTGAAGCGTGGCTGCGTGGCTGAAATGAAACAAAAAAGTCAAACAGATGTACGGATCGGGACTCAAGTCCAGTTTCAACGGACAGTTAATTCGTCTGTCACTATTTTCTTGTAAGATGGGCTATGGGACAGTCATCTCAACAAATGTTATTCTGGATTATGTGAATGGTGAGAGCAGTCATTCTTAATGGTGTTAAATTTTCCAGAACCTGACAGTCGTTTTGAATTATTTTCATTCACAGCACCTATGTCTTTGATGAATCCATGCATAGTGTATAAAAAACGCGTTATGGAAGAATAGAGCTCAACATCCTATCTTACAATACGAAATTAATTTTTCTGAGGCTTCACCCATAAAGCTCCCTCCGTATCAAAAATCTGTCTTACAAGTAATTTACTTCTAGATTTAGTAGGTCGTACATTTCAATAAAAGAACGAGATTATAAAATGATCTTATACTCCACTGGGACAGACAGCTACGTGGGCTACTAATTCTAAGGTTGTTGGTTATGTCGTTTATCCTAGGCTTATCGGCGACACTTGTGAAGTACTTTCAAAACATTAAAAATCAGGTCATGAAGGTTGGTTGACTGAAAAACCACAACGCTTTAGTTGCGTGATCCTGCTGCATGTGGTCCACTTGCGATGTCAGATCGATGTTGCGACCAATTTATCTGGAAAGATATAGGAAGATCTGTAACGTAACGTGGAAACTAAATCATGGCTTAAGTTGTCATTTTTCATACATAAAAAGTACCGACATAGTAGAAACTAAGGACAGCTTTCAGGAAAAAGCTTCGACTTGGGTCGTATCATGAACATTTTGATTTGAAACTTGATATGTACCCACGGAGCCACTAACTTCCAGTATCGTTAAAGAAATCTGCAATAAGGGTCTCAGCTCTAACTCTAAGCTTTAAGTTCCTCCATAAGTGAAAACAGGAATTTTTCCCAAACTGGATGAAGGACTATGTACAGCAATGCGGTGTTGAAACCAACCTTTGGGTTAGCTAGTGCTTTACCATTCTTTAGGGTGTCTGTCCTAAGAGTCGTTAGACGTAGTTTCTCTGGTGTTTCGGCAAATATTTGCAATTTCGTTTTTACAGCGTGTAGTGGAGTCACCCCAGACAAATACTGCTCATCAAGTCTTCCATGTGATGCCCAGTGTTGACGGAAAGCGTCGGTTAGTTTCCCGTTCCTAACTAAATGATTTTTTAAGCATAATTTTACGTGCCCAAATTACTCTAGTGCGAAATTGATTTTATCGAAATGTACTTACCTCTTCCTTGCAGCTTCACTCGAGTATACGTTCAGAACATATATTGCACACATGTCCTCCTCACCCCTCTCTGTGTCAACGTCTTCCTCCCCTGTCTCTATGCCCACCTCATTCTCCCGCCTCCTTCTGTCTAGTCACCTCCTCCCCCCCTCTCTTTGTCCAGCTCCTGTCTTCCCTCTCCCCTACCATGTCTACCTCCATCTCCCTCTGTCTATACCCTTCTACCATCTCCATATCAAACCCCTCCTGTCCCCCTCTGCCCCTATCCATCCCCTCCTGTCCCCTCCCACTGCCCATCCTCTCCTCCTTCCATCTCAATTTTCCCCCAGCTGTGCCCACCTCACTGTCTATTGCCTGCAAAACAGGTCGATAAAGCAGGCCGATACTACTCCCACCACATACCTGTTGTGCAGGGTAGCCAACACATTGGGGGCTGGAAAACTGTTTCTTGGCTTTGACGAGTACGCCAACTTGGAAAGCAGGTCGATAAAGCAGACTGGTAGTAGACCCTAAAAATAGCTTTTTTTCCTATATCTCTGCTCTTATTGGAACAAGGAGGCTATAAAATTCAGAGTGCTGATATTTGTGAAGATTACTGTTTGTTTCTTCCTCACCACTGTCTCTGTAAGGGCTGATTCAAGAATAATTCTTCACACAGGCAACTAATCATTTGGCGCCCTCTTTTCCCTCATACATTTTCACCCATGTCAGTTTTCGCTTCTGATAGTGATCTGCACTGCATTTGAACTTTGCATTTTGGTCTGCCTCTCAGTTCAAAGGCCTAAGTGACTGCTACTAAGTAAATCTTAAGGCTGTGGCGCCTTTTGATTGTGTCGCTTAGGTCTTAAAACTGGCCCTGCTCTCTGTCCATCTTCTCCACACCCTCCTGTCTATTTCCATCTCATCTTGCCCTTCTCTATGTCCATCTCGCCTTCCCGTTCTTCCCAACTCGTACTCCCCACACTCAGCCTACATTCTCCACCCCTGTCTCTCTCTGTCCATATCCTCCTACACATTTCCTCTGTCCATCTATTCCTCCCCCCTTATCCGCCCATCTTCTCTTCCCACCTTCCTCTGTCCACCTCCTCCTTCTCTCTCTCACAGTCCATCTTCTCCTTTGTTCAAATGGTTCAAATGGCTCTGAGCACTATGGGACTAAACATCTGTGGTCATCAGTCCCCTAGAACTTAGAACTACTTAAACCTAACTAACCTAAGGACATCACACACATCCATGCCTGAGGCAGGATTCGAACCTGCGACCGTAGTCTCCTTTGTCTCTGCTTATCAATATTCCTTTGCATATGTAGTTGGTTGGTTGGTTTGGGGAAGGAGACCAGACAGCGTGGTCATCGGTCTCATCGGATTAGGGAAGGATCGGGAAGGAAGTCAGCCGTGCCCTTTCAGAGGAACCATCCCAGCATTTGCTTGGAGTGATTTAGGGAAGTCACAGAAAACCTAAATCAGGATGGCCGGACGTGGGATTGAACCGTCGTCCTCCGGAATGCGAGTCCAGTGTCTAACCATTGCGCCACCCCACTCGGTCTGCATATGTAGTGCCTGTAAGTCATGTTGATAGTGCTGATACTATCCACACAACTTGCCTCCTCCCCTCTCTATCTGTCCATCTCATCTCATCCTCCTCCTGTCTCCCTGACCACCTCATCCTCCCCCTCTCTCTGTTCAGCTCCTCCTGCCTGTCTCTCTAATCCTTCTCCTCTCTCTGTGCATCTCCTACTCCCCATCATTCTGACCATCTCCTCATCCTCTACTATTTGACACTCTCTTCTCTCCATTCTCTATGACTGTCTCTTCCTTCCCCACTCTCACTAATCATCCTGTCCTTTTTTATCCCTGACACGCAAGTTGGCATGCAAAGCAGGTCTATAAAGTAGGCCAATCTCTGTCACAAAATGCTTGTTTTGCACAGCAGCTCACATTTCGGCAGCTTGAAAACACTTTTCTCACCTGATGTGTAGGCTGCCATGCAAAGCAGGACGATAAGGGAGCCGGCCGCGTAGGCCGAGCGGTTCTTGGCGCTTCAGTCCGGAACCGCGCTACTGCTACGGTAGCAGGCTCGAATCCTTCCTAGGGCATGGATGTGTGTGGTGTCCTTAGGTTAGTTAGGTTTAAGTAGTTCTAAGTTCTAGGGGACTAATTACCTCAGATGTTAAGTCCCATAGTGCTCAGAGCCATATGAACCATTTTTGAAAGATAAGGGAGGCCGATATTATTCCCACACAATATAGCTGTCATGCAGAGCAGCCTGCATAGCAGGCAGATGTAAAGCACGTTTTTGCCTGTATCCCATACCTATTGGAGGTTGGAGGCTACCAAATCCCATAGTACTGATGTGAAGTTTGCTGTTTGTGTGCCAAATCTGCTTGAAATCAATTGAGGAGTTCAGAAGGAGATCCCAGACATATATATATACATACATAAATGCTGCTCTCTCTCTCTCTCTCTCTCTCTCTCTCCATGCAGTAATACTGTTCAGTCGCTGCTGGGGAGCCAAATCTGGCACATGAACAGTAAACTTCACAAGTACTAATAATAGATATATGGTAATAGGGGTATAAGTTTAGATATTACGAGGGTGGTTAGAAAAGTTCTCGAAACGAAATAGGAAAAAAGTACTTGCATCACTGAAACTTTATTTTTCAATGTAGTCTCCTTTTAGATTAATGCACTTGGTCCAACAATGTTCTAGTGCCTTGAGCCCCTCGAAAATGAGTTTCCTCCAGGCCTGCAAACTAGTTGTCAACTCCGGCTATCAAATCTTCGTTTGAAGTGACTCTTTGTCCACAAAGAAAAATTTTCCGTTTTGGTTCAAATGGCTCTTAGCACTATGGGACTTAACTTCTGAGGTCATCAGTTCCCTAGAACGTAGAACTACTTAAACCTAACTAACCTAAGGACATCACACACATCCATACCCGAGGCAGGATTCGCACCTGCGACCGTAGCGGTCGCGCGGTTCCAAACTGTAGCGCCTAGAACCGCTCGGCAATCCCGGCCGGCCTTCCGTTTTGGGAAGAGATGGGCGTGTTATGGATCTATACCAGGTGAATAAGGCGGACGTGGCAACAATTAATACCTTAGTTCGTGTAATTTTGCCATGACGATGGCACATGTGTGCAGGTTGCATTGTCTTGATGGAAGATGACTTCCTTCTTCGCTAAACCTGGTATTTTTACGCGTATCTTTTGCTGCAATTTGTCCACGAGGTTAGCACAGTATTCTCCAGTAATTGTTTTCCCAGTGAGGAGATAATCTACAAACAGAATCCCCTTCGCATCCCAGAACACTGATGCCATGACCTTTTCCGCTGAAGGAATTGTCTTTGCTTTCTTTGGACGCGGTGAATCAGCATGTTTCCACTGACTTGACTGTTGTTTTGTCTCTGGGGTATAGTAGTGCACCAAAGTTTCATCTGTGGTCTCAAACCGGCGCAAAAATCATGTTCTTTTTCCTAAAACGGGCCAAACATTGTTCCGATATGTTCATTCTCACGAGTTTTTGATCCAGCGTCAAGAGTCGCGGCACCCATCTTGCAGATAATTTACGCGGCACCCATCTTGCAGATAATTTATTCATTTGTAATTCTTCAGTTAAAATGTGATATACCTTTTCAGATGACACCTGGCAAGTGTGAGCAATTTCATGTACTTTCAATTGGCGATACTCCATGACTATTTTGTGAACTTTTGCAATGATTTATGGAATAGTGACACATCTTGGCCGACCACTGCGCGGATCATCATCTAAGCTCTCCCGACAAATTTTAAATTCATTTGTCCACTTGGCAGCAGTTGGATATGAAGGAGCAGAGTCCGCCAGTGTATTCTGGAAATGGGCATGAATGTCCTTTGCTTTCATACCTTTCTTTACGAAGTACTTAATCACTGCTCAGATCCCGATTTTTTTCCATCTTCGCAAATCACTATACGGGAACAACAACAAAAAAGCGTCACTGGCGCAGCTCTCTTCCAAGAGCACTGACGTGGCACATGTTTACAGGCAACAGTCCAATGAATATCACGTGAACAACTCGTTGCGTTAGCGCTGACCTCTCGTGGTGATTCCGAGAACTTTTCAAAGCACCCTCGTATGATCGTTGGTACGTTAGTATGTACCCACTTCAGTGTGTTAGTTGTTTTAGAGAGAGAGACTGAGGATGATATCTTGTGACATTTATGCATCATTTTAGCCCATATGTTATTTTTTATCATACAGTGCATAAAGGCTCACACTGTTGAGAGTTAGCAACCAGGCAAGGTTAGTAGAGTACCCAATCCCACAAATGACAGATGGCCGGAGTCTGTGTCGCACTGAAGCATACACAGAGGAAGCTGTGATTCACTCGTTAGCACTGACTCCAAGCGCGAAACTTTAATCACTTATATTTACTGTTTAAATATTTCTGTAGATTTCCAACCAGGCCATTATTTTATCCAAACTGCTGAGTTTCTAATTACGATTTCAGTAACTCTAATTTCACACTCCAAAATTAGTTAGGGGTTTTAATTAATGTCATTTATCATTAGTGAATTGAACTGACGAATCGTGTGTGCACCTTGAGTGGTCAGGTGCAAAAATGAAGGCTAACTCACTTAGGCAGTCTAGAATAAGCTTTAGGGCAGGCAGTATGTATGTGCAAAGAATATAGCTTATTAAAGAGTTCGTGGCTAGTTTTCATGGTATGTTTGCATTACAAGTTCTAATACCATGTACTTAAAAACGAAATAAAGTTTAAACGACCCTCGGAACACGTTTGTGAAAAGAATCTGCGACAAGGATTATGAGAAGTAGTACATGTGTGCAGAGGATGTTATGTTAGTTAGAAAAAAAACTGAGTTATTTGTTTAAATTGCCTCAGGAACGTTCTTGTGTGATTACAACATCTCGACAAGCTCGTGTGAGCAATTTCGCGAACTTTCAATTGGCGACCCTCCATGACCATTTTGTGAACTTTTGCAACATTTTATTACGGTGCTCGATAAGTGGTAATTAGATACCACGATTTCTTATGCAAATTTTGATGCTAGACTGGCTCTTAAAATTGAACAGTATATTCGTTTCCTGATTTTGAGATAAAAAATAACAAAATTCAGGTGGCATCCGAATATTTTGAACTTTCATTACCATTGTATTGAATATTCCCATGCAGTACAGAAAAGATTCACTATTAAATGAATGCAAGTCCGAACCTCCGACCGACAAAGAAGAAATCCAATGGGATAACAAGACAAATACACAAGATAAGAGGTAAACATTCCACTACCACCCTATGTTAGGAGACGATTTGGGGAAAATGTTAGCGGTTTTTTCACGAATTACTCGACGTAGCCCTGCACCCTCTACAATTCGCGAAGAACAACTTGCGCTGTTAGCACGGCCGACGCAGTATTGTGGCACGACAGAAACATTGCACATCTCATTTTAATTGCACTGCTGGATAAAAAATAGTACACCTTTTTAGACGTTTCCAATTCACTCGAGGTTTGTTGTTGCAACGGTGCATATGGAGTAAATGAAATGATTACTTTTACGGATCAATAGCATAAGCGGTTCTGAGGTACCGGTTATCGACCTATGATGAAACATAGCCTCCACGAGCGGCAATTCAGGTGCTGACTCTGCAATCCAGTCGACTGTACAGATGGCGAGTACTATCCCGGGATACGTTATTCCATGCCTGCTCGACCCGCTCACGCACTTCTGTAAGAGTTGTTGGTTGACGAGTCACACGAGGCACTTTTCGTTCCATGAACGAATGCACTCTACGGGGCAGCGCTCACCAGGTCTAAGTGTCCGCCGCTCGTGGTCTCGCGGTAGCGTTCTCGCTTCCCGAGTCCGGGGTCCCGGGTTCGTTTCCCGGCGGGGTCAGGGATTTTCACCTGCCTCGAGATGACTGGGTGTTTGTGTTGTCCTCATCATTTCATCATCCTCCAGGAAAGTGGCGAAATTGGAATGAGCAAAGATTGGAAAATTGTAAGGGCGCTGATAACCACGCAGTTGAGCGCCCCACAAACCAAACATCATCATCATCATCATCATCACCAGGTCTAAGTCATACGCACAAACGACTATCACTTGCGTGCAGGCAGAAACTGCTTCCATCGCTGGAGACAACGACGCGCCATTCCATCTTCCAAGTGGTCCACTGACGGCACCAGTCGAGCTGTGCACGTCGATGCTGTGGAGTAAGTGTTCTTAAGTTTCATGATAACACTGCAGCTTTATTTGAATTCGTTTTTCTCTGATAAGACTCCTGGATCGAATCCTTCTCTTGTTTTGGAGACGTCCGTGAGAAAGTCCGCTGACCTCATTCCTGTGCTGCAGGTGACACGAGACGCATTCTGTTTCATTACGCTATGTAACCTTAACTACATCACGATCGCTGAAGGAAACGTAATTAAATTTTTATCGACTGTTCTAGAAATACTTAAAGATTCACTTTAATTCCGTAGACCAGGGCTTCACAACATACGTGCTCGCGGAGCAAGCTGTGAGCAGCAAGGCGCGAGCATGGAGCAGTGCGAGCACGCTACCCCCACTACCGGACCAGAGCGGAGAGTGGGGAAAGTCACGTGGGGCACACAACAGCTGCCGCCAGTCAATGTAAATCCGCGGCCACCTGCAGGGATATCACTCACGAATTATTACTGCGACAAATGAAACAAATAAAGGAGAATGTACACATGCCACAAAACTTTATTAGCTTAGTGTATGCCTCTACAGTCGCATTAATTTGTGAACTGTTACACAATAAAAGGTGTCACTGAAGTGTGGGATTCTCGGTTATCTTGTACTTTTTGCCCTTTACAATTGCGTCTATGTTCGGAGTAATTGTTCTTGTGCATTTTAGGCGCAGCGTGCAGTTTAAATTTCGATCAGACAATGCGTTTCTCAGGCGCGTCTTGTTACATTTCATTGCAGAGAACAGTTGTTCACAAACATACATGGAACAGATCATTGATATTATTGAAGCCGCCAGTTTGTGCAAACGAGGAAATCTATCCTGAGGGAAGTGTGTGTAGAATTCCAAAATGTTTTTCTTGTTCTGAAATTTGTCTCTGTATTCTCTGTCACACTGCAGGTCAATAATTTCTTGCTGCAGCTCAGGATGAATCTCTTAAATATTCGCTGAATATGGAGAGAACAGATCAAAATCACTGTCTAGTGCTGTCAGATTTTGAAAGCGCTGATCAACTAAACTATGTGAATAACGTTCACAGTCTTTGTGAACATCTTGCATGGATGATAATTTAGGAAAATGAGCTAGGTTTCCTGTTTCCAGCTGACTCACCCAAAGTGTCAATTTCATTTTAAAAGCTCGTATTCGACCTATGATATGAGTAATTAGCAGATCTTTACATTGTAGTAAAATGTTCAAAGCATTCAGATGGCTAGTTAAATCTGCTAAGAATGCGAGATCACATTCAAACGTGCGCGCGCATATCCTCCCCCTCCCTACTCCGCGAACTTGCACCTGCTCGCGAGCACGTGCCTGAGCAGACGCGAGTACTCGCCCTCAAAACCGGCCAGTTGTTAAGCCCTGCCGTAGACGATTGCCATTGTTGTTAGCCTTAGCTATAGGACAGTCCATTCTCTATTTCAAAACCCTTCAACTAACTGTTTAGCTCCACAGTCAAACATATGGCTGCCACCATAAGGTACTGAACATGCTAAAGTTAATACATAAGCATTCACTCTCGAAAAACAGAGGTGCCAAAAATTCTACCATCTTTTCCCTGTACCTTGCAGGATCCGTACTTGTGCTCAAGACTCCGCAGGCGTTTCTTATTAGGTCCTCTAAATCTCTACACTGAAGTACATTCATTTTAGATTCAATGTTTCAGCCAACAAGTGTTGTGGTAACAGGGTGACTGGCTTCTGACCCTGCAGAAGCATTCCTATTGGCCCGGTCCCCTCTCCTGTTCCTAGTGCTCTCCTTCCTGCTACGAGCACTTTCCTCCCTGGGGACGTTTCGTGGAATAACTACTCGTTCCTATTATTTACATCCCAATGCTACGGAAAATTGAAAATTTTATACCTGCAAGGTAAGCTTTTATGAGTGGTGGAATTCTGATGAACCCAACAAAGCCTGAGTTCACCCTGTCAGGTAGTGATAAGCCGACAACTGGAGCATGAGTGTCCATTCGTAGACTGGATGCACCTCATGTAATGAGCAGTCGAAATGCCCACTGAGCACCTACTCACAAGGAATTATTGTAGACTAAATACACGTAAAATTACTCCCCAAACTTAAATGAGAGTAGCGTAATTTATTGTTAAAGCCCATATCCTACAGGCTCAAAAATTATTCACTGAAGGGAAAATATCGCAACACCAAAAAATATTTAATACAGAGTAATGAAATTTCGGGAGCGCATTTGGCTAGGTAAAATATTTAAGTGATTAAAACTGCATGATCACAGGTTAATGACAGCGCGGGATAAGCCATTGAAAATGTGAAATGCTGGTACATTAATAACCAGTAAACCACCAGAATGTTGAATGCAAGTATGCAAACGTGCATGCATTATGTCGTACTAGTGCCGGATGTCAGTTTGTGGGATGACTGTTGCACTTGGTCCGTCAGTACAGTTACGGTTAATGCAGTTTGTGAATGACACTGAGGTTGTCGTCCAATGAAGACTCATATGTGCTCGAGTGAAGACAGATTTTGTGAGCAGGTCAAGGCAACATGTCGAAACTATGTAGGGCATGTTGGGTTACTACAGCAGTATGTGGCCGAGCGTTATCCTGTTGGAAAACACCTGCTGGAGCCCGCATCTCGTGGTCGTGCGGTAGCGTTCTCGCTTCCCACGCCCGGGTTCCCGGGTTCGATTCCCGGCGGGGTCAGAGATTTTCTCTGCCTCGTGATGGCTGGGTGTTGTGTGCTGTCCTTAGGTTAGTTAGGTTTAAGTAGTTCTAAGTTCTAGGGGACTGATGACCATAGATGTTAAGTCCCATAGTGCTCAGAGCCATTTGAACCATTTGAACACCTGCTGGAATGCTGATCACGAATGCCAGCTCAACAGGTCGAATCACCAGACAGACGTACAAATTTTCAATTTGGGTGCGTGGGATAACCACAAAAGTGCTCCTGCTGTCGCATCCCTGATTCCAGGTGTAGGTCCAGTGTATCTAACACACAGACAAGCTGGCTGCAGGCCCCCAACTGGCCTCCTTCTAACCAACAAACGGCCATCGGTTTTACCGAAGGAGAACCAGCTTTCATCAGAAAACACAACGGACCTGCACCCCGCCTTCCAATGAGTATTTGCTTGACACCACTGAAGTCGGAAATGGCGGTGGTTTAGGGCCGGTGTAATGCACGCTACAGGCCGTCTGGTTCGGGGCTGTCCTTGAAGTAAACGATTTCTGACAGTTCGCTCTGTCACTGTGGTACCAACTGCTCTTCAGATTGCTGCTGCAGATGCAATTACAGTGCGACAGTCATACGCCGAACATGATGGTCTTACCTCTCGGTTATGATACGTGGTCGTACATTCTCGTAACCTTCACTGCCAGCAAGCATGCACAGTGGCTACATTCCTGACAAGTCTTTCTGCAATATCGCTGAAGAAATATTCAGTTTCTCGTAGCCCTATTAAACGACCTCGTTCAAACTCAGTGAGCTGTTGATAATGACGTCTTTGTCGCCTTAAGGGCGACTCACACTACTCAGCACGTCAAACCTCAAAGGTAATTAACGCTCCCGACCGTTACAGCGTATATTTAAATCAAACCTGATCTGCATCCTCATAGTGGAACTACTAGCGCCATTCTTATGCGACTGGCGCGAAATTTAAATAGACATCATCTGTCAGATGTAGAAAAATGCCAACCAACTTTCCTGTATGTAGACTGATTCGCTCTTGGTGTTGTTATTTTTTGTCAGTCAGTGTCGGTTACAGATTATTTACTTCTCAATGCGTGAATGTATACATTTTCTTTCTTGGAACTGTCTTAAATATATGAAGTTTTTCTTTCCTGTTACGGATAACTCACACAAACAGGTTACGTATATAACCTTCGAAAACGTTTTGTTCTGCATAAAGAAAAGCATAGAAGAGACGCAATAAATTATGGAGGGAAAATAAATGACAACATTTGTGTCTTCTTTTTCTACGCTTTAACCAACTATTGCTACGTATTGTCTAAGAACTCTTTTCGTTTTTGCTCAATTGCGAAATTTGGTGGGGGGGGGGGGGGGGGCGAGGGCAGGGCGGTAAATCAGGAATAGCACAGAGTGACAGGTATCCACGTTGCGTCACCAGCTGACAGTCCTCTTTTGTAGGAGAATAATTAGTAAATTGTTGCAGACACATATAGATTTACATTTACGAAAGTAGGCCATGTTCGATCTCGAATCTCGGAATCTATGTCTTCCTATCGAACTGAAGAACCCCCCCCCCCTGATTGTTTCATGCTCAGCTACTGTGTGGTACACACGGAGTACGCATAAATCTCGTCAAATGCTGGTGCTGATATTTCTTACTCTTCTCTTTTTGTCGCATAATGAGCTCCATACACTATCAGCTCACCCGTAAATAAGTGACAGTTGCACAGGTTATCTCTACAAAGCACCACTTGGGGACTAATCTCAATACGTCATACTACAAAAGGAAACACAGATAAATGTTCTACGTTCCGAACAACGCTTCAAGCAAACGTGTCTCACAAACGAGAAGAACATGCCCTGCTACTGGAACATGGGGAAACGTGACTCAGA
Source organism: Schistocerca cancellata (assembly GCF_023864275.1). Classification (NCBI taxonomy): domain Eukaryota; kingdom Metazoa; phylum Arthropoda; class Insecta; order Orthoptera; family Acrididae; genus Schistocerca; species Schistocerca cancellata. The sequence continues at coordinate 302,950,835 of NC_064629.1, forward strand.
AATGAGAAGAGTCTCACAAATGAGAAGAATATGCCCTGCTACTGAAACATGGGCAAACGCGTCTCACAAATGGGGAGAATATGCCTGTCTACTGACACATCCTTCTGAGGTGACTTCAGCTCCACACGTCCAAGTTGCTCACGCAAGCTTTCTTATGTCATCTAGCCACCTCTATTACATCGTCGTCTGTGTCTTGGGTTCCAGCTAAAAACTTGGTTGGTCCATCTGCCTTCCAGTCACCCGGCTGCGTATCTCGACTACCTTCATTTTACCTTCATTCGTATTACGGTCATGATTACGCCTTCCACTTCAGGCTGTTGCTTGATCCATTTATCTGATTTCCTAGCAGTTTTCATTATTCATCCCCATTTCTCCGCGAGGAACAATCAGTTTTTCAATAGGTACACCCACTGTATGCCCATATCACAGTGCCATAAGTCAATATTGGTACTGTGCACTGAATATAAACTTTTCTCTCCAAACACATCCAGAACTTAATTTTCAAAACTCTGTTCATTTTATCAAAAGCACTCCAGGGAAGTATTACTCTTTCGCTTATTTTTTTTCCAGCCCATTCACTCATTGTTTTCCATAGCCCTATATGTAGGAACACTCAGCCACTGGTTCTACGAATTCCATGTTAATTCGTACTATTTTCTTTCCTAAGCTTATAAATTAGTTTCTTGATTCTCAAGCCTATTGTCAGACTTGCTCTACGAAGCTCTCCAATTAGTTGTTGAAGTTTATCTATACTAGAGGCAAACAGAAAGTCATCACCAAAACGAAGATGTGTCGGATATGATTCATTCACAAGCATTCCTTCCAATTTTACAAGTTTAAGGTTGTGAAAAATATCTCTAGGACTGATAATAATAGTTTATAGGATGTTAAGAATTGTACGCCTAAGCAGGCGAGCTGTTTCAATGGGCCGGCCGCTATGGCCGCACGGTTCTAGGCGCTTCAGTCCGGAACCGCGCTGCTGCTACGGACGCAGGTTCGAATCCTGCCTTGGGCACGGATGTGTGTGATATCCTTAGGTTAAGTTAGGTTTAAGTAGTTCTAAGTCAAGGGGACTGATGAACTCAGATGTTAAGTCCCGTAGTGCTTAGAGCCATTTGAACCATTTGTTTCAATGGAATATGCAACTTACTTCATTTTTATTTAATAAAGAAATCCTCTACTGCAGCAAATCATTAAGTGGCTGAATTATCTTACTAAATAGATCAAGAGAAGGATAAGAAAACTCATGGCAGACTTGCAGAAAAAGATATTTTTAATTCTCCACATTTAAGGCAAAGTTAAATCGTCAGAAATCGAACTCACGAGAAGGGCGCCAGGACGGCTACTGTAATTGACATGTGTGTATAACAACTCATTATTTAGCAAAAGGGAAGAAATAACAAATTTCATAAAAATTAAAAAATGTCGTTGCGAGTACACTGAGGTGACAAAACTCATGGGATGCCTCCTAATGTTGCGTGGTAACTCCATTTGCCTAGCACAGTGCAGCAGCTCGATGTGACATGGACTCCACAAGTCGTTGGAAGTCCCCTGCAGAAATACTGAGCCATGCTGCCTATATAGCCGTCCATAATTGCGAAAGTGTTGCCGGGGCAGGATTTTGTGCACGAACTGACCTCTCGATTCTGTTCCATAAATGTTCGATGGATGGCCAAATCATTCACTCAAATTGTCCAGAATGTTCCCCAAGCCGATCGCGAGCAATTGTTGCCCGATGACATGACATCGTTGTTTAGAATCATGAAGTCCACAAATGGCTGTAAATGGTGTCCAGTAATCGAGCATAGAGATTTTCAGTCGATGATCTATTCATTTGGACCAGAAGACTCAGTCCACTGCACGTAAACGCATCCCACACCATTTGAAGCCACCACCAGCTTGCACAATCCCTTGTTGAAAACTTGGGTCCATGGTTTCGTGGGGTCTGCGCCACACTCGAGCTGTATCATCAGTTCTTACCAAATGAAATCGTAACTCATCTGACCAGGCCACGGTTTTCCAGTCGTCTACGATCCCATCGATATAGTCACGAGCCCAGGAGAGACGCTGCATGTGATGTCGTGCTGTTAGCAAAGGCACTCGTGTTGGTCGTCTGCTGCCATAGCCCATTAACGCCAAATTTCGCTGCACTGTTCTACCAGACACGTTCCTCGTACGTCCCACATTAATTTCTGCGGATGTTTCAGGCAGTACTGCTTGTCTGTTAGCAAAGACAACTCTACGCAAATGCAGCTGCTCTCGGCCGTTAAGTGAAGGCCGCCGGCCACTACGTTGTCAGTTATGAGAGTTAATGGCTTAAATTTGATATCCTCGGCACACTCCTGACACAATTTCCTAAATGGAATGTCCCATGCGTCTAGCTCCAACTACCAGTCCGCGTTCAAAGTCTGTTAATTCCCATCGTGCGGCCATAATCACATCGGGAAATTTTTCATATGGATCACCTAAGTAGAAATGATAGATCGGCCGATGCACTGCCCCTTTTATACCCTGTGTACTCGATACTACCGCCAGCTGTGTACGTGCATATCGATATCCCATGACTTTCGTCACCTCAGTGTACTTAAACCATGGTGGAGGAAGGATGGGGGAGGCGAGCCGCCAGATATACTTATGAGATACATGTTACATATTTTAAAAATATGTTCCCATTTTACCGTTACCGTTATATTTAGTGTGAACGCATGAATTACACATATAATAACATATTTTAGATACTTGTACAACATGGCGTGAAAACCAATGCGAACTGACAATATTCGAAGACTCAGGACTTATGGAGTCGTATGAAAATCAGGAAGTCATAATTTGCAGAGATATTAAGTGGAACGATTACACAGGCTCATCTGTAGGTAGTTTGGATGGTACATTCTGATACATTAGGAACTGTGAAACTGCAGATGCCCTACGAAAGAAATAGTTGCTAGTACACTTACATTGGGCCTTCACTAAAGTACTGATCAAGTGAGTGGGATTCGTATCAGGTAGAGCCAACAGCGGACATTGACAGTATACAAATACGTGGTGTAGTTGTAAATCTTTAATTATGTCGAAAGAATAATGTTACGTAATTGAATTTTTGTTTGGTTGCAGGTGCATGTTTGCAGTCTCGGTACACAATGGAATCTACATCTACATCTACATCTACTTCTACATTTATATTCTGCAAGCCACCCAACGGTGTGTGGCGGAGGGCACTTTACGTGCCACTGTCATTACCTCCCTTTCCTGTTCCAGTCGCGTATGGTTCGCGGGAAGAACGACTGCCGGAAAGCCTCCGTACGCGCTGGAATCCCTCTAATTTTACGTTCGTGATCTCCTCGGGTGGTATAAGTAGGGGGAAGCTATATATTCGATACCTCATCCAGAAACGCACCCTCTTGAAACCTGGACAGCAAGCTACACCACGACGCAGAGCGCCTCTCTTGCAGAGGCTGAATCCCCGCCCCACAGTACTGTAATACGCCGTCAGGGGAGCCAAAATATAATGATGCACCCCATTTATATGGGGGAACTTCAAAAAGTAAGTTACACATTATTATGGCGGATCCAGTAACCTTTACTGAATGCTGCATTATACTTCAAAGTGACACAGATACATGACGCTATTTTCCAACATAGTCACCAAGTCTTTTTAAACAACGGTCGCGACGTTCTACCACTCTTTGAATTCCTCGACGACAGAAATCCAGTCCTTATCATAGAGCGATCCTCATCGTTGGAAAATCTATTTCGCCCCCAGGATGTTCTTTCAACTTGCAGAAAAGATGGATCTTCTCATCAACATCACCCACGTGTGGGTGGCTTTGGTCAAATTGTTGGCATCATTTCACTACGGCTGGAGCTGACATTGCATTTGGTCCATATACCGCCAGAATTTTACGGTGAATCTGTGTGCTATTTAGACTTTTGCCCACAATAATCGTACTGTCCCGCGTACTTCAGCATTGGACTACGCTTCACGCTGCCGCGCCATTTCAGTCGCAGGTTGTGACGCACCTGTTATCCATACGGCAGCAGAACTATGCCTGCTGCAAACTCGGAAAGTATACGATCTTCTGACAGTGCGCCACTCTTGTTGCGGGGGATGACATGTGTAATTTATATTATGAAATCTTTAAGAGCGTCCCTACGTAAGATGTACTATCGTGCAGTGCTTCGTTTTTGGTACAGTATAAGCGGAAACGTTGCAGCTGCGTCAGGCCAATCGATATCACTTCGTTAGCCATCTGGATTGATCTGACACAGATGCAACATTTCTGCTTTTGCTGAAAACTTTGTAAATCGGCTCTCTCATTTTGCTTTAGCTTCTCTAGCGGCATACTCCGGAAATATGGCGCTAGGGTTTCATTGGGTACCGGGACTGCAGACACGCACTTGAAAGCAAACAAAAAATTAGTTATGTGTCTTAATTTTTTGAGGCGATAATCAAAACTGTATGACTAACCCTGGTAAAGGGAGTTCGGAGCAGCTTGAATAGTCATAGCTTCGTTTGATTGTTTCTCTCCATGGTAAGAAGAGCAGATGGCGCATACAAAAGAATGAGTTACCTCAAGGCAGTGTGCTCACCACTGTGCTCTACAATGTTTACACTAATGACCAGCCCATAACGGAAAATTCTAGGTTTTTCATCTACGCTGACGATACTGCAGTGGCCGCTCAATGAAAGACGTTTGAAGAAGTAGAGGAAAAGTTGACTTCTGCGCTAGATACGCTTGGCTTCTACTATAAAGCCAATCATATAAAGCCAAATCCCAACAAGACTCAGGTGTACGCATCTAACTTGAAGTATAGAGAAACTCGGCGGGAACTGGACGTTACATGGCAAGCCAAACGACTGGAGCATTGTTCAACACCAATATATCTGGGTGTTACCCTTGACCGAACTCTGTCCATCAAGAAACATTGCCATAACACCAGGCTGAAAGTTAGTTCACAGAATAACATCTTGAGGGAACTCACATCCATCGCCTGGGGAGCAAGCCCTCCCGTCCTGAGGATTTCGGCTCTTGCTTTATGTGTGTCCGCTGCAGAGTATGCTTCACCTGTGTAGAGTGCATCCATTCACACCAAACAGGTTGATATTGCAATCAATGAGACCACCTGAATCTTGTCGGGATGTATGAAGCCAAATCCAGTCGATAAAATCTACCCGATTGTTGGAATAGCTCCCCCCGCTATTAGAAGGGCTGTTGCTGATGATGTAGAGATCGCTAAGCAAACTTATGATCCCCGACATCCACTGCATGATCATCAGGCTGCAATCCCTTGACTGAAGTCGAGAAAGAGCTTCATCGCCAGGACTCAACCACCAAAGTCTAACTGCATCACCAGGTGGAAGAGCAAACTACCACCTGATATCCCTGTAAAGCAGGGCTTCACAACATACGTGCTCGCGGAGCAAGCTGTGAGCAGCAAGGCGCGAGCACGGAGCAGCGCGAGCACGCTACCCCCACTACCGGACCAGAGCGAAGAGTGGGGATATCACGTGGGGCACACAACAGCTGCCGCCAGTCAATGTAAATCCGCGGCCACCTGCAGGGATATCACTCACGAATTATTACTGCGACAAACGAAACAAATAAAGGAGAATGTACACATGCCACATAATTTTATTAGCTTAGTGTATGCCTCTACAGTCGCATTAATTTGTGAAGTGTTACACAATAAAAGGTGTCACTGAAGTGTGGGATTCTCGGTTATCTTGTACTTTTTGCCCTTTACAATTGCGTCTATGTTCGGAGTAATTGTTCTTGCGCATTTTAGGCGCAGCGTGCAGTTTAAATTTCGATCAGACAATGCGTTTCTCAGGTGCGTCTTGTTACATTTCATTGCAGAGAACAGTTGTTCACAAACATACGTGGAACCGAACATTGATATTATTGTACCCGCCAGTTTGTGCAAACGAGGAAATCTATCCTGAGGGAAGTGTCTGTAGAATTTCAAAATGTTTTTCTTGTTCTGAAATTTGTCTCTGTATTCTCTGTCACACTGCAGGTCAATAATTTCTAGTTGCAGCTCAGGACGAATCTCTTAAATATTCGCTGAATATGGAGAGAACAGATCAAAATCACTGTCTAGTGCTGTCAGATTTTGAAAGCGCTGATCAACTAAATTATGTGAATAACGTTCACAGTCTTTGTGAACATCTTGCATGGATGATAATTTAGGAAAATGAGCTAGGTTTCCTGTTTCCAGCTGACTCACCCAAAGTGTCAATTTCATTTTAAAAACTCGTATTCGATCTATGAAATGAGTAATTAGCAGATCTTTACCTTGTAGTAAAATATTCAAAGCATTCAGATGGCTAGTTAAATCTGCTAAGAACGCTAGATCACATTCAAACGTGCGCGCGCATTTCCCCTCCCTCCCTACTCCGCGACCTTGCACCTGCTCGCGAGCACGTGCCTGAGCAGTCGCGAGTACTCGCGCTCAAAACCGGCCAGTTGTTAAGCCCTGCTGTAAAGGAAGAGCTAGCTCCAGGAAATGACTTGCCCTATTCTATTTGGAGAGCGCTCAATCGTCTTAGGGTGGACGTTCCTCTTTGCAAGATCAACATGCGAAAATGGGGTATTCTTCCAGCTGATGGAGATACATCCTGCGAGTGCGGAACAACACAAGATCCGGCCCACCTGCTAATTTGTCCTCAACTTGAACAACCCTGCACAACACTGGACCTGGTCGAGGGAAACAACAAGGTCATCAGAGTTGCTACCTTCTGGAAATGCTGACCGGATACGGAACAGAATGAATGAATGATTGTCGAGAGATCAGTGGAAGTATGATAAAATCTTAACTGGCAAACATTCGAAGAGAGGCCGTGTATCACGTTATACATCCAAGAAAAGCTTTAAAGGCGGAAATTAAGAATGTTCTTCAGCCGCTTATGTATAGGGTTACCATAATTTTTTGGCTGCAACCCGGGACATATCACCATATTATTTGGATACTACCCAGGATACACATTGACGAAAAAAAGTCGCAAAACCAAAAAATACTAATGTAGGGTAATGAAATTTCGGGAATGCATCTGTCTAGGGAACACATTTAAATGATTGATACTGCAAGATCACAGGTTAATACAAGTGTGAGGTAAGCCATTGCAAGTGTGGAATGGTGGTACATTAATAACCGGTGTAACCGCCAGAAAGTTGAAAGCAGGGATGAAAATGTGTATGCATTGTGTTGTACAAGTGCCGGATAGCCGGCCGGGGTGGCCCGAGCGGTTATAGGCGCTACAGTCTGGAACCGCGCGATCGCTTCGGTCGCAGGTTCGAATCCTGTCTGGGACATGGGTGTGTGTGATGTCCTTAAGTTAGTGCGGTTTAAGTAGTGCTAAGTTCTAGGGGACTGATGACCTCAGAAGTTAAGTCCCATAGTGCTCAGAGCCATTTGAATCTTTTTTTATGACGATGGAGTTTTCGTCCGATGATACCCCATTTGTGCTCGATTACGGACGGATGTGGTGATCGAGCAGGCCAAGGCAACGTGTCGACAATCTGAACAGCATATTGGGTTACAAAAGCGGTACGTGGGAGAGCGTAACCTGTTGGAAAACACCCCCTGGAATACCGTCCATGAATGGCAGCACTACAGGTCGAATCACCAAGCTGACGTGCAAATCTGCAGCTAGGGTGCGTGTAATAACTGCTAGAAAGCCCCTGATGTCACACGAAATAGCACCCCAGACCGTAACTCTAGGTGTAAGCCCAGTGTGTCTAGCACGCAGAGAGATTGATTGCAAGTCCTCAACTGGCCTCCTTCTAACCAACACACGACCATCACTGGCGCCTAGGCTGATCCAGTATTCATCAGAAAACACAAGACCTCCACCCTGCTCTCAAATAAGTTATCGCTTGACACCATTGAAGTCGCAAATGGTGGGGATTAGATTCAGCGGAATACACGCTACGGGGCGTCTAGCTCGGAGTTGTCCTTGAAGTAACCGATTTGTAACAGTCCGTTGGTCACTGTGGTGGTAACTGCTACTCACATTGCTGTTGCAAAAGCAGATCGACGCGCCAGAGCCGTGCACCGAACACCATAGTCTTCCCTCTCGGTAGCCGGCCGAAGTGGCCGAGCGATTCTAGGCGCTGCAGTCTGGACCCGCGCGACCGCTACGGTCGCAGGTTCGAATCCTGTCTCGGGCATGGATGTGTGTGATGTCCTTAGGTTAGTTAGGTTTAATTAGTTCTAAGTTCTAGGGGACTGATGACCTGAGAAGTTAAGTCCCATAGTGCTTAGAGCCATTTTTGAACCCTCTCGGTAGTGCCACGTGGCCCTTCGGAGCCCGGTCTTCTTGCGACCGTACATTCTCGTGATCACCACTACCAGCACGGTGACTACATTCCTGCCAAGTCCTTTTTGCAATATCGCGGAAGGAGCATCCAGCTTCTCGTAGCCCTGTCACACAATCTCGTTCAAACTGAGTGACGCGTTGATAATGGCGTCTTTGTCGCCTTGACTAAAACAACCCACCACGTCCAATCTCAAAAGTAATTAACGCTCACGACCGTTACAACGCGTATTTAAGGCATATTTGATTTGCATCCTATTATTTTCTATATACATAATTTGTATGGCGGACAGGGTGGGTAGCAATCTGCGATTGTTTGCTTTGATACTGTGGTGTACTGTATGCTATCGAAGTTGAGTGACTGTAGAAGGACACAAGTTGACTTAGACAAAATTTCTGGTTTCTAGCTCTAAATGTAGAAAAACGTAGGTTAATGCGGATCATTGGGGAAAACAAACCCTTAATGCTCGGATACAGCATTAGTAGTGTCCTACTTGACACAGTCACGCCATTTAAATATCTGGGCGTAACGTTGCAAAGCGATGTGAAATGCAACGAGCATGTGAGGATTGTGATACGGAAATCGAATGGCCGACTTTGTTTTATTGGGGGAATTCTAGGAGAGTGTAGTTCGTCTGTGAAGGAGAAAGCATATAGGACGTTAGTACGACCTATTCTTGAGTACTGCTCGAGTGTTTGGAATCCTTAGCAGGTCGTATTAAAGAAATACATCGAAGCAGTTGAGAGGCTGTTATGCAACTTGCGCGAAATTTAAACAGACGACATCTTTCATATATAGAAACACGCCTTCCAACTTTCGCTTATATCGGAGAACTGCTTCTTGGTGTTGCGATTTCTTTCCGTCAGTGTATTTTTGAAATTACTTTAAAGTCTTAACAGTTTACTGAAACATTAAACTTTATTTATTCAGTTTTTCACTACACATAACACTAATTCTACATCTACAGCCGCATCGACACTCCGCAATCCACCGCACGGCGCGTTTTAGAAGTTAGCCCGTACAGAGGGTAACAGTCATTTCCTTCCCGTTCCGCTAGTACAAACTCGTAGAACGAGAGAAAAACGACTGTCTATATGCCTCTATGAAAGCCGTAATTTCTCGTATCTTATCTACATCTACATCTATACTCCGCGAGCCACCTTACGGTGTGTGGCGGAGGGTACTTATTGTACCACTATCTGATCCCCCCTTCCCTGTTCCATTCACGAATTGTGCGTGGGAAGAACGACTGCTTGTAAGTCTCCGTATTTGCTCTAATTTCTCGGATCTTTTCGTTGTGATCATTACGCGAGATATATGTGGGCGGTAGTAATATGTTGCCCATCTCTTCCCGGAATGTGCTCTCTCGTAATTTCGATAATAAACCTCTCCGTATTGCGTAACGCCTTTCTTGAAGTGTCCGCCACTGGAGCTTGTTCAGCATCTCCGTAACGCTCTCGCGCTGACTAAATGTCCCCATGACGAATCGCGCTGCTTTTCGCTGGATCATGTCTATCTCTTCTATTAATCCAACCTGGTAAGGGTCCCATACTGATGAGCAATACTCAAGAATCGGACGAACAAGCGTTTTGTAAGCTACTTCTCTCGTCGATGAGTCACATTTTCTCAGAATTCTTCCTATGAATCTCAACCTGGCGCCTGCTTTTCCCACTATTTGTTTTATGTGATCATTCCACTTCAGATCGCTCCGGATAGTAACTCCTAAGTATTTTACGGTCGTTACCGCTTCCAATGATTTACCACCTATGGCATAATCGTACTGGAATGGATTTCTGCCCCTATGTATGCGCATTATATTACATTTATCTACGTTTAGGGAAAGCTGCCAGCTGTCGCACCATGCATTAATCCTCTGCAGGTCTTCTGATGTTGCTACTTTCTTGTAGACAACCGTGTCATCTGCAAATAGCCTCACGGAGCTACCGATGTTGTCAACTAAGTCATTTATGTATATGGTAAACAATAAAGGTCCTATCACGCTTCCTTGCGGTACTCCCGAAATTATCTCTACATCTGCAGATTTTGAACCGTTAAGAATGACATGTTGTGTTCTTTCTTCTAGGAAATCCTGAATCCAATCACAAACCTGGTCCGATATTCCGTAAGCTCGTATTTTTTTCACTAAACGTAAGTGCGGAACCGTATCAAATGCCTTCCTGAAGTCCAGGAATACGGCATCAATCTGCTCGCCAGTGTCTACGGCACTGTGAATTTCTTAGGCAAATAGGGCGAGCTGAGTTTCACATGATCTCTGTTTGCGGAATCCATGTTGGTTTTGATGAAGGAGATTTGTATTATCTAAGAACGTCATAATACGAGAACACAAAACATGTTCCATTATTCTACAACAGATTGACGTAAGCGAAATAGGCCTATAATTATTCGCATCTGATTTATGACCCTTCTTGAAAATGGGAACGACCTGCGCTTTCTTCCAGTCGCTAGGTACTTTACGTTCTTCCAGCGATCTACGATAAATTGCTGATAGAAAGGGGGCAAGTTCTTTAGCATAATCACTGTAGAATCTTAAGGGTACCTCGTCTGGTCCGGATGCTTTTCCGCTACTAAGTGATAGCAGTTGTTTTTCAATTCCGATATCGTTTATTTCAATATTTTCCATTTTGGCGTCCGTGCGACGGCTGAAGTCAGGGACCGTGTTACGATTTTCCGCAGTGAAACAGTTTCGGAACACTGAATTCAGTATTTCTGCCTTTCTTCGGTCGTCCTCTGTTTCGGTGCCATCGTGGTCAACGAGTGACTGAATAGGGGATTTAGATCCGCTTACCGATTTTACATATGACCAAAACTTTTTAGGGTTCTTGTTTAGATTGTTTGCCAATGTTTTATGTTCGAATTCGTTGAATGCTTCTCTCATTGCTCTCTTTACGCTCTTTTTCGCTTCGTTCAGCTTTTCCTTATCAGCTGTGATTCGACTACTCTTAAACCTATGATGAAGCTTTCTTTGTTTCCGTAGTACCTTTCGTACATGATTGTTATACCACGGTGGATCTTTCCCCTCGCTTTGGACCTTAGTCGGTACGAACTTATCTAAGGCGTACTGGACGATGTTTCTGAATTTTTTCCATTTTTGTTCCACATCCTCTTCCTCAGAAATGAACGTTTGATGGTGGTCACTCAGATATTCTGCGATTTGTGCCCTATCACTCTTGTTAAGCAAATATATTTTCCTTCCTTTCTTGGCATTTCTTATTACACTTGTAGTCATTGATGCAACCACTGACTTATGATCACTGATACCCTCTTCTACATTCACGGAGTCGAAAAGTTCCGGTCTATTTGTTGCTATGAGGTCTAAAACGTTAGCTTCACGAGTTGGTTCTCTAACTATCTGCTCGAAGTAATTCTCGGACAAGGCAGTCAGGATAATGTCACAAGAGTCTCTGTCCCTGGCTCCAGTTCTGATTGTGTGACTGTCCCATTCTATACCTGGTAGATTGAAGTCTCCCCCTATTACAATAGTATGATCACGAAACTTCTTCACGACGTTCTGCAGGTTCTCTCTGAGGCGCTCAACTACTACGGTTGCTGATGCAGGTGGTCTATAGAAGCATCCGACTATCATATCTGACCCACCTTTGATACTTAGCTTAACCCAGATTATTTCACATTCGCATTCGCTAATAACTTCACTGGATATTATTGAATTCTTTACTGCTATAAATACTCCTCCACCATTGGCGTTTATCCTATCCTTGCGGTATATATTCCATTCTGTGTCTAGGATTTCGTTACTGTTCACTTCCGGTTTTAACCAACTTTCCGTTCCTAATACTATATGCGCACTATTTCCTTCAATAAGAGATACTAATTCAGGAACCTTGCCCTGGATACTCCTGCAGTTTACCAATATTACGTTAACTTTTCCTGTTTTTGGTCTCTGAGGACGGACGTTCTTTATCAACGATGATAATGTCCTCTCTGGTAAGCCGTCAGGTATTTTATCGTTTCGCCCAAGGGGGGGTCCCTCTAACCTAAAAAACCCCCTTGTGCACGCCACACGTACTCTGCTACCCTAGTAGCTGCTTCCGGTGTGTAGTGCACGCCTGACCTGTCTAGGGGGGCCCTACAGTTCTCCACCCAATAACGGAGGTCGATGAATTTGCAACCATTATAGTCGCAGAGTCGTCTGAGCCTCTGGTTTAGACCCTCCACACGGCTCCAAACCAGAGGACCGCGATCGACTCTGGGCACTATGCTGCAGATATTAAGCTCAGCTTGCACTCCGCGTGCGATGCTGGTTGTCTTCACCAAATCAGCCAGCCGCCGGAAGGAACCAAGGATGGCCTCAGAACCCAAGCGGCAGGCGTCATTCGTTCCGACATGTGCTACTATCTGCAGCCGGTCACACCCAGTGCGTTCAATAGCTGCCGGAAGGGCCTCCTCCACATTACGGACGAGACCCCCCGGCAGGCACACCGAGTGCACACTGGCATTCTTCCCCGACCTACCCGCTATTTTCCTGAGGGGCTCCATAACCCGCCTAACGTTGGAGCTCCCTATAACTAATAGGCCCGCCCTCTGTGACTGTCGGGACCTTGCCGGAGAATCGGCCACTGGCCCAACAGGCGAGGCATCCTGTGGTGGCTCGGAAACGATGTCATCACCACTAGGAAGCACCCCGTACCTGTTGGAAAGGGGTAAGGCAGCTGCCACGCGGCCAGATCCCACCTTCGCCTTTCGGCCAGGCACGCGCGAGCCCACCACTGTCCGCCATTCACCCTGGAGTGATGGCTGACCGGTAAGATGCTCACTGCCGGAAGACGCAGCGACATCAGGGGTTCCATGTGATTCCAAGGCCACCGAAGTAGGCATAGGTCTCACCACAGTTGCCCCAACGCCACTACGAGCCGACGCCTGCGCCTCGAGCTCGATGAGCCTAACAGACAAAGCCTCCACCTGCCCCCGAAGAGTGGCCAATTCTCCTTGCGTCCGCTCACAACAACCACAGTCCCTACACATGACTATGTTTACCCTACCCTATACGGTGACAAATTCCCAAGATAATCTTCTGATGAGCTACTCTGATAATCAAGAAACACTCACTGAAATACGAGACGCGAAAACTACGCTAGGTTTTCCCAGAAAAACTATTTAAAAGCTAAGCGCAGCAAATAAGTACAAAAACGCTTTATACAAACAGTACTCGCTGCTGCTGGTGCTCTCGCTCTGGCTGTCACAAGACAACTGCTGATTCAAGTGACTAGTGGCTAACGGCCGCGAAACAAACAAAGACGGTTTTAGGGCGCTTTCTGTTCTAAACGATCAAGAAAACACTAAGAAATCTAACACGAAAACTACGTAAAGTTTTATCAAGAACTGTTAGTTACTATGCAGAGCAGATAAACACAAATAGAATCCCTTCCTTAGTGGAAGGTCGTAAACAAAATGCAAAATAAACGCTTTATACAAACAGTACTCGCTGCTGCTGGTGCTCTCGCTCTGGCTGTCACAAGACGTTACATATAATGTATGTTGGAGGCAGCAGAATCGTTCTGCAGTCAGCTTCAAACGCCGGTTCTCTAAATTTTCTCAACAGTGTTCCTCGAAAAGGAGGCCTTCCCTCCAGGGATTCCCATTTGAGTTCATGAAGTATCTCCGTAACACTTGAGTCTTGTTCGAACCTATCAGTAACAAATCTACCAGTCCGCCTCTGAACTGCTTCGATGTATTCCTTTAATCCGACCTGATAAGGGTCACAAACACTCGAGCAGTACTCAAGAATAGGTCGTACTAACGTCCTATATGCTTTCTCCTTCACAGACGAACTACACTCTCCTAGAATTCCCCCAATAAAACAAAGACGGCCATTCGATTTCCGTACCACAATCCTCACATGCTCGTTGCATTTCACATCGCTTTGCAACGTTACGCCCAGATATTTAAATGGCGTGACTGTGTCAAGCAGGACACTACTAATGCTGTGTCCGAGCATTAAGGGTTTGTTTTCCCCAATGATCCGCATTAACCTACGTTTTTCTACATTTAGAGCTAGAAACCAGAAATTTTGTCTAAGTCAACTTGTGTCCTTCTATAGTCACTCAACTTCGACACCATACAGTACACCACAGTTCATCAGCAAACAACCACAGATTGCTACCCACCTTGTCCGCCATACGAATTATGTATATAGAAAATAATAGCGGTCCTATGACACTTGCCTAGGGCACTGCTGACGATACCCTCGTCCATGCTAAACACTCGCCGTCGAGGACAACATGCTGGCTTCTGTAACTTAAGAAGTCTTTGAGTCCCTCATATATCCTCGAATCTATTTCATATGCTCGTACCTTCGTTAACAGCTTGCAATGGGGCACCTTGCCAAACTATTTCCAGAAATCTAGAAATAAGGAATCTGCTTGTTGCCCTTCATGCATAGTTCACCCGCCCGGTTAGCCGTTCGGTCAAACGCACTGCTTTCCGGGCAGGAAGATGTGCCGGTCCCCGGCACGAATCCGCCCGGAGGATTAATGTCGAGGTCCAGTGTGCCGGCCAGTCTGTGGATGGTTTTTAAGGCGGTTTTCCATCTGCCTCGGCGAATGCGGGCTGGTTCCCCTCATTCCGCCTCAGTTACACTATGTCGGCGATTGCTGCGCAAACACTTTCTCTACGTACGCGTTCACCATAATTACCACGCAAACATAGGGGCCACACTCGTCTGGTGTGTGACGTTCCCGGGGGTAGCAGGGGGGGGGGGGGGGGTATAACCCTGGGTTCGGTGTGGGGCGGCGGTGGGGTGAAGCCTGTTGTGGGATTGTCAACCACTGAGGGCTACGGCGGGGACGAAGCCTCTCCGTCGTTTCTAGGTCCCCAGTTCCATACAATACAATACATAGTTCACAGCTATGTCATGTGAGAAAAGACCAAGCTGAGTTTTGCAAATCGCCCCGGTTTTAGTTCTAGCTGGTGAAAATTCGGATCATATAACTTTTAACTAGTTTAAATGTGCAGCCTGATGTTACGTGTCAGCAGTATGGTTTGAAAATACAGCGTGTTTAGCAGACCACTGCAGATCAGTGTTATTCTCATTATCAGCTTTAAAAAAGTCTCTAATGTATCTCTGCTACGGTAACCTGTTTTCACGTGGATAATATCACCCTTTCCTTCAAGTGCAACAGAAAATTCTTTAGTGCATGGTGTACAATAAACACGTTCGTTTTTACTCTCATTATTCAATTTAAAAAATTTGTACTCCTGTTGAATGTTGACATTAGCACACACTTTCTTTTACACATTGCCAAACGATAAGAGAAAATACGAACAGAGATGATTAAAAACGAGTAGACGAGTTACTTCACACGAGAACAACATTGACAAATGGTTCAAATGGCTCTGAGCACTATGGGACTTACCCGCTGAGGTCATCAGTCCCCTAGAACTTAGAACTACTTAAACCTAACTAACCTAAGGACATAACACACATCCATGCCCGAGGCAGGATTCGAACCTGCGACCGTAGCGGTCGCGTGGCTCCAGATGTAGCGACTAGAACCGCACGGCCACTCCGGCCGGCGAACAACATTAACACATTGCCAAATAACTTTAAGTCATCGACATCAGTGTTTGCTCCGAGGTCGGATGAGAAATTCACGGCCGTAAGATAACTTTAAAAACGCGATGTCGAACATATAGGTCGAAAATTAAAAAAAAAAAAATCCTCACCAGTTATAAAGTTCTCAAACCACCGACATTTTTGCAAACCAAGACATTACCCCGGACGGCACTAAAAGCCAGGACAGTCCAGGCTAATTCCGGACGTATGCTAAGCCTACTTATTTATCAGTCTCTTGGAGATCTGGATGATAAAATAAGACTAACAACAGCTCGCACAGATACATGCAAACAATAATACTGCCCAAGCTCCGAACATAATACAATCGTGAAGATATTCTCAAGTTCAGTAAAATCAAAACCACCCTCTGCTTCTGGCCTGATAGTGATTTTCAGAGTGTAAATGTAGATGAAGATCGACGTGATATGGTAATGAGCAACTAGAGCAATCAGGGACACGAAGCAAAATGTCGCGCTCTCTCACTGCGAAAGGTCTCTCGGGAAGAGTGATCAGCATACGGTAGTCGTCTATCCAGCAAGTGATATCCATCTGCTTTTATTAAAAGAATACCATAACTGTGGAAGGGAAAGGGCGAGAGCGCCAACTAGAGCAGAGGACGGCGTGGCCCTGCGGCGGGGCAAGGTCGGCGATGCGTGAACTAGGAAGGCAAGGTCATGCTACAATGCCACCTGCCTGGCGCTTCCCTTCCACTTACCCAGCCATGTTCCCATTTCGCGGCGTTTATGAAGCCAACAAATGCAGCACCCTTCAAAGGGCCTGGCTGATCTTTGTCTCCTCCAAGTCAATATTTTTGCACGTCCATCACACAGCTTGTCTTTAGAGAGTCGCTTACGAAGCACATTTAATATTTCGAGAGGAAATATTTCGTATCATGTTTCTCAGGCATTAGTCGTACTTACCTTTTTCATCTTTAGGGCAGCTCTAGAGGCATGTACTTCTGTACAATCACATTAACCCTTCCTGATTGTGTACAGTCCGGAACTACAATTAGCACACTTTTGTTTGCAACATCGATTCCTCTATAATGAAAGCTCCACATATTTTCCATCAATTACAGCTTTCACACAGCGTCAGTACTCACCAGAAACTATATATTTACATTCTAAACTCGCTTTTATAGCTGAACAGTTCTAGGCGCTTCAGTCTGAAACCGCGCAACCGCTACAGTCGCAGTTTCGACTTCTGCCTCGGGCATGGATGAGTGTGATGTCGTTAGGTTAGTTAGGTTTAAGTAGTTCTAAGTTCTATGGGACTGATGACCTCAGATGTTCAGTCCCATAGTGCTCAGAGCCATTTTGTTTTTATACTTGTGAACTTTGCGCATAGTCGCCTTGCGCCTCTACTTGGCCCACACGCAAGTAGACGCATGAGTGTAGGTGATGATCACCTTTCTCAACATGTATGCATGAGTGATGCCATTCATACCTAGAGAGTAGCACGCACGCTACTACAGTGGTCAAGCTGCAGCTGCAGCTACAGGTTAAATGCCCCTGTGTAGCTGGGCAGTGGGCACTGTATTTGTTAATCAGAACCAGCCAAGTGTACCGACGACGTACACCAACGAGGCTGCAGCATAAACATGCCCTGCAAAGGCAGGCTGAGAACAACCAAACACTACTTCTTTGAGGAACCGAACATTTGTTAGGTTCTTGACATTTTCAATGAACAGATCAAGAATGTGCAAGTACGTGTATTTTACTTAACCCGCAAAACGTGTGTCCTAACTTATGAGTTCTAAATACGAGGAAACTTTATATTAAGGAAAAAGGTAACAACTTCCTGGCAGATTAAAACTGTGTGCCCGACCGAGACTCGAACTCGGGACCTTTGCCTTTCGCGGGCAAGTGCTCTACCATCTGAGCTACCGAAGCACGCACGCTCAGATGGTAGAGCACTTGCCCGCGAAAGGCGAAGGTCCCGAGTTCGAGTCTCGGTCGGGCACACGGTTTTAATCTGCCAGGAAGTTTCATATCAGCGCACACTCCGCTGCAGAGTGAAAATCTCATTCTGAAAAAGGTAACAGTTTTAGAATTCCAGAATGAGATTTTCACTCTGCAGCGGAGTGTGCGCTGATATGAAACTTCCTGGCAGACTAAAACTGTGTGCCCGCCCGAGACTCGAACTAGGGCCCTTTGCCTTTCGCGGGCAAGTGCTCTACCATGGTTTTTTTTTTTTTTTTTAGCATTTTGTTCGTTGTGTTTGTTCGTTGCGGACGTCACATGACATCCAGTCAAGTTCGTTTTGTTGATCCTTTCACTCAGTTTTTTAATTACTGAGGCCAACCGGCTCTCTGACCGAACACGCTGAGCTACCGTGCCGGCTACGATCTGAGCTACCGAAGCACGTGCACCTTGTCGCGACGTGTGACCGACAAGTGATGCTCTGGCTGTGACCTCAGTGTGCGGGAAGCTGAGCCTGAAAAACGAGTGCTAGGCTGCGTTTCCGCTGCCCGACGGACGTCCGGGGCCGGGACGCTAGGATGAGCGGCGCTCAGAAGAGGCGTGGCCGGACTTTACGCCGTGGGGTTCCCACGAACGGCGCGGCGCGGCGCTGCCGTGCCTTCATTGCGCACATCCGGCGGATGCGTGCATTCGCCGGGCTTCCCTGCGCCCTGCGCTCCACGCGCCCCCGCCAACCACCTGTGGCTGCGGCAGTCAGGGAAGACCGCCGTGTCAACAGTCCGCACCCTCACGCGCACGGATTTCACAGCAAACAATGGCCTCTACAACGGAAGCCGCCGTCGCTTTCCTTTCGGACGACGCGCGGGAATCCCGCTAATTTTCGAGGACGCGGATGTGAATCGGGAACTGTCAGGCCAAAGAGCTACCGAGTCGATTCTCGCTCTGTCAATGATTTTTTCCGTCAGTTGTCATTTTTTCAACCTCCTAAAATGCTCTGCGTTTAAGATGCCTGGATGCTGCAGCGCCGGCCGGTGTGACCGAGCCGCTCTAGGCGCTTCAGTCTGGAACCGCGCTACCGCTGCGGTTGCAGGTTCGAATCCTGCCTCGGGCATGGATGTGAGTGATGTCCTTAGGTTAGTTAGGTTTAAGTAGTTCTAAGTTCTAGGGGACTGATAACGTCAGATGTTGAGTCCCATAGTAATCAGAGCCCTTTGAACCATTTTTTGATGCTGCAGCGTAGTTAATTTTTAATTTTTCACGCTAAACTTTTGGTCCCCCAGTAATTGGCTGTGTAAGTCAGTTGGCAAATTGGAGGCATGCAGGGGCGTGACCCTTCCAGTAAACCACTGTGATGCTCAAACTGACCTACGGGTCGAGCACAAGTCCACTTTTTCCTCTATTAATGAATACTTAGAACTAAATACAGACCGTAGCTTTACTTCTAGCGCATTTTCATTGCAACTGACGGGGAGGGTGGGCAGGTGCCGTAACCTAGTTCCCCAGAAACTTCCCCCAGTATAGGAGAGATCAAAATAAGCGAACACGCGTCTCGCCTTATCCATAGTCTACTCGACCTTTTCTGAAAAAAAAAAAACAGTTTTCGAGGTGCTTTATGTGCCTTGTGGAGAATAAATAGTTCGAAGGAAGCGATGGCACAGTGGCTAGGGTCGCGATTTCTTACTTTTGCGCCCAGTGTTCGAAACCCGATTATTACTTTTTTTGTTTTTCATTTATCTACCCGCGTCCGTAGAAGGTTACTACACGAATGTTTTCCAATGTATATTGAAATAACGTTGTCCTAATTCATATCATTTGTAGCCGGCCGTGGTGGCCGTGCGGTTCTAGGCGCTCCAGTCCGGAGCCGCGCTGTTGCTACGGTCGCAAGTTCGAATCCTGCCTCGGGCATGGTTGTATGTTATGTCCTTAGGTTTGTTAGGTTTAAGTAGTTCTAACTTCTAGGGGACTGATGACCACGGCAGTTGAGTCCCATAGTGCTCAGAGCCATTTGAACCATATCATTTGTATGTCTGGTGTATAAATTTAAAATAAATAAATAAATGAGAAATTTATTCTAAATGTTTTTTGGTGTAATTCCTGTAGCGTGTATTGATTCATAATCAATTGCAAGCACCAGTTTTCGGTAAATTGATCCGTTATGCGTCGCTTGCAGCGAAATTATTTCCAAGCTGTGGTTTCTAGAGGACCCGCTGCAGTCTTTGTTGACGATTAAGATGCCAAGTACCCTACCACCTGGACTACATTTACCAAATTAAAAACATATGCCTCAAACGAGGATCGAACCATTGACCTCCTGAATCCTACCCCAAAACTCTACCCGCTGCACCAACTGTACAGGACAATAAACAACTGCTGACAGAGGTAGTTATCACACATGTGGTTACAGTGTTGCCATATTGCCACTCTTTAACGTCCTTTTTCTGCTGGATGTACTCGCCGGACGAAATTTTATGACAGACATTTTTTTATCGCTGGCACATGTCATGTCATTCCAAGCATGCGTGTCAATTTTTACCTCTCTATCTACATTATTCCGTGGTTTATTAAGTTTTCAAATTTATACTGACTTTTTGATCACCCGGTATATAAATGATATATTGTCGGTCGTGTGCTGTGATCTAACATGGCGCGATTAGTGTGAACTTTAGACGCTTAGAACTAACTACGAATGTTCAAGTGCGTTCGTCCATCTATTTGACCACGCCAATGCTTTTTATCCCAGTTAGGGCGGTTGTTGCCATTTCTGGGCTGGAAAATCCAGCTTTACCTAAGTGCCAGACCTCAGATCTCAAGATGTAAACACTTCGATCGGCCAAATGAGTGATAATCTGTCTTCAGCGATAAGACGTGTACAAAATCGGGGACTTAAATTAAATGCGAAAGAGTCCCAAGTCATTTTAGTATCCCAGGAATAAATAAGTTTGCCCGCATCTCGTGGCCGTGCGGTAGCGTTCTCGCTTCCCACGCCCGGGTTCCCGGGTTCGATTCCCGGCGGGGTCAGGGATTTTCTCTGCCTCGTGATGGCTGGGTGTTGTGTGCTGTCCTTAGGTTAGTTAGGTTTAAGTAGTTCTAAGTTCTAGGGGACTAATGACCACAGCAGTTGAGTCCCATAGTGCTCAGAGCCATTTGAATAAATAAGTTTAACTTCCGCTAACACTTGTCTCCTATTATTCACGACGGTATTCCAATACATTATCAAAAAATAATGAATACTGTGCCTGTAACTTTGGATGATCGTCTCAGCTGGGCAAAAACTGCTGTCACGTGAAACGCAAATTTGTGCAATCTCTCAATCTATGGAACTATTGCTCTGTAATCTAACATGTCGCGATTAGCGTGAACTCCAGAGAGTTAGAGCTAACTATAATGCTTAAGTGTGTTCATCTTTTTCACCCAGTTATGGTGGTTGCTGCCTAACAAGTTACGTGATTACCACACGCTACGTCTACTTCACAGACTCCTCAACGCGCAGGCACCCCAGTACCTCGAATCAGAGATTATGTGCCAGTAATCTCATCATAACGGAAACACAAGACCTTTCTTACGTAATAGTGTAGCTGTGCCCACCTAGGAAAAAAAAATCGCAAACTCCTTTGTTGCCGTATCCACCTCTGCAACAAGCGACCACGCCCTCAACGCACAATTCAGTGCCGTATTGCTTTTTAGAAAAAGCTGAAATAGTTTCTTCTGTCAATCTCATAAAGTTTCCCCAAAAGTTAATGTATACAGGGTGTAAACTGTAACTGTTTACAACGTACCACAGTGGTGTAGGGCAAGTCGAGACGAACAATTTGGTATAGGACACCTGTTGTCTATCTGGTAGTGCGGATCGGCCGCCATCCGGTCGGCCGAACTTTAAAGCACGCGCGCCGTCAGTCACGCCGCTGCGTTTCCCTCAGCCACCACCACGTGATGACGGCGCTGTTGCGCCGCTGCCAATGATATGCAAGCATCCCCTCCCCGGAGCTCCAGCGGCGGGTCCAGTCAAGTTCAAACATCGATGCACAGAACGCATTTTTGTGTTTGCCATTTCATAACATTTGCTGACTTTCGTAGCGTTCAGGGCTCGTCATCTACGGAACAGTTATTGAAGACTGACTGAATTGTAAACCTTTTGTATCTGTACATATTTTAGCATTTAATTGTACTGTTAGATACTGACGCTGCAACTACAGCAAAGTTACTTATTACTTTAACTATTTGATATTAAATGCAGAATAAATTAAAATCTGAATTCTCTGTCCACGAACCGCATCTGTTCCTCGCTCCTGTATCCAGGCAGAACCACAAGGCGTGCAAAGGAATTTACAACAGGTAGTACTGGGGATCGAACGCGGGTCCTCCACAAGCGTCAGCCGCACTGAACACTCAGCAACGTAGGCGGACTGTTTACTGTTATGCTTCTCATGAATGAACGTAAACTATGTTTTTCAGAACTATAGCAATTTATGTGTGTTGTATTCTAGTTTACATGTAAAGTAAAACACAGTTTTCGTAATGAATGGAACGTAAAATGTGTGGAATTCCTGAGGGAAATGGAAATATCGGAGGAAGAAATAGCAAAAGTTCAGATGAAACGTAAAAATTTTCAAGGGCGTCCAGGGGAAAACAATTAAAAAGAAGTCAGGTGGAATATGGACAGAAGAACGAAAAACTACAGGAAAGAAGACAGAAGTTATTTCGTATGGTTCTCAGTAGGCCAAACCAATAAAAAATATATTGTCTGTGCAACTGCTACCCAGTTTTGTTACTACATCTGCAGTACGTGTACGTGGTTTATGAAAGCTGTTGGACACTTTAGCTGCACTTTTAGGTAGACATGTCCGCCGGCTAGTGAGCTGGCGAGAAAAGACAGCCAGACGTCGCGTGCCGGATTACCGGCCGTTGGTCTAGTAAGGCCTTTTTTATACGCCGTTATACACGGCAGCGAAGTTCCCTGTCAACGCCTTCCAAACACAAATCACGAATATTTAACTGAGGAACTCTCTCTTCCTCTCTCTCTCACATACACACACACACATATACACATGGAACAAAGCTTACTGACTGGCGGCGCACAAGAGTTTCCTCCTTCGGGGAACTGACATTTGTGGCAACAGAAAGAGCATTCAGATACAGAGTTAACATGAAAATAAAAATATTACGTAATCGTGAATAGGCGTTCGCTCAACATTAGTGAACCCGCCACAGCTGGGATCAAAGCCGAAGAACAAACAAAAATACGAAAGTGATTAAATTGGCCATCCCAGTCTTGTATGTCGCCTCTTTAGCAGTACGACGAGGGAAAGCTAGTATCACTTCTACCTATTCAAAATCTACGGCTGGATATTATAATTTCTACATCCAATAAAATGGTAAAGGAAGGAAAATTAAAGTTTAACGCATCGTAGGCGACGAGATCATTACAGATAGAGCCGAAATCAGATGTGGGGTAGAAACTGGCCATGGTTTCTTTCAAGAAACCATCCTGGCATTCACCTTAAACAATTCAGGAGGACTGAGGGAACTTAAAGTTGGGTGATTGCTCTGGGTTTGAACCCAGATACTCCAGAATTTGGTTTCAGTGTATAAATCACCGTTCTAGCTAGCTCGTTCTACCGAAAATGATCTGAAGATGAGGATAAAGAGCCCAATCACGCAAATCCAGAGCTGTCAGATGACTTATAAGAGCGTAGCTTGTATTTAGTTCATTCTACCAGCATGAGAAATTTTGCATACTGTCGGAACGTCATTAAGTGGTTCTTCATGACTGCGATATAACGTTATATTCACGCCGATGTTATGGTCTTGAGAATTTCATACCTGTATTTGTTTCAGACAACTGTTGCGACTTTCGTGCAAGAGTAACTATAGATAACTTCAGACAGCTTTCATAAAAATATTCGTTTGCAGATAAGTACTGCAGTTGTACGTGTAAAAATTACAACTCCGAAAATCACTCGTGACAGCTTAATTCTTACTTACGGGCAAGAAGAAGAAGAAAGAATAATACTAGGGAAAATAAATGAAATAATGTAAAAGTTTTGAAAAATTTTCAGAATTTGAGAATAAATAATAAGACTCCATCGCCAATGCCACAGCACTATGGAAACATATCAGGATAAACGCAAACGTAAGCGTAAGTCTATCTGACAACCACGTGTTTGACCCTAAAACACTAAAGGGGGAAAATATTATATTGGTACTAAACTGTCGTAAAGTGTATTACCCGAACTTTTATTCAAAGGAGGTCATAATTTATAGGTTATGCTTTAATTAATTACAGTTACTATACCTCGAATGGTATGTTACATACCAAACCAAGGACAAAATGTCCTGTTTTATACCCTACAGCAATCGTAAATTTTACGAGGGTTAATGATTACACTACGTTCAGAAAAATAATCGTCATATCGGCCAAACAGAGGGATTTAAGCTAGTTCATAGTAATAGAATTTTCTGGCTCCGCTTATGGACGTTTGATAATTAGCTAGCACATAAGAGTGCACTCGAAGTGTTCGAGTGCTTGCGCACATAACCAAAGGAGAAAAAGCACCCTCTAATCCTCTCATGTTTACCTTGAACAGCTCTGCATAAGCGGAATATGTTACTGGACTTCCTTTTCTTTTTTCCTCAGCGTAAACTAGCCATGGATTCTGAAGCGTGCTTCTAGCACTCGCCCGGTCGAAGTGGACGAGCGGTTCTAGGCGCTCAGTCCGGAACCGCGCGACTGCTACGGTCGCAGGTTCGAATCCTGCCTCGGGCATGGATGTGTGTGATGTCCTTAGGTTAGTTAGGTTTAAGTAGTTCTAAGTTCTAGGGAACTGATGACCACAGATGTTAAGTCCCATAGTGCTCAGAGCCTCTAGACGCTACAGTCTGGAGCCGAGCGACCGCTACGGTCGCAGGTTCGAATCCTGCCACGGGCAGGAAGTTACGTTGCATAGTGCTCAGAGCCATTTGAACCATTTTTTTCTAGCACTCACAGATGGTATATTTGTCAACTCAAACATAGCCAGCGTACTTATTCTCGGTGTGTAACAGACGTTATTCCCCACCTGTACCTCCCCGCCCTTTCACTTAGGTTTTTGATCTAAAGGTAACTTGTGTTTCACCTCACCGCTTTATTCATTCCTTTTGCGTTTATGTACAGCTAACTTCAAATGGTTCAAATGGCTCTGAGCACTATGGGACTTAACTTCTCAGGTCATCAGTCCCCTAGAACTTAGAACTACTTAAACCTAACTAACCTAAGGACATCACACACATCCATGCCCGAGGCAGGATTCGAACCTGCGACCGTAGCGGTCCCGCGGTTCCAGACTGTAGCGCCTAGAACCGCTCGGCACGCCGGCCGGCTGTCCAGATAACTGTCATACATCTCAGATCCGCTTATGCTGTAAGAAGAAGAAGAAGAAGAAAATGAAGACGAAGTAAGGAAGAGTATGGGTTAATGAACCATCAATAATTAACTCATTTGAGGTATCACATGCTTGGATTGGAGAAACATGGAGAGGGATATCGAGCGTGTTCTTTTGAAAGGAACCATCCCGGCACATGCCTTACGGCGATTTACGGAAACTTAAACCTGAATAGACGGACGGGGATGTGAACCCCTCTGAAATGGAACGCGGGTCCAGGCTCTTACCAACAGTGCGACGTCGTTCGATCGTGCTGTAAGGCGTTTCGCTTTAGATGACGTGGCCAGTGACTCAGCTTATTGCTCCAGTTGCTAACTAATAATCTTCCACGCACACCCTGAATGATGGCGGCGCGCCACTTAGTTAACAAGGCTCTGACTTCATCTTCTGGAGGGGCCTATACTCGATCGTGGTGTAAAACACGTAGCAAAAGAGACGGGAACAGGACTAACTTGTTAACACTGATAGACAAATACTTCATATAAAAGTAAGTTGCTCCTCGATGAAGTTTCTAAAAAAAAAAAAAAAAAAAAAAAAAAAAAAAAAAAAAAAAAAAAAAAAGTTCAAATGTGTGTGAAATCTTATGGGACTTATCTGCTAAGGTCATCAGTCCCTAAGCTTACACACTACTTAACCTAAATTATCCTAAGGACAATCACACACACTCATGCCCGAGGGAGGACTCGAACCTCCGCCGGGACCAGCCGCACAGTTCATGACTGGAAGTTTCTCAATGTACCACGCTGAGACCACTGCTCAACAGGAGTGGCGCATTGAGACAAGAGAGTGCATACTCCAGGTTTCCTGCGTATACAGTTCTGCTGCGGTACGGATAACAGATGCATCACAGTGTGACAGTGAAACGGAGTGGCAATTGGAAACATACTCCAAGGGTGAAGTACGTGGGGCAGTACGTTTATTGTGGACAAAACGTCTAAATTGCTCACAGATTCACCGTGGAATTCTGGCTTTACATGGACCAAATGCAATGTCGCATACAAGCGTAGTGAAATTCTGTAAGCAATTGACCAGGGCTGCACAGATGTGGCTGATAATGACCGGGAAATCGAGATATTGCACCATGTAATATCCACCTTTTTCGTAAGCTGCCAGGACATCTGAGGGGAAAGAGATTTTCCAATGATGATGATGTTCACACCGTGATTCTTGAATGGCTCCATGTCCAAGATGTGGGTTTCTGTCATAAAGGAATTGAGCGATTGGTAGCACACTCAGATCGTTGTTTGCAGAGACTTCGTGACTAAGTTGAAAAATAATGTCCGTTATTTGTGTCACTATGAAAAGTAAGCATTCAACGAAAGGTACTTGACCTGCCATAACAACGAATAGCTTGTTTTTTGCACTCCCGCCATATTTCTTCACAGTATATGATTTATTACGTTTAAAACTTTGTTGCTTCTTATCTGCTTACAAAATTTCACCTTATTTATGCAATGAATTGCTTACGGGGTTCACAGCTTGACTGTCAACTGCCAGATGGCTCTTCTCCTGTTGGGTCTCTTTCCCTGCGCGTTTTTCAACATTGATTTTCAATTGTTTTTACAGCATGTAATATCGCAGTGCTTGCTACTGCATTTTGTGCTATGTCCATTTTGATGGAAATACAGCAATATCAATTGGGGGGTTTGGGAGCAAACCATGTCTACTATGTCTGATTCAATTATTCTGCAGAAACACCTCATCATAATTTTGACTCGACGCTGGACAGCTGTCTTCACATGCATCACTGACATACCGGCTCTTTATCAACCACACTCTAAGTGAGCTCATTTGATCTCAGACAGTCACATCTATTCCTCTTCTACCATTCTCGCTTACGTTTTTTTCTGATTTCAACAAATTTTGTATGCTGTCTGAACATAATAATACAGTCAACTAAGAGGAGCAGCTTTTCCCTTTTTATTTAATACCCCAGATACAGTGTTTCAAAAGTGCCCATTACGGAGAGAGATTAGTGTTCAACGTTCCGTAGATAACGAGGTCATTAGATACGGAGTACAAACTTGGATCAGGGAAGGATACAGAAGGAAAGCGGAGCGGCGGTGCCCTTTCGAAGGATTCACCTCGGTATTTGCCTAAGCGATTTAGGGAAATTACAGAAAACCTAAATCAGGAGGGCTGGAACCGTCGTTCTCACGAATGCGAGTCCAATGTGCTAACCATTGCGCTACCTCGCTCGGTACAAAAATATTATGACTATAGGCTCACTAACATGTTGGCCCCGAATTTGGAACGTAATACAGTATTGATTCGGCATGGCAAACTCTTGGTAGGTTTCCGTAGATATGTGGCACCAGATGTCCACGCACAGGTCACGCAAATCAGATGAATTACTGGCTGGTGGTTTTTGGGCGTGTAAGGCGCCCGATAGCGTTCGACATATGTTCTATCGGATTCAGATCAGTCAAATTTGGTGGCCAAGGTATAAACGTGAGTTCAGTATCATGCTCCTCAGACCACTGTTGCACGGTTCTGGCCTTGTGACACGGGCAGTTATTCTGCTGGAAAACGCCATCGTCATCGGGCGTCCGTGGCCTGCTGCATGTTTCGAGCAGCCGTTCACCCAGATGACGGCGTATCCGGACATGACCGTCGACCTGGTTTAACAAGAAAGGTAATTCATCCGATAACGTGACACTATTCCATTGATCCGAAGTCCAGTCTCAATTACCTTGTGCCAACTACAGATGTAATTGCCGATGTCGTCGGGTCAAAGTGAGAACACGTAGGGATCGTCTGCTGTGGTGTCCATGTCCAACAATGTTCATCTACATCTACATCTACGTCCATACTCCGCAAGCCACCTGACGGTGTGTGGCGGAGGGTACCTTGAGTACCTCTATCGGTTCTCCCTTCTATTCCAGTCTCGTATTGTTCGTGGAAAGAAGGATTGTCGGTATGCCTCTGTGTGGGCTCTAATCTCTCTGATTTTATCCTCATGGTCCCTTCGCGAGACATACGTAGGAGGGAGCAATATACTGCTTGACTCTTCGGTGAAGGTATGTTCTCGAAACTTCAATAAAAGCCCGTACCGAGCTACTGAGCGTCTCTCCTGCATAGTCTTCCACTGGAGTTTATCTATCATCTCCGTAACGCTTTCGCGATTACTAAATGATCCTGTAACGAAGCGCGCTGCTCTCCGTTGGATCTTCTCTATCTCTTCTATCAACCCTATCTGGTACGGATCCCACACTGCTGAGCAGTATTGAAGCAGTGGGCGAACAAGCGTACTGTAACCTACTTCCTTTGTTTTCGGATTGCATTTTCTTAGGATTCTTCCAATGAATCTCAGTCTGGCATCTGCTTTACCGACAGCTTTCGCTGAATGGTGTGCTCCGAAACGCTTGTGCCTGCACCAGCACTGCACTCGGTAGCCAGGTGTGTCACAGGCCGCCGCCTGTCCTACTTTGTAGAGTGGGCAGAGCAACACGCGAACAACCGAGCAGCTTCGTAGGTGTTCGTTGCCAGGCGCCGGGCCGTAAAAATCTGCCATTAGGCAAACTCGCTTATGTCAGTGCATTTCCCAATTTGAGGCCCGTGTCGTCGCTAGAATGATTCCCAATTCGTCTCTACTCCGCTTATATACATTAGTGTGCAAAACATAAGGACGGAAGTAACTTTCGCATGATCTGACCTGTCAAGTAACATAGCTGGATGAATCTCGGATGATACAAAAAAGAACTGCTATAGTACATTACAGAAGGTAAGTGAAAAAAATACAAATCACCGCGATTTATGACGGCCTCTGGGTACATTTCGAAAGGTGGGACATGGTTCTTAATAGGATGTGTAATCACCACGGACGGCAATGCATGCTCTGGAACGTGCACCCCATATTAGCCACAAGGTTGGTAAGGAGTTCTCGTTGTAGACCGTCCCACTCTTCCACCAGCGCGAGCAACTGTTGGATGGTCGTTGCTGCATGTGGACGTGCTGCAATACGTCTCCTCGCGTATCACACACGTGCTCCAAGTGGGGGGGACGTTGATAAAATTGACCAAAAATCTCAATTTTCGATTTATTTTTTATTTGTTAGTACAACTCATGGACAATAAGTTCCCAAAGTTTCAATATTGAAATCGCATCCGAAGTGCACGAAAATTAATTAAAAGTGTGACGCGGCCTCCCTGCCACGCCCACGTTTTGAAGCAGCACTTCAATACCAGCTCAGTGAACAACGATTCTGTGTATTACTTTCAAGCAAACGCGTGCGGGATACATCTAGAAGGCCGTGGTACATACTCTTAGGTTTTATAGATCATCTTTGACTCTGTTCCGTATCTTATAAACTCATATAGAAACGATGCCCTA
The DNA here is from genome assembly GCF_023864275.1 of Schistocerca cancellata. NCBI lineage: Eukaryota > Metazoa > Arthropoda > Insecta > Orthoptera > Acrididae > Schistocerca > Schistocerca cancellata. The sequence goes on from NC_064629.1 coordinate 302,980,416, forward strand.
AAAACACATTTGCATCTGCTACAGTTATCAGAATTGCAACTTATGATGCAGTTATTGTATTTAATGATGGGGACGTCGGGAGAATGAAGGTATTAGAAACAAAGGGCTTCGAGACAGGAAATTTTACTCAAGACATCCCAGAAAAATAGATTTACAGCGCGTCTCTGCAGCTGAAAAGTCGGTTGAAGACCTGGTAAAGGAAAGAAGACAGACAACAAGAAACTAGAAGAAAAGCCTTGAAGGGAAAGACGAGTCAGAGTACAAATGTGATGCCTTCTGAAGAAGTGACTTAACGAAAAAAGGTAGGTTGAACTTTAAATTGCGTTTCCTGAAAAGTTTGTTTTTTAAAGTTTATGTACCTTTTCCTCAGATTGTATGAATGTTAGAATTATGAAATTTTGTACACATATTTCTATAAACCTAATAAACGTAGTCTTAAGAGCAAATTTTGAAATTCTGATTGCAAGCTGAGATATTGGGCAAAGTGCTTGGAATTTTGCATGAATTTAAAAGTGTACTTGTGGAATTATAATTAAAAAAATATGAAAATTCTCCTATTTGACCTATTCCAAAAACCTCAAGAGAGAAGCTTACAACATATAAAGAGATGAAACAGAAATTTTTGTAGAAATCTCTTGAATTCTTTCTGAGAAAAAGGAACGTACATTATTTTTTGAAAATAAAACTTCAAATTTCATTCAAAAAAAGTTGAATATATATAATCAAAGAATTTTATATGTAAATGTGCTACTTTCATGTAAAGCGTGGTCCAAAATTTCATTGCCGTGTCTCCAAAACTGTGGATTTGGTGCATTTTTGAAATAGTGCGTGTTTTTCATCAACGTCTCCCCTTAATTCGGAGGAACGGGCAGGCCAGCCCATTCGTCATATATCTTCTCATACCAAGAGAGCACACATATGCGCAGTTCGATGCGATCGCGCATTGTCATGCATAAAAATGAAGCCAGGGCCGGATGCACCCCTGAGAAGCTTCTCACTGGGAAGGAGTAAATAGGCGCAATAACTGTGATCAGTAGGTGTACCGTGTTAAAAGATTTGGTGCTCAGTACGTCGCTGCATAATTAGGCCTCCACACAGCATGACACCTGGACTCCAAAAATGATCATGTTCGACAATGTTCCTGGGTGCATTACGATCTCCCGCCTCTCGCCAGTTGAGGGTACATCCAGAATCACTACTCTGACTGGATCTGCTCTAATCCGAGAAGAGCAGGCGTCCCCATTAATCGTCGGTCCAGATCCTACACTCCTGGCACCATCGCAAACGGTGCCGCCGATGTGCGAGTGTCAACGGAGCACAACCTACTGGTCACCTGGCGAAGAGACTACCCCCATGCAGTCGTCGTGCCACTGTGGAGCGTGAGACTGCGTACCTTGCAATCCTGTTAAATATCGTTGCAGTTGTCCCTGCTGTTTGACGGGGGTCTCTTCTTGCCCACTGCACAACGTAGCGGTCATCTGCTGCTGTAGCTGATCATGGTCGACCACCTCCTCTCCTTCGGGCAGCGGTGCCAGGGGTTTGGAACGCTCCTCACGCCCGTGAAACAACGATGTGAGCAATATCAGACTCCTGGGCTACACCGTCCTTATTCCGGTTTCACTATGATTTCACTCTAGCGAAGATATGCGCTGCAAATGGGGCAATCCATTTAGATAAGCGACTTTGACAAAGGGTAAATTATTATTACGCAGAGCTGTGAAAGAGTATGTCGAAAACGGCGAAGCTGGTCGAATGTTCACGTGCTACTGTCGTGAGCATCTACGGAAAGAGGTAGAACGACAGTGAAACTACCACTAGGCGCTAAATGGTTGGACGTCCACGACTCTTCGCAGAACATGGTGTTCGGAGGCTTGTGTGCTCTGTAAGGTAGGATACATGGTGATCTGTGGCGTCTCTGGCAAAAGAGCACAATGCAGGTGCACGCGCAACTTTTCGGAGCACACCGCTCAGCGTGCATCGTTGAACATGGAGCTCAGCAGCACACCACCCCTACGTGTTCACAAGTCGACCCAGCGATAGCGTCAATTATGATTGCAGTGGACACGAGACCATCGGGATTAAAAAAAAAAAAAGTGGTTCAAATGGCTCTGAGCACTATGGGACTTAACATCTATGGTCATCAGTCCCCTATAACTTAGAACTACTTAAACCTAACTAACCTAAGGACATCACACAACACCCAGTCATCACGAGGCAGAGAAAATCCCTGACCCCGCCGGGAATCGAACCCGGGAACCCGGGCGTGGGAAGCGAGAACGCTACCGCACGACCACGAGCTGCGGACTCCATCGGGATTCGATTGTCAATCAATGGAAACCTGTCAGCTCTTCGCGTGAATCACATTTTTGGTACACTAGGTCGCTGGTCGTCTCCACAAATGCCGTCATCGAAGTGAAAGGCGGCTCGAAACGTGCAGCGCGCCGCAGACGCTGGCTGGTGGGTGCAGTATTATGCTATGGGGGACATTCTCCTGGCCTTGCATGGGACCTGTGGCAGTAATCTAAGACACGCTGACAGCTGCGAACCACCTGCATCCCTTCATGCGATGTCATCTTTCAGTAGTATAATTGGCCATGTTTCTGGGTCATAACCGTGCTGCAGAGGTTTGATAAGCTTTATAGTGAACTCACTTCGATGTCTCGGTGACCGAATTCGCCTGATGTTAGTCCTACGGAACCTATCTAGTTCGCTAGTGGGCGCCATCACCGCGTACGCAAACCAGCGGCTCGTTACTTACACGAATTACACGACCTGTACGTAGACGTCTAATTCCACATGCCTCTACAAACTTACCAACAAACTGTCGGATACCTGATAAACAGGATCAGCGATGTATTTCGTTCCAAAGACGGACAAACAAACTATTAAATGGTTCAATTGGCTCTGAGCACTATGGAACTTAACATCTGAGGTCATCAGTCCCCTAGAACTTAGAACTACTTAAACCAAACTAACCTAAGGACATCACACACATCCATGCCCAAGGCAGGATTCTAACCTGCGACTGTAGCGGCTGCGCGGTTGCAGACAAACAAACTATTAAGCAGGTGGTCATAATGTTTTGGCTCAGTAGTGTATGTTATGTTATTTTATCAAGCTCGTCGTTAATTTATACAGAACAGTAAATTTATGTATATTTTAACTATCGTTCTGTCGCAATTCTTATATTAATATGGTAACATGACCTTGAATTTTGCCTGCCGGAGTGGCCGCGCGGTTCTAGGCGCGTCAGTCTGGAATCGCGCGACCGCTACAGTCGCAGGTACGTTTCCTTCCTCGGGCATGGATGTGTGTGATGTCTTTAGGTTAGTTAGGTTTAAGTAGTTCTAAGTTCTAGGGGACTGATGACCTCCCCTGTTAAGTCCCATAGTGCTCAGAGCCATCTGAACCATTTTTTGAACCTTGAATTTTTGCTTGTGGTAAACACAGACTCAGTTTATTGCAGCTTTTATGATTACAAGAACACGGGTATTAAATTTATTGGTTAGCATTTCCGTAACAAACTAATCTGCCAATTTTGTGACAATTTTTGCATTAAGAGTATGGCTATGTATTCAGGGTGTCCCTCCTAACAGTCGTTAGCCGGCGTTTCGGCAGATATTTGTAATTTCGCTTTTGTAGTGTGTAGATGCAATCAGATCAAATAAATACTGCTCATTACGTCTTTCATGCGACGCTTAGAGTCGATGGAAGCGTCGCTTTGTTTCCCATTACAAATAAAATGATTTTTAAAGCGTAATTTTACGTGCCCATTTGATATAGCGGTCCCAAATTAGTCTAGTGCGATATTCGCTTTATCCATGTTTATCAACAGAGACAGCAAAACACGAAGAATAAACAAGTACTCCAGCAGCGCGAGCACCGCCGTGGTCCGTGCTGACTGGTACCGCCATGCGAACTGGGCGTCACACGGAAGACGTGACGAGCAGTACTTGTTTGGGTTGAATCCAGCTAAACGTTGCAAAACAGATTTCCTAATATATATACAGCGTTTAACGGGTATAAGGACAGATATTGTTATTGGTGACTGAGGAAAGTGTACTGAACAACATTACATCAGTATTTACTACATCTGCAGGCTAGTAATTATTGCTATTACGAATAGTATGTTTTTAGGTTGATTAGTACCTCCAAGTACACGTGGAAGGAGCAGGTCATTAATGCTTATTTTTCTCAGGGTAGCAGGTCAACTGTTGAAGTGTGGATGCATGGGCGCAAAACGGTTTGACTATACTGATGGCGTAGTTCAATGAGAGATGGAGTTACGACCGTGCAGAAAACATTATGCCATGAAGCTTGTGACGTGTTTGGAGGAAGACTTTTCGACGCAGAGAATGTATCTGTGTGAGTGTGTGTGTGTGTGTGTGTGTGTGTGTGTGAGAGAGAGAGAGAGAGAGAGAGAGAGAGAGAACATTTAGCTTGATATACAAATCCTTAAGGTGTAAACTATATGTATACAAGGTGTAGTGCAACTGTTTCCAAGCGAGGGATGTTCCAGTGCCGGTCAGGGTGGCCGAGCGGTTCTAGGCGCCTACCGCTACGGTCGCAGGTTCAAATCCTGCCTCGTGCATGGATGTGTGTGATGTCCTTAGGTTAGTTAGTTTTAAGTGGTTCTAAGTTTTAGGGGACTGATGACCTCAGCAGTTAAGTCCCATAGTGGTCAGAGACATTTGAACCAATGTTCCAGTTCTGAAATGAGGACCTTGTTGGTTGTACAGCGCATGCTGTGTGCTGGCAGATTCTTTTTTAGTCAGTATTTATAGTGAATAGGGCTTGATCCTGTGGCCAATAGGTAATGAAAACGGAAGCTACCAGTTGGATGTAATAATATCCCAATAACGCCCATACTGTCACTCTTAGTGAAGAAATTAGTTTTTAGACAAAATTTGTCAAAATGGTTTAAATGGCTCTGAGCACTATGGGACTTAACTTCTGAGGCCATCAGTCCCCTAGAACTTAGAACTACTTAAACCTAACTAAGCTAAGGACATCACACACATCCATGCCCGAGGCAGGTTTCCAACCTGCGACCGTAGCGGTCGCTCGGTTCCAGACTGTAGCGCCTAGAACCTCTCGGCCACCCCGGCCGGCAAAACTTGTCATATAACTAACATATAAGGTGACAGATAAAATTGTTTTTACCTTCTTGTCACTGAGAAGCAACCTCCTGTGTCCCGCAGTACGCTACAAGTGTGAATATGTAACCTCTGCAAGCGTAATCTCAAGATGAAACTGAATAGTTTCGCAAACTAGTGAACGGAAATATGCAAATATTTTACAAGCGATTGGTGGTTAAAAAATGGCTCTGAGCACTATGGGACTCAACTGCTGAGGTCATTAGTCCCCTAGAACTTAGAACTAGTTAAACCTAACTAACCTAAGGACATCACAAACATCCATGCCCGAGGCAGGATTCGAACCTGCGACCGTAGCGGTCTTGCGGTTCCAGACTGCAGCGCCTTTAACCGCACGGCCACTTCGGCCGGCAGCGATTGGTGGCTGTTAGCTGTATTGGTTTTAATCTTCTGCGAGTTGTTCGTATTGTATAGTTGGATGCGACCGTCACGCTGGGAAGCGCAGCGCCAACTGCGCAGGTACTTGCTTGCAGCCGGAAGGCTTACAGCTCTGCAACGGCCACCTGTTTGCGCTCATCGAGCGTGCCACGTGTTGGGAAGAAACCGTCACCTGTGAGGGGGCTGGCTACCCGCTCAAGACGAAACGCGCGGTGTGCGTATTCAGTGCGGCTAGCAGCGGAGCGCTGCGAGGAAATGGCGCCAGATCTCGCGACAGTCTGATGACGAGCTCAGTAAAGACGACGCACAAGCTCTAATTAGCAGAGGACGGAAAGAAATCAGCCGCCCTTTTCAAAAGAATTAATCCGGCTATGGCTTAGGCCGGTATTACACTATCAAATTTCTTTGTCAAAGATTTGATCAAAGATGTGATCAAATATTCCGTCAAATGTATTTGACAAAGATCTTTGAAGTAGCGCTAGAAGGGGTATTACACTGTCATCAAATTTTTCGTCAAAGTTCAAGATGGCTGACAATAACTTGTTATTATGGCTCTGAGCACTATGCGACTTAACTTCTGAGGTCATCAGTCGCCTAGAACTTAGAACTAATTAAACCTAACTAACCTAAGGACATCACACACATCCATGCCCGAGGCAGGATTCGAACCTGCGACCGTAGCGGTCGCTCGGTTCCAGACTGTAGCACCTAGAACCGCACGGCCACTCCGGCCGGCACTTATTATTAACCGCAGCAGTTGCACGTACCGCAATTGCATTGTGTGCACATGCGGGAAAGAAGTGGGGGAAAAAAAGGAACCATAAATACGAGGTTGACAGTCTTAAATTCCTGGGAATATAACTTGATAATAAATTCAGTTGGGAGGAGCACACCACAGAACTGCAGAAACGCCTTAACAAATCTGTATTTCCAATTCGAGTGTTAGTAGACATAGGCAACATAAAAATCAAAAAGCTTGCATACTTTGCCTACTTTCATTCCATAATGTCATATCGGATAATATTTTGGGGTAAATCTTCAAGTCAAACAAAAGTTTTCAGAGTCCAAAAGCGTGTAATACGTATTATTTGTGGAGTAAATTCACGGTCGTCCTGCAGAAAACTCTTCAAAGAACTGGGTATACTAACTACTGCCTCTTAGTATATTTACTCCTTAATGAAATTTGTCCTAAATAATATATCTCTTTTTCCCAACAAATAACTCAGTTCATACATACGATACCAGGAACAAAAATGATCTGCACGAGGACTTAAAAGCACTTACTTTAGTTCAAAAAGGGGTCCACTACTCAGGAACATTCATCTTCAATAATTTGCCAGCAAACATAAAAAATTTAGTTACAAATAAAGATCAGTTTAAAAGGAGCTTGAAAAACTTACTAGTGGCCAACTCCTTCTACTCCATTGACGAAATTTTTAATAGAAACAAATGATGTATTGTATTTATTCAAACTATTAGTATTGTTATTTCAGCTTTTAAAAAAATTGGCATGTTCTACATCCACGAGGATCGCCTCAGCACGGATGTATGGACCGAAAAACTAATCTAACCTGGGCGAAGCCGTGGGTTTTACGACGACACGATGAAAGCATTCAACAAAACTTGTTACGTGAGCTACAGTGGAAGACGTCAAGTCGTACATCAATTACTGAAGAATGGATGAGCATACATTTCTGTATATGCTCAGTGAAGTGTATCCTCATATTACAAAGCTCAATATTCACTTAAGAACTGCTACATCTTCAGAAGACAGGCTCACTGTAACACTCCGATTCCTTGCTACAGGAGAGGGTTATGTTATGTTAGGTTAAGTTAGGTCAGTTCAGGTCTCCAACCTTCTTAATCTATTTTTGTATTCAGGGTGCCTCACGTTGTAAAGCGCGTCATCAGCTACATACATCTCTATTAATTTTGTAGTTGTCGGCACACACCAATTGTATTTACCGGCAATGTTTATAAAAACACTACAGACGACAGAACGCTACAACGATGCTAGCGCTCCATGTGGTAACATGTCATATTGCAGTGAACAGAAGACAAGCGAGTTCTTTGATCAAACCTACAGCGAGGCCCTAGATTTGATCAAATATTGGACGGCATTTGACAAAGTCCTTATTACACCATCAAATATCTTTGACAAAGATATTGGACAAAGAAATTTGATAGTATAATACCGACCTTAGGCGGATTAGGGAATTCGAGGAACACCTAAACGCAGATATTTGAACCAGCGTCCTGCCGAATAGGACTTTGGAAGGTACTGTCGCCACTGGTTATTAAGAAAGCGGCGATTCCCGACAGGGAACTTAGGCCGTCGTTGAGGATCAACGTGTTACACTGTTCACCGCTAGCAGATGTACACTACTGGCCATTAAAATTGCTACACCACGAAGATGACGTGCTACAGACGCGAAATATAACCGACAGGAAGAGGATGCTGTGATACGCAAATGATTAGCTTTTCAGAGTATTCACACAAGGTTGGCGCCGGTGGCGACACCTACAACGTGCTGAAATGAGGAAAGTTTCCAACCGATTTCTCATACACAAACAGCAGCTGACCGGCGTTGTCTGGTGAAACGTTGTTGTGATGCCTCGTGTAAGGAGGAGAAATGCGTACCATCACGTTTCCGACTTTGATAAAGGTCGGATTGTAGCCTATCGCAATTGCGGTTTATCGTATCGCGACATTGCTGCTCGCGTTGGTCGAGATCCAATGACTGTTAGCAGAATATGGAATCGGTGGGTTCAGGAGGGTAATACGGAACGCCGTGCTGGATCCCAACGGCCTCGTATCACTATCAGTCGAGATGACAGGCATGTTGTCCGCATGGCTGTAACGGATAGTGCAGCCATCCCTGAGTCAACAGATGGGGACGTTTGCAAGACAACAACCATCTGAACGAACAGTTCGACGACGTTTGCAGCAGCATGGACTATCAGCTCGGAGACCATGGCTGCGGTTACCCTTGACGCTGCATCACAGACAGGAGCGCCTGCGATTGTGTACTCGACGACGAGCCTGGGTGCGCGGATGGCAAAACGTCATTTTTTCGGATGAATCCAGGTTCTGTTTACAGCATCATGATGGTCGCATCCGTGTTTGGCGACATCGCGGTGAGCGCACATTGGAAGCGTGTATTCGTCATGGCCTTACTGTCGTATCACCCGGCGTGATGGTATGGGGTGCCATTGGTTACACGTCTCGGTCACCTCTTGTTCGCACTGACGGCACTTTGAACAGTGGACGTTACATTTCAGATGTGTTACGATCCGTGGCTCTACCCTTCATTCGATCCCTGCGAAACCCTACATTTCAGCAGGATAATGCACGGCCGCATGTTGCAGGTCCATTACGGGCCTTTCTGGACGCAGAAAATGTTCGAACGCTGAGAAGCTGTACCTGTACACGCCATCCAAGCTCTGTTTGACTCAATGCCCAGGCGTATCAAGGCCATTATTACGGCCAGAGGTGGTTGTTCTGGGTACTGATTTCTCAGGATCTATGCATCAAAATTGTGTGCAAATGTAATCACATGTCAGTTCTAGTATAATATATTTGTCCAATGACTACCCGTTTATCATCCGCATTTCTTCATGGTGTAGCAATTTTAATGGCCAGTAGAGTACAAATTCAGTTGTGTAACAATTACAATATCCTGTATCCCACATTAACTGGCAAAACCTTTAGGCGATTAATCATCTACCTATGTCACGTATCGGTAATATTAACAGTGTGAGTCCAACAGCAGAAATACCACAGTAGCTACTTTTAGTATGGTCACTGAGTACTGCATATTTTCTGACTGCTTCTAATATCTTCCACGATATACTCTGTCTATTGCATGTGGCAGTTTAGTGAAGAGGTAGCAACAATTTAAGCATGGGCGCAGCTTCCTGAACAGCAGGCTATAATCTTCACCGTCTCTCCATTTAATATACACGTACGCACTTACGCGTGCAATCGCCAGTGTTTACTGAAAATTCGCGGTTACTCATAGAGTATTGCCGACCGGAGTGACCGAGCAGTTCTAGGCGCTACAGTCTGGAACCGCGCGACCGCTACGGTCGCAGGTTCGAATCCTGACTCGGGCATGGATGTGTGTGATGTCCTTAGGTTAGTTAGGTTTAAGTAGTTCTAAGTTCTAGGGGACTGATGACCTCGAAGTTAAGTCCCATAGCGCTCAGAGCCATTTGAACCTGACTAGTATACAAACTGGACCGGAAGCCTTGCCTTTATTAGGTTATTTAAGCTGCTTCGCTACAGCGAGGACATCTAATTTTAATTTACTCATGTTGGCAGTTGTTATAGATTCGAATTCTGGAACATTTACGTCATTAAGAGGTGAATTTTACGTTAAAAAGCAGCCAGAAAAATCCGTGGTTTGAGCGGGATCCCAGCACACAACCTTTCTGTTTCCAGCAGGTGCTTTCCCGCTATTATTATTTCAATTTTGCTATTTATTTGTCACTAGACCACCAGGTCCAGGAATTGTTCGATTGGGATTCTCCGGTGCGGAAAACGCGAACGTGTTGTCAGTATTTGTAATGGAGGGGTTTTCGGAGGATCCTGTGATTACAAGCGGTGTGGAATGCGACGGACAGGTAGAGCCGTCGTGGTTGGCTTCGCATCAGCCATCAGTGCGCGCGGGTCAGCGTGGTTCCGCTTCCTGCCGCCTCGCACCTCCCACCCCCCGCCTTCCGCGCGCCGCCCCGGAAGCTGCAGTCTGAAGCCGCGTCCTTCCCATTGCTACGGTTTCCAATACGTACGCTTGTTCCACGCTTCTCTTCATACGCGGCTGACACGTACCTCTGCGGCGATCACCCTCTCGAATAATGCAGAATAACGAACACTGAGTTGACAAAAGTCACGGGTTAGCGATATGCACACATGCAGACAGCGGTTTTAACTCGTACACAACGTATTAAAGGGCAGTCCATTGGCGGAGCTGTCATTTGTTCTCAGGTGATTCATATGAAAAGGATTCCGACGTGATAATGGCCGCAAACGGGAATTAACTGACTCTGAATGCGGAATACTTGTTGAATCTAGACGCATGAGGCATTCCATTTCGGAAATAGTTAGGGAATTCGATATTCCGAAATCCACAGTGTCAAGAGCGTGCCGAGAATACCAAATTTCAGCCATTATCGGTCACCACGGCAGTGTCCAGTGACCTTCACTTAACGACCGACAGCAATGGCGTTTGAGTAGAGTTGTCAGTGCTTACTATAGTGCAGAACTATAGACCTATATCTCTAACGTCGATCAGTTGTAGAATTCTGGAACACGTATTATGTTCGAGTATAATGACTTTTCTGGAAACTAGAAATCTACTTTGTATGAATCAGCATGGGTTTCGAAAAAGACGATCGTGTGAAACCCAGCTCGCGCTATTCCTCCACGAGACTCAGAGGGCCATAGACACGGGTTCACAGGTAGATGCCGTGTTTCTTGACTTCCGCAAGGCGTTCGATACAGTTCCCCAGCTGTAGCGAAGCAGCTTAAATAACCTAATAAAGGCAAGGCTTCCGGTCCAGTTTGTATACTAGTCAGGTTCAAATGGCTCTGAGCACTATGGGACTTAACATCTGTGGTCATCAGTTCCCTAGAACTTAGAACTACTTAAACCTAACTAACCTAAGGACATCACACACATCCATGCCCGAGGCAGGATTCGAACCTGAGACCGTAGCGGTCGCGCGGTTCCAGACTGTAGCGCCTAGAACCGCTCGGCCACTCCGACCGGCAAAACAGGAGTAGTCCGCTGAGTTACAGACCCGTATCACTAACGTCATTCCGCAGTAGGATTCTGAAATATATGCTGTGGTCGAACATTATGAATACCTCGAAGAAAACGATTTATTGGCAGATAGCACGGTTTCAGAGAATATCGTTCTTGTGAAACACAACTAGCTCTGTATTCATACAAAGTAATGAGTGCTATCGACAGTGGATGTCAAACTCATTCCATATTCTTGAATTTCCAGAAGGTTTCAGATATAGTTCCTCAGAAGAGTTTTCTAATTAAACTGCGCGCCTATGAAGTATCGACTCACTTGCGCGACTAGATTCGTGAGTTCATATCAGAAACGTCGCGTTTCGTAGTAACTGACGGAAAGTCATCCAGTAAAACAGAAATAGTATCTGGCGTTCCACAGGAAAGTGTTATAAGCCCTCTGCTGTTCCTGGTCTACGTAAACGACACTGAAGACAATCTAAACAGTCCTCTTAGATTGTTTGAAGATGATGCTAACATTTACCGCCTTTTAAAACCTCAAATAACCAAACCAATAATAAAATGATTTAGACAAGGTATCTGTATGATGCGAAAAGTGGTAACTCACTCTGAATAATGAAAAGTGTGAAGTCATTCACATGGGTACTATAAGAAATCCGCTAAATTTCGGTTACACGATAAGTTACACGAATATAAAGTGTTACGGCGTAAAGTCAGCGCCGACACGCCAGTCGGAAACGATAGAGAAGAGACGGCTGTGAGAATTGTGGTTGTCTATTCTGAAGAAGACTGTTTTGTATGTCGGTCTTTGCTTGCGACACGACTATCAAAGATGAGTAATTGTATCTTGTCTATTTGCAATAAACTCATTAATACGGGTTGTCTGATTGTTTGTCTAGCGAACCAAATATGAAGGACTCCTAGACACAACATAGAGGCTGCAGATTACAATGATACAATGACAACTAATTTAAACTGGAACGACCACACACATAATGTTCTGGGGAAAGCAAACCAAAGACTGCGATTTATTGGCAGAACACTTAGAAAGCGCAACAGGTCTACTAAAGAGACTGCTTACACCATGCTTTTCCACTGTCTTCTGGAGTATCGCTGCGCGGTGTGGGATTCGCATCAAATTGGACTGACAAAGGATGTCGAAAAAGTTCAAAGAATAGCAGCACGCAAAATAGTGGAGAGAGTGCCACGGACATGATACGTGAAGTGATGTGGCAATCATTAAAAGAAAGGCGTTTCTCGTTGCGGAAGAATCTTCTCGTGAAATTTTAATTACCAACTTACCCCAGCGATTGAGAAAATATTCTGTTGACGCCCACCTACATAGGAAGAAATGATTATCACGATGAAATAAAAGAAATCAGAGCTGGCACAGAAAGATTTAAGTGCTCGTTTTACCGGCGCGCCGATTGAGAGGGGAACGATAGAGAAATAGCTTGAACGTGGTTCAATGGATCCTCTGACTGGCACTCAGCTGTGACTTGTGGAATAATTATGGAGATGTGGATGTAGATTTGCCAGAAACGTAACGTGGATCTGATTCCACGTTAAACAGTCGGTCTCCTTTCCGTGGTTGGGTAACTGGAGTAGGTTAGGGACACGCAAGTCACCGAAGTGGCGTCTAATTGAAAGACTTGCACCATGCTGTTGAGCCACACGAATTTAAATTATTATATTCCTTTAGCCTGCTAATGACCTTTCGATTATATGCCAGAAAAGCCGGTAAAGTTGGCTGTGCTGGTCCACTTAACTTGCCATAGGTATGGCCAAGAGGCATGGAAGAGAGTACCTCACGAAATATGTCGATATACAGCTTTCTACGCGAAATATTCGTGTAGTTTAGTAACTTAATTTTCCTGATAAAGATTTATTGGTTTTTGGTTCCATCTCCATTTGGCAGCAGTAAAAAAATTGGAAATTTGTGGCAAGGTCTTATGGGACCAAACTGCTGAGGTCATCGGTCCCTGAGCCTACACACTATTTAACCTAACTTAACTAACTTACGCTAAGAACGACACACTCATCCATGCCCGAGGGAGCACTCGAACCTCCGACGGGGGGAGCCGCGCGGACCGTTTCAAGACGCCTCACAGACCGCACGGCTACCTCGCGCGGCTGGCCGGAGTATTTATTAGTTTCAGGAAATGAACTTGAGTGTCGATGATCTGCTCGTAGACCGGTAACCAGTCCTAATGTAAAGTTGTCTCTTTTATGAAATGTATAAATATTGTAGCCTTTGGCTACAGTATTGATGAGATACAGCTACAGTCAGTCACTCATGTCATATATAGACCTGCGAACGTGTTGGGGTACAAGGTAGAGCTGTCACTGAGTTGCTACTAAAGCGTGTGACAGGCTTCCATTCGTTGGTAGGATACTAGGAAACGACAGAGGGCCTACGAAAACAATTTCTTTTTGAACGTTTGTATTATCCATAGTGGAGCAATACTTAAATGTGGTGATTCATATTGGATCTAACATGGCATACTGAGCGTATACGACGAAGATCGACGAGAAGATTCACAGATCTGTTTGCCTAGCAGTAGCATCTAACGAAAATTCCGAGAACTCGCTATAGGCGACTCTCGAAGAAAGATGCCTAAAATTTTCAAGGACTGGCGTTCCGTATGGAAATCTGTATATCTTCCTCAGCCGCACTGGATGGCTAGTTTTCTCAAAAAAATTATTGTGGGATACACAACAGGAAATATACTGCGCATCGCGGAGACTATTACTCTTAAAATTCCGAGTAACCTCGTTCGAACACCAGTCGAGGAGTCCAAGATACATCTGGAATAATGACCATGATGGTAAAATGAGAGAACGATGGACTTACACAGATAGATACCAGCTTTCTTTCTTCGCACGCATCGACGACATTAGGTGTAGGAAAGAGCAGAAAATGACTGTGATACACTATGAACCGCCGGCCACGGTGGTCTAGCGGTTCAGGCGCTCAGTCCGGCACCGCGCGACTACTACGGTCGCAGGTTCGAATCCTGCCTCGGGCATGGATGTGTGTGATGTCCTTAGGTTAGTTAGGTTTAAGTAGTTCTAAGTTCTAGGGGACTGATGACCACAGATGTTAAGTCCCATAGTGCTCAGAGCCATTTGAACCATTTTTGAACACTATGAACCCTTAGCCACACGTCGTTCCTAGAAAGGAAGGACTGCTTGTCCTCCGACAGCCCGACGCCAATGGAAAAGCCTACTGTAATTTCAAAACTGATCTCGGTGAAGCTTTTCGGAATCGCAACAAAATCTGGTGGCTAAAAGACATTGGAACCAAGTGAGTTTAGTCTGCTCTAGATATTTAAGAAAGGATATCTTCTGTGGCAAACTCCTGCAGAATCTACTAAGAAAAGATAAGAAGACAGAACGACCGAATTACCTGTGGGAATTGGACAATTTTGAAACTGTGCCAAACGTTTACGACAAGCTGTGATATGTGACTAACGTTTGCAGCCTGACATTTTCGCAGTATACTACATGTAACTGGCAAGGAATCGAAATCGTCCGCTTGTGCCGTCTGCGAGCTGTTGTCCTCTTTAAGCTGAGGGACCCAGAGAGATAAGCCGTCGCATAACACGGCACACAAAGTCCAGTCTCAACTGACTGCAGTGTCTGGCCGTCTGTGTGCTGATAGAGCTCCGCAGTAAATTACGCTCTTAACACATTCTTACAACTGATCGTCATTGGTCATTGTCTGTCCAATGAAGCTTCGATGCCAGCGCTGTGAGCCACTGCATTAGTCTTCCTGGATGGACACTGAGTATTTGTATAGTGTAGCTGCTGCCTCTATCCATCGTACATTTCTCGTTGCGGCTAATTACACTCGACATCCAAGTTCCGCCGACTTTTTGGCAACACACTGACCGCCAGTGAGACCAGCAGTCCGTTAGAAGAGAACATAAATAAGGCAGTCGGAAATGAACAGAACTGACGCGTACAGAGACAACACGATAGGTGGTTTGAATACCATAGTTAGATAAAATGATTAAACTGTTAATACGTGAAGAAAACTGCCACACTTCGGTCCTCCAGACGGTGTTTGCGACTGCTGGCAGATTATAGTATACTAGGAGACAAATGCGCATATTTGAGAGATGGAGTGCGTTGCTATTGTATGTGACAAGTTGCACATTCCAACCCTAAAGTATCGCCGCTTTAGCGACGGAAAAGGGCTGCTTTGGTTGTTTGTCCCGCCTCATAGATGTGTGGTTAACTTTCCAAACATACACAATGTAGAACCAATCAGATTTCAGCGTTATCTCTGTAGGGTGTACGAATGCGACGTCACTGAGGTTGCAGGAAGTTCTCTGAAGGTCAGATTCTATAGGAAGAGCGCAGCGCGCGGCAATTCCTCATTAGTGACGCCTTCGTGAAGTAAATACATCACACGGCCAACGGTTGCCTTACGATTTTGGAATTCAAGCAGTCACTTCCGGGAGATATTTTGATGTTGCACACAGCAAAGAGCTATTCATGACAAGAGGCGGGGTAGCCACGTTTCGCGCGGCTACCCCGTCGGAGGTTCGAGTCCTCCCTCGGGCATGGGTGTGTGTGTTGTCCTTGGCGTAAGTTAGTTTAAGTTAGATTAAGTAGTGTGTAAGCCTAGGGACCGATGACCTTAGCAGTTTAGTCCCACAGGAACTTACCACAAATTTCCAAATTTCCATGGCAAGAGACGCTGAACGCTTGAAGCACGTATAGTGCTAGTCTACGGAAATCCTCGGCTACTTTCGGCTCAGAGCTCAACTGATTTTCTACAGGTATTCAGCCATCTAGCTTAGAGTACTTATTTTATCTTAGCGTTTTCTTTCTTTCCTGACCCCTGAAAGGATTCTTGTCCGGTCACCTGCTTCACTGTGATGAAGTTGTGATGGTGTTTATCACACCTAGCCCCCAATGAAGGAAGATAGCCGGCCGATGTGGCCGTGCTGTTCTAGGCGCTGCAGTCTGGAACCGCGAGACCGCTACGGTCGCAGGTTCGAATCCTGCCTCGGTCATGGATATGTGTGATGTCCTTAGGTTAGTTAGGTTTAACTAGTTCTAAGTTCTAGGGGACTAATGACCTCAGAAGTTGAGTCCCATAGTGCTCAGAGCCATTTTTGAAGGAACATAACGGTAATTAAAAGTAAAGACAAGCTCGAACTGGACAACAATTTGAAAGGAATCGGCCTTAGCCTTTTTATAGGCATTTCGGCCTTCGATTTTATCGATTTAGATAAACCACAAAAAACCTAAGTGCGGTTAATCGGACGGAGGTATTTCTACCTATGAGCGACTGTCAGACGATCTTAGAAATGTAGAATGAAATTAACAGGACTTTAGATTTGCTAAATCTTCAAAAAATTCGGCACTTCGCCGTGACTGTGAGCTTTAATAACAGTAAATGTGTTTCATACTACACTGCCGAAAAAAAATAGTATAGTATTTTAGAGGTTTCCAATACACTCAAGATTTATCGTTTCAGCTTTGCATATGGAGTACATAAAATAATTAAATTTACAGATCAATAGCACGAGCGGTTCTGACGTACCAGGTGTCGACCCATGCTGAAACACCCATATTAGTACATGGAGTAATTTCCACGTGTGGCAATGGAGGAGCTGACTCTGGCATCCAGTCGATAGTACAGATGGTGAGTACTGTCCTGTGAGACGTTATCCCGCGCCTGCTCGACTTGTTCATGTAGGTCTGTAAGACTTGTTGGTTGATGAGTCGCACGAGTCACTTCTCGTCCCATCGTGTCCCACATGTGCTCAATTGGAAACAAGTCCAGAGATTGTGCTTGCCAAGGAAGTTGCTGCACGTCTTGCAGAGCAGTTGAGTTTCACGGACAGTGTGAGGGCGAGCATTATCCTGTTGGAACAACGCATCATCTTTCTGCTGCAAGAACGGCAAAATAACGGGTCCAACAACATTCTTCACGTACCGAGCGCTGGTTAGCGTCCCATCCAGAAACACCAAAGGTGAACGAGAGTTGTAGCTTATCGCACTCCAGACCAAGAGCCTGGGATGTGGCCAATGTGTCTTGGACGAATGCATTCTACGAGATAGTCCTCACTAGGTCTACGTCGTACACGCAAACGACCATCACTTGCATGCAGGAAGAATCTGTTTTCATCGCTGAAGACCACGACGGGCCATTCCATCTTCCAAGTGATCTTCTGACGGCACCACTCGAGCCGCGAACGTCGATGCTGTGGCGTGAATGAAGGAGGAGCTACACTCATCTGTGCCCGTAGTCTCGCTGCTAATAGCCGGTTTGCAACAATTCGTGTTGACTCGTATAGGCTGACAAGCCCTCTTATCTGTCCTGTGGTAGCTGTACAATCTGCCAATGCTGCCCCTAGAATACGACGATCTTTGCGGACGTCTGTGCTGCGTGGATGTCCAGAACCTCATCTACGGGTGTGAGGATGTTCAATAGCAGCATCGTTGCACAACTGAAGCAGCACGTCCATCTTGTGCGGCAGTTCTGCGAAAGGACCATCCCGCCACTCGGAAGGCCACGTGCTTTAGGAAGCACGAGTGCGTCTCTGTGACATGGTTAACTGTCTGCCTCAGACGCTTGCACCACAATGAGTCTTTTGGGGCTGAGCATTCCCTGTTAAAGGGTAACCATGATCAGTACATCTACTATCCCATAAGTGGCATTTGCCGTCATCGGATCAAAATCGACGTCGTCTTTCCAGGTGTACTATTTTTTTCCAGTAGTGTATATTCCGCTGCTATCATGTACCCGCACCCAAAATATTAATCGTAGTGTTCCGCTTCCAGTGAAGTTCCATGTCCCTATTACATTACTAACAATCTAACATCAAGTTTTGGACATCAGTTTTATTACAAAGACGGTACATTTAACTCTAAGAGATTGTAAGAAAACGCTGGAAGATCTACATAGGGATATTTTTCCCCAAAACCATGCAATTCAGAGTTATGTTAATTTAATTTATTAAAGTAACCTGCTTCATACAGAACATTGCAAATGATGCGTAAGATATTTATATGTTGAGACTTCACATACGAATAGTGAATTTAAAGTCTTGCCGACATCTGGGTCAAGAGAGCTGGCAAATTAAATTCCAGTGGATTGATTCCATCCCTGAAGTGCAATTCTGGATGGTTTGCATAATACCCAGCGGCGGCTGCCATAATCTTTCCAGTGGACCCAAAACGTTTTCCCGCTACAGGGGACGTCAGAGGATGCCAAATCTGATGAATGAGGTGGATGTGCCAACAATTCGTATTCCAAATTCCTCTGTTCGTAATTCCTCAGGTTTACTCTTTGTGGCCAGCTGCACTGCCCAGATGAAAGTGTTCTTTTTTTCCTTTTGTAATCTGTTTCTGCACTGAGGTATTTTTTCATCCACCTAATCTAGAATACTGGCATAGCATTCATAGTTAGCACCAGATCGCTGCGCTCCATACATATTGTTGTCTAAATTTATGAGTTATTGTTTTATTCTTTGCATGATAATCAAAGGGAGGAATTAATTTTGCCTCCCGTAATACACTGCCCATAAATTTACCAACAGATGAAATAGACGTCGCCCTTTTTGATGCAGAGCACCTCTACCTACCCTTCATTTGGACTGCTGTTTCGTCTATGGCGTGAAGTGGTGGACCCATATACACTGTGTGATCAAAAGTATCCGGACACCTGGCTGAAAATTACTTAACAAGTTCGTGGCGCCCTCCATCGGTAATGCTGGAATTCAATATGGTGCTGGCCCACCCTTGATGACAGCTTCCACTCTCGCAAGCATACTTTCAATAAGGTGCTAGAAGGTTTCTTGGGGAATGGCAGCCCATTCTTCACGGAGTGCTGCACTGAGGAGAGGTACCGATGTCGTTCGGTGAGACCAGGCGCGAAGTCGGCGTTCCAAAACATCTCTAAGGCGATCTATAGGGTTCAGATCAGGACTCTGTGCAGGATAGTCCATTACAGGGATGTTATTGTCATGAACCACTCCGCCACAGACCGTGCATTATGAAAAGGTGCTCGATCGTGTTGAAAGATGCAATCGCCATCCCCGAATTGCTCTTCAACAATGGGAAGCAAGAAGATGCTTAAAACATCAATGTGCTGTGCTGTGATAGTGCCACGCAAAACAACAGCCGGTGCAAGCCCCCTCCATGAAAAACACGACCACACAATAACACCACCGCCTCCGAATTTTACTGTGGCACTACACACGCTGGCAGATGACGTTCACCGGCAATTCGCCATACCCATACCCTGTCATCGGATCGCCACATTGTGTACCGTGATTCGTCACTCCACACAACGTTTTTCTACTGTTCAATCGTCCAATGTTTACGCTCCTTAGACCAAACGAGGCATCTTTTGGCATTTACCGTCGTGATGTGTGGCGTATAAGCAGCCGCTTGACCATGAAATCCAAGTTTTGTCACCTCCCGCCTAACTGTCATAGTACTTGCAGTGGGATCCTGATGCAGTTTGGAATTCCTGTGTGACGGTCTGGATAGACGTCTGCCTATTACACATTAAGACTCTCTTGAACTGTCGGCAGTCTCTGTCAGTCAACAGACGAGGTCGGCCTGTACGCTTTTGTGCTGAATGTATCCCTTTAGGTTACCACTTCACTATCACAACGGAAACAGTGGACCTAGGGATGTTTAGAAGCATGGAAATCTCGCCTACAGACGTTTGACAAAAGTGACACCCAATCACCTGACCACCCTCGAAGTCCGTGCGTTTCGCGGAGCGCCCCATTCTGCTCTCTCACGATGTCTAATGACTACTGAGGTCGCTGGTATGGAGTACCTGGTAGTAGGTGGCAGCACAATGCACCTAATATGAAAAACGTATGCTTTTGGGGGTGTCTAGATACTATTGGTCACATAGTGTGTCATGCGAAGTATCATATGGGCACACCAAATTAGTTGTTGTTTCTCCTGTACCACACAAAATTTGACTCTGTGAAGCAAAATTGCAAGCTGATACGGTGCTGGTTCACTTTCGTAGCTCAGTGGTCAGCGTAGATAGTTACTATTCTGAAGACCCGGGTGTGATTCCCGATACTGAGACGGATTCTTCCTTTGTGGGAGGACTGGTGTGCGGTGTACTCAGCCTCGTGACGCGAACTAACGAGATACTTGACCGAATAGTAGCGGCACAGAGGTCTATAAAGTCTGCATAACGGTCAGGAGAGCGGAATGCTGACCACATGCCCCTACATACCGCATTCGAATGTCACAGCAAGGTAGAGAATGGCCGGTAGACATCCCGTGGGTCTTCACGGCCTGGCAAAGAGCTTCATGACGCACTGCTTAACATGGTAGCTTGCATCGGTAAGAAATATAATAATGTAAGGAAGAGGTATGCGATAGTAGAGGATTTCCAGTCGAAGACGTGGATTTAGGAATGATCCTTATTCAATGAAAAGGAGGCTTTCACACACAAGCTCAACTAAAACAATAATAAATCTGTCGGCCAATGTTCATCTCATTATCTGACGAGCGTTGCAAACTTTTATTTTCCCGTTTGTCCCCCAGGTCCTTGTTGACGGTTCATAGTGGACCGATGCCTCTATGCATGAGGGTAGATTAACTGAAATTCTAAAATTAACTTGACATTTGTAATCAGGAAGAGTGATTACTTGCGCACTATCGTCTCAGCGCTTGGCATGACACGGCAGGAAAGATACTTTTGGCCGAATCGTGAGTGACTCTTATACTGGGAAAACTATAGTGAACAGTGATGCATCGTCGTGAGGGTTTTCGTATTTTGTGGAGAATTACCGGTACTATGTCGTACTCAGCCGCGCGGTGTGGCCGCGTGGTTGGAGGCGTCATGAATAGCGCGTAGCCTCCCGCCGGAAGTTCGTGTCCTCCCTCGAGCATGGGTGTGTTTGTTGTTCTTAGCATCAGTTAGTTTAAGTAGTGTGTAAGTCTAGGGACCAATGACCTCAGCAGTTTGGTCCCTTAGAAATTCACACACATTTGAACATTATGTTGTACTTACTTCGACGCCGAGGTCCGGAGGTTCGAGTCCTCCCTCGGACATGGGTGTGTGTGTTTGTCCTTAGGATAATTTAGGTCAAGTAGTGTGCAAGCTTAGGGATTGATGACCTTAGCAGTTAGGTTCACGCACATTTGAACATTTTTTGAACAACGCCGAGGTCATTAGAGACGGAGCTATAGCTCGGTTGGACAAATATGGCTCTTTTGTAGGTGCCATGACAACACTGCTTCAAATACTTCAGTGGATCCAAAGGAGCTATGTGCAGCTAACGGATGGGGATTTGACTCCTTTCCAGCCGCGGTGACCGAGAGGTTCTAGGCGCTTCAGTCCGGAACCGCGCTGCTGCTACGGTCGCAGGTTCGAATCCTAGCTCGGGCATGGATGTGTGTGATGTCCTTAGGTTAGTTAGGTTTAAGTAGTTCTAAGTCCCATAGTGCTCAGAGCCATTTTTGAGCCCCTTGAGAAACTACTACTCAGACGAAGCTAAATCAAAGCAAACCTCCGCGTTCTGAACCAGATGGGCAGGCCGGGACCGATCGACCGCCATGTCATCCTCTGCCAATGGAGTCATTCGGATACCGTATGGTCCTCCGGCCGGTGTCGACTTTGCTGGCCTTGGAGCCGCCATTTTCTCATTCAAGTAGCTCCTCAATTGGCATCAACAGCTGAGTACACGCCCTCCCACCAAGTAAAAATCCCTGGCAGTATCAGCTATCGAACCCGGGTTCTCCGCATGTCGGTCAGACACGCTGACCACCGCTGACCACATTAAAAAAAATTTTTCCCATCTTCCCTTCCAGCCCATCTCTGTCCAAAAATGCCCTCCATGCCTAGCTTCTACGCTATATTCTACGATTTCTTAAGGCATAAAGTATAATACTCGTCTTCAACGAAATAAACAACCACTGTTCCTCGCCGAACCAAACAGAAAAGCTCCTTCTCAAGGTTCAAACATGATACCTCTTCCGAAACAAACAGTACTACTCCTTCAAGAGAATAATACACCTCTTCTGAAGAAGGGAAGTTCTTTTTCTTTTACAACAAACCAAAATAAGCTTCCTCTTCTAAAAAAAGAAAAACTGCTTCTCTTCCAAAACAAGGAACGCTTCTATTCTAAAATAAACTAGACTTCTCTTCTTTGCCCAAACCAGACGAGTCTCCTTTTTCAGATCAGTGCTTCTTTTCTACGTGAACAAGACACCTATTCTAACCATAAACAAGGTTCCTATTTTAGAACAACCAAAACTTCCTCTCTAAGACTACCACGCTTTTCTTGTAAACTAACAGTTCTCCACTTTGAGAACGAATAAACAAACTTCTGTTCTAAACTGAATCCTTCTGCATTATCTAGAACAAAAAAGGCATCTCTCCTGAAACAAACCAGGACCATCGTTCCATACAAACGAGACTGCTCTAAATCAAACAAGAATTTGTTCTAGAAGATAGAAGGCTCCCCTTCTGGAAGAACCAAAACTCTGTTCAATAACATGGATCAGTATAGCAGTACAGCGCTCAAAAAATTGGCAAAATTATGTTTGTATTTCGAGCATTGCAGCAGTTTGTTGTGCTCCACTATCAGGTAATACCGGTAATCTTCGAGAATGAATACGGGTTTCTTGCTAATTTAGAAGTTGGTATAACTGGCTATGAGTCAGATAAATGCGTTGTTTTCCGTTCTTGAATAAAAGAACTTTTCCAGGAATAGAAGTACGTGGATAGCGAAGTACGCGTTAAGCTTACCTTTTTATTTCGTCCACCGCCAAATGTCATACTTCTCACAGCATATTAAGCGATGACTTGTCGTATCCTATACGTTACAACGAGCAGATATTCGCGAGGGGCTAAGTCCTATTTTATATAGCTTGCCGTTTGTGGGAATCTTTTGGTGGATAATCCTGTGCCACACAGATCGTGCTTTTGAATTGACCGGTGGGTTGTGGTGGTTGGCCCATATCTTTTTCCAGTCCCTACAGTTATTTTCAGTTTCAAATTTTCTCGTGTACTGTTAGCATAGCGCATTGTACATCTTCCTATTTGTTGGATATTTTTTGCAACTGATTTTTCTACATAACTATACTTCATGAAGAATGTGCGTAGGTGTCTTAGATGGGGATTGATGCGGTTCTCTACTTGATGGCTTCATCTTGTATGGTTTAGCTTGTAAATCTTCTTTGAAAGTGTTGAAGATGATGAAACATGTTGCATAGGAAGACGGCCGTACAGTCTGCTCTGATATTTACAAGTTGTAACACTCTGTTTCCCAGTTCTGCACAAACCACCTAACAGATATGTTCATTCTGCGTACCATATTCGCACTGTAATTGGAAATATTTGTGCTAGATGCCATATTTTCGGCAGCGCCACAGTATTTTTTACATTGTATCAAATTCTCTGAGGGAATACCTTTGCAGTCTCCCGCGTATAGCTCACAGCCATATTCTCCAGTTGACTGCGCTAGCGCGCTGTAGATGTTCTGTGAAATGCGGGCCTAGTATCTTCATAGTCTCAGAGGCTTCTATCCAATCAGTTATAATGCAATTTGCGTCAGGCCCTATATTCATAATTCTAGATTTTCGTATGTTTTAATGCTGCAACAGAGCCTTTGCAGAAGCTGCCAAATAGTTCCCGGATATTTGCTATAACTTCGTTGTGTATTGCTAATACGCTGACATCCTCAGCGTAAGCACACACTGTTAATTTTTCTCCTTGATGTGGCAGCTAAATAGTTTCTCGGTGAATAGTTGCAAGTAACGGCTCTAAAGCACAAGCGATCAATAACAAGAACAATGGCCAAGCCCTGTCTGACCGAAAGGTTTATCTTGGTCAGTTTGCTTATGATTCCGTTTATCTGAATTCTTGACGAGACGTCATGTATTACCGCGAGAATGACATTGCATAATTCTTCAAATAAACTCATTTTTCAGAGTCTTTACTTAGGTAATTATGGTTTATACGATCAAATATTTTGTGAAAATAAAGCGACAGAATTGCCGATTTAACGTTAGCAGCATGCAAAACCGCTACCGCAACTCTGAATGATAGCGCATGAATGATAGAACGTTTGTTCCCAACACAGGTCCGATATTTGGCGAAAAGTTCTTTTGATAAGGGTTTCATTCTTCCCGCAAATATCTTAAAATCAGAATTAAGTGGAGTTAATGGTCTATATTTTTCGATGTTTTCCTTTTCAGCCTCTTTAGGAATCGTGGCTATAAGCCCTTCTCGAATTTCAGCAGGAACGTGACTCGTATGTAGCATCTGATTACTCATTGCTGTGTATAGATTTTTCAGTATATCCCAATATTACACACGAAATTCTAAGTGTAGGTCGTCAGGGCCAAATTTCTTGTTCTTGGAGCTCCTTTTGATGACGTCGAACACCTCTTGCTCGGTGATTTGCTCCAAGGATACATTTTCATCTTCTCTGACACCTTCTTTAAAGGAAGTTTATCATCTTTTTGGCTTCGTTCTCGTCTGTCAGTTATTCTACGTATAATTTTGACAGATATTCTGCCATTTTCTTCAGTATTTATCACTGGGTCGTGACACTTCTTCCATCAGATATTTTTATTTCGGATATCAATTTTCTCTTCGCGTTACGCCTTTCTTGGACGACATGGTAAGTACTAGAAGTCTCATGGAATATTCCTTCCCTATAAGTC
Source organism: Schistocerca cancellata (assembly GCF_023864275.1). Lineage (NCBI taxonomy): Eukaryota > Metazoa > Arthropoda > Insecta > Orthoptera > Acrididae > Schistocerca > Schistocerca cancellata. The sequence continues at coordinate 303,005,389 of NC_064629.1, forward strand.
TGACTAGTTTCGCCTTTATTTTCATAATATCTTTTGAATATTTAGTAATGTCATTTTTCTTGTATAAGTCTCTCAGGGCGTGGAACAGAAATTCTGTTTAACTGTTTTCGCATTCGCATATAGTTCGAGCCGAATGCATTAATGATCTTCTGATTTTTGGTTTCGCGTATTTTATCCACTATTGTGTTATATTTGCGTAGCTTTCCATCTGCCTTCTTCATTGTTACCAGTGACGCTGTACCTCATAGAGATAACCGTCGTGACATACCTCCTAGGTATCACTAAACCTTTATTGTAAATGAGGTTGCCAAATTTTTCGCTACGCTTGCAGTTCGGGGCTGATCTTCCGGCAACAAAACACAGTTGAAATCTCCTGCTATAATAAGGTCGTCAGAAGGCGATACTAGTATGCTGAGTGTTTCAGTTTTATCGAAGTGTTTCCGCTTGTTTTTGAGACCGATGTGCTGAATTTCCAGAAGATTCGACCGCTATAAATATTCTGGCGATTTAGATTTATTTTACAGAGGTAAGTGCTGTGATCCGAAAAACATAGTAGCCAAATTTCTGTTCCAGTCAGTTTAGACAGTATGTTTTGATTTACGGGTGGCGTGTACACATTAACAGTGCGTATTCCTGTCATTACACAAAATATGCCTCGGCCATTGTCAGGCAATTTAAGTTGCGTCACGTCAATGCCTTCTTTGTTTATTATAGCAATTCCAGCGGCGCATCTGTTCCAGAAGATTTGAATTGTTTCATATCTGTATATTTTATTTAGCTATCGTGGAATATCTTCTTGCACTAAAGCTATGTATCGACCGCCGCTGCATTTTACTTCACGTTCGCTTTGTGTTCTGCAGATACTGCCACAGGGCTACAGAGACGGACACTCCTGGAACACCCGGGATAAAGTGGTGTCTACAAGATTCTTGGGCTTTTCCAACTTCGTATCATTTCGAAAGACGGTCCCCAGTAACTGAACGACGTCACAGCTAGTCAAATATCGCTGATATTATACTCAAAGAAAATGGAGGAAGTTCACAGGACATTTGTTGATGCTTTGATTCAGCTGGAAACCGTTCTATCAAACATTTGCAATGAGTTACTTTCATGTAAACGGCAGCACTACGTGCGAGTTATCTCTACCCAACCTTACTAATTCACATATGATGTTTGAAGGCGGGTTGCCGTTTAACGCAGTTTGTACGGGAGTAATTATAGTGATTACGGATCAGGTGCTTTCATACAGAGCGCTACGTGGCATTACCAATATAAAAATCTAAACAGCCTACAAACAGCCTACTTACACTCTCGACTATGAAAAACGCGAAAAACGGCGTTTCACAGCTCACTGTCAGCCAAAGCGAAAACTGAGAGGATGGCGTGCATTATGTACAGAAAATTCAGTAAGGTATCTCATTAGTGTATTAAGAATTTCTTCGCACACTTGATTAAGACAAAGGAAATGCACGGGTCAGAAGCTTAAAAAGAAAGCACGAAGTCTGCGCCTACGAGTTTAGCTCCCTTCTGTTGAAGGGTGCTTCGTTAGTTCCCCTTGCCGAGTCACTTCACCCAATTACCACAACTACTTGTACTGGACAAGTGCGGGCTCCGTGTCATCGCCCTTGTTTCGAATTAGACAACGAGAACAATCTGTCTGAGAGTCATGGAGCGATCAATTTCCAGTGAAGAATATTTTGACTTTTGGTATACGTTTCGCAAGAAAACTGTACAAGGCTCTGTACAGCCAAGCAACACTTCCCAGCTTCGCCAAGCTGTGTTTGAGTGCTTTGCTTATGCAAAATAGCCATCCCACTCGCCTCAGCTGATTTTCGTATCTCTAAGGCACTGGGTGGAAAGAGGTTTCTTTCTGTGAAAGTCATCTGCCATGCCGTGTGTGAGGGGCAGTTATTTATTTGCATGTTCCGTGGATCGTATTTTCGACGCCTCGCTGCATTAGGGAACGTATCAGAAGGCTACAAATGAGATACATTTTCTGCCCAAAAACAAGGCTTCAGTTGGTTATTTAGATTAATGCATATTTATTTTAATCTGCGATAAGATCTAAGAAATGTAATCCGACCAAACAAAGATATTATCTATCCACAAAGTAATGTATGGCGTAAGAGGAGCTGTCAAGCAGCAATGATATCGATTTCTTTTGAAAAGTTTCATTGTTTGAGAGCACTTTCCTTCACAAAGGAGGTGGTCAGTTATTCTAATGGTGGCATTCTTTGCTCTTTCCGGAGCAAGATTAAGGTCAAGTTTCGGTAATAGAGGCTATTGTGGATTCCCGACGATGAGACTACGCTGGCTAGTCCACGCGGTGAATATCGTCATCTGTAGGAAATTCATTCGCCAGGAACGACTTGACACGAATGGGAAGTAACTTATCTGCATAGAAAGTCTGGATCAACTGCACTAGAGATAAGTCATATATGTATGTGGCTGTGGTAAGCCTACCTATCTCTGTACGTGTGAGCGCTAACAATATTCCACAGACAACCAATGAAGATGTGAAGCTGCAACAGTTTGACTCTTTCCCAGACCAGAAGCCCACCACGACCACGACACGACGACGACGACGACGATGACGACGACGACCACCATCACCACCACCACCACCACCACCACCGAATTGGTCGCTTTTCAAAATTCCCTTGTCATTGTATCGGTTACTACTTTAGTTTCAGATGCATGTGCGAAGGCAGAAATTGGTCTGTGGAAATCAAATTCCTCCGTTCTTTGATGGTACAACTGAAACACTGGGGATATAATGCACCAGTCTTTATCATACCCATTCGCTTAGGGAATAACGTATTTTCTATGAAGATAGCTCAATTCAGTTTCGCAGGAAAATCTTACAAGGGGACCATGAGACCTGTTATTCACAGATTTTGATGGGTCTTAGACATGTTGTAGAAAGACCTGTAGTGAGAACTTAGCTATCGGCTTTTCCGTTTCCGGGAAAATCGATGTCGAAGTGTTATTTATGTGCATCTCCTATATCTGTAATGTTACCGCTGTTTCGGCCAGCGAGCATAGTGCAGCGACTAAGGTTCACAGCTACGACAATTTACAACTACAATACCGATCGTTTCTACAACTTGATTACTATGTTTTACCTGACGCCCTTCCTGTTGTTTCCTGAGATCCCTCTAACCTAAAAAACCGCCTAGTCCCTTCCCCACAGCCCCCGCTACCCGTGTACCCGCTTCCTGGGTGCAGTGGACTTCTGACCTATTAAGCGGAACCCGGACATGATACGGGATTTGGGGTGCATATCATTAAAACAAAGTCGTTTTTCGTTGCGGCGGAATCTTCACACAGAATATCAGTCACCAATTCTCTCCTCAGAATGCGAAAATATTTTGTTCACGCTGATCTACACAGGGAGAAACGATCATCATAATAAAACAAGGGAAATTAGAGCTAGCACGGAAAGATATAGATGTTCCTTTTTTCCACGCGATGTTCGAGATTGTAACAATAGGGAATTATTGTGAAAGTGCCAGGCACTTAATTGTGATTTGCAGAGTATACATGTGGATATAGATGTAGAGGCTTAAGTTTTACACAATTACGAGTATCCAGAAGTGATACTACTTCCTGATTCGCAAATTTCATTTCGTTAATAGCTTACTCTAAACGAAAATACTTGAACTGGACTTCTTCCCATACTACCCTATCAGGAAGCAGTGACTGTTGTCTTTTTGTTACGATTCAGTAGTACGTAGTGTGTGAGCACGTAGAAAGGTCGAATATTATCTCTATTTTCGCCAGAGAGGAGACGGTGTTTGCGGAATCCTGTTTTTGCCTGCTGTGGCGTAGGGATGGGGAGTTGGGTCTCCTCCGTTTATGGTTTTGTGAAGCCTTCCCGATTAAAGGAACTTCTTAAATTTACGCACAGCTTCCTATGGTGAAATATAACTTACCTAGTGTTGTTCTCTCGTGCCTGCGGCTCCATAGCTGTTTGTCTGAAACGATATGCTATACTAAGGAAAAATCAAGTACGGTGTTCATTTGTTTCTTGAATTTGTTACAGCATTCTGAGGTGACTTGCATTTGAAATTTTTGTATGCAATGACGCAGTCCAAGTTGCCTCAGCTGCTTGATCCTCTAGGACATAAAAGTGAAGCACGTTGTGCTGTGTCATGATGAGAGCTAAATTAAAGTTCTCGCTAAAAAAATGCTTTCGAGTTTCGATACCCAGTGAGCACTTAATTGCATGCTCATTTATTCGACGACGGAGGAGTAAAGCTGAAAATTTCACAGCATGTGCCGAAATGTTACTGTTACAAGTGTAATACTTACTCTCAAGTTACGCTTGCTATCCGGGTCAGCACAATTTGAGGATGAAAGTGGGTAGCGTATACACTCATAAGAACCAAAAGCTGCTACCCAGAGCTTACACTAATGTTGTACCCTTCAAAACACTGTTAAGTGAGAGACAGAGCATACTGCTCTTCGTAAATTTTCCCACCGCAGATGACGTTAGGGCAGACACTAACAAGCAGCGATATGTAGTACTGAACCAGCTTGTGGTTAAACGATGATACGAGACAAATATCACAGAGGAGAAATGCTGGATCGTTTCTGAGGACCTTGGTTGAAATACCGATCTGATCATCTCTGCCAGTAATTTCCTTGAAATTTCACCTGAATACCGAGCTGGGCTCTTCAACTGTGTCATTCCTCCACATAACTTTTCAAATTTGTAGCTAGTGCTCTGTATCTTCCTTACCTTCTTTTTACGAAACAAGAAAGGGAAGTAATAGTTTACGTTAACCCAAAAGGGGAAAAAAAACGAACAAGGAGAAAAAACGAAAAACATAGAAACAATGCAGGTATACTAAGAAAATATAACAGACGCATGATATGTTAAGCATAGCCTACTGTTAGTTTAGTAAATATAACAGACGAGTGATATGTTAAGCATAATCTACTGTTAGTTTCTTTAAGTTTCCTGTGTTCAGGAAAGCAATGAAACTAATTACTTATGATACATTACCTGTTCTATTTTGCATATACTCCCGCATCCAACATCGAAATCTCCTTCAGTATCATTCTGCAACAGAACGAACAATGAGCTGAAATATAGTGTGATTTGAACTATAACACTGTTTAATGACAACGCTGTAATTACACAACACATCGCTGAAACCTGTCCTAAAAACATGACAATTAGGCGATTTGTTGGTTGCTTCCGTCAAGTTCACTAAACGTTCTATCAAAATATGAACACCTCCGTTATTAGACGCAAAAATTACAAATGGAACGTAAATAATACTTCAGGAACACTCTCGCAAACGATCGGGCAACCTAAGACATGAATGGACGTCTGAGTACATATAGACAACATTTTGAAAGACGTTTCATGGAAGTTAAAGTTATAAAATATAACACAAAATGTGCACATTAAATTAAAATAATGAAATTGTAATATTTTTTTTTTGAGTTTAAATCACACCACACAAAGTGTGCTAAATTAAAACTACTGGGCCTATTAGATACTGATGGCAAAATGGAGATAGTGTGCACTTGCGAAGCAGACAGCCATAAAACAATCTAATGTCAATATAATGTTCAACAATTAAAAAAAAGTCAATGTAACTGACGACTGTGGCCAGGAGATTAGTACTTGTTTCTCAGTACAGGTTACCTTCTACAGTAATTGAGATGAACCCGTTGATGATGGTTAAAACAACACTGAAAAACAGTAAAACTTGGTTGTTTTGTTCAAAACAGCGTCCACAAAATATTTCAGGATCACAGTAGGCAGTTCAGAACCAAAGACTAGTAAAATGGCGAGAGAGGTTAATATAATACTTACATAAAGAGTTTTTAGTGTAGCCATGCAGACGAAAACAGCAAACTACTATAATGATAATTATTACTTCAGATCAGTACAGTCGCAACCGAATGAAAGAAATTTCTCTTGTCATACGTGTTTCATCTTTATTTATTGCAAGGCATCTTCAGTGGCCTGGAATACATACATACTTGTGTTTAAACTATTTTGCTTTCCTCTTTGGAATTATGTATTGAGGTTACAAACGGTTCTGACACTTTCTGCTTATCTTATGTAGTGATAGTATAAATTTCTACTTACAAATTTCGTAGATGCTGGTCTACATGCACACATTTTATCGCTGTTCTTCTTCCCTTTCCGCCATAAGCTGTTTCGTTTTCACAGCACTAGGAAATTAACGTTTGTGTATTTTATGTTAATGTTTTGGATGGGGTTGAATTTTATTACCAATTGTTGAACGTGTCTTCGTGATGTTAGTGTTCTATGCGTGTGTGTGTGCGTTTCGGTATGAGTAGGTGATGATGCAAAAATTGTATTTTATTGTGTTTTTTCCGTGTGTACTCCAGACCACTGAAAACGCCTTTCAAATAATAAAGGCGAAGCACGTATGGTAAGAAAAAATTGTTTTATTCAGTTATAACTAGACGGATCTAAAGCAATAATTATCAACATAATATTACACGCAACTGAGGACTGCAAGACAACAAATACGAGGACGTGCTGAAAATTAATGCCTCCGAATTTTTTATGTAGAAACTCTTAAAGCTTTTTAAATAAAACAAATGTTATTAACCTTCTACATTTTTATTCTTCATGTCTACATATTTGTAGCCCCCTGCTGCTAGAGGGCTCCGAATTGTAGTGTGTAACATGGCGGTGTGTAAAGTAACTACGTCCGTGCGTGAGAAACAGCGTGCTGTAATCGAGTTTCGAATTCGAAGCGTTCGTCCACAGATAAAGCACCCTCTCCTTCAGTATGAAAATGCCAGACCACACACGAGCGCTACGACAGCTGCAACAATCTGACGCTTTGGGTTCACCCTCGTCGATCGTTCTCCCCACAATCCCGACTTGGCCCCGCACGATTTTCATCTGTTTCCAAAATTTAAAGAACACCTCCGAGATGAGGCTGTGGTTCCAATAACAAAGTCAAACCTTCTACAGTGACAGTATCAACAAACTGGTCTCTCGTTGAGAGAACTGTGTTCATCGCAAGGGTGACTATGTTTAGAAATAAATACGTAGACAAGAAAAATAAAGATGCAGACTGACTAGAGCCCGAATTTTGTATAATTACATATTCTGTTCTTTTATGTGTAGTTGCAATAGAGCATAATTCTACATATTTTAATATTATTGCGGAATTATTATACATTTTCTTAAGTCCCAAACATTTTCGTTGCATAGCAAAAAAGGGAAAAAAAAGTTTTATTGCTGTGTGTCTCATACTGTCGCCAACGCAGTTATACTCAAAGCTAGACGGCGGAAGTTCGATGCGGACAACAATGACTTATTTTGAACACTTTCCTTTCTTGTTCTCAAACGATTCACAATGTGTAACAGCCAGTTGTGTTTAAATTAACCATGGCACCAGCTACATCTTCAGTGTCATCAAAGCTGAAAGCATGGATTTCTGTCGACAGTGCTTTAACCAGTGATGGTGAATTAGTCCTCTGCCAGACCTGTGATAGACGTATAGAATGTTCGATGAAATCTCAAATTGATCAAAATTTACGAAGGAATCTACATATTAGGAATAAACAGCGGATTTCTTCAAAGAAACAGGTTCTACTTCCACAGTTGCAGGAACAGCCTACATCATCTAACAGTGAATTTTACAAAGAACAGTGTTTTGCGTTGGTTGCAGGGAACATAGCCTCGAACAATATTCAGGTACCAGACTTTAAACATTTGTTACTTAAATACTCCATCCGCAACATTCCCGACGAGTCCACTGTCAGGAAGAATTACCTGGATTCTTGCTATGTTGACATAGAGAAATCAGGGTTGACATTGGCAAATACTCTATATGAATTTCTGCTGATGAGACGACGGATGCTACAGGCCGTTCCATCGCTAATCGTAACTGTGGGAAAGGTGAAATCTGAGGCTGCATCTAAACCCTATTTAATTCATTGTAAAACTTTGGAGTCAACAAATAGTTCAACACTTGCTAGATTCATTAATGAGGGACTTAGGGTCTATGGCCGAATGACATAAAAGAAGAGATGGTCCTATAGACGTGCACAGATGAAGATGGATACACGTTGAAACTGGGAAAATCGATTAATGAATTTTATCCCAAATTAGTGCATATTACATGTACGGTTGATGCATTAAAACGAGGTAGACATCAGTCCGCAGGAGTAAATACACTGATACCAGCAATGAAGAAGGGTTTGTTGAATTGTCCTCATCGTTCACAACGCAACAAGTAGCAGCTACCTGATGCACCTCTGCCCCCGGAAGCCAATGATATCAAGGTGTGCAACATGAACTGAAGCTATGAATTTTTACAGTAAGCGCTTTGAAGCTGTGACATCAGTGATGGGGAACTTTTCTTATGATCCTGCAGCGCTTGTGACAAGCCCTCTCAACATTCAACAGCTCTAAAGTGCTCATTTCAGTTTCATACACCACAAGTCACTTTAGCTGGCTTTCCAACTGTAACAAGAAACTGAAGACTTCAAGTATGCGTCTCCAAGAGACTGTGCGAATAATGGAAGTTGCAGTTCTGGAGGTCAGCGTGGTATCAGGTGAAGCGGGTGGTGTAGTTTCCAGAAATTTGCAATCTATGATGAATAAGAGCCCTGAATACTCTAATCTTGTTATTTTGTCTCGCCTATTTAATGGTGAAATTGTAGACCACTCTGAGAATATTATTTCTAGCACAATCCTGCTTTATACATATGCACCGTTGATTTCTTGTCCGCAGCTCGTGGTCGTGCGGTAGCGTTCTCGCTTCCCACGCCCGGGTTCCCGGGTTCGATTCCCGGCGGGGTCAGGGATTTTCTCTGCCTCGTGATGACTGGGTGTTGTGTGATGTCCTTAGGTTAGTTAGGTTTAAGTAGTTCTAAGTTCTAGGGGACTGATGACCATAGATGTTAAGTCCCATAGTGCTCAGAGCCATTTGAACCATTTGATTTCTTGTGAAGTTGAGATATCTTCCTCTATTTAAAAGAACATATTGTCTGATAGAATACGGTGCTGGCAACAGAACATTCGGAAAAGTATATCATAATTGACTGTGCACTCGTCCCAGAGTGACTTTAATACTTGAATAGGAGACCCTTGCATTTTAGTACTTTGTAACAGAAGTGAACTAATTAAAAATTGACATAGGTATTTGACTAATCTACCTCTGAACTTACATTTTCTAGCAATATATATATATATATATATATATATATATATATATATATATATATACTCCTGGAAATTGAAATAAGAACACCGTGAATTCATTGTCCCGGGAAGGGGAAACTTTATTGACACATTCCTGGGGTCAGATACATCACATGATCACACTGACAGAACCACAGGCACATAGACACAGGCAACAGAGCATGCACAATGTCGGCACTAGTACAGTGTATATCCACCTTTCGCAGCAATGCAGGCTGCTATTCTCCCATGGAGACGATCGTAGAGATGCTGGATGTAGTCCTGTGGAACGGCTTGCCATGCCATTTCCACCTGGCGCCTCAGTTGGACCAGCGTTCGTGCTGGACGTGCAGACCACGTGAGACGACGCTTCATCCAGTCCCAAACATGCTCAATGGGGGACAGATCCGGAGATCTTGCTGGCCAGGGTAGTTGACTTACACCTTCTAGAGCACGTTGGGTGGCACGGGATACATGCGGACGTGCATTGTCCTGTTGGAACAGCAAGTTCCCTTGCCGGTCTAGGAATGGTAGAACGATGGGTTCGATGACGGTTTCGATGTACCGTGCGCTATTCAGTGTCCCCTCGACGATCACCAGTGGTGTACGGCCAGTGTAGGAGATCGCTCCCCACACCATGATGCCGGGTGTTGGCCCTGTGTGCCTCGGTCGTATGCAGTCCTGATTGTGGCGCTCACCTGCACGGCGCCAAACACGCATACGACCATCATTGGCACCAAGGCAGAGGCGACTCTCATCGCTGAAGACGACACGTCTCCATTCGTCCCTCTATTCACGCCTGTCGCGACACCACTGGAGGCGGGCTGCACGATGTTGGGGCGTGAGCGGAAGACGGCCTAACGGTGTGCGGGACCGTAGCCCAGCTTCATGGAGACGGTTGCGAATGGTCCTCGCCGATACCCCAGGAGCAACAGTGTCCCTAATTTGCTGGGAAGTGGCGGTGCGGTCCCCTACGGCACTGCGTAGGATCCTACGGTCTTGGCGTGCATCCGTGCGTCGCTGCGGTCCGGTCCCAGGTCGACGGGCACGTGCACCTTCCGCCGACCACTGGCGACAACATCGATGTACTGTGGAGACCTCACGCCCCACGTGTTGAGCAATTCGGCGGTACGTCCACCCGGCCTCCCACATGTCCACTATACGCCCTCGCTCAAAGTCCGTCAACTGCACATACGGTTCACGTCCACGCTGTCGCGGCATGCTACCAGTGTTAAAGACTGCGATGGAGCTCCGTATGCCACGGCAAACGGGCTGACACTGACGGCGGCGGTGCACAAATGCTGCGCAGCTAGCGCCATTCGACGGCCAACACCGCGGTTCCTGGTGTGTCCGCTGTGCCGTGCGTGTGATCATTGCTTGTACAGCCCTCTCGCAGTGTCCGGAGCAAGTATGGTGGGTCTGACACACCGGTGTCAATGTGTTCTTTTTTCCATTTCCAGGAGTATATATATATATATATATATATATATATATATATATATATATATATATATATATATATATATTAAAAATTTACATAGTTATTTGAGTAATCTACCACTGAAGTTAGATTTTCTAGCAAAATAATAACATTTTGGATTATATATATATATATATGAACTGTTTCATTACATATTTATTCACATATTTTACCAATTACGGTTACACATTTATGTACATATTTCGTGATTTGGTATTACATAAAATCAGAGCTCTATTAACCCTCGCAATACCGGGTGGGGGAGGGTGTACTTCGTGCCCACCTTTTGAAATTATCGTAATCTAGTCTGATACATTCTATTTTAAAATTTTGAAAAAAAATTTTTAATGGTATATTATTTCAGATTCCGTAACTACTTCAAATTATTCAGTAAAGCTTAACCCAAAAATTCAAGTCTTAATAGTGAATGTGACTTTTCGCAACAAAATGTCATATTCATATTTTCAAGTTCAGAATCCTTATTACGCATCTATATAACTTTAAAGGGTATGTTGTGAGTGAAAATCAACGACAATTAACAAAATTTGTACGTTTTTTGACATTTTGGTGGTGGTCGTAAAGTTGGTGCAACATTATGGTAAATGGATTGGTGTTGCTAGGATTGTGCTAAAAGATGGTTCAAATGGCTCTGAACACTAAGGGACTTAACTTCTGAGGTCATCAGTCCCCTAGAACTTAGAACTACTTAAACCTAACTAACCTAAGGACATCACACACAACCATGCCCGAGGCAGGGTTCGAACCTGCGGCAGTAGCGGTCGCGCGTTTCCAGACTGTAGCGCCTAGAACCGCTCGGCCAATCTGGCCGGCTGCTAAAAAATATTTGCAGTTTCTCTACTCTACTTATACATGAGTACTTATTTATAAATTACGTTATTAATAAAAGTTTAAAAAATTGACCGAAATTAGTTTTCGCTCAAAGACTCCCCCCCCCCCTTTTTTGGTATTAGGCGTTGGTATTGCTAGGGTTAATAACGTTTATTTACTTAAAAAGCTTTAGATATTTTAACATAAAAAAAATTCGGAGGCAGTACTTTTCAGCACGTCCATATAGTTAATTATAGCAGATGACGTTTGTTTTCCGAAAATCGCGAGTCGCAAAGAAATATGAAACTCTTTGGCTATAATCTGTGGTGAAGCCCATGACGAGAGGAAGCCTGTTTTGAGGCAAGCGGAACGACGGCACGTGCTCGCTCCAGCCCGGAACGCCGGAAGCAGGCATTCAGGCGCGCCCCACGCCAACTTTGCCGTGTGTTGTACGGACGGAAATAAATCGCTGCTCGCAGATACTGCAACTCTGTCCACCTATCCACCACGGCTGGAACCCTGTATACCTCATGCACCGGTGTTTAGCAGGCTTCCCGGTGTCTCCTTCCCTTTTAGCCAAGTTGCGTTTGAAATCGGCTTACTACGGGGTGTCCCATAATAATGTATACATACTTTGAAACTGAATCTCTCCTTTATTAAAACAGATAAAAGTAATTTTTGTGCGTGGTAGCCGGCCAGTGTGGCCGAGCGGTTCTAGGCGCTTCAGTCTGGAACCGCGTGAACGCTACGTTCGCAGGTTCGAATCCTGCCTCGGGCATGGATGTGTGTGATGTACTTAGGTTAGTTAGGTTTAAGCAGTTCTAAGTTCTAGGGGACTGATGACCTCAAATGTTAAATTCCATAGTGCTCAGAGCCATTTGAACCATTTTTGTGCGTGGTAATTCGGAAGACAGCGAAAAACGCTTTCATTTGTTGCAGGATTGGAAATAAACATGTTGTTATCGTTTGAAGAACTGAAGTGGATGTAGAGTGTTACTGGAAAGCAGAACATGTGAGCGAGGTTAGACGACGTTGGAAAGTTGAATATGGAACGCCACCACCTTCACGGTTAACAATTATAAGAATGTGACACAAGTTTGAAGTCGATGGAACGATGTATGATGGGAAGAAGGGACGTACCGGAAGAAATGGACGTTCTACAGGCAACGAAAGTGTTGATGCAGCGATTCAAAAAAATGGTTCAAATGGCTCTGAGCCCTATGGGACTTAACATCGGAGGTCATCAGTCCCCTAGAACTTAGAACTACTTAAACCTAACTAACCTAAGGACATCACTCACATCCATGCCCAAGGCAGGATTCGAACCTGCGACCGTAGCAGTCGCGCGGTTCCAGACTGAAGTGCCTAGAACCGCTCGGCCACTGCGGCCGGCGCAGCGCTTCAGACGTACACTCACTCTCTCTCTCTCTCTCTCTCTCTCTCTCTCTCTCTCTCACACACACACACACACACACACACACACACACACACAGACTACACACAGACACACACACACACATCGGGAAACTCTACGAGGAAGTGTCCTCGTGAGACTGGGATCAGCAAAACCAATGTTTACAGAAATCTGTGGACTGGTAGATGGAAAGATTACATTCTGACACTTCTCTACACTCAGAACTAGAACGAACGCAATATGCGGATTGAATTTTGTGATTGGCTCATCAACATGTGTGAAGATGGTGAACGTTTCCAACATCTAATTCTTTGGTCTGATGAAGTGACTTTCAAACATAAAGGAACAATTAACTGAAATGACAACGTGTACTTGGCTAATGAAAATCCATACGTAACAGTAGAGTGGCATGTTTATCTACCAAGAGCATGTCTGGTGTGGTTTGTTGTCTGGAGGATTAATTGTGAGTAGCACATCTGTGAGAATTCCAGTGCACTTTGTATACGTTGCGTGTTCTGACCCACTTGGTTTACATCACGTGACCCGGCTCAGTGACAGCCACGCCCCCTCTTACCCATCACGATACAAGCCACGGCCCCTATGTTCAAGCGACACCTCCGTCCTACCTCATCTATAGCCAACCAGGACGTAGTACAAAAATGATATGCAAAAAGGCGCCAGATATGCAGTAGAAAATTGCATAACCCTCAATTGAAAGTCAAAGACAGGCATTATTTCCTTGAAAGTCAAAGATATTTGTGCACACATACAGACCTCTAGCATAATAACGATGCATAAAAATTGTGTCAAGTTACGTTATTTCTGTGAAACTGAAAGACATTTACAGATCTAAAATGACGTGTAAAAATGGTGTAAAGCTGCATAATTACATTGAAAGTCAAACATATTTGAGAAGAATGGCGTACTCTCTCTCTCTCTTTTTCTCTCTCTCTCTCTCTCTCTCTCTCTCTCTCTCTCTACACACACACACACACCACACACACACACACACACACACACACACACACACAGTATTAATGTAAGTATTTTTCCTATAATATTTATGAATTACGTATTGAATATGTGAATAGCTTTTTTATTAATTTACAAGAGTTAGGAACATACTGAATGATAAAAAGAGTGTGGTTGCTGTTTTTTCATACACATGACAGTATTCGCTATAATCGCTGAAAAGGAGCTGCAGCACACAAAATGTTGTTATCACCGAAATCCGCATAGAAGTGAAGTAACGCAGGACTGGCATGTGGAACACTATTTGAAAGCAGTGATTGTTTTCAGTTTTTTGAATGAATTACTGATCAGTCTATTACTTTATTTCGTATTCTTTCATGGCAAGCCATTATGATATGTAATAAAGGATCTTTCAAGACGAAAGGTGAATATTGCAATAAGTGAAATGTCATTTGAAGCATCAGTTTCGTACAGACATACGCTCTATTTGGAATGCCTCCCGCTGCAAAGGCTTCTATATCTTTCCCATTATGAAGTGGTTTTACTTTTTGGTTTATTTATATGTTCCAGTTATGTCAGGTTACAAATTTGCTACGGTTCATGAAACATTTTCGACATTTGCAGATTACTTTACAACAATTCAAGGCACATTTTCGACAGTCCACAGTAAATTTTCACCTGTTCATAAACAGTTTTAAAAAGCTCGTCACAAAATTTCAAAAAATCTTTCATCATATTCGTTGCAATTTTATACTCTCAAGAGACCATGTTCTTCAAATGGTTCAAATGGCTCTGAGCACTATGGGACTTAACTTCTGTGGTCATCAGTCCCCTAGAACTTAGAACTACTTAAACCTAACTAACCTAAGGACATCACACACATCCATGCCCGAGGCAGGATTCGAACCTGCGACCGTAGCAGACCATGTTCTAACGATCGTCTTAGTGCATCTGTAAGTTTCACTGTGAGTGCAGCAGTGTCCTTGAAATGACTCACCAGTTAACTTCACGTGTCTACAGCTCTTCAGTACACTCCTATCTTCATTAGATTCCATAAACTAAAATTTAACGGTCATTGGTCTCTTGATCGTGGTGGCCAAATAATGAATGACGCTACCATGACCAATGCATTGAATAGGGAAAGTGTAGTTGAAATGTTATTTCGCTAGTATGGAAGCATAAGGTGGGCCTTAGCCAAACTGTAAGTACTCTGCCAACGCGTTATCATCTAGTGTTTCATCTAAACTATTTTCAAATAAATGAAAGAAGATAAATGGGCACAACAGGAATCGCACCACTAACGAAAGAACCAACGTAGATAAAATGTGCTCTGCCTCGTAAACTCTTCGTACTGGAGCATATTGCGAATATGAACATTTTTTATCCAATGGATATTGATTCCCCCCCCCCCCCCCCCCCCCCGGCGCTTTGTCTGAAATAAGAATATAGGCATGTTATATACTATCTTTATGCCCCTGTTTTAAGAAATTATATTACATAAAAGCGGTGGTATTTTAGCCCCAAAGAGGCAAAGTAAGAGAGTAATACATTGTTGCTGCCTATTAGAAGATAACATGAAGTGACAACCGAAGCAATGGGTGTGTTTGCATCATAACAGTTATGATTTTACTTTTTATTTCTAAAAAGAAACTGTTTGAATAAATAACGACGAAAAAGTGTATTGACACAGTGACAGTTATCCTTCAAAGACCGTGTCCTTCAATGGCTATATGACAATAACAGGATATTCGGATGAGGGCTTAAGAAATAGGTGCTTTGAAATACAAGAACGGGAAAAATCTAACGAAGCGTATAAACTAAATTCGTGCTGTAATCCCTTAAACTTCATTTAAGGACGTATTGGGTCTGCTAACGAGTGAGGTAAACGATAAACCTGTAGAGGAAATAAGCATTGTCCGGTTTCCGGGGAACCGTGTCCGAGGTCCGTGGCCTGCCTTAATACAATTCCGTCTCGACGAACCGACGCCGCTGATGGCGGCGCGCTCAATTGGTTGTTAGCGGCGAGCTCAATTATCCGCCGTGGTGTTGCTTATAGGGGGCGCGAGCCGGGCCTCGCTGCGCTGCACGTGCCGACAATGCGAGCCACGTTTCACTTCCTCACACGTCGTTCTCAATACAGGTCATCAAGGAGGCATGCAACAAGCGTCAAACTAGCTTACATATACAAATGATCAGGATGTTCTCCCAGCTGCACAAAGGAGGTAAGGACGGATTCCGCGACGGGTTTCTCACCTAGAAATCTTATCGATATGCATGCGACAGCAAATCGGTTGATTATTTTTGCATTTGATATGGCCTACGGTGGGCTTGACGGTACTTATGGAGGCAACAATAGTTCACGGGTGGTTCCTCGAAAAACCCCACAAAATAACTTTCTTTTTGCGACATTTTCACCGTCACCAGCGGACCAAAACTCAGCCGAGGATTCCAAGACGACAATGCATACCAAATGGTTGAAATTTTTGAGATATATTCCTAAGATCCCACTCTCGCCAACTTTCAAAATTTTCTTTATATCTTCATCCATTCCCAAGATACAGAGATTCAAAGTTACCCAACTTCTACATGTAAAATTCGGTATGAGGCGAAATTTAAAGAATAAATAACCGTAGCAAATTGCTCAAATTTTAGCGGCATATTCTCTAGGTTTTTTTTATAGAAGTACAAACTCCCCATTTTCAAAAGTCTATATCCGCTATCTAGAAACACCCCAGAAACTTGTTTTTTGGGTACCAAAATGGTTCAAATGGCTCTGAGCACTATGGGACTTAACTTCTGAGGCCATCAGTCCCCTAGAACTTAGAACTACTTAAACCTAACTAACCTAAGGACATCACACACATCCATGCCCGAGGCAGGATTCGAACCTGCGACCGTAGCGGTCGCGCGGTTCCAGACTGTAGCGCCTAGAACCGCTCGGCCACTCCGGCCGGCTGGGTACCGAAACCCAGCCGTGGATTCAGAGATGGCTTTGCATTGCAAATGGCTGTAATCTTTACGGCGTATTCTTAAGATCCCGATCTTGAACAGCACTGAAAATTTTCTTCTAATCTTTATCCGTTTCCGAGGTACAGAGGTACAAAGCTATTCTATTTGTACACGTAAAATACGAACGTTAACTGCAGTGTGAGGAGAAAACGTAGTTAATAAAGTGACGTATCTCGGAGAAATATTCTGTAAAGTGACCCCTGTTAACATCTGGGAAACCTGTGTTGTAGTACTGGAGCACATGCAAAATCTTTTTGCACGTAGAATCCGGTCTAAGGTGCAAAATTAGTTCTACGTTATTTCAATTTCACTTAACTAAGTAAATCTGACACATTTCTTTTCATATGAGTTACATGACCTACAGCAGCAGGGCAAAGAAGGGAACCAGTGGAAAAATGCTCCTATCGGAGCACAAAAATGCGAATGCGTTCCTGTTTATTTAAAAGGCTCTGACTGAAAAGTGGGGTACCAGCTGTATCTTCCTACCTTCCTCAGCACCTTTAAAAATTTTACCAAAAATGTGTATTTTTTATGCTGAGAGAGAAGAAGACAGTGACAGTGGCATAGAGACGGAAAGGCAATAAATATTGTAAGATGGTATACAGTGGTTGTGTTATAGAAAGAGCGAAGGAGCCAATGACAGTGTGAGAGAGAAAGAGGGACACGGTGGCAGTGGAACATAGTTGACAGTGACAGAACAGTGCTAGGAAAAGAGTGAAGGAGATAGTGTTGGGGTAGGGGGAGAGGAATAAAGAGAGAGAGAAAGAGAAAGTGGAAGTGGGTCAGAGACCGTGATAGTGAGAGACAGAGTGTGTGACAATGAAAATGAGGAAAAGGGAGATAGTAACAGTGAGAAGAGACAGAAGCGGAAGAAAGGAAGAGATGAGCTACTAGCAGTAAGAGAGAGAGAGAGTAAGAGGGAGACAATGACAGTGAGTGGAGACCCTAGTAGTAGGACAGAACGAAGGAGACTGTGATTGTGACATAGGAAACAATGACAGAAAGACAGAAAGATGTAATGACATTGAGTTGGGCAGCATGAGAGAGTGAGAAAGGGCAATTGGAAGTGGACGGATAGGAGCGACTTACAGCGATGGACAAGGTGGTGAGAGTTACAGTTAGTGGAGCTTGCAGGTGTTTGAGGTGAGTTGCACGTTAAAAATAACGCGAATATGTTCGCACGCTAAAATTTTTGGGAAAATTTTTTAAGTTGCTGAGGAAGGTAGAATGAGGCAGCTGGTAACCTACTTTACAGTCAAAAGCTTTTAAATAGACAGGAACATATTTGCATTTTTTTTTCTGCTCCGATATGGAGCATTTCTCCGCTGGTTTCAATGCTGTTTGTTTATTAGAAGATCGTGTTATGTGTCGCGTAATAAGGGGAAACGTCCACCAGTAAGTGTCAGAATTCGACAGTGACAGGATCGTCGCATGTCGAGACTGCGGTTTATCGTTTTGCTATATTGGTGGTCTCCTTGGTAAGGATCCCACGACTGTTATGCATCTATGGCAGCAATGGGTTTAGCAGACAAATTATCAACACCAAGCAGGATCTCAACAGCTCCACGGGACTAGGGCCCGAGACGACAACCATATCGTTCGCGCAGCCATGGAGGAACCCTGAGTCAGAAAATAGGCTTGTTTGCATCATGACAAATATTTATACAAGCACTGCGACGGCGTAACGGTCTTGCCGCACTGGTAACACTGGTTCTGGTCAGATCACCGAATTTAATGCCGTCGGCACACGGGACGGGGCAACTAACGTTGACGTGCACGCAGGCAAGATAACCAACGTCACGAGACAGTGCAGTGTGCACATGGGACGATATGGTTAACGTGATTTTTGCGCTCTCAGTGCTCTCCAGTGGCTGTCGTCGGCTTTACTTGGCTCGCAAACAATGCAGTTTGTTCACCAAAATGAATGCATGTAATATTCCTACGTTATCTCTATTAAAACGCACATTTCCTCCCTTGTCCATATGATGGTAATGTTGTTCTGCCTGTGATATACATAAATAAAAACTTCAATATCTGTGAGCGTGTAATGAGACAAAAAGGAGACATACACATACAATCAGTAAGACGTCAGCTTACAAAAGTTCATCAAATCGAACAAGCCCGCTCCTTACTGAGAAGGCACTTATATCTACATATAGCATCAAGTACTACAGAAAGTATGTCTATTAATTTCGTAAGGAAGTTCCACAACTTCTGAAAAACGAGACGGTGTAACAAAAATTAGATACAACAAGATTCGAACCCTAAATCCACCTACTTCTGATCCGTAACAAGATGCCTCTACTGACTGCGGCGCTAGGCTGTGGCTTCGTTATTAGCGAATTTGTATTTTATATAATCTCCTATAGGCTTTAATAATCTAAATGTTACTATTTACATGTAATTATAACAAATCCTAACAAAGACGACACTTTTCATAGATCTTCAATGTGCCGTTGACTTACAACGGTTTACTCTGACAACACGTGAGCTATAACGCGATAATAACTAAATGTGGAAATTCTTTAACCACCAGTATGAGATTTCCTGGCGTTTTATTATAACAAATCGTACCAACAACGATTCGTTCTCGAGACATTCAATGTGCTGGTGCCTAGAAACAGCATATTTTCATTGGGTGTAAGGTATTACATAATACCCACAGAAAATGTGCTTCTTCTAACCACGACAAGCACAATATGGCGTCTTGCTTTCTACAGGCCTCAAGCTTTCCGCTTGTGACATTGGGAGCGTTATTACTTCATATTGGTTCTACTTTACATGACATGTCGCCGAAATACCGCAGAATTTATCATGTGACGAAATGGCTCCTTAAAGTGAAATAGCAGGAAGTTATGTCACAAAACTCGTAGAGCGCCACGTCAACTCTAGTTAAGCGCAATCGGGCTTGGCTAGCACTTGGATGGGTGACCGCCCGGCTCTGCGGCGCGCTGTTGGCGAGCGAGGTGCTTCAGCCCTTGCGAGGCATACTGAGGAGATACTTGACTGAGAAGTAGCTGCTCCGGTCACAAAACCCGACAACGGCCGGGAGAACGATGTGCTGACCACATGCCACTCCACATCTGCATCCAGTGACGTCTCTCGGGTGAGAATGACACGACGATCGTTAGGTACCGTTGGGTCTTCCGAGGTCTATTCCGAGGGAGTTTAGTTTACTCTAGTGCGATGGCGGGTGGAGCACCACGAACTGTCAGCCCAATGGCCATTTCTGTGGCCCTCTCTTGACGCAGCATTAGAGGCAGGCTGCCCAACGTCACACTGGACAACAGAGTGGTTTTCGCCGTCTTTTTGGACAGTTCTCAGTTCCGCTTAGCAAGTCACGATGGACATATCGATGTGCGGAGGCTCTGAAGAAAACGAACGTTGTCAGACTGCATTCGTCATCGCTATACTGTCCCAGCACCTGGCTGCATGATATGCGGTGCGATTGAGTGCACAATATGATCATTTCTGCTTCACATAGCTGGTAATCTGGACAGCATCCGTTACATTTCTGAAGTGTTGAGGCATGTGACTGGTCCCGATAATCACGGTCTCAGTTACATATTTCAACAAGTTAACACAAGACTACATGTTGAGGGTGCTATCCTGACCTATGTCGATATGTTACTCATTGAAAACATCTGATCATAGGTTACCGAGAAACCGGCACGCACGACTCGCCAGCCTCTATGTTTGATTAAATTTGGCGTATAGGTGGAGCAGCGTGGAATGTTTTACCCATATCTGTTATCCAAGCTCTGTAAAACTCGACACACAGCTAAATTTGAGCCATTGTTGCTGTCAGAGGATACAGCTCTGTGTGCTAAATATCGCACCCTGTATATCCAAATCATGTATTCTTTCTACTATACCGTATTAAATTAAAATCAGCCTATCTGTTACTCTTCCTGGTGTTACAATTTTAATGGCCTGCAGTCGGAATACTGTTCAAAATAGAGGACAATACTTAATGGTCACATTCCTCCCATAAAAAGACAAGCTTTACTCGCAGATGATTCCGAAAATACTTAGCTTCTGAGTTACATGACAACTTTCTACACAGTTAATACCCAAGGCAACTGTATAAGCTTAACATCAACAGAAATTCTCAATCGGCATGTGGGCTATCATTGTTGGTGATCACTCATTGGGACATCAAGCAATGTCAAATAAACGTATGCTTGAGACACGAAATCTCCTAGGAGGCAGGTGACAATGATTACACTACAATTTAGTAGTGTATTGGAGCTGAATAAGTCGCTTGAAAAAGTCGTACCGCCGGTGAAAAATGAGCCATCTCAGTAATAAATCGATTTTTCACCTGCTGTATGACTTTTTTAACGCGACATGTTCAGTTTGTAAGGTATTACTTATTTGTAGATTTGTAGGTTCCCACTCTCGCTAGCAGAGACGGTTGGCCATCTGGCGTTTCAGAGCCAGAGTTGGCGAGGCAGAAATCGCTCATGACGTCAGCAAAGAGAGATGTAGGGAAAGTACTCGTACATTTATTCCGGCGCGAATCAAGTAATTGTTATTAATAAATATTTGCTAACAAAAGTTGTGTTTTGCCACTCAGACATTAGGAGGCGTCTACGGGTCATAAACGCTATATTTCAGTAATTTTACAATGCCAGGAAATGTTGATATTAATAAATAAATGAATAACATTGGCATAACCGAAGACGTACGATCTTATACGAAGTACATTGACTGAACGCTCAAGCCGACAGTCGTCGATAGGACGCCTTTCGGTCTACGCATCAAGTACAGCATGCTCTCGTACCGTTAATAGCTTATAATCGGTGTGAACAAGTTCATTTTACGGCATTTCTTAAATAAACGCACCATAATGGCATCCCGTGTAAAAATTATTTGCAGAGAAAACTTCTTGCCGCTTCATTAGACGTGAGACAGTAGTATTGCACTTTCTGAATCTGATGGTGCTGCTACGGCTCTGCAATGGGACATAAAACTACGAGAGCATTCCCATACAGCAGGTAGGAAGAGTTCTTACGCGGCGATTCACTAGGTCAGTTCAAGGAAACTTGGGTGGGAAAGCGTGGCCAGTTGTACTGTACGCCACGTATACCACCATCTACGGACTCACCACCATCTACGGACTGAGACATTTCTGGAGCAGTACTACATCATAAAATGTCAAATAGGGTTACAGCAGAGAAACACGAAAATTTCTTGCGCACAGCATTGGCTAATTACATTACAGTGTGCCTACCCGAGCGTATTTTTGTGCACCTTGCGTTGGTCGGTGGGTCGGTACAGCCGGACCAACTCCTTGACCTCCACGTTCAGTTAACTTAAACTCATCGGGCTTTTTTATGTGAGGTTTTCTCTAGATAGCACATCTTATTGACGAACCATGTCTTCCTGCTTTATCCAATCATAACTGACGTGACATTTATTTATAATTTTTCCAGACGGAACATGCTGTGGCACTTATTGAAATACAGTCTGAGCTCCGCAACAGAAAATGTTCGCCAACCCTTGCTCACCTCACACAGTATAACTACATCACACAACCGTTTTGTCAACGTCTCCCTCTGTGGCTGGAATCTGTACTCTCATGCGTCCACATACTTTAGCTTTACAAGATGATATGTGGTCGTGCTCCTATCATAACAATCGACTTCTTGTCAATCTTCTTTTCTTCCGAAGTGTGGTTACTCTCTTGGTTACGTCTGCTATAACGCCGGTCGGGGTGACCGAGCGGTTCTAGGCGCTACAGTCTAGAACAGCGCGACCGTTACGGTCGCAGGTTCGAATCCTGCCTCGGGCATGGATGCATGTGATATCCTTAGGTTAGTTAGGTTTAAGTAGTTCTAAGCTCTAGGGGACTGATGACCTCAGAAGTTAAGTCCCATAGTGTTCAGAGCCATTTGAACTATTTGAACATCTGCTATAACACTCCACTGTCTCATTCAATCGTTGTCACTCCAGTTATTATCGAATGATTCCTACTGATGCTGGTTTAAATAAATGAAGTTATTAATCTTTTTGCCCTCGCCAGTGATAACAGTTATTTGCTATGTAGTATGCATGCGTTTACAGATATGGAACACGGAATTTTGAAAGATTATGTTTAATATTATTGTTACTGTTATCACTCTGATAGTTTACGATGCTTTATGGTACTTACAAGGGTTAACGAAGATGAGAAGCAAACTCTGCATAACAAATTTGTTGTGTGAAGTTCCATGATTCCGTGAAAGAAGTAGTTTGTAAATATTAAACTGTCCAACTGAAGTATATGTATGCACATGAAGGTTCTCTTCTCTGAGAAGAGGGCCGCGCGGGGTAGCCGTGCGGTCTCAGGCGCTTTGTCACGGTCCGCGCGGCGCCCCCCCCCCCTCCCCCCCCCCCCCCCCCCCGTCGGAGGTTCGAGTCCTCCCTCGGGCATGTGTGTATGTGTTGTCCTTAGAGTAAGTTAGTTTAATTAGTGTATAAGCCTGGGGACAGATGACCCCAGCAGTTTGGTCCCATTGAACCTTACCACAAATTTTTCCGAGAAGAGGATTTTAGTAAGAAAGAAAATTTCCTTTTATAGGAAAATAAGAATATTGTTTTTACCGCTCCTCACATCGAAATTCGGCTATTGTTAACCATCGTTGCCATCGACATTATCAGGTGCTGTTTTGCTGACTCCTGTGTCTTGGGGGGGGGGGGGAGGGGTGTCACGGAGGGAGAGGGAGGGGGAGGGAGAGAGAGAGAGAGAGAGAGAGAGAGAGAGAGAGAGAGGATTTTGACACCAGATGTCTGTTGTATCATTTTATACCTTGCTCATCCACCATTATTTAATGTTCTTCGATTAAAAGAGTTTGAAAGGGAATTCCCTTTCTTTTTTCTCCATTTGCTGTCATAATTAACACTCCTTACAATCCTCTTATCTGAGAAAGGGAGTAGAATTTGCCACAGTTTACAAAGGCAGAAGCTGCGACAGCTTACACAGCCTAAATTTGATAAGTTGACTTCCGTTGACTTCCACCACAGGTCCATTAGTCAGCCACGAAAGTAAGACTACCAACGGTTTGCATATTTACTTTTGCAGTACGGTATAATTTTTCTTTTATTATTATTTTTGCTATTTATGCGCTTTTATTATCGTTATTGAATAAAATTAATGTTTATGTGGTTTATCTTAATCGGTAATAAACAAAGAAACGCGACTTGCGTTTACGCCTACTAGCAGAGAGCGTGGTGTGACTCAGCGAAAAAATATGTGTGCTTGAGGACCCGTGCGCCGAGACTTGCCGCCTTCACTCATTCTGCGACTTCCTGTCCAGTAACACGAAACACCTTGTCTCGCACCATCGTCTGTCTCCCTGTCTGACAGTCTAATTAACTATTAAATGGGGAAACGTGCTCCAAATGATGAGAGAAAACATATACTGCAAATGATACCCATACGAATCAGCCGAACGCGTAAATTAGTAATTTACGTGAAACGGAATCCACAGTGTCGATATAAAAATAATCGACGAAGAAAACTTGTTAGAATATTTAAGATAATATTGAAATCAAAGGCTATAACGAAACAGAAACTTTTGCAGGCTGGCGCCGACGTCAAGCATTAAATAAATGTAAAGGGAGAGATTATCAAGGTATGGATAACTCGATTAATGAATGACCTTTTTAAAAGGGCTGAAGCAGAAGTGAAATTTATATTTCTGGATCAGTATATGTTAAAATGTAGAGTATCAGTAGAATGCAGATAGCTCTGTATATTCTGATATTTTACAAAGGTAATAGTCTTCTATGAGAATTACAGAAGAAAATCCCAGTACATACAGGATGTAAATGATATGCTAAGATTATAACGGTCAGATTGAAACACATTATAGAAGGTATAATCTTGAGAGAGCAAAGGATTTCGCTAAAGAACGATCCTTGAAAATAACTTCTTCATTCTAGGGCAACTCACGGAATAGAGATAGAGTTTAATAAAGCGAAGCAAATTCTATTCATAGGTTATCTGGTGGCCTTTGACAACGTGGAGAAGGTAGTTTTACAGTTCGTCACCCACTCTTTTTTTAGTCATATTTTCGCAATGTCGTCACACGATAGAAGAGCAAACACAAAGATTAAAATTTTAATGCAGCAATAATTGCAAAGAACTTTACTTTCACTTTTATGTTTGTAGGTGATTAAACTATAGCAAACCAGGAACAAATTTTACCAGGGTTTTTCGAATTACCTGCGTAATATTGCAAAAACGTTCTATATCTGCAACCAAAGTAATGCCCTTCAGAAGATCCTCATCAATACGATGGAAGTAAGTCTTTGAAATCAATACCAAAGACACTCGTTTATAGGTTGGCAGATATAGTTTATACAAGATATGGAACTGAATGTAGGCCACGAAAGCTGAATTATGCATGTGTAATCCTTAGTCGAACAGTGGACGAAACAACGAGGAAAGACAGAATAATGTAATTCTACAAAAGAAAAAAAATTGTATTGTGCTCCCTATACGATAGTAAGCAGTGGATATTAAAAGAGAGGACCAAAGCAGAATCCAGAATGCGAAAATGAGGTTATTGAGATCAGTCGTACGTTTCATATGGAAAGACATGATGAGAAACGTGGACATTTGTCATTTGAGTATGAATTTCAGACGTTGGCGACATTGAAGAAAGTGACGTAGAAGATGATTTTTCCTTCATGTGGAGCCACAGTCACATAAAACTTACGGAAATATATAGCCGCCATTTGACTGTGTGTATTTATTACACGATCTACACATCAGCCTTAGGCCATTTTCAAGTGTTACAACTGGAATAAATTAATACACAACAAAAGTACAAATAGCAGAAAAGTAGCGCAAATATATAATTAATGTGTAGATCACATGATTTGTTATCCTACTTGTCGTTGCTGTGGTCTTCAGTCCAGAGACTGGTTTGATGCAGTTCTCCATGCTACTCTATCCTGTGCAAGCTTCTTCATCTCCCAGTACCTACTGCAACCTACATCCTTCTGAATCTGCTTAGTGTATTCATCTCTTGGTCTCCCTCTACAATTTTTACCCTCCACTCTGCCCTCCAATACTAAATTCGTGATCCGTTGATGCCTCAGAACATGTCCTACCAACCGATGCCTTCTTCTAGTCAAGTTTGTCAAAAGTCATCTGACTTGCATGGTATACAAGCCATCGTTAGGATATATACCTACGGTTATATAAATTTCATGTTTCATAAGTAAAAGTAAGAACATTTTTGCAATATGTTAATTGGCTGGCGACTTGCATGGCTTATTAGCAGGATAAGGCTGTGAAATAAAACGGGTGACCAAATCGCAAATTTACAATTCGTTTCGCTGTGTCTAAGCAGCATACAACATAACCATAAGTAAAACGATCATGAAAGATCATCACAGAGACATTACAGTTTGCAGTGTGCAATCTGTGTCATGCCATGGAACCAGGCAATGGAGCTGTTTATTTTACAAGCCGGTTACATTAACTTTGCAATAGGTACAAGATACCAGTGTTTACATTATATGGCATGGAGAACTAACTTCACAGTGTGCATGTCAAGATCGCGACATACACCATCGTAATTTAAGAGACACAGATGATCAAGCCTTGTGAGATCATTAAATATTTGATACATGGTCTGTTATAAAAATAAATAGTTCCAAACATCGTTAAGGATTGCAACTACCTTACATAAGAGCATGTTCGATAGATGTCCATAATATAAAGTAAATGTTTATAAACGTCGTTAAAAGTTACAGTCCCTTTTACACAAAATCTCTAAAAATTCTCATAAAAGACCAAGCATTCAAGAAGGCAATAGGGAAAAACGGAGGGAAGAGGGGGCATAGCGGGCGAGGTTGAAGTGCAGACTGAAGTTAACAGAAATGAATCATAAAAAGTAAGGAATGGAGATGGGGTGGAGGGGGTAAAGTGGGGTGGTCTGAAACAACAGGTGAAGAAAAGGAGGGGGGAGAAGGAGGAAACCAATGTACGCAATGTTCACGGTGTTATCCATGTATACAATCTATAGTACAATATTATTTAGGCATGTGTTTAAGATAAAAGGGAATGCTCTCACTGTATGAGAGTTAACAAATGTACTAAATGTACTAAAAATTGAAAACATAAAATGTATGGAACAATCCTTCATTTGTAAATATAGTAATGTAGTAAGAAACACCGACTGTTTCATTATTTTAAAAAATAATAAAGTATAAAGGACAATCTTCACTTTTTAAATAGAGTTTCATAAAGAAGTTATAGTTCTATTATTGTGTATTCATTTATTCCAACTGTAACACGTGAAAATGGCCTAAGGCTGAAATCTAGAACGTGAAATAAACCAAATCATACAGTCAAATGGCGGTTATATATTTCCGTGAGGTGGATGAGCTTCATACCGTACACTGCTACTGCTTATTTTGCACGAAGTCGCTGTCAAAATTATTGTTTCTCACTGCGCTAAAGAATCTTCTAATCTGTTAACAGATTTCTGGTCACTGAACTGAAGCAGTACACAAATCCCTTCAGGCAGGCGCCAGACAGACGGGTAAGTAATCCCCACGCCGCTTCTGCTGAAGTTACACATTTGTTCTGCGCTACAGGTTTGCATTGTCTGAGTCAGGTAAATACTTATTTCATTTTATAAATGTTTTAAGACAATGATTTGAACTGTTCGCCATATGAAGTAAACTGGCTGTTTTTCACTACATTAGAGGTATAAGAATTTATGGTGCATAACTGGTAATTGAAAGGCAACTAACGTATGTAATTTTACCAAAGTTAGTTAATTCCGCGTCTATTCCTCTTTTTAGTATAACGTGAAATGACCACATATAAGACAAATTACAATAATTGCTTGCGTCTGTTACACATCTGTTTATTAATACCTACGGGCATTTCGAGTATTTGCACCCTCTTTCTCAGAAAGGAAAAGGTTTACATGTGTATCGCTGCTTGATGAATCTGGGGGTTTGTCTTCCGTTGTATTTTATTGTTATAGTAAGCTGACAACTGGCTTCATCACACAGTATATATGTATATATATATATTAATAAGAAATGTGATTAAACCAGGTGATTGTCAACTTGTATTGTATCACGAATACTCGCTGAGTTGCAAAGGAAAACCGGTCATACGCAGACGAAATAGAGACAACAAATAGATCCCATCATATCAAGACATACTATAATTATCATAGTGAAACACATAAATAATGAATCAATAAACCGAAAGAATAACGAAGAAATAAGTAAGAGATGAAACGCATTTATTAGAACGAAGGTTAAACATCAGCATCAGCCGGCCGAAGTGGCCGATCGGTTCTAGGCGCTACAGTCTGGAACCGCGCGACCGCTACGGTCGCAGGTTCGAATTCTGCCTCGGGCATGGATGTGTGTGATGTCCTTAGGTTAGTTAGGTTTAAGTACTTCTAAGTTCTAGGGAACTGATGACCTCAGAAGTTAAGTCCCATAGTGCTCAGAGCCATTTGAACCATCAGCATCAGGATTAAGCTAAGCTTCCGACGTTTTCTGCGAAAAAGATTAAGTTTCAACATGCCGTACCTCTGAATTTGCTATGTAATGCGTGCTGTATTTTTAGCATTGCGAAACTTGTCACTGCAGCTTTCGTAGCGGGAGTTACCATTAACTTAAGAGGGGAAACCACATTAAGAGGTTAAAAAATCCGATTTTTAAAATCGTTAGCTTAGCTATCCAAGAATAGGCTGTCAAAATTTCAAAGCGAAATTCGCAACAGTTTAGATTTTATGAGCATAGAACCGAGTGCACATTGGGTACAGCCTAGAGCGCAGATAGGGCCGAGCACTACCTCTGTTAGGCTTAACCGATTCAACCTCACAGTCGCTTTGTATACTAATGTAGCCTTAAAACCTAACCCCCCTCCTTCGTATCTTTCTTTTCAAATAACGGTACAGAAGGTACTAGAGGTATCAACACGAGGGATTATTTCGGTTATATTACTTTAGACCCCCCATGAATCATGGACCTTGCCGTTGGTGGGGAGGCTTGCGTGCCTCAGCGATACAGATAGCCGTACCGTAGGTGCAACCACATCTGAGGGGTATCTGTTGAGAGGCCAGACAAACGTGTGGTTCCTGAAGACGGGCAGCAGGGAGAAGGGGGTTGGGGAATGGGAGCTGGCTGTTGGCAAGAGATCTGCTAGGAGAAGAAGATTTTCAGATAGTTTTACTATTGGTGTTTACAATAGATATGACCAACTGTCAGAGTCTAGTGGAGAGGAATCTCTAGTAGATGCAGATGTAGGAAGTATGCAGCAGACCTCAGTAGTTACGGTGGCTAGAACAGTTGCAAAGTCGAAGAGGAAGAAGAAGGTTCTGCTGTTAGGTAGTTCTCATGGCAGAGGTGTAGGCCAGCAGTTGCAGGAAGTGCTGGGGAGTGAGTACTAGGTCACCAGCATTGTGAAGCCTAATGCAGGATTGGCTCAGGTGACTGTTAACATAGGGGGGTTATGTAGGGATTTTAGTAAAGAGGATCAGGTAGTGATTGTGGGTGGGGCTGGTAACAGTATTGATAGGGATGGGGAGTATGACATAGATGGTGACCTGGAAAAGATAGCCACTCAGACTGGCAACACGAATGTGCATTTCGTGGAACTGTTTCAGCGTCACGATCGGCCTCATCTTAATACAGCCGTCAGGCATAATAACGTGAGACTTGGGGGTGCGCTGATGACAGAAAGCATGGGTCACATTTCAGTGGTGTCGGTGGAGTCTATCAGCAGGACGGGTTTCACTAGACATGGCCAGCACCTCAACAGGTATGGGAAGGGGAGGTTGGCAAAGCTTATAGGTGACAGCATAGGTGGGGTTGGTGGGATCACTCATGGGAAAATTCCTGCAGTAGTGGGTGTTAGAGCTGCACCTTTTTTAGACTGAAGTCAGCTGATAGGTATTCCTGCTTAAGGGAAGTCTCTCTAACAAGGGAATCACTTTTGACAAAGCTTAGGTATCCGAGTAATGAGGGAATTAGTATATTTCATCAATATATACAAGGTATTAGAGATAAAGTTAGTGAACTGCTTATAGATGTTGACTCTGAAATTATTGGTATATCTGAACACTTCTTAAATAAGGAGATGATTCAGAGGCTTCCTTTACCAGGATACAGGTTGGCTGGCAGCTCTTTGCGGTGTGGGGGAGTAGCCATGTATGTGAAAAACGGCATCCCATTTGAGTCAGTTGATGTTTCAAATAACTGCACTGAAAAGATGTTTGAATGTTGTGCAAGTGTGGTTAAATTTAACGGAGCTAAACTTCTAACTGTTGTTATTTATAGATCCCCAGACTCCGATTTCA
Source organism: Schistocerca cancellata (assembly GCF_023864275.1). Lineage (NCBI taxonomy): Eukaryota > Metazoa > Arthropoda > Insecta > Orthoptera > Acrididae > Schistocerca > Schistocerca cancellata. Next base: position 303,035,619 of record NC_064629.1, read on the forward strand.
CATCTTTTTTCCTAAGGCTAGAGGAGGTTCTTGGTTCACTTTATAGGAAATACAAAAAGTTAGTTCTATGTGGTGACTTCAATATTAATTGTATAAGTGATTGTGCAAGGAAGAGGATGCTGGTAGACCTCCTTAATTCATATAATCTTGTGGAAACCGTATTCTTTCCAACGAGAGTGCAAGGGAACAGTAGAACAACCATAGACAACATTTTTGTTCATTCCTCATTACTAGAAGGGCATTCCGTTAGCAAAAAGGTGAATGGCCTTTCAGATCATGATGCACAAATTTTAACTCTAAAAGATTTTTGCTGCAACACGTGTTAAATATAGTCATCAGCTGTTTAGGAAAGCTGATGCAGTTGCTGTAGAGACCTTTGTAAACCTTATCAAGGAACAAGAGTGGCAAGATGTTTATAGCGCTGATACAGTAGACGATAAATATAATGCTTTTCTCAAGACTTTTCTCGTGCTCTTTGAAATTTGCCTTCCGTTAGAACGTTCAAAACAGGGTACTAGCACAAACAGGCAGCCTGGGTGGCTGACTAGAGGGATAAGAATATCTTGAAGAACAAAGTGACAATTATATCAAAACTTCAGAAACAGTCAAAATCTAAATGCAGCAGCCCATTACAAACAGTATTGTAAGGAGCTTAAAAATGTTATTAGGAAGGCAAAAAGTATGTGGTATGCAGATAGAATAGCTAAGTCTCAGGATAAAATTAAAACCGTATGGTCAGTCGTAAAGGAAGTGGCTGGTCTGCAGAGACAGGTCGAGGATATAGAATCAGTGCGTAGTGGGAATGTCCGTGTTACTGATAAGTCGCATATATGTACAGTATTTAGTAATCACTTTCTGAATATAGCAGGTGAACTAAATAGAAACCTAGTCCCAACAGGGAATCATATAACGCTCTTAGAAAAAAGTGTTCCGAGACTGTTACCTGAAATGCTCTTCCATGATACTGACAAGAGGGAGATTGAGTTAATAATTAAATCACTAAAGACCAAGAACTCTCATGGATATGATGGGGTATCTAGCAGAATACTGAAGTATTGTTCTATGTATGTTAGCCCAGTACTTAGCCATATCTGTAACTTTTCCTTTAGGAGTGGTCGGTTTCCTGACCGATTAAAGTACTCGGTAGTGAAGCCACTTTATAAAAAGGGAGACAGGGATAATGTTGACAATTATAGACCTATTTCTATGCGATCGGTGTTTGCTAAAGTTATCGAGAAGGTTGTATATGCAAGGTTACTGGAGCATTTAAATTCACGTAATTTGCTGTCAAATGTTCAGTTTGGTTTTAGAAATGGTTTAACAACTGAAAATGCTATATTCTCTTTTCTCTGTGAGGTTTTGGACGGATTAAATAAAAGGTTGCGAACGCTAGGTGTTTTCTTTGATTTAACGAAGGCTTTTGAGTGTGTTGGCCACAAAATGTTACTGCAGAAGTTGGAACATTATGGAGTAAGGGGAGTAGCTTACAATTGGTTCGCCTCTTACCTTAAGAACAGAAAGCAGAAGGTAATTCTCCGCAATATTGAGAGTGGTAGTGATGTTCAGTCCCAATGGGGCACTGTTAAGTGGGGCGTTCCCCAAGGGTCGGTGCTGGGGCCACTGCTGTTTCTTATTTATATAAATGATATGCCTTCTAGTATTACAGGTGATTCAAAAATATTTCTGTTTGCTGATGACACCAGATTGATAGTGAAGGATCTTGTGTGTAATATTGAAACAGTATCAAATAACGTAGTTCATGAAATAAGTTCGTGGCTTGTGGAAAATAATTTGATGCTAAATCACAGTAAGACTCAGTTTTTACAGTTTCTAACACACAATTCAACAAGAACCGATATTTTGATCAGACAGAATGGGCATATTATAAGCGAGACGGAACAGTTCAAGTTCCTAGGAGTTCGGATAGATAGTAAGCTGTTGTGGAAAGCCCATGTTCAGGATCTTGTTCAGAAACTAAATGCTGCTTTATTTACCATTAGAACAGTATCTGAAATAAGTGACACTTCAATACGAAAAGTAGTCTACTTCGCATGTTTCCATACGCTTATGTCGTATGGTATTATTTTTTGGGGTAATTCTTCTGATTCAAAAAGGGTATTTTTGGCTCAAAAACGGGCTGTTCGAGCTATATGTGGTGTAAGTTGGAGAACCTCTTGTCGACCCCTATTCAATAGTCTGGGAATTCTGAAATTGCCCTCACAGTATATATTTTCTTTAATGTCGTTTGTTGTTAGCAATATTAGCCTATTCCCAAGAGTTAGCAGCTTTCACTCAGTTAATACTAGGCAGAAATCCAATCTGCATGTGGAATGCACTTCCTTGACTCTTGTGCAGAAAGGAGTGCAGTATTCTGTTGCATCCATTTTCAATAAGCTACCACAAGAACTCAAAAATCTTAGCAGTACCCCAAACACTTTTAAGTCTAACCTGAAGAGTTTCCTCATGGCTCACGCCTTCTATTCTGTCGAGGAGGTCCTGGAAGAGCTAAAAAATTAAGCAAATTCCAGTGTTACATTGTTGATTTTCTTTATTTAAATTTACGACTTGTCACCTGAATATGTTTATTTCATGTATTGACTCGTTCCATGACCATGGAGACTTCTCCTTAATTTGGTCCCACGGATCAATAAATAAATAAATAAATAAAAAGCAGTCTTTTCAGTAGTTGCAGGGGCAAGTCTGGATGATTGACTGATCTGGCCTTATAACATTAACCAAAACGGCCTTGCTGTGCTGGTACTGCGAACGGCTGAAAGCAAGGGGAAACAACAGCCGTATTTTTTCACGAGGGCATGCAGCTTTACTGTATGGTTAAATGATGATGGCGTTCTCTTGGGTAAAATATTCCGGAGGTAAAATAGTCTCCCATTCGGATCTCCGGGCGGGGACTACTCAGGACTACTCAGGAGGACGTCGTTATCAGGAGAAACAAAACTGGCGTTCAACGGATCGGAGCGTGGAATGTCAGGCCCCTTAATCGGACAGGCAGGTTAGAAAATTTAAAAAGGGAAATGGATGGGTTAAAGTTAGATATAGTGGGAATTAGTGAAGTTCCGTGGCAGGAGGAACAAGATTTCGGTTCAGGTGAATACAGAGTTATAAATACAAAATCAAATAGGGGTAATGCAGGAGTAGGTTTAATAATGAATAAAAAACAGGAGCGCGGGTAAGCTACTACGAACAGCATAGTGAACGCATTATTGTAGCCAAGAGTGACATGAAGCCCATGACTACCACAGTAGTACAAGTTTATATGCCAACTAGCTCCGCAGATGACGAAGAGATTGGTGAAATGTATGATGAGATAAAAGAAATTATTCAGATAATGAAGGGAGACGAAAATTTAATAGTCATGGGGGACTGGAATCCGATAGTAGGAAAAGGAAGAGAAGGAAAAGTAGTAGGTGAATAGGGAATGGGGGTAAGGAATGAAAGAGGAAGCCGCCTGGTAAAATTTTGCACAGAGCATAACTTAATCGTAGCTAACACTTGGTTTAAGAATCATGAAATAAGACTGTATAGGTGGAAGAGGGCTGGAGACAATGGACGGTTTCAGATAGATTATATAATGGTAAAATAGAGATTTGGGAACCAGGTTTTAAATTGTTAGACATTTCCAGGGGCACATGTGGATTCCGACCAGAATCAATTGGTTGTGAACTGTAGATTAAAACTGAAGAAGGTGCAAAAAGGAGGGAATTTAAGGAGATGGGACCTGGTTAAACTGAAAGAAACAGAGGTTGTGGAGAGTTTCAGAGAGAGCATTAGGGAATGATTGACAAGAACGGGGGAAAGAAATACAGTAGAAGAAGAATGGGTAGCTTTGAGAGATGAAATAGTGAAGGAAGACGAGGATCAAGAAGGCAAAAAGACAAGGGCTAGTAGAAAGCCTTGGGTAACAGAAAAGATATTGAATTTAATTGATAAAAGGACAAAATATAAAAATACAGTAAATGAAGGAGGCAAAAAGAAATACAAACGTCTCAAAAATGAGATCGACAGGAAGTGCAGAATGGTTAAGCAGGGATGGCTAGAGGACAAATGGAAGGATGTAGAGGCATATATCTCTAAGGATAAGATAGATACTGCCTACAGGAAAATTAAAGAGACCTTTGGTGAAAAGAGAACCACTTGTGTGAATATCAAGAGCTCAGATGGAAAACCAGTTCTAAGCAAAGGAAGGAAAGCAGAAAGGTGAAAGGAGTATACAGAGAGTCTATACAAGGGCGATGTACTTGAGGGCAATATTATGTAAATGGAAGAGGACGTAGGTGAAGATGAAATGGGAGATATGATCCTGCGTGAAGAATTTCACAGAGCACTGAAAGACCAAAGTCGAAACAAGGCCCCGGGAGTAGACAACATTCCATTAGAACCACTGATAGCCTCGGGAGAGCCAGCCCAGATAAAACTCCACCGTCTGGTGAGCAACATGTACGAGACAGGCGAAATACCCTCAGACTTCAAGAAGAATATAATAATTCCAATCCCAAGGACAGCAGGCGTTGTCAGGTGTGAAAATTACCGAACTACCAGTTTAACAAGTCACGACTGCAAAATACTGACACGAATTTTTTACAGACGAATAGAAAAACTGCTAGAAGCGACCTTGGGGAAGATCGGTTTGGATTCCGTAGAAATGTGGGAATTCGTGAGGCAACACTGACCCTACGACTTATCTTAGAAGATAGATTAAGGAAAGGCAAACCTATGTTTCTAGCATTTGTAGACTCAGAGAAAGCTTTTAACAATGTTGACTGGAATACTCTCTTTCAAATTCTGAAGGTGGCAGGAGTAAAATACAGGGAGCGAGAGGTTATTTACAATTTGTACAGAATCCATACGGCAGTTATAAGAGTCGAGAGGAATGCAAGGGAAGCGGTGGTTGGGAAGGGAGTGAGACAGGGATGTAGCTTATCCCCGATGTTATTCAATCTATACATTGAGCAAGCAGTAAAGGAAACAAAAGAAAAATTCGGAGTAGAAATTAAAATCCATGGAGAAGAAACAAAAACTTTGAGGTTTGCCGAAGACATTGTAATTCTTTCTGAGACAGCAAAGGACTTGGAAGAGCAGTTGAACGGAATGGACTGTGTCTTGAAAGGAGGGTATAAGATGAACATCAACAAAAGCAAAACGAGGATAATGGAATGTAGTCGAATTAAATCAGGTGATGCTGAAGGAATTAGATTAGGAAATGAGACAGTTAAAGTAGTAGATGAGTTTTGCTATTTGGGGAGCAAAATAACCGACGATTGTCGAAGTAGGGGGGATATAAAATGTAGACTGCCAATGAGAAGAAAATAAATTTGTTAACATCGAGTGTAGATTTAAGTGCCAGGAAGTCTTTTCTCAAAGTATTTGTATAGAGTGTAGCCATGTATGGATGTATAATTCACAATGGGGTGATTTGTTTAAGTACGTTATTGGCGTAAATATCTGTACTTCATCGGACAGAGAGACATTTATTGCTGTAAAATTAGTTGTACTCTTTTCATAGACGTTTATAGCAAGAAGTAAATTACACTTACCCACCAGAAACCTAAGAAGATTCATATTTGAGCTTATAAGATTACATAAGTTTAGGACCAGGTCATTTGTCCACATCGTGCATCTTCACCGCTATATCATCCTGGAAAACTGTCGGCGTTAGCATTGAGGAGCAAGTGGTACACACGCTTCTGTTCCGGAAGTTAATGCCGGCTTCCTCAGAAGACTGAGTGAAACCTTTTCAGTCAGTTATTGGAAATTCGGGGAACTGAACACGGGTCCTACTTTTTGACACACTGACAGCTGCGCATTGACATATTAGGGATTAGCAGCATTCAAATAGCGCCCCGAGCATGCTGACTGAAGTTTTCCCTGAAGCACTTTCTGTTAGTAGCGGGATGGTTCCTTCAGCAATGTCATTACCGATTTTATTCTTCATTCTTCATCGACTGAGATACTGTCCCGTCGCAGAATGATTCAACACAAACAATACATTAAACTACGATCGTCTCTCCTATTATTCCTCTCGAATCTTAAACTTCGATGTATTGTATCACATATCCGCCAGCGACTACTTGTAGAGTGCTGTCGGTCAACATAAACAGACATTAAGAAAAGTACACGAAATAATGCACGCGATGTAACGTTCAATGAGACGCGTTATACTAAGCAAACTCGCTTTGTGCCAACAAAGACGTTGTTCAGTGGTGCATTAACCTGAAGTGTCAGAACCTTTGCAAAAATATGCTTACTGTTTATAAACAGCCTTCAGTGGCGGTAGTGAAACAGAAATAGGGGAGAAGAGAAGCTGTAGAGCACGTGATTTTCTCATCATCTCTTTCGGAAAACGCGATTATTTGGAAATGTCACGGATACACTGATCGTTTATAGGCCCGAATAACAAGCAACGTGCCTGGCGAGGTGAAAGACTGAGGCAGATGCGAGGCGATGCGCTCCTTAGGACCCGAGATACTGCCTGAAAATTAGTCACATCTCATGGAGTGGCCTGTGCATCCGAAGCTCAGGAATGACTGGTGACGAATGATTTGAAATGAAGCACGCTATACTCTGTGGCAATTCGTTGGAAGGGTTTGGATTTGGCAAATATCTGGAGAATGTCATCTGCCACCATGTGTTACACCAACAGTGAAGTGTAGAAGAGGTGATGTTATGGTATGAGGGTGTTTTTCTTGGTTAGGGTGTGGTCTCCTTATTCCGCTTAAGAAAACCTTAAGTGTAGCCGGAGAGAGGGTACGAACACATTTTACAGCGTTATGTACTGCATATAGTAGAGGAAAGTTCGGAGACACTGGTTGTTTGTGTTAACATGACACTGCAACCCTTTCGTAAAGCAGCATCTGTGAGGCAATGGTTTGCCGACAATAACAATCGTGAAATGGACTGGCCGCGCAGAGTCTCAACCAGAATGCACTGGAGCGCCTTTGGGACTGGTTTCGGCTCTTGAGGAATAATCAGTGCCATTCTTCCACAGACATTCAGGCACCTCACTGAAAGTGTCCCTAGTAGAGTTCAAGCCATCATAAAGCTGAAGGACGAATATAGTCCACAGTAATGTCCACTAATAGGTGTCTGGGTAATTTAAATGAAACAGTGTACTTTTGGGGTCCACAACGAGTTAGTTTGCTTCACTGTTTGTACGATTCTCATATTTTTTCCTGCTCTTTGACCCTCACTTGTAGCAACCCTGCTTTGCTTGACTTGCACTGAGTTGTTCTTGGCGATTGTCATTTGGACACAGGAAAAAATGGAAATAAACGTAGGGCATCGTTGGCCAGGAAGCCCCATCCGTGGAAGTTCGGCTGCCAAGTGCAAGTCTTATTTCAGTCGACGCCATATTGGGCGACTTTTTGCGCCGGTGATGAGGATGAAATGATGATAAGGATGACACAGCACCCAGTCCCCGAGCGGAAAAAATCGTCAGTCCGGTCGGGAACCGAACCCGGGCCCACTTGCACGGGAAGCGAGCACGTTACCTCACAGCTAAGCAGGTGGACTGGACACAGGAGTGCGGAAATGATGGGCCTGCATTCTGAGTTAGACACAATAACTACATTTATTTTGTGTATTAAAGGTGAGAGTTTTTGATACTGCAATGGGACGTGCCAAAGAAGAATTGATGAACAGGAGAACTACTTCATACCGCACGCAGAAGTTACGAAACAAGGGGTGTAGTGTGCTGTCGACATGACCAATGTGTTGCCTGTTTTGCACAGAAGAACATGAAAATGTTAGTGTGGCCAAAATACGTCAAAGGGTACTAAATGCACCTGACGCATAGTTGGGTAGGTAGAAGTGATAAGGAATGTCGTGAAGTGGCCTACATACTGCTAACATGAAACATGGAGTGCCGTAGACATTGTAGGGCAACAGCAGAGCTACCCCTTTTCAGCGCCGGCCGGAGTGGCCGTGCGGTTCTCGGCGCTACAGTCTGGAGCCGAACGACCGCTACGGTCGCAGGTTCGAATCCTGCCTCGGGCATGGATGTGTGTGATGTCCTTAGGTTAGTTAGGTTTAATTAGTTCTAAGTTCTAGGCGACTGATGACTTCAGAAGTTAAGTCGCATAGTGCTCAGAGCCATTTGAACCCCTTTTTAAATTCAAATGGGTTACACAAAAAATTGAATTACTTCTAATATTGTTGCACTACAGAACGGTTGATGAGATAATGCTCTTGCGTCACTAACTTCGAGGGAATGCTAAAAAGTAATGCCTCCGAAATTTTAATGTGGAACTTTTCAAATAAAACAAATGTTATTAACATTCTCTATCTTTAATCTTCACGTCTACATATTTACAGCCTTCTGCCGCTAGGGAGCACTGAATTGTAGCGTGTAGCATGGCGGTGTGTATGTTACAGTGTCGGCGCCTGAGAAACAGCGTGCCACGCGGAGTGGCCGCGCGGTTTGAGACGACATGTTACGGATTGCGCGGCTCCTCCCGCCGGAGGTTCGAGTCCTCCCCCGGGCATGGGTGTGTGTGTTGTCCTTAGTGTAAGCTAGTGTAAGTTAGTTTACGTAGTGTGTAAGTCTAGGGACCGATGACCTCAGCAATTTGGTCCCTTAGGAATTCACACACATTTGAGAAACACCGTATTGTAATCGAATTTCGAATTTGAAGAATTCGACCACACATGGGACATATTCCCCTTCAATATGACAATGCCAGACCACACACGAGCGCTTCGACATCTGCAACAACCCTACGCCTTGGGTTCACTGTCATCGATCATCCCCCATACAGTCCCGACTTGGCAGCATCCGATTTTAATCTGTTTTCATATCATAAAGAACTCCTTCTAGGACTTCACTTTGATAGTGATGAAGCGGTGCTAGCAGTGGTGGGGTTGTGGCTCCTTCAACAAAGTCAAACATTCTACAGTAAAAGGTATCAACAAACTGGTCTCACGTTGGAAGAAATGTCTTCATCTCCAAAGTGACCATGTTAAAAAATAATACGTAGACATGAAGAATAAAAATGTGGACTATTAGTAATATTCGGAGGCATTAAAGCCTCGCATTCTTTGAACATTGGAAGGAACGAAAAAGTGAAGACGCTAGACTGCTTCACACATTTTACTCTAAATTTGAATTTTATTGCTGTTCATGAACAGTTTGCTGTGTTGAAGGAGGCTAGTATAATTTTTGCGTCAATTGAACGTATATAAAACCTGAAATAAGCCATCATATATTTTTAAAGGGCGATAAAAGTCTTAGTCGAAAACTTGATGTTATGAAGTTCTGTGATATATTGTAAGAATGAAGCTGCAGCATGTGTTCGGTCTAGGGCTTGTTTCAGAGGGTGGCAATCCTAAGTCGGTATTTGGGACGTTGCAAAAAATGTTCAAATGTGTGTGAAATCTTATGGGACTTAACTGCCAAGGTCATCAGTCCCTAAGCTTACACACTACTTAACCTAAATTATCCTAAGGACAAACACACACACCCATGCCCGAGGGAGGACTAGAACCTCCGCCCGGACCAGCCGCAAAGTCCATGACTGCAGCGCCTTAGACCGCTCGGTTAATCCCGCACGGCTGGGACGTCGCTTCGTCATAATTATATCTCTCTCCGGTATTATTAGGTGTCGAATTCTAATGCCTTATTCATTCTTCTTCTTTAGCTGAACAACTTATTTGCATGCAAAATCTTTAGTCGTTTACTTTGAGTAAATTTGTTAACATAATTTTCATTGAGAGTGGTTGCTGTCTTAATATGACTAGGTACATCATCTTCTATTAACAGAAGGGTCACGTCTTAAAAGAGAGTCCTAACTTCGAAGCGTTTGTACCCGAAGATGCTACGTGAGCTGCTGTACACGTTAAAGCTACAATTATTAGTGACAGCTTCAGAACTTCAAGTATAGCTATATCCAAATTTTGCTAAGTGATGAAGCCGCTAAGTGGTGGAGAGTTTGTCAATGAATTCTTCAAATCAATGTAGCACGACTGCGCTCTTTAGTCGGACAAAATCTAAGGTAACTTTATGTTTTTATGACAGAGTATCATAAAGAGGGACAGAAAAGTTGCTGTGTGCGTTTCATACTACGAGGGATCTAAGAGGGAAACATACAACAAATATTCTAACGAAACAAATCTTTCGTGTATTTGTACTAGACTTCTGTCATATATTTCGTTGTAAAGTATTTTCCTTAAAAGTGAAATTCATATTCATCCATGAGTCCCTGTTCAAGCTAAGTCTCACTGTCCCCTCAGTCTTAATATTGTTCTCTTTGCTTCCGGAACTTCCAGTTTACAGAATACAGATAGTACGTGTGTGGGACTGAAAAATTGTATTTTCTACTTAAGGCTTTAAACTCCAACGTGTTACAATTACTGTCTCATTCATAAAATGTTATGCACTTATTCTCACTCCTTGTTAAACAGATTAAAGCGGCACAAATGATAAGTCGATTTGCATTCGCGTTATCTACGAAATTTCTCCGCGCATACTGTCCACAGACATAGTGCAGAAGCTGACGCTGGGAAACGCTCGGCTAAATCTCCTGAAAGAGGTTGCTCATACGCATAGACAGTTCTTAGAATCTCATTAAGTCTTTCGCCAAGCGGGATGCGTGTCACGTTTAGTCAACCGTGATGTTCACAGCAATGCAGCGATGGTGGAAGGGAACAATCTAACGAAATAAGATGAAAATAAAGTTACCGGAAAGTAACGTCGTCGCCTGCTACTTGCGGGTAAGCGGAGCTCGTGCAGCACAGCCAGCATTAACAGAGCAGCTTGGCTTTCATTGGAAGTGGGTGGAGTGGCCACCTGCTGCTTCCGGCGCTCAACAGGTGCCCCCGCAATCACACGCCGCAGCCGCGTCCTTCGCTCATCTTCATGCTTTTGCTAAACGCGGCACTAGCCGAAACAGTGCGTCTGCTCATTTCTCTCACAAACATGTAGGAACACTTTACTGAATGAACTCGTATGGCACACGGCCTCGTATAAGCCTTTTCTAAACGACGACTCTTCGGTGACTTGTACGTGAGGTTTCTTAAGTGTATCTGTCTCATGTATGTGACCAACTACAGTGTGTGTATTTATAGTCTCGTATCGTGTTTGTGTTGTTGATGATTATGGGAGAGGGTAATTCCCGGTACTAGCTATCAGCCTGCTCCTTTCGAAAGCAGCTGACTGTTCAACGTTACATCAAAACGATATCCTCTACACCATCAACTAGGATTCATCAATACACGAGTCATATAATTCATACAACATCTATATGTGCACCGCTATTTACAATTTGTACAGAAAGCAGATGGCAGTTATAAGAGTCGAGGGACATGAAAAGGAAGCAGTGGTTGGGAAGGGAGTGAGAGAGGGTTGTAGCCTCTCCCCGATGCTATTCAATCTGTATATTGAGCAAGCAGTAAAGAAAAGTTCAGAGTAGGTTAAAATCCATGGAGAAGAAATAAAAACTTTGAGGTTCACCGATGACATTGTAATTCTGTCAGAGACATCAAAGGACTTGGAAGAGCAGTTGAACGGAATGGATAATGTCTTGAAAGGAGGATATAAGATGAACATCAACAAAAGCTGACTGTTCAACGTTACATCAAAACGATATCCTCTACACCATCAACTAGGATTCATCAATACACGAGTCATATAATTCATACAACATCTATATGTGCACCGCTATTTACAATTTGTACAGAAAGCAGATGGCAGTTATAAGAGTCGAGGGACATGAAAAGGAAGCAGTGGTTGGGAAGGGAGTGAGAGAGGGTTGTAGCCTCTCCCCGATGCTATTCAATCTGTATATTGAGCAATCCTTGGGTAACAGAAGAAATATTGAATTTAATTGATGAAAGGAGAAAATATAAAAATGCAGTAAATGAAGCAGGCAAAAAGGAATACAGACGTCTCAAAAATGATATCGACAGGAAGTGCAAAATGGCTAAGCAGGGATGGCTAGAGGACAAATGTAAGGATGTAGAGGCTTGTCTCACTAGGGGTAAGATAGATACTGCCTACAGGAAAATTAAAGAGACCTTTGGAGAGAAGAGAACCACTTGTATGAATATCAAGAGCTCAGATGGCAACCCAGTTCTAAGCAAAGAAGGGAAGGCAGAAAGGTGGAAGGAGTATATAGAGGGTTTATACAAGGGCGATGTACTTGAGGACAATATTATGGAAATGGAAGAGGATGTAGATGAAGACGAAATGGGAGATAAGATACTGCGTGAAGAGTTTGACATAGCACTGAAAGACCTGAGTCGAAACAAGGCCCCGGGAGTAGACAACATTCCATTTGAACTACTGATGGCCTCGGGAGAGCCAGTCATGACAAAACTCTACCATCTGGTGAGCACGATGTATGAGACAGGCGAAATACCCTCAGACTTCAAGAAGAATATAATAATTCCAATCCCAAAGAAAGCAGGTGTTGACAGATGTGAAAATTACCGAACTATCAGTTTAATAAGTCACAGCTGCAAAATACTAACGCGAATTCTTTACAGACGAATGGAAAAACTGGTAGAAGCCGACCTCGGGGAAGATCAGTTTGGATTCCGTAGAAATGTTGGAACACGTGAGGCAATACTGACCTTACGACTTATCTTAGAAGAAAGATTAAGAAAAGGCAAACCTACGTTTCTAGCATTTGTAGACTTAGAGAAAGCTTTTGACAATGTTAACTGGAATACTCTCTTTCAAATTCTGAAGGTGGCGGGGGTAAAATACAGGGAACGAAAGGCTATTTACAGTTTGTACAGAAACCAGATGGCAGTTATAAGAGTCGAGGGGCATGAAAGGGAAGCAGTGGTTGGGAAAGGAGTAAGACAGGGTTGTAGCCTCTCCCCGATGTTATTCAATCTGTATATTGAGCAAGCAGTAAAGGAAACAAAAGAAAAATTCGGAGTAGGTATTAAAATTCATGGAGAAGAAGTAAAAACTTTGAGGTTCGCCGATGACATTGTAATTCTGTCAGAGACAGCAAAGGACTTGGAAGAGCAGTTGAACGGAATGGACAGTGTCTTGAAAGGAGGATATAAGATGAACATCAACAAAAGCAAAACGAGGATAATGGAATGTAGTCAAATTAAGTCGGGTGATGCTGCGGGAATTAGATTAGGAAATGAGACACTTAAAGTAGTAAAGGAGTTTTGCTATTTAGGGAGTAAAATAACCGATGATGGTCGAAGTAGAGAGGATATAAAATGTAGACTGGCAATGGCAAGGAAAGCGTTTCTCAAGAAGAGGAATTTGTTAACATCGAGTATAGATTTAAGTGTCAGGAAGTTGTTTCTGAAAGTATTTGTATGGAGTGTAGCCATGTATGGAAGTGAAACATGGACGATAACTAGTTTGGACAAGAAGAGAATAGAAGCTTTCGAAATGTGGTGCTACAGAAGAATGCTGAAGATAAGGTGGGTAGATCACGTAACTAATGAGGAGGTATTGAATAGGATTGGGGAGAAGAGAAGTTTGTGGCACAACTTGACTAGAAGAAGGGATCGGTTGGTAGGACATGTTTTGAGGCATCAAGGGATCACAAATTTAGCGTTGGAGGGCAGTGTGGAGGGTAAAAATCGTAGAGGGAGACCAAGAGATGAATACACTAAGCAGATTCAGAAGGATGTAGGTTGCAGTAGATACTGGGAGATGAAGAAGCTTGCACAGGATAGAGTAGCATGGAGAGCTGCATCAAACCAGTCTCAGGACTGAAGACCACAACAACAACATCAACAAAAGCAAAACGAGGATAATGGAATGTTGTAGAATTAAGTCGGGTGATGCTGAGGGAATTAGATTAGGAAATGAGACACTTAAAGTAGTAAAGGAGTTTTGCTATTTGGGGAGCAAAATAACAGATGATGGTCGAAGTAGAGAGGATATAAAATGTAGACTGGCAATGGCAAGGAAAGCGTTTCCGAAGAACACAAATTTATAACATGAAGTATAGATTTAAGTGTCAAGAAGTCGTTTCTGAAAGTATTTGTATGGAGTGTAGCCTTGTATGGAAGTGAAACATGGACGATAAACAGTTTGGACAAGAAGAGAATAGAAGCTTTGGAAATGTGGTGCTACAGAAGAATACTGAAGATGAGATGGGTAGATCACATAACTAATGAGGAGATATTGAATAGGATTGGGGAGAAGAGAAGTTTGTGGCACAACTTGACTAGAAGAGGGGATCGGTTGGTAGGACATGTTCTGAGGCATCAAGGGATCACCACTTTAGTATCGGAGGGCAGCGTGGAGGGTAAATATCGTAGAGGGAGACCAAGAGACTAAGCAGATTCAGAAGGATGTAGGTTGCAGTAGGTACTGGGAGATGAAGAAGCTTGCACAGGATAGAGTAGCATGGAGAGCTGCATCAAACCAGTCTCAGGACTGAAGACCACAACAACAACATGTTCACCGCATGAGTAAATGTACACTAAACAAATAAACAAAAGTTGCAGGATTGAGGCATAGAAAACTAATGTAATTTAACACACAGACAAGGAGAACAACCCTAAAGCGAGATCTGTATATACGCCTATTGGTACAAAATCTGTGCGTGTTTTCGTACCAAAACTATATATATATATATATATATATATATATATATATATATATATATATATATATATATATATATTAAGTTGCATTCTTGAAAACCGGAGACAGTATCTTAAGAATCCAATCTCGGTATTTGGCATGGGTTTTAAATACACAGAGGTAACAAAATTCAGGATAGCGATATGCAGATATACATATGGCGGTAATATCGTGTACACAAGGTATAAATGGCAGTGTGTTGGCGGAGCTCTCATTTGTACTCAGGTAATTCATGTGAAATTGTTTCGGACATGATTATGGCCGCGCGACGGGAAGTAACAGAATTTGAACGCGGACTGGTACTTGGAGCTAGACGTATGACACTTTCCGTTTCGTAAATGGTGGGGGAATTCAATATTCCGAGACCCGCATCGAGAATACCAAATTTCACGCATTACCTCTCACCACGGACAACGCAGTGACCGACAGCCTTCACTTGACGACTGTGTCAGTGCTAACAGACAAGCACCATTGCTTGGAATAACCGGAGAAATCGACGTGAGACGTTCGAATAACGTATAAGTTAGGACAAGGCAGCGAAATTTGGCGACCGACGCGAGTGCCTTTGCTTACGGCACGATATCGTCTGCAGCGCTTCTCTGGCCTCGTGAGTATATCGGTTGGAACCGAAACGATGGGGAAACTGTGGTCTGTTCAGATGAGTCCAGGTTTCAGGTGACAAGCGCTGAGGTTAGGTTTCGAGTGTTTCGCAGGCCCCACAAAGTCATGGACCCAAGTTGATCAAATGGTTCAAATGGCTCTGAGCACTATGGGACTAAACATCTGAAGTCATCAGTCCCCTAGAACTTACAAATACTTAAACTTAACTAACCTAAGGACAACACAAACATCCATGCCCGAGGCAGGATTCGAACCTGCGACCGTAGCGGTCGCGCGGTTCCAGACTGAAGCGCCTAGAACCGCTCGGTCACTGCGGCCGGCGGACCCAAGTTGTCGACAAGGCACTGTGCAAGCTGGTGATGGTTTCATAATGGTGTGGGCTGTGTTTACATGGATCCAACTGAACTGATCGATGACTGGAAATGGTTATGTTTGGTTACTTGGAGACCATTTGCATCCATTCACGGACACCATGTTTCTAAACAACGATGGAATTTTTATGGATGACAATCCGCCATGTCACCGGGACACAATTGTTCGCGACTGGCTTGAAGAACATTCTGGACAATTCGAGCGAATGATTTGGTCACCCTGATCGTCCGACATGAAGCCCATCGAATATTTATGGGGCATAATAGGGAGGCCAGTTTGTGCACAAAATCCTGCCTCTGCAACACTTTCCCAATAATGAACGTCTATAGAGGCAGCATGGCTCAATATTTCTGAAGGGGATTCCCAGCGACTTGTTGAGTTGCTGCGCTACGCCGGACAAAAGGATGTCTGACACGGTATTAGGATGTATCCCATGACTTTTGTTACCTCAGTATATGTCATTACATAGACGCAATTAAAATAATAGAAAGGAGCATACTACGTATGATTGCATTCCAATTTAAATTGTGCTTGACCATTGGCATTAAGGTCTCTGAAATGAAAAAGGGCGAAAAGTCTAACTGCACATGTAGCCGAACAAAACAAAACAGTGAACCATTTGGTCATATTCGTGTAGTATAGGCTTGGCAAGGATGTTAAGTTTCACATCGAATAAAGTGGGGAACTGATGTTGCTAAAGCGGGATTCCCAGAAGTAGGAATGAATTATAGATAATGACGAGAGTTTCGTTTGAGATGCGTTACAGGCAACTAGTAATATATGAAATGGGCGCTGCTGTGTACTTGCTTAGGGTTACATGGCACGATCGTAGCAGCTCACGTTTAGCTGCGTCCCGCAGTACTGGAATTCTGGATTAGACAGAATGCTTGGTTGTACTCCTGTGTAGGCGGAGAAGTGTTTTTAGTCGAAGGTTTGTCTGCAAATAAATCCTCAATGTTCTCCCAGCAGTATGAATGTGGCAGTGCATATTTACTCGGTTAGGACAAACATGTTTTTGGATAAACCACAACCGAAAACTAAAAATAAATGTTAAAATCCATAGCGGCTTCGGAACGAAGATTGCTAGGTTTTTAGAGTTCTGATATACTAACAGAAGAGTAGATAACCACATTAGCACATTAGATGGCTCTTCTTACGGCTTACACAAAAGAGGTGCAGTAAGATGCAGATGAGTTTAAGACATAACCCAAAGTTTTCGGAGAAAACCATTGACCTCTACCGTAGCCTAATAGCTGGCTTACAGGAAGATAATGTAAAACTTAACTTCCTTATTTTGTTAAGGCGAAGTGATAAGAGATTTAGAAGTATCACAAAAAATAACAATCTTACTCGATGAAAGACCTAGGGAATTACGAGTCAAATGATTTATACATTGAAGCGCCAAAGAAACTGGTATAGGCATGCGTATTCAAATACAGAGATACGTAAACAGGCAGAATACGGCGCTGCGATCGGCAACGCCTATATAAGACAAGAAGTGTCTGGCGCAGTTGTTAAATCGGTTACTGTTGCTACAATGACAGGTTATCAAGATTCAAGTGAGTTCGAACGTAGTGTTATAGTGGGCGCACGAGCGATGGGACACAGCATCTCCGAGGTAGCGATGAAGTGAGGATTTTCCCGTATGACCATTTCACGAATGTAAAGTGAATATCAGGAATCTGGTAAAACATCAAATCTCCGACATCGCTGCGGTTGGAAAAAGATCCTGCAAGAACGGGACCAACGACGACTGAAGAGAATCATTCAATGTGATATAAGTGCAACCCTTCCGCAAATTACTTCAGATTTCAATGCTGGGCCATCAACAAGTGTCAGAGTGTGAACCATTCAACGAAACATAATCGATATAGGCTTTCGGAACCGAAGGTCCACTCGTGTACCCTTGATGACAACACGACACAAAGGTTTACGCCTTGTCTGGACCCGTCAACACCGACATTGAACTGTTGATGACTGAAACATGTTGCCTGGTCGGACGAGTCTCGTTTCAACTTGTATCGAGAGGATTATGTGTACGGGTATGGAGACAACCTCATGAATCCATGGACCCTGCATGTCAGCAGCGGACTCGTCGAGCTGGTGGGTGTTCTGTAATGGTGTGGGGCGTGCGCAGTTGGAATGATATGGGACCGCCGATACGTCTAGATACGACTCTGACAGGTGACACGTACGTAAGAATCCTGTCTGACCACCTGCATCCATTCATGTCAATTGTGCATTGTGACGGACTTGGGCAATTCCACCAGGACAATGCGACACCCCACACGTCCATAATTGCTACACAATGGCTCCAGGAACGCTCTTCTAACAAGGGAACCTCCCCATCGCACCCGCCTCAGATTTAGTTATAAGTTGGCACATTGGATAGGCCTTAAAAAACTGAACACAGATCAATAGAGAAAACAGGAAGAAGTTGTGTGGAACTACGAAAAAAATAAGCAAAATATACAAACTAAGTAGCCCATGCGCAAGATAGGCAACATCAAGGATAGTCTGAGCTCAGGAGCGCCGTGGACCCGTGGTTAGCGTGAGCTTGTACGGACGAGAGGTCCTTAGTTCAAGTCTTCCTTCAAGTGAAAAGTTAAATTTTTTATTTTCGGACAATTATTATCTGTCCGTCCGTGATTACCATTCCTCCAGGTTGTACACCTCTTGTGTAACCATTAGATGTGTTTGGTTTTCGGCAAGTGAAATACTTCGTGAAAATATTCTATGATTTTGCGAAGCAGCACAGGTACACAGAGGAGTATTGTTTACGTGATCGTGTGTCAATTATCAGAGTTCAGGCACTCACACGTAATCAACTTCGCTCTCCAAAATTCCAGGACATGTGCAGATTTGCTTGGACGTATGCAGGATTTGACGGTCTACACACGGTAAAATTTGAAAACGTTAAAAACATATGTTTTGACAGAGCACAGGGAAAACAGTGCGACTGTGAGACTGTTGCATTCATTTGTTGCAGTATATGTGACAAACTCTTATGTTTTCATCACTTTTTTGGGACTGGTTATCACATCCAGAAGAAAACCTAAATCGGGCAAGGTAGAAGAATCTTTTTACCCATTCGCCAAGTGTACAGGTTAGGTGGGTCGACAACATATTCCTGTCATGTGACGCACATGCCGTAACCAGTGTCGTATAGAATATATCAGACGTGTTTTCCTCTGGAGGAATCGGTTGACCTATGACCTTGCGATCAAATGTTTTCGGTTCCCATTGGAGAAGCACGTCCTTTCGTCTACTAATCGCACGGTTTTGCGGTGCGGTCGCAAAACACAGACACTAAACTTATTACAGTGAACAGAGACGTAAATGAACGAACGGACAGAGCATAACTTTGCGAAAATAAAGATAATAATCCTTTCACTCGAGTGAAGACTAGAACCAAGGACCTCTCGTTCCGCAACTGCTCACGCTAACCACGAGACCACGGCGCTCCTGAGCTCATACTCTCCTTGATGTTGCCTATCTTGCGCATGGACTACTCAGTTTGTATATTTTGCTCATTTTTTTCTTAGTTCCACACAACTTCTTCCTGTTTTCTCGATTGATCTGTGTTCAGTTTTTCAAGGCCTATCCACTGTGCCAACTTATAACTAAATCTGAGGGGGGTGCGATGGGGAGGTTCCCTTGTGAGTTTAAACACTTCTGCTGGCCACCAAACTCCCCAGACATGAACATTATTGAGCATATCTGGGATGCCTTGCAACGTGCTGTTCAGAAGAGACCTCCACCCCCTCGTACTCTTACGCATTTATTGACAGCCCTGCAGGATTCATGGTGTCAGTTCCCTACAACACTATTTTAGACATAAGTCGAGTGCATGAGCGTCGTATTGCGGCACTTCTGCGTGTTCACGGGTGCCCTACACGATATTAGGCAGGTTTTCCAGTTTCTCTGGCTCTTCAGTGTAATAGTGCCACCGATGGCGTAACATTCTGTAGTTACGTTGTTCTGAGCAGGACAAGTTATGGACTAGGAGATGTAAATCTGTAAATAAGTCACAGCGCATCATTGCAGTAAACGGGCTCGAAGTAGCTGAGCGAAAATCTTCAATTTTCGTCTCGTTGTCTAGAAAGACAAGGGCACTGCGTGTTGTTCCTGGAGAGGAAGGTGGGCCTCGCACTGCCGAGCTGGTGCAGCGCAGGGAAATCACCTGTTAGCACTACCTCGCAGCCTCGTGAGTTACAGCTCCAAGTTTCGACTCCCGACTCCGATAACTGGTCTGCTATCCTGTATCCAAATGATACCAACGTATGTGTGGTCGTTAATGATGATGATCTACTGGAACACTTTACAGATACATAAATTCTAATGGTCTGGGACGTGGCTTAGCGACAGAGTTGTTATCTCCTAGAAGGTTGTAAGAATCGTATTCGAATTTCGTATGAAAAAAATACTTCGCAAACAGTAGGAATATGGTATACCCAGCATAAAATTCACAGCATTCCTCAAGTTCCGATAAAAAGTCGAAGCATAAGGCACAGAAAACTACGTAACGAAGTGTGAACAAACATGTACCATAACGAGAACAAATACGATCCTTTCACGAAAAACGGATAATTTTGAGAGCGAAGAAGATTCGAGTGAAGGTAAGCGTACGTAAAGCATACCCACACTAGTATGATATATCGGCGACTACAAGTGGCTTTTGTTAAACATGTTGATGCTAGGGGAGAGCGCCGACGATGACACTGGCGCCTCCTACGCGACGCGCTTCTCAAGTGGCAGAAAGCCTGTCTGCAAGAATTTCTCCAGCCAGGAGAAGAATTAAGTGTCTTAAAGTAGCCTTGTCTGTTCCGGCGAGACGAGAATTTTTTGTTTGCCTGGCTGGCCTGGCTCGACGCGGTGGCTTCGCCGCCCTGGCTTTGCAATAAACAGTGGCAGCCAATTACCTGACGATATTGCACATGACAGCAAAAGTTACCTTGATTACAAGTAATACTTAATTATGGTCCAAAGCTGCGAAGTTAGGCCTCTTGGACAGGACAGTGACTTTTGTAACGGATTAATAAAGAGAAATCAGTATCTTGATTGTGTGTTTTCGGTTTTGCAGATATCATCAGATCCATGGAGAGCAGCAGCGATACGAAAGCGTGTAGTTGACATATACTGACATGTCGCTGCTCTACTCGTTAGATTTGATGGTGGCTGCAGAGCCAAAACCATTTATAAATTTTAATAAACCACTATATGGACAAGACATTTGTTTCTGTATGTCAAGTAAATAATTTGTACTACGATGTTCCTCAGGGAGCTGTTATGATGAACTTATTGTGCATTTACTTAGACCCTAACCTATTTTATCATGTTAAGCACTGTATTTTTCTCATTAAAGTACTGAAGGAAGTTACTGAGAAAAGGATGTTGCTTAAAACCGTGGAAGAAAGAACAGTAACTCGAAGTATACATTTAATGTGTCGTAATAGTTTCGTGAAGAATATTTTAAAGGATAAAAATTAAGAAAAATTTAAGAAGTAGAAGCAGGGCATCACTACTGCAGGTTAAGGCCCATAAAGTAATTCGTGAAATTAACTGACAAAAATTGCAAGAGGTAGAAAATTCGTCGACACGTAAATGATTCTCATTCCCCTTGACTAGTCAAAGATGGAATGAAATAGTACTGCCACACCGGCACTGTATGACACTAATAAGTTATGCAATCATCATTGTCAGATTAAAAATGTACTCTCTGGACTTGGCCCTATTTGAGATGATATACATTTATCTTTCTCCGACAAGACAGCAACCGATCACAGCCAGTAATAGGTGACTCTACAGGTAATGCGAAACTTGAACCGTTCCGCCGCTTGATATTTTGCCAGGACAGAAACAATGTACAGGTAGATCCTGTGGCATGTTATATAAAAAATTCTACTAGCAACGGGTATTCAACTTCTCATATTTGTGCCATAATAGCAAAATACCTATCGATCTACTAAAGAAATCCATAAGAGGCAAGTTGAGTAGAACTTATCCACAAAATGTCTGAAAATTCACTTGCCGCGGTGACATTCATTTGGCATTACTAACACCAACGATGTGTGTGTGTGTGTGTGTGTGTGTGTGTGTGTGTGTGTGTGTGTGTATGTGTGTGTGTGTGTCAGGCGACCCTCAGTGAACTCGCAAAATGCCAGCTAGTTCCACATATTTATTTCAATTGTGTAAATGAAAGACGTGATACATGTGCAGACTTTTTCAATATGTGGTGTCTGTTCCTTCTGACGTGCCCAAAAGAAAAGAGACAATTTTGATCCCGAAGTCATTATGAATCAGTGAAGACAAAAAGGAATTAATGACATTAGCTGCCAGTGGACATTTATTTAAATCGATGGGGAAAGTTGAAAATTTGCGTCGAACCGGTTTTCGAACCTGGGTGTCCTGCTTATGAGGCGCATCCGCTAATCAGTGCGCCATCTGCACACGGTGGTCATCGCAACTGGATGGACTTTTTCAATGGTTGCTGGTAAAGTTACGAATAGAAACAGGCCAATGTCCCGTACCAGAGTGAAAGAATGAAATAAACAAGAACAGCTCTGATGGCTCTGAGTCGGTCATTAATCAAATGTGGTTTGTTTGAAAACAATCTCATTTTCAACTACGAAGACAATATACATATCTTTATTCCAATGAAGGATTTCGGCCGTGTATGTGCATCTTTGGATCTGTTTTAAGCTATAAAGTAACTCCTCGAACGAAGAAGGTACCTCCGCAGGCTGCTTGGTGCTATAAGACCACAAAGTGAGACAATATTTCCAGTTAAATTAGAGATTTTGATCACAGACGAAAGCAAAAATGTTAAGGCATTAACGAAGAATTCAATATTTCCACTGAAATTTTACCTGAAGATTATGCCATAAACATTAAGCTACTTATTAGATCAGTTTATAAGAGACAATGATAAAAAGCCATCATATGATGATTACAGAACAGACGAGAGAAGATTCAAGCTTTAATTCCCACGGACAGGCCATAGTGGTTTGAGTCTTAGGAAAGTTGGCCAAAAATAGAAAAAAGCTTTAGATTTAAACGTAAATGGGTACAAATGGGTTACAGAGGTCGCTGAAAACGAATTTAATATTATAATTCCAAAATTCGACTAGCAGATCCAATATTCACTTCATCCAAAATTCTTTCGATTTTCATTTAAATTAGTATGTAATGGTTTTTGAGGTTGCTGAAAACGAATTCCATATTATAACTTCAAAATTAAACAGATAAATAACGATTATAACATTATAATCGCGAAATCAAAAACAGTTTATTATTATTTGATTTTTGTTTTGAAACTTGTAGAGGTACCAGCTTTGGACGAGCTATGTACACTTCAAAAAATATGTAAATAAGAAAACATCGTAAAAATCAGCCGCTCTCACTGTCGGAATAGTTATCACGTTCGAAATCGAAGTCAGTATCATTCTTATCAGAAATTTCCAGATAATTTTAATACTCATCATCAGGAAAAAGTAAAAGTTCTAAGGTGCCCATTGACAAATTTTCACTTTTCCTGTGTTTCAGTATTCCGAGGCTCGAAATAAGTGGCTCCCAAGGTATCAGGAGCCAATGGAATACATCTTCCATTGTATTTGTGCCTGAGCTTTTTCTGGAACATTCCTCACCATCTGTTTTGATATCTTTATTTCTGGCTTCCAGATCATCTTGTGATAACTGACGTATTGGTAATATTGCTGATTCTATAATCTGAACACCGTGCATTAATACTTTATGCAGTGTCGTAGATATGTAATACCAGAGAGACTTGAAAATATTTTCAAAATTTTTCGATGTTCACGTTATAGCTACATGGCGTGATCTGCAAGATTACATGAAATCGATGAATGGAATCTTCGTCCAGCCACAGATTTTCAGCAGACACTGACGACTTTTCAAAAACAACGAGCTGTATTGGTATCATTTGAGTCGTCGCATCCAACTTTTGGTCGATAAACAAGAGGCCCTAGTTGAGTTTGAAACTCCTTCTGAATTTTTTTTCTGCTGATTTCAAAACGATTTTTCTCTTTCGTTGATCGCGACTGCTATTTTTTATTTTCAATTTTATATCCAAGGTGAAGTAAATACTAAAAGCAACGAATCCATGCGTGTAACGTAGATCATCGGTAACGTAAACTGGAAACATTAATCGCTATATTTCTTACAAAATCGAAATTTGAAAATTGTTTTGACGTTGCTTCGCACAAGTAGCAATGCAAAGATGTAGATGTTACAGCGTTACAGACCTTTCCATCAATCATTGTGAAAAACATTTGAAAATGTTTTATTATTTCTTTTCTTTCCCCAACGGTTTGAAAAGGTCGTAGAAACGCAATATGGTCGTCGATATATTTCTTCTCGTTTAAATTGGACTTTACATTTTCATGTAAAAATTGTAGCATTATAGGTCTACCAAAACGAGGTGATAAAGACGGAGGGTTTTCCCACATAACTACTTCTTTTTGTAAGAGATTATCTGTGGATACTAGTTGCAATGGAACCAATGAAGTGATAAAAACATTAGCATCCGAATCACTTCCATTATTAAACTTTTATTTGTACTCACTGTGCCGGCAGGAGTGGCCGAGCGGTTCTAGGCACTACAGTCTGGAGCCGCTCGACCACTACAGTCGCAGGTTCGAATCCTGCCTCGGACATGGATGTATTTGATGTCCTTAGGTTAGTTAGGTTTAAATAGTTCTACGTTCTAGGGGGCTGATGACCTCAGAAGTTAAATCCCATAGTGCTCAGAGCCATTTTTTGTACTCACTGTGCCGCAAAGAGCTATCAGAACTTCATTATAGTATCAGCCTTGAAATTTTTAAAGTTTCTGTAGGTAACGTTTTCATAGCGTTCGTTTCAACATGCACAATTCTTTCTGATGTATGATTTAAGAATGCTTGTGCACTGACTTCCGCGCAAGTCTCAGTTATGTGTATATCTGATGGGTAACAGCTACCTTTGGCTTCTACTACTTTTTCGTAAGCCCGATAGATAAGAACATTGTAATTTTTCGTTGAATTTCTAATAAAAAAATTACTGATATTTAAATAATTTTCCTTCACTGACATCAGACAATGCACTGTCAGGTAATATTTTAATGACTAAGGCAGTTGCTGATAATTTTAGCGCTGCTCTGTATTAATTAATTCGTGATGGCGACTTTTTTATAATTTCTTTCCGTTACACTGACAGCAGTAGAGGTACCAGAAGAACGAAGGCTCATTCGAGAAGCCAACGATAATTCCAATTTGCTTACTGTGTTACGTAAATCATCGGATTTTCTTATTTTACTTCGATCATTTGCTTTCTCAAACTCCAAGGTTTTAAACATGTCTGAAACAGAAACTTTTGAAATTCTTCATCAGAAGATATATTTAGATATACCGAAACCGTGGTGAAGGATTTTAATAAATCTTTATCCTGCATCCTTGGTCGACTACGCTTCTTGGATCCCGTGGATTTTGATTTCGATGTACTAGTTGTCGCTGTACACGAATACGCAGGTATTCCGCTAGTCGTCCACACAATCTGTAGAGTACATAGTGGAATTATTGGGTGGAATTTGATCTTATTTTAAGTTTTTGCACTAGTTAGAATTAAATTTCGATTTTTATGTATTCAATTTTAATATTCACCTTAATAATCGCGTAAGAAGAAAGGCAGTCTTTTGAAAACGTTCAAGTGTTCTTTGAAACTGTTTCCACCTATGGATAACAACACTTTCAAAGACTGTCTATCCTCGCCAACCATTTGACAACAGTTTTTCATCTTTGTCGCAAAGTGTTGCTCTAAACATTTAAGATGCATGTCTAAGTCCGAGTTGAAATTGTTCTGTACGGCACAACCTCGAACAGTTCTCGACGACTCTAGATCATTTTATTAATATGCGAATCTAAAATGCAGACATAATGCAATGTAATTTTACTAACTGCTTTCTACTGTGAAAAATAGGAACTATTACAACTATTTCCTGCAAATCCCGCTGGAGTGCAGCCCTCTAGAGGGAAGATACTACACGTTTCCATATAACGAACACGCTTCCATATTTGCAACATAATCTCCATTCGAATTATTAGTTACACAAATGATAAAAATTCAGTGGTTCATTAAAGTAAGACACCCGTTATATATATTAAAATTATAAAAAAGGCAACAGTGGTCGTAGCGGTCGATCCCAGACTGTCCAAATAAATGCCCAGCGTCTCTAGGCGTCGTTTATTTGCAACCTCAGAAGTACAGGGGCGGAGACGGGCAGAATTTTCTTTTAACATTTTATTACAAAACATTATAAGCTACATGTCCCATGTGAGAAATTTCTAAATAACGCCAAATACATAGCTTTTTTGTTAATTTTCGGTAAAAATTTTTGCAAGGAAAACCATTATATAAACACATTTTGACATTGATTTATAACACACAGCAGTGTAAATTAATGAAAACATTATATACGCTAATATTCTACGTACCTTCCTTAATACCCTTCATCAAACAGAACAGAAATAGGACGCTCGAGTAAAAAGTTGCACGCGCTTTCTATAACAGTGATATTTCGGAGCTCCTATACGTCGTTAACGCTATGCCGAGAACAGTTAACTTCGAACTAACATAGCGTCTCAGATATCAAAGATATCCCACTTTCCTTTCGTAGCAACATGCACCAAAGTCTCCTCTACAAGACTCTACAGTAGTCAACTTATTCGGTGACTATCACTTTTTTCGATTTTTGGACACATTTTTTTCCACATCCAGGCCACTGTACTTAGCATTGAGTCGTGCTGGAATCCTCCCGTGCTATCTCGCTCGCTGCTCATAACAAATACCAAGGCTTCCTGTTTTTTTGTTACTTCTTATAAATTTGGCATCACGAGGATTTCTGGGCAGTCTTTAAAAATGGAAGTTCGAATCAAATGTATTCTACGAATTACTTCGTCATGTGTTTAGAGGACACAGCACATTAGATTATACTCCAGTGTATTCTGTTAACTGCCTGACAACAAACTCTGAAGATCATGAAAACGGCAACGGCTAGAATGAACTACCTTCAAGCTCGGA
Organism: Schistocerca cancellata; assembly: GCF_023864275.1. NCBI lineage: Eukaryota > Metazoa > Arthropoda > Insecta > Orthoptera > Acrididae > Schistocerca > Schistocerca cancellata. The sequence goes on from NC_064629.1 coordinate 303,062,266, forward strand.
AGTTGAATAGAACAGTGGACAAATAGTAAGACAGCAATGAGACGGCGCACACGTATGTTAAGCACCACCCTCTGTTGAGTCCGGCAAGGTCAGCGACACACCGAGCTCGGTCAATGAAGAGTCGTCAAACGAAGTAAAAACATAAAAGTGCCAGTGCGCATCGTCGGCTTCAAACAGCGTGTATCAGCATATGAGTGAGTTCAGACAGAGTTGAGTAGTCAATCTCTGGGAAATGTATTAGACATACCGCAACATTTTCGTTCGTAAAGTTGCTGCGACAGTGTTACGGGTGCGAAATCAGTGAGTAGAAAACGGTCACACGCAGTTTCGAACGGGGACTGGATCATGCAAGGAGACCACAGTACAACAGTAATGGACTGTACAGCTTCGTCCACAGTTGTTGCCCGATGATACCGCTCTGTAACGAGTGTACACCGACCTGCGTCGACGGTCGAAAGCCGTTGTTACAATCTTCACTGGTGAAACAGATGTCAACATGTTGGCTTGCATTACACGGAAACCACAAACATTTAAGCTGCAATGGACAAACGAACACCATCGCTAGCGTACTGAGTGGCAAAATGTTATGTTTTTGGGCAGTTTCTGCTTCAATCTGTCCTTCAGTGATGGTCGGATACGCGTTACAGGTGTTGTGACTGCAGTCAGGCATCCTGAATTGTAGAGCCTTAGAGCCGACAAACATAAAATGGAATGGTGAGGGATGCTATTGGATTCAACCTGCAGTTCCAAATCCTGCATATAAAGGAATAGCTAATCAACAGTTACAAAAAATAAATAAATAAAATAAAATTAGCGTTTAACATCTCAACGACATCGAGGTTATTAGAGACGGAGAACGCAAGAGAAGTCGGCCGTACCCTTTCAAAGGAACTATCCTGGAATTTGCCTTAAGCTGTTTAGGGAAATCACGGAAAACCTAAATCAGAATGACTGGACGGGGATTCGAACAGGCGTCCTCCCGAATGCGAGTCCAATGTGCTAGTCACCACTCTACATCGCTCGGTCCCCATTGAACATGTCTGGTATATGAATGGTTCGTAATTTTCTCTTCGCAGTCACAGTATCTACTGTTATGTTCGGGGGACACGTGCAAACCACTTGGACAGCGACTCATGAGCAACATATCGAGATCCTCTTTGATTACATTTCCAACCATTCCAGTAGTAGTGGTTCCACATCGTATGTAATTCTCAGTCATTTGTGTATTACCGTTCATTTACTTTGTCGAATATAATTAACTTCTGTACGTGAATCCTTTGTGATGCAGTTTTTACTATCTTCAACGTATTTAGAGGAAACACATGTCCTAGGGCAGACACGACCTCCATGTACGAAGCAACAACGGTAACCAGACACAGAGATACCGCCATATGTATAATGCAGATGGCATTGACGTCGTCTCGGTACGTTAAGCCCGAATTTCATGACAGTGGACGCAGTCCCCAGTCCGGCCATCCGGACTTAAGTTCCTGTGATTTCCCAAAATCGCTAATTCCTTTTAAAAGAACAGAACCGATTTCCTTTCCATCTTTCCCCAGTCGGAGATCCTGCTCCGTCTCTAATGATGGGACATAAAGTCCTAATATTCATTGTTTCTGCTTGTCGATTCTTCTTTCACTCTGGCTCGCTAAGGCCTGATAATATTGCAGGTAAAGCAGTCCTAAGAGAAATGTTGCGAATTTCCAGATATGTGACTGGAAATATGATAATAGCTGAGAATTCAATAAAAAAAGACCTTTAGTTTCATCAACTGTACAATAACAACATTTTAACGACAAATTCTCTTCATATGTTACAATTCACAGTTTTCTGCGACTACAGATTCAGTTTCAGATGATAAGAGTTTACTAACTTACAAATTACATTTGGTTTCATCAACTTCGATCTCTAACTGCGTTAAAAACACGTCCACATATAATGCAATACACTTATAAGTTCTTGTAGTAGCATTTAGCCGTAGACGATACCGCAATTCCATCGAAACAAAAATATTCATGTATTTCACAAATAGCGGTAAAATTTCACAGAGATGGCCAATCGAAAACACGCTTGCTTTCGAAACGGCACGACAATGGCTGTAAATCTCGTTTTGCGTTCGTAATTTAAATGTTGCCTAACGAAGTAGGAATATACCGTTATTGACGTACAAGCGAATGAAGCTAGATTCTTTCTTTAACAGCTGTGAAAAGTTAGCCACGGCTTCGAGTCGATCGGAAGTTAAGCTCGAAAACCAAAAACAAAAAGAACTTTAATATAAAAGACGTCTGCTTTCTAGGAATCGAACAAGAAACTAGCAATCAGCTGATCATGCAGAACACTAAAGAAGTTGATCTGTTGCATAAATTGTATGGAAAAGGCTAACATTTGTGTAAACTTTTGAAATTTCCGTCTCAACTTGCCAATTTTTGTCCTGCATAACGCTCTTTGTAATTTCGTACACAGAGACTTAGCGGTTAGCGCCAAGGCGTTCGTTTAGTGATCGGTTAATCTTTGAGTTTAAATGTAATGGGTACGGATGGTTAAAGAACCGTTATTCAAGCTTTCGCCACTGCAAAATATACCTCACTTGTAAGAAGTATTTGTATGTTGGGAAATCTCTAACTTAGATAACATGAAATGATGAAAGGTGTATCGCAGGTATAACCAATGACAGTATCTTGTGAATGCCAAACCATGGGCAGTGAATTTCTTCTTACAACCCAGAGACATTCGACTTCCAAACTGTATGTTCCTGAATAATGACCACGGCATGGAGATGCCACATTGCATGATGAAATCGTAAGGAATGTTACCTAAGAAAAGAAAGTGGCGGTAGTCTACATGACTCGGCGATGCGAAATCTTAGTCTTCCAGGAAAATCTACCTTTTTTGCATTAAGACTCTGTGATTCCGTTCACAAAACTCTGTCTCTTTTTCTTGATGTGGGGATTTCCTGCCACCGTATATAATTACTGTGTTGGAACAAGATCTTAAAAACAGAAGTAGTAGGCTAGAAATGGGTAGAAAAGTATTTACTAGAGAAGAGAAAAAGGTCTTTTATTTGTGACAACTAAAACACAAGCGGAAGACAAGCGACTAAAGAAGGGGATAACTGGCCATTGCAGTACTGAAAGACCCATTCCAGCAAATCGAGAGAAATCTGAATAACGACGGTCTTACGATGATTGGAAATACACACCCTTTATTGTTTGAATCATAGATTAAAAGAATTTTACAGTAAGATAAAATAGATACAGCGAAATCCGACAACGTGTCTGAAGATATATGGAGCTGCCAACAGCAATGATGCTCATATCAACATACGATAAACCACGACAGACTTCCATGAGAAGTTTATTTATACCAGGCCAAAGGAAGACGAAATATCGGCAGACCTCCGGTGAAATGGAATCAGTTGTCACATTTGCTTCGATACGGGACTTCACCTAGCCTTGTAAAGAAGGAGAATACCCTTGATTCTATGCCACGGAAAAGATCAGGCGTAAAAACCGAATAGTATCTTTTGATAAAAACCTTTTGGCATTAGATGTATCCGACAGAAATATATCCCGCTGGCTGCGGTAGCAAAATCTTGATATAACGTCAATAAGTTTAGTTTAAATTGAAACTGTGGGAGGATGTTCTGAGTACAGCAACAGAGCGGGAGAGACAGCGCTCCGTAGATGTGGCCAGACCGTTGTGTCGCGGCCGAGGTTATCTGCTGACGGCGCCACAGCGTATCTACTGCGCAACCCTGGCCCATTGTCGAGCAATCCCCAACTGACCAGCAATTTCTGTGGTATCCTCTCTCTCTATACATCGTTTGTTTAATTGGGTTTGGTGCAGATAATTTTGAATTCCTAATAGTAGAAGAAAGAAAACTGCGTTTATCGCTTAGGTAAAGAGAAGAGGAGTGCAGAGTCTACTACTCGGTATGATTATGCGATGTCACCTACATTTGTGACCTAGTATAATATTCCGATAGAAACACAGTTATATAAAGTAACACGATTAAACAGTGTGACAGGATACAAGTATACGCTTAGTGGCCTCATATCCATACTATTTTAGTGTTAAGACACACTTCGAAACAGCCTTGCCAAGGTTCTCGCTGCTCCCCCCGTCGGAGGTTCGAGTCCTCCCTCGGGCATGGATGTGTGTGTTGTCCTTAGCGTAAGTTCGTTTAAGTTAGATTAAGTAGTGTGTAAGCCTAGGGACCGATGACCTCAGCAGTTTGGTCCCATAGGAATTTACCACCACGCTTCGAAACACATTAACGATGAATATCGTATCTGCCCACCACGGACGTTTTGTGACATATTTTGCCGATCTAATGCAGTATTACAGAGAAACGTAATGTCCAACGAGGTGTACAGCGGAGACCGTTATAACATTACTGTGGAGCCACGTCCATGATTCTAACCTGGATCCAACACAAAGTTATCATGCGCTAGAAACGTTCATTCCAGGGCGCACATTTCGCTACATAGTGAAATGAACGAGTCCATTCTGAACTCAGAGTGTGGAATCCTGTTGCTCGTAAATATAATTTGGAGCTTTTCAACAATACACCTCGAATTCACTCAGTAGGAGCATGTCAACGTTCCTCGAATTCAGTGGTTACGTACAAAAAGAGATGGCCCTCCACTGAGGTTTTGTTTCCTTCTTCAGTGGATCCCAGCTCTGACAATGCCACTTGTAAGCATGATTTTCATTTCTCGTTAGCTAATTGGTGCAGATCATCGAAAAAGAGTACCGGCATTATAAAATGGTTTTACGCTTATTGTTAAACACATACTTACATATAATTTTTACTACAATATTATTTAATGCATGTCACGATGGTAGTCAGTTCCTGTCCATGTATTGTCAAGCACCTCTGAAGCTATCGTTGCTATTGCAGCTATAATTCAGTTATTAGAAGCCTTATGTCGATAACATTTCACTATAAACGAATTTATTAATATATGTCCCAGTAGAAGCCGTCTACAGGTGTAAAATTAGAGCTTCGTGAAGGTCACGGAGTCCACAGGATTGGGATACACAATCGAATCTATAAATTTAAGAACTTCTCATTCAAGGCTACAAGCCTAGATGACGAAAAATCTGGAGGAACTCTGTCCTGAACTAACAAAATATAATCTACAGTTATAGCTCCCACACTTTCAGTTTGCAGGAAAACAAATTTTCAGCACATTGAGACAAAGGTCTCCTTTTACGGTGTTCTCTGTGAAGAAGAAAAGCCCAGAAACGCGATCGTGTAACAGGACACACGAAACATGCATGTCTGGGAACCAGACAAACTGCGATTATGTTGCACGGTCCACATCTCGAGGCGTAGTTAACTTGCAGGGAAGAAACCGCCGCTGAACTATTTTTGACGCATTCTAGCAAAGCAGTCTAGTACGTGGAGAGGAAATTTTACATTAAAAAACTCCATTTCAACGTAAAAATTGATTCAATAAGTTCAAGGCTTCATGATGTAATAAGATTGCGAAATTAAGGCATTATTTCTCGCGGATACAGTATTTATTATTGAACGAAATATGATGAACGCATCACCCATCACATCAGAAATTAGATTTGAACCTATCAACGATAGGTTAAAGAGACAGATCCGACAGCCACCACGGTGGACACAAAATCGCGACGTCGCGTGTTGAGATATCTTCCCAGCCAGGCAGTGTCCTCCCTGATAGCACAAGTGGCAAGGCCATTTGAGCCTACGGAGCATCCGACATCTAACACACTTTTTATAGCACAAGCAAGATAACTAAACAACCACAATCCCCTCCATTCTATAGGAATTATAAACGAAATATAAACTTTGTAAAAACCACAATCACAGTCGTAATATATTGGACAATATTCTGTCATTATGTAGTATAGAATTTAGCGCAACAAGATTATTTTGCTTGTCAGTGATCTGCAGTGAGGTAGCGCACTGGTTAAGGCTTTGGGGGCCATATTATACTACGTTACTATTTATACCAATATATATCATATACTGAAGTCTGTCGCCACGTTTCTTTCTGTATATGAAGGCTGATGTCGGGATCTACTGTAGGAATTTTGACATGGTTTTCACTAATACATAGACTGGGTCACGAGGAAGGTTTCTATACATAATTCATAATTTTGGTAATGGCGAGTGTTAAGTATGGAACATGCTTACGTAGCCTTAAAACTGTGGAAAAATATAGCCAAGGACTCGTATTACGAGATACACTAGAAAGGGGAACTGTAAACACTGCCTCCTGAAACAAAACTCTTACATCGTGGCAACCTCTTCAATTCTGCTCCACTACCTTCCTTGTTTCACCTCCATGCGCAGTTCTTTAGTCATGATATTCCACATCCTTCCATGGGTTTGGAACACTTCTCAGGACATATCACGGTCGATTTTCCGACATGAATCTTCTTCCGTCATTGGTATTAGACGTTGTAAGAATCGTATATGTAGGAGGCAACTACGGAATAGTTAAAACAGTTTACAGGCGCCTTAGAACTCGCAAGTGATACGATCCTACTGAATCTTGTAGTAAGTCGCAAGTCATGACATAAGCCAGTCCGATGGAAGCTAAGCCTAGGTCAGCTACAAACTTTGCTAGAGTAGGAACACTGAAGCGAATCGCTACTAAAATTCGGCGCTACTAAATTATCATCATTGGTTAAATCCAGCAGCAGGCCGTCTTTAGTCGGTCGTTTAAACCTCAAAGCCAGGTGGTGTGATTGAAGTCTCCCAGAATCACATTAGTGTCGTCCATTTTGTACAACATTTTTTTGTCCGTCTCTACATGCAAGGAGAAGCTGTGTAGCTTTATAAAAAATGATTCCTTCAGTGCCACATGTTTGATGTTATCATTTGCCTCTCTCTCTGTTAATTCAAAAATGTGTGTGAAATCTTACGGGACTTAACTGCTGACGTCATCAGTCCCTAAGCTTACACACTACTTAACCTACATTATCCAAAGGACAAACACACACACCCATGCCCGAGGGAGGACTCGAACCTCCTCGGGGACTAGCCGCACAGTCCATGATTGCAGCGCCTAAGACCGCTCAGCTAATCCTTCGCGGCTCTCTGTTAATAATTTACATCGTTGCGGACCCAGATCGTCACACCACTATAGATGTCCTCTGTATTTCTGTATCAGCTCGTATGATGTGATAATAGGGAAAGGTGGCATTCGCGGTGGCCATGCGGTTCTAGGCGCTGCAGTCCGGAACCGCGCGACTGCTACGGTCGCAGGTTCGAATCCTGCCTCGGGCATGGAAGTGTGTGATGTCCTTAAGTTAGTTAGGTTTAAGTAGTTCTAAGTTCTAGGGGACTGATGACCTCAGATGTTAAGTCCCATAGTGCTCAGAGCCATTTGAACCAAAGGTGGCATTTTTGTCAAGAACTACCCACGCTTCCTCTAGCACACTATATCGGTTCTTTGCGCTCCGTTTAGTAGGACCTGCAGTGCTTCATACTGACCTAGTGTTCCACTAAATTATATATACGTAGTATTAACAAGTTTGCAGTTGCATCAATAAACATTTTCAGAGAAATTTCTTTCTTCACTGACTTCAAAATGGTTCAAATGGCTCTGAGCACTATGGGACTTAACATCTGAGGTCATCAGTCCCCTAGAACTTAGAACTACTTAAACCTAACTAACCTGAGGACATCACACACATCCATGCCCGAGGCAGGATTCGAACCTGCGACCGTAGCGGTCGCACGGTTCCAGACTGAAGCGCCTAGAACCGCTCGGTCAATCCGGCCGGCTTGACTTCAAGAAGCCTAATGCATCAATGAGGTCTCCTACTTGTTTAGATTCACTTTTACAAGTTATAAATTCAACTAGTTCCTCTACACAATCCAGTCACATGAACGCGACCACCTGTTGAAAGCCTGAATGATTAACTTTTGCAGCGAGGACGAACAGGAAGAGAGTTAATGAGTTGTAGAGCCATGACGACTCCAGAATCGCGGCCATCTGCGCTAGTTTCTCGGTTGAGAATCCATGGCGCTAATAGCCCGAGTAGGTAATCCCATAGCTTCTCGGTTGCGTTTAAGGCTGGAGAGCTTGGTGGCCAGGGAAGTACAGGAATCTCATCCTGGTGCTCTTCGAACGACGCACGTACACTGCGACTTGTGTGGCATGTTGCATTGTCCTGCTGGTAGATGCCGTTGTGCCGATAAAGAAACTAATTTCATGTGCGGGTGGACATGTATCCAGTGGAAAGAAGCACACCTGTGCTATCTGTTGTGCCTTCCAGAATGACGAGTTCGCCCAAGGAATGCCACGGAAACATTCCGTAGACCATAACGCTCCCACCTCCAGCCTGGAACATTCCGAATATTATTGCAGAGCCGTACACGCAAGCGTCCATCTGTCCGACGGAGCATAAAACGTGATTCATCTGAAAATGCCTTCTGTCGCCTCTCAGTCGACGTTCAGCTACGGTACTGACGTGAAAATTCTAGCCTGTATCGCCGATGGACAGCAGTCAGCATGGGTGCATTAACCAGGCATCTGCTGCGGAGGCCCATACACACCATCTCTCTGTGAACGTAAAACAATAAACTGGTAGCCGAAATCGCAGGAATTCTTTTTATTCCATGATTACCGGTTTCGACGAAACTAAAGCCGCCATCATCAGATCTAGGGAGGGCAGAAAACACTACAAAAGTGGGCTTGGATTTCACTGATATAGCACGTATACATACCTTAGGACACATACAGGTTACGACATCGAGGCAAACAGTAGTGATATTAATAGTTGCCTACAACACGCAGGTCTTACAAAATTGTCGTAAGTAGCACATAGGCGTCCAAGAGAGATGACATTATAAATATTAAGTGTCTCCATCACATACAAGAGCAAGCTAGGTACTACCGCAACTCCGGTTCTGTTCTTACACTACAGGCCGCGTCGCGAGGAGGCTCAAGCAGAAGAGGCGCCAGTGAATGCCACGGCTCGCGTCATAACAGGCTCTGCGTGTGTGGTAACACTTCGTCATTAGGGCTTGTACATAATTCTAGAAATTACTGTATCACGTAAACATACACAAAACTTATGAAAGTTGCAGACCTACACAACTGTACATCTGCCTGGTCACATATACGACATATCGAAAAGCAAATGCAAATTTCATGAGAACAGCGGAATTACAAAATGTACATCTGTCTGGTCCTATACGTAATAAGATACGATCATACATAGATATGACCGGAAAAATTTGCGCTCATACGCAGGGTGCGTTTTATTGGTATTTTTATATATGACCAGACGGATATGCACTGTGTAACCCTGTAATGTTCTTAAAATTTGTATATACTCTCGGTAGATTTTATATATGACCAGACTGATGTGCTGTGTATAACCCTGCAGATCCCATAAAATATCTATGTATGATCGTATCTTATTACGTATAGGATCAGAGAGACGCAAATTTTGTAATTCCGCAGTTCTCATGAAATTCGCATTTGCTTTTCGATATGTTGTATATGTGGCCAGCCAGATGTACAATTGTGTAGGTCTGCAACTTTCATAAGTTTTGTGTATGTTTACGTAATACAGTAATTTCTAGAATTATGTACAAGCCCTAATGACGAAGTGTTACCACACACGCAGAGCCTGTTATGACGCGAGCCGTGATATTCACTGGCGCCTCTTCTGCTTGCGCCTTCTCGCGACGCGGCCTGTAGTGTAAGAACAGAGCCGGAGGTGCGGTAGTACCTAGCTTGCGCTTGTATGTGATGGAGAAACTTAACATTTATAATGTCATGTCTCTTGGACGCCTATGTGCTACTTATGACAATTTTGTAAGACCTGCGAGTTATAGGCAACTATTAATATCACCACTGTTTGCCTTGATGTTGTAACCTCTATGTGTCATTAGGTATGTAACTAAATTTATATGTATACATAAGTGGAATCCAAGCCCACTGTTATAGTGTTTTTTGTCCTCCATATATCCGATGATGGCGGCTTTAGTTTCGCCGAAACCGGTAATCATGGAATAAAAAGAATTCCTGCGATCTTGGCTACCAGTATATTGTTTTACAAGCACCTAGATCGCTCCCACATGAGCGCAATGTCCTCCTACAAAATTTCTGTGAACGGTCGTTTGAGGAGACAGTGTTGATAGCCCCTTGGTTCATCTGGGCGGTCAGTTTTTCAACAGTTGCACGTCTATTCGTTCGTACACGTCCCTGCAGCCGTCGTTCACTTCTGTCGTCTGTCGCCCAAGATGCACCACAGTTGCCTCGTCGTCGCTTCTGGACAGCGCCATTTTGCTGTACAAGGTATACTTTGACCACGGTAGCACGCGAACAGTCTAAAAACTTAGCCGTTAGGGAAATGTTCCACCCTTCACTCGAAAGCCAATGATAATGCCGTTTTGCATGTCAGATAAATCGCTCCGTTTCCGGATTGCCACAATGACTGCACTGTCTTCCGCGTTCCCCCGTACGCATTATAGCCGGCCGCTGTGTCCGAACGGTTTTACGCGCTTCAATCCGGAACCGCGCTGCTGCTACGGTCGCAGGTTCGAATGCTGCCTCGGCCATGGATGTGTGTGATGTCCTTAGGTTAGTTAGGTTTAAGTAGTTCTAAGTCTAGGGAACTGATGACCTCAGATGTTCAGTCCCATAGTGCTTAGAGCCATTTGAACCATACGCATTATATACCCTCCACTGCTGATGTTGCCACCTGCCGTCTGTGAGTGGTTATTGCACGTTGATGTCGACTACTGTCCGTTGTCACATTAACGTGAATGGACCGTGTACAAAGCTATTGTCTCTCCCAGTGCCCTCTCTTTGTGTAATTTATAACTAGTACGGATTGGTTCCTAGTGGACTTTGTGGTAGCTTCCTAGAAACTCTCACGCAGTGGTGTAATGTGTCTACAACTACATTTACATAGATTCCGTGAGCCATGGTAAGGTGAGTGGTGGAGGGTACCCGGTACCACTACTAGTCATTTCCTTTTCTGTTCCACTCGCAAATAGAGTGAGGGAAAAACGATTGTCTATATGCCTCCTTACAAGTCCTAATTTCTCTTATCTTATCGTCGTGGTCCTTACGCGAAGTGTATATTGGCGGCAGTAGATACTTTCTGCAGTCCGCTTCAAATGCCGGTTCTCTCAGTTTTCTCAATAGTGATCAGGATCTCCGCAACACTTGCGTGTTGATCGAACCAACTGGTAACAAGTCTAGAAGCCCGCCTCTGAATTGATTCAGCGTCTTCCTTCAATCCGACCTGGTCGGAATCCCAAACACTCGAGCAGTACTCAATAAAGGGCCACATTAGTGCTCTATATGTGGTCTCCTTTACAGATGAACCACAATTTCCTAAAGTGCTCCCAATAAACCAAAGTCGACCGTTCGTCTTTTCTAAGACAGTCCTTACTTGCTAGTTCCATTTCATATCGCTTTGCAACGTTATACATAAATGCAAGCAGCACACTACGAGAATTACGGGATTGTTTTTCCCACTCATCTGCATTAACATCTTTGTACATTTATAGCTTGCTGTCGGTCATCACACCAACTAGAAATTTTGTCTAAGTCATCTTGTATCCTCCCACAGTTACTCAAACGACCACACAATCCCGTCCACCACAGCATCATCAACAAATGACCATAGATTGCTGCTCACCCTGTCCGTCAGATCATTTATGTATATAGAGAATATAGCAATCCTATCACACTCCCCTGGCGCACTCCTGACAATACATTCACCTGTGTATTCGTGTATATTTATTTCTATAGTTTTGTGTGCTGTCTGATTACGATAGATTTGTGACGCACTCGGGCCCCTCCTTGAGAGGTGGCAGTCCATTATCGACAGACATCTCTCATTTTTATTTTTATTCACGAGGTTGTTGTACAGGTTTCGTTTAATTTTCTATTTCGTTCGATACATCAACTTTAATGGTCACATGATGAATCTAATGTGAATTTAGAATGACGACGACTTCTTATTTTCCTTTCTCCTTCTACCATCAGATTTACTACAGCCATTACCTTCATGTTATTCACATCTTAACTCTGCTCTGCGGAATCAAAATACAGGACAGAGGTCGACAGGCAAGCGTCTCGGGAAGTCCTTAAAGTGCTCACCGCTATGTTGAGATAAACCACCCTTCGAAGTGGTTAACGCTTACCATCTTACAGTGGTCTGCAAGCTCGGAGACCAACAGAGTTTCGTCCCGCGGGGGAAACACAGCTTGATAGCTGGACATACCATTAGCCAGGAACTGTTTCTGTTGGGCTGAGAAGGGGGTTTCTGGGAGACACTATAACATATTTCAAAACATTTCTTGGGAACCACATCGCAAATTTTTCGATTGCTACTTGCTCATCTGTTTTGGCGTACTCGGGCAATCAGTAACGCGCGAGAACGAAGTTTCGGGGCTTTCTCCACTCGTACTAGCCTGGCGATTGGCCGGCTCAGATTTTACAAACTTGGCGTGAGCAAAATTTTACTCTTATGATTCTGTTATTGGAGGAACAATAGAGCCATGCCCTGCGATTGGCTGTAGTGGCACAGAGAGAGCGTCTCAAGTTAAGGAGGGAAGTTAATGGAGATTGGAAAATACATTTTTGGTTCAGACTTCATTTCAGATAACAGTCTCTTGTTCTACTGTTGTAACAGTCAACACTCCTTGGTCTGGAGCTTGCGCCTCTCTTGCGCTGGGTTCCGAGTTCTGTGACTTAGCTGAATTTCGTGGAGGCATGGTGCACATCAGCCCTGCTGCCAAGAGCATTACGCGAGTGTTAAGCAAGACAGCAGTGCGATTGTAGAAATAGCGCTGATCGTTCTAATAGCTTCGTTTGTTAAGTAGGCAGACTTCACTTTGTCACTCATCTCAGATGTGTGAGAAGAAGGGGCATCATTCACACAAGTTACCACATCCTTCTTTCGTTGGGTAATTATTCACGTGATCACTCACGTTGTCGTGTAGTTTAGATGCAACTCGCGATCTTTCAGTTATGTTTCGTAGGACTCTTTCGGTTTGTCGGTTCTAATTTATTTAGGTTTGTTCTCTGATTTTCGCCTTGTTTTCATTGTATTTTTACTGTGTTTTTCATTTTGTTTTTATACCTTTCTCATTGCCCGTTTTTGTAAATTCATGTGGAGTTTTATGTTTCATCGGTCACCTTCAGTGAACTAATGGAATTTTCCAATAATATCTCGCTTGTGACGACGCAAGTGCTATCCTTTTTATTTTAAGATCAGTTCTATCCAAACTGTTATTTTCAATGGTCATTTATTTTGGTTCAAAGTCAACAACCGAACATTTTAAAAGATCAACCTCTTTTATTTAGTAGCTAGAAGTTTCACCTTCGAAGATATTAGTAAAGAGTTGTCTCAGCCACAAGCAGACGTGGTATGGCCAAAGTAAATGTAGTAGTGTAGGGGTGCATCCAACGCATGAACAGTGTGCAACTGCGCATTAGCCATCAACTTCGTGTGGACGTTCTGCTTCACTAGATCCGGGGTGACAGGGGTTGGCACAAGTTCCCTTGTCCGTCCGCGAGTTACCTCGTCGGTAAGCTGATGTGTGTTAGGTCTCAGCCTGCGTCTGATACAGTTTGCACCATTCATTTACACCCACACGATCCGGCTTCTCGTATCCCGTTCCTGTTCTGGCTGTTAACGGTGGATTCATTTTGCCTTGATAAGTGAAGACATCCCTTTCGTAGCTCCAACGAGCAAACTTATTGTAAATATAGATGCGTAGTTAATTGGAAGTGTAACGATATTGGCGTCAGATATTTTATTCCAATAGGTCCAGTGCTTCTTTACTTGAACACAAAATCACTGGTCTCGTTGCCGTTTTGATTGTTGCGTAGTGTAGTTTGTCAGAGTAAATGCAATTTATCTCATTTGATACATACATTACAGTGACCGTTGCTACATATGTAACATAGAATTTTGTCTACCTAAATGACTATAATGTAACAGTTATGCACATAAGCAGTGCATAAGTGTTCAAGGTCCACCAATTATTATCATAAATGTCCACTTAGTGCGCTAATACACACCCATCAAAGTTAGAATTATTCCTCAAGGTAACTCTAGTCATTTTCTTCATTTCTAATACTTCGGTTGACGAGTCGTAAGATATAGCCTGTGTGCAGGCAGATCCAGACACAATCTTTTTGTGTAGTAGGTCGTAAGGTAATATGCTTCTACAAGGGCCAGTCAAATGAAAACGAGAAAAATGGGAAACAGTAAGTAAATTGTTCATTATTTCAAGAGTAACTGCCATAACTGTTAAAACATTTATGTCACTTTGAGAGAAAGCGGTCAATGCCTTCACGGAAAAATATTTGTGGTTGTCTAGAGAACCATGCATGGTTGTACCCACGCTTGCATCTCTTCGTCTGAAGCAAATGGACGGCCACGAATGTATTTCTTCAGGTCTCTAAAAATATGGAAATCTCACGAGGAGAAATCGGAACTGTGTAGAGGATGTCTAGATGCTTCCCAGTGACACTTTTGCAGCATGAGCCCACCATGTTGCCAATGTTGTTTCGAGTACGCTGCAGAAGTTCCTCTGGGAAGCGATTTCCATATTTTTAGAGACCTGAAGTAACTCATTCGTGGCCGTCGATTTGCTTCGGGCGAGGAGGTGTACGCCTGGGTACAATCATGGTTCCGAAGGCTACCGCAAAAATTTTTGCATGAAGGCACTGACCGTCTTTACTCATAATGCAATAAATGTAGTAACAGTTATTGTGGTCAGTATTTAACGTCATATCTCCTGAACTACATGTCGTACAATGGCATTTTTGGAAGGCATAATTATGTAAAAATTTTCGTTAAAATACCAATAGTGTAGAGCAACGGGTATGTAATGTAAAATGTAAAGGGCATTAAACAGTAAAATTATAAAATGACTGAGGGGATTGATAGCGGGGAAAGAATGAAAGGTATGGGGGAGGGAAGGGTAGTGGCAGGCGTGCTACAGTTCTAATAAGAGAGGGACTTATACTAAAATAACAAAAAGTCAGTTATGTAAAAGCCCTCTGTTAAAATACCAGACGCGTCAACCAGTGGGTTGTATGAAACTGTAAAAGTTGATAAAACAGTAGATTATAAAAGTGGAAATAAATTAGCTAAAACTGAATTGGTACTAAACGTATGAAACATGGAAAGTATAAAACTATTAGGTCTTATCCTGAAAGTATAAAAAATAAAACTGTATAAACTTATTTGTTAAAATATTAACACATAGGCCTAGAACACTGGATGAATAAACAGTGAAAGGCTAAAGCTCTTGAAATTACAGTAGTGGAATTATGTAAAGGAACTAGAAATGGGTGAAGTGTCATTAAATATTAAATATTTTAAAAAATCATTGAAATTATAAAACGGTAAAAAGTATAAAACAATAAATTATGAAAGTGAAACTATGTGCAGCAACTTAAGTTGCAGGGAACATGGCGTGACTGTTATGGATAATTGCATTTGCTTCTAGTTGGTGGCGTTGTATGGTGTGCAGTTTTGCAGTATGTACGGTAGACAGTCTGCACGCCCGCCGAAAAATTGTGCAACTGAGGCTCAACAATAAATGAAAAAACAAATACTGCCCGAACAGGCGTTGAAGCACCGACCGGCCGCCGTGACTTCCTCACGCCTTAGGCGTCACCGGATGCGGATACGGAAAGGCATGTGGGTAGCACACCGCTCTCCCGGGCGTTGTCAGTTTTCGTGACTGGTGCCACTACATCTCAGTCAAGCATCTCGTCAATTAGCCTCATAAGGCTGAATGCATCCCGCTTTCTTACAGCACTCGGCAGACCCAGACGGTAATCAATCCAAGTGCTAGGCAAGCCCGACAGCGCTTAACTTTGGTCATCAGACGGCAACCGCTCTTACCACTGTGGCAAGGCCGTTGGCCAACAATACACGAGAATTATCTTAAATATCAAAGCAGTTACGATCACGAGGCGAATACATATGTCGGCTCTAATAAATTTGTGGATACCGTCTGCGGAATGTGTTGTGAATAGAATTAGTAGCAAAGACGTAATAAATTTAAACGTCATTCATGATACAGCAGTTTGTCGCGCATCTCAGCGTTTACGACGTATTTTTCTTGAACGAAATGACATACAATGATATAATTTTGCTAGTACATTCAGTGCTATAAGTGATGCTGTCAGCAAAATATGTCACGAATATACACTCCTGGAAATGGAAAAAAGAACACATTGACACCGGTGTGTCAGACCCACCATACTTGCTCCGGACACTGCGAGAGGGCTGTACAGGCAATGATCACACGCACGGCACAGCGGACACACCAGGAACCACGGTGTTGGCAGTCGAATGGCGCTAGCTGCGCAGCATTTGTGCACCGCCGCCGTCAGTGTCAGCCAGTTTGCCGTGGCATACGGAGCTCCATCGCAGTCTTTAACACTGGTAGCATGCCGCGACAGCGTGGACGTGAACCGTATGTGCAGTTGACGGACTTTGAGCGAGGGCGTATAGTGGGCATGCGGGAGGCCGGGTGGACGTACCGCCGAATTGCTCAACACGTGGGGCGTGAGGTCTCCACAGTACATCGATGTTGTCGCCAGTGGTCGGCGGAAGGTGCACGTGCCCGTCGACCTGGGACCGGACCGCAGCGACGCACGGATGCACGCCAAGACCGTAGGATCCTACGCAGTGCTGTAGGGGACCGCACCGCCACTTCCCAGCAAATTAGGGACACTGTTGCTCCTGGGGTATCGGCGAGGACCATTCGCAACTGTCTCCATGAAGCTGGGCTACGGTCCCGCACACCGTTAGGCCGTCTTCCGCTCACGCCCCAACATCGTGCAGCCCGCCTCCAGTGGTGTCGCGACAGGCGTGAATGGAGGGACGAATGGAGACGTGTCGTCTTCAACGATGAGAGTCGCTTCTGCCTTGGTGCCAATGATGGTCGTATGCGTGTTTTCGCCGTGCAGGTGAGCGCCACAATCAGGACTGCATACGACCGAGGCACACAGGGCCAACACCCGGCATCATGGTGTGGGGAGCGATCTCCTACACTGGCCGTACACCACTGGTGATCGTCGAGGGGACACTGAATAGTGCACGGTACATCCAAACCGTCATCGAACCCATCGTTCTACCATTCCTAGACCGGCAAGGGAACTTGCTGTTCCAACAGGACAATGCACGTCCGCATGTATCCCGTGCCACCCAACGTGCTCTAGAAGGTGTAAGTCAACTACCCTGGCCAGCAAGATCTCCGGATCTGTCCCCCATTGAGCATGTTTCGGACTGGATGAAGCGTCGTCTCACGCGGTCTGCACGTCCAGCACGAACGCTGGTCCAACTGAGGCGCCAGGTGGAAATGGCATGGCAAGCCGTTCCACAGGACTACATGCAGCATCTCTACGATCGTCTCCATGGGCGAATAGCAGCCTGCATTGCTGCGAAAGGTGGATATACACTGTACTAGTGCCGACATTGTGCATGCTCTGTTGCCTGTGTCTATGTGCCTGTGGTTCTGTCAGTGTGATCATGTGATGTATCTGACCCCAGGAATGTGTCAATAAAGTTTCCCCTTCCTGGGACAATGAATTCACGGTGTTCTTATTTCAATTTCCAGGAGTGTATGTCACGAATATAGTTAATAGCAAAGAAGTAATAAATTAAAACGTCATGCCTGATGCAACAATTTTACAGCATGAACAGCGAAAATGTAGTAAGCGATAAACTTTCCTCCTTTCATCACTTTGTGGGGGCTGTTAGCGAGAGAAAGTTTCGCAAAGGTTTGAAATTATGTGTAAAGTTGTTGCAAGGCGCTAAGTGCTCTCGTTCTCAAATACTGGATGAATGTAGGCTGGCTGTTTACGCGTAGTGAGCTACGCTACTTTTTCACACCCATCCCCAGCTCCTTTGACAGGCCGGTGGTGATTGTTTCCAGACAGTAACTAATACGTACGAAGTTTTTGTTGAAATCGGTCCAGTAGCTTAGGAGGAGATGTCGAACATACATGCATAATACATACATACATGTGTACATCCTCTTTTGTAATATGTATGTATCCCATGCTGCCTGCAACTTTGAAGTTTTAAAAAATTGTTTTTTGAAAAATATGTAAAAATCTGCCAACCGGTTGCGTAGGTTTTCTATATACCTTGACCAGGTTTCGTCCCCTCTAAGGGTGACTTCATCAGAAGGTAAGGTAATCACCTGTGTTTAGGATCTTCTTTCTGATGTCTTTGTACTATGAGACAGCCTTTGATACATGGGCGGGTAAGAAGCGTACAACTTTGAATATGGCTGACGTTTGCAGCAACCGTATACACAAATTGGAAGAATATGTAAAAATCTGCCAACCGATTGCATAGGTTTTCTATATACCTTGACCAGGTTATATATTTTTCAAATTTATGTATACGGTTGCTGCAAACGTCAGCCATGTTCAAAGTTGTTTGAAGTTTTAATTTATTTTCGTACTGTTGTACAATTTCGGTCCTAGACCGCTCTAAAGCGCCTTATGAAAGGTTTTTCTAAATAAAACAAAATTAGTTATTCAGTGCATAATATGTCAAATTAAGTTATTAAAAGTGTCTAAACAGAATGTAAGTTGATCGAAGAGTTCACAGGAGTATAGCCGGTTCATGTTATCCGGCGGGGACAATATTTCGGCAATCAGACATGTCACCATCGTTGGGTACGCTGAGGAACTGACTTCATGCTTCTTTTTTTTCCTTTAGCATGTTTGAGTTCCTTCTCCTGAGGATGAAAGAGCGGCCTATTTTTATTATTTCAACATTTAATTTTTATCTAATGTTTACATATTGGTTGCAATGAAGTGCTTTGTAGTCACTTCGTTAATATATCATACAAAATATTTGGTTGAATTTGACAGTAATTTGATGCATACAGTTTCCAGCAATAAAAGTATCAATTCTGTTACAGAACATAACAAAATACAAATAATACAATAATAATAACGGATTTGGTATTTGGTGTAGGGTTTGTAGGGGTAAAGGATATTGGTATAATTACGTGGGACAAATTATAAATAATATACAGGGTGTACCAGGAGGAAGGGTTAATATTCAGATATATGGCGGAAATTATCATTCGAAGCAAAAAAGTGTAGTAAACATGCGCTCTAAAATGCATATCTTAAGAGCTATGAGCAAGTCTTCATCTTCGATGCTGTGAAATAAATCTCTTCTACTTCAAACTCTTTGCTTTCCAAATCTTGGGAGCAGGTAGTAAGGACTAAATAATAATAAAAAATTGTCTAGTGAACATGGGCTTTGACATCCATACCTTAAGAGTTATGAACATTCATACAGTAGATCTGTATCACTAAGAGAAAATGAATAGGTGCTCATAGCTGTTAAGGTATACACTTTAGAGCTTATGTTTACTGCAAATTTCTTCTTGCTTAGGTCCACACCACCACCTCTCAGAATACCTAAAGCAAAGAGCTCTCAGTAGAAGAGATTTGTTTCACAGCATCGAAGATGAAGAAGTGCTCATAACTCTTAAGGTATGCATTTTAGAACTAATGTTTACCAGACTTTTCTGCTTCAAATAATCGCTCCTGTAATATCCCTGAATATTGACCATTCCTCCTGGCACACCATGTGTAGTTGAAAAAGCTGTATAAATACAATTTTTCGTGTAGGGTTTGCAAGGGTGGAGAATGTAACAATCATTACAGGGGACAGATCACAAATAGGTTATAAGTTTTTAAATTACGTTACTGACGTGATTTTTGTGATAGAATTGTTGTTGCAATTACGAGGGAAGAACACAGAACAACAGAAAAAATGAGAATCAAGACAATTGTTATTACAAGCAATAGGGTATTTGCTGTGAGGGATATAATATAAAGATTTGGTTGTTGACAGCGAGGGGGTCAGTACATAGTTGCTAAATTAGTGAACATTGTCTAGGTGTTAGTTAAATTTATAATTGTTATACTGTTATGCTTTTGGTTAGCGGCTGTTGTTGCTGGGTTCGGCATTGTAGTTCGGTATGTGTGTATGTGTGGGCGCGCGCGCGCGTGTGTATGTGTATGTATGTGTGTGGGTGTCTTTTATTGTCTGGTATACAGTTGAAATGACTTCCGTCAGTAGTTTCACGATGGGCGCGATGTTGGGGGATATTCTAAAGATGCTTTTGCGCCTCTGTACGCGCCGAGGATAAGTGCATCTAATTTTGGTCATCTGTTTATTCACTTCTTAGTTGTTAGTAGCTCATTCTCGTCCGGACGTTTCGTTATAATATGCAATCTGTAGTTGACACGTAGTTTTGTCATTCTTATTTGCATTGCTTCAATGTTGGTGACGTATACGTCGCTAATGCGTGTCAAATGCGGGAGTTTTGCTATACTACGGAGTAGTCATCGTTCCGCGTTGCATTGTCTTTCCGCCGTCGCCAGGTGGTTGCGTACTCTAATACAGGTCTAATGAAAGTTTTACAAGCGATAATTGCTGCCGCAGTATTGCAGCCCTGGAAGTGTCCTTGTATTGTCTGATTAAATTTTGTTCTTGTCTTGTCCTGTCTAGCAGGTATGTTATTGCGTCTTCCAGTCCATATGTTTGTCTAGGAACAGGACTAAATATATAGTAATATCATTAAGCGCCAGTGGCGTGTTCCATACAATGAGTTGTATATCAATGTAGTTTTTTCCTCTCTCTTTTTGGTCAGGTATCTGTGTCTGGAGAGTACTGTCTGGGCTTGTTGGGTTTCTGTTTAATTTTGCATTTAGCTATCGGATCTTCTAATTTTCTTAGGCAAGTGTCTATCTTTGTTTGTCTTGTCGTTGTGCTGGTAGCAGTGCAACAACACGCAGTGTCATCTACGTATAGCGCCACTGTCTCGTCAGGTGTTGTGGCTGGTATATCTGCAGTGTACAACACGTACAATAGTGGGTATAGTATTCCTCCTTGTGGGGCAACTACTTGAAGAGTCAATGCGTCAGATAATTCTGTTGATTCATGGACTCTACAGTTCCTATTTGCCAGATAGGATTCTCCTGGAGGCGCAAGACTGACTTACAAGCACATCTCCTCCCCCCGTGGGCCACTCCGTACGCAGTCCGCTCCCCAGGCGCGCGTCGGCGGCAGAGAAGGCGATTGCGTGGGCGGCTGTGGACGGCAAAGTCCGGGGAGGCGCCTCGGCTGCGCCAGCATCAATGTAGGCTCGCTTGCTGAGTGTCTTCTTAAACTGACCCAGTGCTGGTTCCCTAACTTGGCTGAGACTATAGTCACGATCCCGCTTTATAAGATTGTCCCTGGTGCGTATCTCAACGACCTCTCTAACGACGCTGTCCCTGTATTTCGACGCACTGAAGTCCTGCTGTGTTGCTATTTCATCTTGTGAACGTCTCGTACAAACAGTGCTTTGCGACTACCGACTTCTTAGGGTGCATTAATCGAATATACAGCTGGTGCTCTCGACAGCGATCTTCGGTGATGTGCACTGATTGTCCAACATATTTCTTGCCACACTGCCACGGAATCTGGTATACCCCACCCTTTCATAAGCGACGTCATCTTTCACGCTCTCCTGTAACTCCTGTATTATATTGTGCGGTCAGCAGACGATGTTTCCTTCATGCTACACACCCGACGATGGCGACATGTCTGATCGCCGAAATACTGTACCCTCTGGACACTATGAACCTGCAGTACACTACTCGACTGCTCGATCAACTAATCCGCCAACAGACACTGAAGAATCACAGAATATAAGTTACGATATGTGTAATGAGTTACTAGAGGTAGATGGGCAGTGTCCATTCCAGCCCAAATCGCTGGCTCAACATACGTCAGCAGTTTTTGAGTGGTGTCACATTATAGCTTTGCTTGTCATACTGAAGATCACTGTTGGCACGTTGCAAGGTCATCCAAGGGAAGGGAGAGAAGGGTGGGGAGGGACAGGGGTAGGTCATCCAGTATGAACTGAGTTCCATCCCCCCTCCCCCCCCCCAACCACCTATATTTCTCCCATCCAATAGCAATCATTCAAGTTCTGTGCTTTGTTGCGAGAGGACCCTTCAATCAATTTTTGTAACATATAATTATTTAAAAATCCTATGATCAATCAGAGGAAAGTGTTGCAATGCCATCATCGCTTGCGATGCCAGTGTCGACGTGGGGATTGACACTGCAGCTACTCTATACACCTCTCGTGCATGAGTTTGTGATGGCATCTATTGCGCATAGCCTCACCACACACATGTGGCATTGCTCGTATATATTAAACTTGCACACATTTTAACTATGCTGCATGGTGCCCACAGTACATCTTCCCTTCACTTGTGTGTGATTATCTATATTAGAACCCATTCCTTATCACCGATATATGCATTACCAAGATGTACAACGAATGGCAGCCCTGACACAGGGTGGAAAGAGGATCACAGCACTTCCATAACAGAGCAATCGTCAAGTCACTCAAGGCATGATCATCAATCAGTATTTATTTTACAACAAATAGAAGAATAAATCGCCAAGTTTGTCTTATGGTAGAGAGCATTACAATAATCGTTGATGTAGAAATGGCATAGTGTGTATACTATGGTCTCATGAGTCAGTAAGGAAGAGAATTACTGGTGTTAATGCTTATATCATTGTTGCTCCAGGCCAGAATATTGTTACTTGTTGTAAGATCTCTTTTATTATTTACAAAAAACCTAGTCCCAAAATCATTTGAAAAACATTTGTAATTATTACTATTTACAATGTGCATCTTTTCTTCATCAGCGCAAATAATAGAAGGAAATCTGTCGACTGCTCAGCTGTGCTATGTTTTGTATGGATTTGAATCATAGGGTGGGTGAATAAAAAGAATATTTTTTAATATTATTCTTTCTTTATTTACATATGTGTATTCATCATCGCACAATCATTCAGTTTTTTCATACTGTACAGTGCAAATAATTGTTTCCTATATGCTCTGAATTCAGCCTGAATCGCATTCGAGCATACACATGCAATTACATACATACACTGGTGTTCCTTCAATAAATTATGTATCCACAAATTTTATAGTTACAGGCTCAACGCTTACATTCTTTGACACCAGTTGAGTAAATGCGTTTGTATACTGTTCTAATTGCATTATTTTACACTGTTCACACGCAAATACTCCACAAAGTCAAAGTATGCAGCACCAATAAATGGATGCCAGCGGATTAGGCTAACCACTGCAATTGCTATGCACAGTATAAATCATAAAAATTCAGAATACTTGAATGCTTTGGGTAAATGTGCATGTCTTCTGAAGTTAAACTGAAGCACAGCCCAGCCATCTCATTGTACGAGTTGGTGAGTAACAGTACTCTCATTGGACTTAGCTGAGGTTCGGTGAGTTGAGTTTACATTGATGGTGGTACACAATAGTTGAATGACAGCAGGTGTGATAAATCGGGAAGGCTGTGTGCAGCGTGCTGCTGCTGTGGGGCGTGGATGATGCTGTGTTGTACACTTGAGTATTTTCATTCAGCACTTCCATTGCGGCACGCTGCACTAGCGCAATAAAAAAATAGCGAAATGTAAGTATAAGTGAATATATTTATGAGTGATTAATAATAATATTATTATTAACTGATGGATGAATACTTCCTTTTTTCAATCTTCTTCTGCTTTTTGTCCGATCTCTGCTGATAAAGCTTCATGACGATCCTCTCACCACCACGTACAATTAACAAATGATTTCTGTCGGAAGAGGGCAAAGTGGGGGATGGCGAGGAGGGGAGTGGGAGAGGGTAGGAGGGAAGGGGGAGGGGTGACCTTGCCACGTGCCGAGAGTGACCTCCAGTATGCCATTTAAAGCTGTAACATGACACCGTTCTAAAGCAGCTGATGGGTGCTATGTCAGCGATTTAGACTGGAACGTACACTGCCATTCTGCTACTAAATACACTTGTTAGCTGTTTAAACATAAAAATATTTTCAGTGGCAACTATTGCCAATTCATCTGAAGGTATTCTTACAATGAACTTATGCCAATAATAAACTGCGTATTTACAAATATGACACACACATACATCATTGCTATTCTATACCTAGAAGTGAAGGTCCAGTTATGAGCTATCTTTCGTTTTCAGGCAAAGAAATTTTTCGTAATGATTGAATTATTGAAAAACCCTTGAATTGTAATGTAGCATGTGTACTTCAGTGTTACGAGGACTAAATAGTTAAAAATACTCTTTTTATTTTCAGTAGTTTATTTCGTAAATCATTATAAAACCCTCAATTTTTCTTTCTTGGATCCAAAGTGAAGACCGGCCGCGGTGGCCGTGCGGTTCTAGGCGCTACAGTCCGGAACCGCGGGACTGCTACCGTCGCAGGTTCGAATCCTGCCTCGGGCATGGATGTGTGTGATGTCCTTAGGTTAGTTAGGTTTAAGTAGTTCTAAGTTCTAGGGGACTGATGACCTAAGATGTTAAGTCCCATAGTGTTCAGAGCCATTTGAACCATTTAAACCAAAGTGAAGACGTTTAAAGTGCAAGTTTACTTGCATTAATCAAAAATGTAAACACCGAGCGAGGTGGCGCAGTGGTTAGCACACTGGACTCGCATTCGGGAGGACGACAGTTCAATCCCGCGTTCGGCCATCCTGATTTCGGTTTTCCGTGATTTCCCTAAACCGCTCCACGCAAATGCCGGGATGGTTCCTCTGAAAGGGCACGGCCGACTTCCTTCCCCCTTCTTCCCTAATCCGATGAGACCGATGACCTCGATGTTTGGTCTCTTCCTCCAAAGAACCCAACCCAACCCAAAAATGTAAACGTCGTTGTCCATCTCCACACACTCAGTATGCCCACGTGTGGCACTCGGTACATTGAATTCAGATTTATCCATTGGCGTCTGCTAAAAATGAAATGTCACATAATACGCACGATACATTTTCCCCAGATGGCGTACAATCATAAAAATTAACTCTCTTTCTCTCTCTCTCTTCACTGG
This sequence comes from Schistocerca cancellata, assembly GCF_023864275.1. Lineage (NCBI taxonomy): Eukaryota > Metazoa > Arthropoda > Insecta > Orthoptera > Acrididae > Schistocerca > Schistocerca cancellata. The sequence goes on from NC_064629.1 coordinate 303,087,217, forward strand.
CCTTTCCTATGAACATGTGAGCTCTTGTTTGGACGGCGATCCTATAATAAAGTAAGCTTTTGCAGCTTTCCGGTCTCTGTTGGATGTTTTCTTTCTTATTATGGGCTGTGGGGAAATGTCATAAGGGCTGATAACAGTCAACGTTCCTGCATGGGTCTTTGATGAGGGAAAGTCTGTTGACTTTCCTGGCTGAAGAGAGGATAACTGTACCACAGTGTGTCTTATATTATCCATCCATGACCATCCTGGCTGAGGGTTGGATGAGACAAGAGACACTTGTGCTGGCGACGGTATGTCAGCGGCGTCTGGTAGCACTTCAATAGGTGCAGGCGGTGGTAGCTCGTTAGAAGAGTCTGCAGCTCGTGGTCCAGTGGCTAGCTTTGCTTCCTGTGGATCACCAGGTCCCGGGTTCGATTCCCGGACGGGTTGGAGATTTTCTCCGACCGGGGACCACGTCATCATTATTCAGGAAGTGCCGAGACTGGAAATGGAAATATTTGGAACCTGTATGGGCGCTAATGACCACGATGTTGAGCGCCCCACAAACCAACATCATCGTTACAAGATTTTTGAGCTTCCTGCTGAATAACTAGAAAATCGGCGTCAGTGAAGAGATGCTTTTTCGGAGGATATATAAGAATCAACCTGCCTACTTGCTGTCGCTTTAAAGCCACTTACTGCGATGTGACCAATTTGAAATTGTAGATAAGCTTTCCTGAACAGTTCCAGTACCTCTGAGTATGAAACATGTACTGTCTCGCTTGTTCACTGTAATAAGCCTTAAATGGTCCCATAAAAGTCTTGTAAATGGGTTGGAGTTTGCGTGTTGAGTGAGGTGGTAATGAAGTTATGCAAAGGTGGTTCATCGTGGCCTTAACAATCACTTGAGGGCTTGAAACGTGGCTGTAGTGGCAGTCTTAACCAAGAGAACAGGTGAATCGTCATTTGGCTTGATTGTTTCGATGAAGTGGTCGAGCCACTCTGTAAACAAATGGGTCCGAACGCAACCAGTTAGGCGGACTCTGCCGACATTTGCTGGAGGGGCTCCATTCATCAATTAGTCTGACATGCTAGACCCGTGAAAAATAATATGAGGAGCAACAAAATCTTCTGAAGCACTCATAAAAGCTATGAATATGACAGTTGAACCTCTTTCTGCAGATGGAAGGGATGCAATTTGATTCTTTCTCTTTCTCCCGATTAGTTTAGACAGTTTACTCTGCACAATATTCAAACCTGTCTCATCAACGTTATATAAGTGATCCGGTTGGTAAAGGTGTTTACTGCAAGCCTCTCGTAATAGCTCGTAAGAAGCTGTGATTTTTCTTCGTTGAAACCCAATGCTCTTGGAAAAGAAATGCCACAGGACCTACAAACTGATGTTGTTGTTGTTGTGGTCTTCAGTCCTGAGACTGGTTTGATGCAGCTCTCCATGCTACTCTATCCTGTGCAAGCTTCTTCATCTCCCAGTACTTACTGCAACCTACATCCTACTGAATATGCTTAGTGTATTCATCTCTAGGCCTCCCTCTACTATTTTTACCCTCCACGCTGCCCTCCAATGCTAAATTTGTGATCCCTTGATGCCTCATAACATGTCCTGCCAACCTGCCCCTTCTTCTTGTTAAGTTGTGCCACAAACTCCTCTTCTCCCCAATTCTATTCAATACCTCCTCATTAGTTATGTGATCTACCCATCTAATCTTCAGCATTCTTCTGTAGCACCACATTTCGGAAGCTTCTATTCTCTTCTTGTCCAAATTATTTATCGTCCATGTTTCACTTCCATATATGGCTACACTCCATACAAATACTTTCAGAAACGACTTCCTGACACTTAAATCAATACTCGATGTTAACAAATTTCTCTTCTTCAGAAATGCTTTCCTTGCCATTGCCAATCTACATTTTATATCCTCTCTACTTCGGCCATCATCAGTTATTTTGCACCCCAAAGAGCAAAACTCCTTTACTACTTTAAGTGTCTCATTTCCTAATCTAATTCCCTCAGCATCACCCGACTTAATTCGACTACATTCCATTATCCTCGTCTTGCTTTTGTTGATGTTCATCTTATATCCTCCTTTCAAGACACTGTCCATTCTGTTCAACTGCTCTTCCAAGTCCTTTGCTGTCTCTGACAGAATTACAATGTCATCGGCGAACCTCAAAGTTCTTATTTCTTCTCTATGGATTTTAATACCTACTCCGAATTTTTCTTTTGTTTCCTTTACTGCTTGCTCAATATACAGATTGATACAAACTGATAGGCGAGTTGAATCGCGATTCAGAAACAGATCTGTCCAACCTCTACCAGATTCGTTAGTGGTGACAGGTACGTTAATGCCACTGTTCTCAGCTAAAACAAACGTCATTCGTTTCAGATTGGAAAGCAAAAAGCTTTTCTTTCATGAGCAGGAAGTAAGGACACACTCTTCTCCCAGGCGTTGTCCTAAAATAGAAGGTCTGCATTGCTTAGCACTGACAGCAGCAGTTCGAGTAAGATCTGTTTACTTGCTTTAAATTTGCAAGGTACAGCTAGGTACATTATACACTGTTGCAGCCTTTATATTACCGATTTTCTTGGATCTTGCGGCAGTGATGGCTTTAGTCATCTTCAAAGGTCCCATGTCTTCGTTTTGTCTTTCGATTGTAACAATATTATGAAAAGGATAGTTGCTACTCACCGCATAGCGGAGATACTGAGTCGCAAATAGGTACAACAAAAAGACTGTCAGAATGTGGGCTTTCGGTCAACAAGGCCTTCGTCGAAAATAGAAAACACACACACACACACACACACACACACACACACACACACACACACACACACACACAGACACTCACACAAACGCAACTCACACACATGACCACAGTCTCTGGCAGCTGAAGCCAGACTTGGGCTGGTATTTAGTCTTGTTACGTGGCATCCTGACACTACAAAACTGGAGTACCTTTCAGCACAAGTTATAGGAATGTACACTGGTACAAATACAGGTTAACCAATAAATAGACCCGTCCGGTTAGCCCATATTTGGCGCATACTATGAGTCCCACAAAATGGCCACGACGGTCGTTGCGAAACGCACATGGAAGTACGGAAACTGGGTAACAGTTTAACATGTTAGCAACACAGTTCTAAGAGCGCATTTCATGCAGAATTAAGTCAAAATCTAAAGGAAACGTTTAGATACATACCTTTCGACAGATTGCAGTCCGCAGAATCGAGTTTCTAAGCCGTAAAGTTTCACTGCACCCAAACAATATAGAGTCAATCAACCGTTTACAGGTATCCTCGGAGGTAGTGGGGATTAGATTCACATATTCTCCAGGCAGGTAGCATCACTTACTGGGCCCCCAGGTCTCCTAGTCCATATTTAGACCAATGCCCATACTTGTTCCTTCCCCTCCTTCTAACGGGGTGCATATGTGCCTAGGAGCAAGTGGTTAACTTAATGGTGTTTCAACTATAAGAGTGTATAATATACCAGTTACAACAAAATAATGAAACATTCTACTATTTTATAACTACATATTGGAACAACCATCATAGGATTCGGGTGTATTTGTAATCGTATGTACTGCGTTTGCATTTGTCTTGTTTCGCCATGATAATGCTGGCGAGCTTTAAGATACCTGAATCCTGGGACTGTGGTTTTAATATGCAGATATAAAATGTTTGCATATTTTTTGTTTTATTGTAACTGGTAATTATACACTGCTATACTCGATCTTTCATTCAATTTACCCTCTGCTCCTAAACCTATATGCACGCTATTAGATAGATATGGAATACCAATGACATGTGTATATGATACTTGGAAGTATACCATTGGCATCACAAATATTTTGATAACGAATATATCGACTAAGTCATTGTATCTAGAGAAACTTATATTCTATTTAGTAAATTCTTTTAACATTAACTAAAAATGATGTACTGAAGGTATAATATTTTTTAGTAAAAGAACCCTTTAATAGGGTACTTTAAAGTGGCTAAAAGCCGAAATTGTACAGTAGTACGAAAATAAACCAAAAATTAATTATAGCAGGCAGCCCTGAATTGTTAAAAAAAAATTCAAAGCAACTGCAGACACAGTTTGAAAAAAAAATCACCTAGCAAGATTATCCTCCCTCCAGATTTAGGATTTCCATGCTTTGTTTAAACTTCAGACCGATGGTGGCGAATAGTGGGATTGTTTTTTCAGTAGGCCACGCCGATTCCTTTACTCATCATCTCTAACTGAGCTAGCACTTCGTTTCTAATTACCTCCGTGTCGTCGAGACTTTAAACTCAAACTTGTAACACTTTTTCCCTCTCCGTTGTTATTCGAAATGAACTGAAACATCTGAATGTTACGTGTGTTATACGGTGGAATGGAGTTCTTCCACTTTAATAACGGCAGTGTGAAATGTCTTTCATCTGTCTTGTGTAGATCTTCTGTAATGGCGCCGTTTCGATGACCTTCGCGCCAATTTCAAGTAGTTACCGCCACGACTAGCTGGTCGAGCAAGCAGTTAAGCTCGAAGTTCGAAGATAAACAATATAATCATCTACCTACGACCTAGTCTGAACATCGCCGCATTTCACTATACGCTGTCTAATAGGCGATGGTCATGTTCTAGGATGCCACGTATTGTTCCTACGCTGTTGTTTAGGCACTAAAGTACTTGTGGTGCTGTTTTTACGCCCAGCAGTGTAATTACGTGCCTGCCAGCCTCAGCTCGACTGCCGGGACGAGGTTAAGCAGCAGCAACTATGACACTACCAATATGAAGCACGTTAACCATCTAACTGACGCAGATTCCAAGCTATGGCCACTGGACCGGAAACTAAACTCCACTTAAACTCCAGAGCTGGGTCCAAAATGATTCAAATGGCTCTGAGCACTATGGGACTTAACTTCTATGGTCATCAGTCCCCTATAACTTAGAACTAATTAAACCTAACTAACCTAAGGACATCACACACATCCATGCCCGAGGCATGATTCGAACCTGCGACCGTAGCGGTCTCGCGGTTCCAGACTGTAGCGCCTAGAACCGTACGGCCACTCCGGCCGGCCAGGAGCTGGTTTCTTGCTGTACATCCGTATTACTAAATATTTGCTTAGAAACCCATCCTGGTTGGATAATATTATTATGGGTGTTGCATATGCCTGTATTTTATAAAACTCAGATAACTTCAGTCCAATACCAGCAACGAATGCTCGGTTCGACTGTTGACTTCTGCTTTCTCAGTTCCACCGTCTTATTTCGTGAGATGTGCAGCTCTTGCTACATTCACTTTCGTCTCAGCGGACAAGTACGCGGTGCATAAACCGAATCAATTAAATGACGGACAATTGCTCGAAGTTACATTGTTACATAATACACTACGGGCCATTAAAATTGCTACACCAAGAAGAAATGCAGATGATAAACGGGTATTCACTGGACAAATATATTATACTAGAACTGACATGTTATTGCATTTTCACGCAATTTGGGTGCATAGATAATGAGAAATCAGTACCCACAACAACCACCTCTGGCCGTAATAACGACCTTCATACGCCTGGGTATTGAGTCAAACAGAGCTTGGATGGCGTGTACAGGTACAGCTGCCCATGCAGCTTCAACACGATACCACAGTTCATCAAGAGTAGTGACTGGCGTATTGTGACGAGCCACTTGCTTGGCCACCATTGACCAGACGTTTCCAATTGGTGAGAGATATGGAGACTGTGCTGGCCAGGGCAGCAGTCGAACATTTTCTGAATCCAGAAAGGCCCGTACAGGACCTGCAACATGCGGTCGTGCATTATCCTGCTGAAATGTAGGGTTTCGCAGGCATCGAATGAAGGGTAGAGCCACGGGTCGTAACCCCTCTGAAATGTAACGTCGACTGTTCAAAGTGCCGTCAATGCGAACAAGAGGTGACCGAGGCGTGTAACCAATGGCACCCCATACCATCACGCCCGGTGATACGCCAGTATGGCGATGACGAATACACGCTTCCAAAGTGCGTTCACCGCGATGTCGCCAAACACGGATGCGACCATCATGATGCTATAAACAGAACCTGGATTCATCCGAAAAAATGACGTTTTGTCATTCGTGCATCCAGGCTCGTCGTTGAGTACACCATCGCAGGCGCTCCTGTCTGTGATGCAGCGTCAAGGGTAACCGCAGGCATGGTCTCCAAGCTGATAGTCCATGCTGCTGCAAACGTCGTCGAATTGTTCGTGCAGATGGTGGTTGTCTTGCAAACGTCCCCATCTGCTGACTCAGGGATCGAGACGTGGCTGCACGATCCGTTACAGCCATGCGGATAAGATGCCTGTCATTTCCACTGCTAGTGATACTAGGCGTTGGGATCCAGCACGGCGTTCCGTAAAACCCTCCTGAACCCACCGATTCCATATTCTGCTAACAGTCATTGGATCTCGACCAACGCGAGCAGCAATGTCGCGATACGATAAACCGCAATCGCGATAGGCTACAATCCGACTTTTATCAGAGTCGGAAACGTGATGGTACGCATTTCTCCTCCTTACACGAGGCATCACAACAACGTTGCACCAGGCAACGTCGGTCAACTGCTGTTTGTGTATGAGAAATGGGTTGGAAACTTTCCTCATGTCAGCACGTTGTAGGTGTCGCCACCGGTGCCAACCTTGTGTGAATGCTCTGAAAAGCTAATAATTTGCATATCACAACATCTCCATCCTGTCGGTTAAATTTTGCGTCTGTAGCACGTCATCTACATCTACATCTGCATCTACATTTATACTCCGCAAGCCACCCAACGGTGTGTGGCGGAGGGCACTTTACGTGCCACTGTCATTACCTCCCTTTCCTGTTCCAGTGGCGTATGGTTCGCGGGAAGAACGACTGTCTGAAAGCCTCCGTGCGCGCTCTAATCTCTCTAATTTTACATTCGTGATCTCCTCGGGAGCTATAAGTAAGGGGAAGCAATATATTCGATACCTCATCCAGAAACGCACCCTCTCGAAACCTGACGAGCAAGCTACACCGCGATGCAGAGCGCCTCTCTTGCAGAGTCTGCCACTTGAGTTTGTTAAACATCTCCGTAACACTATCACGGTTACCAAAGAACCCTGTGACGAAACGCGCCGCTCTTCTTTGGATCTTCTCTATCTCCTTCGTCAACCCGATCTGGTACGGTTCCCACACTGATGAGCAATACTCAAGTATAGGTCGAACGAGTGTTTTGTAAGCCACCTCCTTTGTTGATGGACTACATTTTCTAAGGACTCTCCCAATGAATCTCAACCTGGTACACGCCTTACCAACAATTAATTTTATGTGATCATTCCACTTCAAATCGTTCCGCACGCATACTCCCAGATATTTTACAGAAGTAACTGCTACCAGTGAGCAATTTTAATGGCCAGTAGTGTATGTATTCGCAGTTGCGAATACGGACAACCGTCAGCTGTATGATAGCATGACGACAACGAAAATTTGTGCGGGATCGGGACTCGAACCCGAATATCCCGCTTTATGCAAGCAGTCGCCGTAACCGCTCTGGGTATCCGTACACGACTCAGAGCCAGACGTAAACATCCATATGTAGTCGTTCATGCGTCAAACCTGCATTCGTACACATTATGTAATTTCCGTGCAGGGGAGAGACATTTTAACTGAAAGTCACTGCCTGATGTTGGCGGATAAATACGACATCGCAGTGCCTGCGTCGTTAGGAAGCATGCTTCAGGGTTCCCTCGGACGTGCATGCGTGTCCGAAGAAACATTGCATCGTACCTCTTAACTACACAGGCGCTGGCGATATCACATCGTTATATTGCTGCACTGCGTCATAGGTAACAACTAAGCTTAGGATGCAGCTTTGCTCCGGCCAGATGTCACGTTTATTTAAAATAGAGGCAAAAATCTACGAAAGAATCTAAATTAAATGTGGCCGAACCCACATCCTCAATATTCTAAAAGGACTGTAGTGCAGTACATTTGATACCTAACAAGGGAACCTCCCCATCGCACCCCCCTCAGATTTAGTTATAAGTTGGCACAGTTGGCACCTTGAAAAACTGAAAACAGATCAATCGAGAAAACAGGAAGAAGTTGTGTGGAACTATGAAAAAAGTAAGCAAAATATAGAAACTGAGTGGTTCTTGTGCAAGATAGGTAACATCAAGGATTGTGTAAGCTCAGGAGCGCCGTGGTCCCGTGGTTAGCGTGAGCAGCCGGGGAGTGAGAGGCCCTTGATTCAAGTCTTCCCTCGAGTGAAAAATTTATTTTCTTTATTCTCGCAAAGTTATGAGCTATCCGTTCGTTCTTTGATATCTCTGTACACTGTAATAAGTTTAGCGTCTGTGTTTTGCGACCGCACAGCAAAACCGTGCGATTAGTAGACGAGAGGACGCGCCTCTCCAATAGGAACCGAAAATATTTGATCGCAAGGTCATAGGTCAACCGATTCCTCCACAGGAAAACACGTCTGATATATTCTATACGACACTGGTGACGGCATGTGCGTCACATGACAGGAATATGTTGTCGACCCACGTAACTTGTACACTTGGCGAATGGGTAAAAAGATTCTTCTACCTTGCCCGATTTAGGTTTTCTTATGGATGTGATAATCACTCCCAAAAAAGTGATGAAAACATAAGAGTTTGTCACATATACTGCAACAAATGAATGCAACAGTTTCACAGTCGCACAGTTTTCCCTGTGCTCTGTCAAAACATATGTTTTTAACGTTTTCAAATTTTTCCGTGTGTAGACCGTCAAATCCTGCATACGTCCAAGCAAATCTGCACATGTCCTGGAATTTTGGAGAGCGAAGTTGATTATGTGTGAGTGCCTGAACTCTGATAATTGACACACGATCACGTAAACAATACTGCTCTGTGTATCTGTGCTGCTTCGCAAAATCATAGAATATATTCATGAAGTATTTCACGTGCCGAAAACCAAACACATCTAACGGTTACACAAGAGGTGTACAACCTGGAGGAATGGTAATCACGGACGGACGGACGGACAGATAATAATTGTCCGAAAATAAAAAATTAAACTTTTCACTCGAGGGAAGACTTGAACCAAGGACCTCTCGTTCCGCAGCTGCTCACGCTAACCACGGGATCATGGCGCTCCTGGGCTCAGAGTCTCCTTGACGTTACCTATCTTGCGCATGGACTACTCAGTTTGTATATTTTGCTTATTTTTTTCATAGTTTCACACAACTTCTTCCCGTTTTCTCGATTGATCTGTGTTCAGTTTTTCAAGGCCTATACACTGCGCCAACTTATAACTAAATCTGAGGGGGGTGCGATGGGGAGGTTCCCTTGTAAGAAAATTCTTTGTCGTAAGAGCATGGTTGCATGTGCGTACGTGCCATAGCGTGTGCGCATTTTTCCGTGTGTTTGTCTGTGTGCGCGGCAGCTGTCGTCGGCGCCACTTTTTCCGAGGATTATTGAGGCACGGTAACAACAAGCATCGCTCACACGGCGATCAAATCCCAGTACCGCCATTCAAATTTAGCTTTCCCGTAAGTTGACTAAGTAACTAAAGATAAATGACGGCAGGGCTGCTATGAAAAGGCCGAGATCGATTATTTGTCCACCGGGAACCTGTGCTTCGTCTCTAAGGAAGATGTATTGCAGCCACAGGCTTCCAGCCTGCCTGTTGCCAGTTCACAACTTGCTCTTCGAAAGGGAAATTTACAGATCTCAGTTGTATACAGAAACTGGAGTAAATGCAGCGGCGACATGTGAAAATTTGTGCCGGACCCGGACTTGAACCCGGATGCTCCTCTTCTCTAGAACGGTTGCCTTAGTCTTAACCTCCCTTTTCTTTTCTTCCCGGCGTGCAAAGGGAGGGGTGGGTTCGAGTGCTGCCTCGGGCATGGATGTGTGTGATGTCCTTAGGTTAGTTAGGTTTAAATAGTTCTCAGTTCTAGAGGACTGATGACCTCAGATGTTAAGTCCCATAGTGCTCAGAGCCATTTTTTTTTTCTAGGGGACTGATGACCTTAGAAGTTAAGTCCCATAGTACTCGCAGCCATTTGGAGGGGTGGGGGCAAAGTAGGCAGGGCCACCATGGCCACCATGTTTCGTTACCACCCTCCAGGAACCAAGGAAAGCGTAGGGAACGTGGAGTAGAGTCACAATGAACATCTTTTATTTATTTATTTATTTTTCTTTCCGTTTTTTTGTTATTTTTATTTATTTTGTTGTTGTTTGTTTGGGGGGAAGAGACCAAACAGCGAGGTCATCGGTCTCATCGGATTAGGGAAGGATGTCGGCCGTGCCCTTTCAAAGGTACCATCCCGGCATTTGCCTGGATCGATTTAGGGAAATCACGGAAAAACTAAATCAGGATGGCCGGACGCGGGATTGAACCGTCGTCCTCCCGAATGCGAGTCCAGTGTGCTAACCACTGCGCCACCTCGCTCGGTTTTATTTTGTCATTAATACCAACGAGAATATCAGCTAGGATGATGGCGGAGCAAGACGTCAGACTATTTGAAACTATCAACGTATATACATATCCGAAAGAACATTCCGATTACCAGTGAATATATCGCTTCTAAGTGTGCAAGAGTCGGGGTTCTAAGTGTGCAAGAGGCGGGGATCAACTCTTCAAGACAGGAACACTCTAGCTCTGGGGTGGCTTAAGGAAGATACTGCAGAGTAAACTGGAGAAAAATTGTCTGGATTTTGGATTGCGGACAACTGCACAATGGCGTTCACTAAGGAACTGACAAAAGTTAAGTATACTTTTCTCGCCATCAGCAAACGAGCAGTGTGTGCTGCGTTTCCACAAATCCACTTCACAGAGTTTGGCTTCGCTTGCGGGAAGCATCTCGCGTCCGGAAAGAGGAGCAGTTGAGCAGGTAGCTGATGAGGAGCTGCAAGGGTAATGAGGGACAACATCTGTGGCACCAACAACCAAACACCTCTCGCCGATCTCACCAGGCGTGCTCGTCTGTGTCCATAACATCACTATCCACACAACGGGTGTCAAACCTTCTCGGCTATCCGAGCACGCCTCCGATCGAGCCCAAATTCCCACATGCCGCACACTACAGATGTAGTGTCCTCCGTCCATTATCCACTATCAGCCCGCAGCTATCCAGCGGACCGCAAGGGTTCAGATGAGTGAGTGCATCCGCGCAGAGGATATCATTTCGCCGTCAAGGAACATATACACTGTGTTCAGAAATTCTAGTTGCAAACTTCTAGGAGTTGTAGAAGGGAGTGACTACATAATATTCTGAATAGGAACTCATGTCCGGAAACGTACCGTTCCCGTGCTACAGCCATCTGAAAACATGTTGGTAACGCGACCACTTTTACGAGTAATTTATTAGGCGTGACCCAGTAAATTACTTGTTTTACAGTTCCACTCATCAATAACAAAAAAAAAAAAGAAACGAAAAGGAAACATAATTTTCACAAACACTCTTCCAATTCGGGTGCGCCGCACCTCCTTGGAACACCGCCGACAGGCCTGCTGACGGTGAAGCCGTTGCGTAATTGTGGCGAAAAGGGTATGCGATGCAGTCGGAAGTTGTGGATAACTACCTTGGTAAAGACGACGAGCAGCTCTTTTACTACCATGAGCTTCGCCGTACAGAAGGATGATGTCGGTGTATTCTGCAAACGTGTACTCAACCATGTTACTCTAACACTCACAGGCATGTGAATGAGGCTTCAAATAAGCCAGAAAGGTAGGATAGACGTCAAATGACATCAGCTGACCCGGCTTAAGCACCGCCTACCACGACGACCCTCTTGTATACCGTCCTAGCAAGCACGTTTTCAGACGGGTTCCATTTCAAAATATTATCTACTCACTCCCCTCTACAAGTCCTAGAAGTCTGTGAGCGGAATTTCTGAACAATATGTCTGTATAGATTTGTATTTCTTCAGATGGATGTACAACTATTGTAACTTAAATACGAGTCAGGGCCTCCAGGTTTAATTAGCTTCGCCAGGATTTGCTGATGTCTCGCGGTAGCGTTCTCGCTTCCCGAGCACGGGGTCCCGGGTTCGATTCCCGGCGGGGTCAGGGATTTTCACCTGCCTCGAGATGACTGGGTGTTTGTGTTATCCTCATCATTTCATCATCATCCAGGAAAGTGGCGAAATTGGACTGAGCAAAGGTTGGGATATTGTACGGGCGCTGATAACCACGCAGTTGAGCGCCCCACAAACCAAACATCATCATCATCATCGATTTGCTGATTACGTAACACAACACGGCAATCGCAACTAGTATGTTCAATAGACACAAACATTTCCGTCGCGTTGCTAAAAACGCAGTTACTTAGTCAATTAGTCATTGTCCTAACTCCGAAAGAGTCAGTGACATTTAACTGATAGGTAGAACACTACATCTGAGTCAAGTTCCGCCGTTTACTCTGGCTCCACTGCCACAGACATAGATCAAAGTTATGCAATTTATTAACTTCTTAGCTGCCGTAGAGACGTGGCAGACTCTGAAGAAGGCTCCTCTATTTGTTTGCACCAGGGTCCGACATTTCCTTCTTGCAGTCTGCTTTCGATCAACAATCTACTGCGAGTAACAGCAAGCAGAAACCCTCAACATAATGCTACATGTCTACGGTGGCAGTTACAGACAGCTACAGAAGCGCTGGTGTCAACACAAACGATACCAAATAAGCTCCATGAGCAGGGATTGCGTGTCAGAAGACCTCTAAAGGTTCCTCCCTTAAATCGGGTTCGGAGAGGTGCACGAAACCACTCTCTGTGGACTATACAGTAGTGGGACACAACGCCCTTTTCCTATGAGACCCGCCCCAGTCACCACCCAGAAAATACTGGCAATCGTGTTTGGAGGCAACGAGGACAAAGTTTACACTCTGACACAATCGTAAACCGCCACCCTTATCGAGGTGGTTCCACCATGTTTTGAAGCGGAAATATGTATGGCCACAGGATACCCCTTATGCCAAAACATGGCAGGATGCCTGAAGTGAAGTATCGGGACGATATCCTTGCACATATTGTGACTCCAGTTGCTCAACACACTGGAGCGGGATTCACGCTAATGGACGACAAAGCACTCTCCCATCGTCACAATGTTGCGAATACATTCCTAATAGAGCATAGGGTCAGTCGGATGGAATGGCCTCCATATGCTCCAGATCTCAGCTGCACTGATAACGAACGGGCCTTTCTAAAACGAGCAGTCTGTAATCGTCGTGTCCCACCAGAAATATCACAGGGCATCATAGAGGCCGCTGTGCATGAATTGGAAATCATTGAGAAGAAAGGAGACAATATTCCACAGGCTTACCTGGACAGTTTGTAAGGTGTATAAGTTTTTGCTTATTTTTTTATGTTTATCAAGTTGAAATGTGTTTATCTTTTTTATTTTTATTGTCTTATGACTGTACCTGACAGAAAGAAATCAGTTTTGGTTTCATATTATGTCCAGTATTGATAATAAAGCACTGTGCAATATTTATTTTGATCACTGTACTTCGGAATCGTTGAGGAACAATCGTGAAATTCTTCAAACACAACTAACGGAAATCATGATAAATTTTCATCTGTCTTGCACTACGTCCCCTCCAGTATTAACAGCTGTGAGGCCTCGTATGGGGCCGCTAATAGGAGAATTCCCAACGTACTGCGTTTAACAGAGGTAACAAATATACTTGTCTTTGCAACGGGACTCTCTGGTCTTTGCACTCGCGCATCACCTTTATGCGTGAATGGGCAGACCTCGCATACTGTGCTGCTGCGAGAATCCATCTCTTTATGCAGCGTCACAAATCAGGACATCTTCGTGCACACCCACTTGCACAGCTGCATCGCGATACATTTTATTTCTCACGGAGGATAGGGCTTTCCTCGCATGGACGAAGTGCTCACACGTTTTGTCTACTGTAATGTTCACGACTGATACAAAAATATCTTCGCTTCTTTTTCACTTTTTCTGATTAATAATTGTATACCAACTACCTTAAATTCAGGTTTTTAAAAAGATCACAATTAAATGTTTGCCTTAAGCGACTTCTGTAAATTGAGTTCGTATGAACAACGTTCGCGACTTTAAGCCAACTGTTGTACAGTAATTTTGACTTACAAAAATGAATATTTATTATACCGATTTGTTGTGCATGTCTGTGACTTCAAAGGTTTCTTGTTTGAGTGGTAGATCGCTGGATGGTAGTGGAGCTAAGCGCACGCCCGGATACCGGTTCAGGTTGCTATCAAGTTACTAGCCGTTCCCACGCCAGTAACTCCGCCACAATGGCCAGCCTTTCCGAACCTCGACATTCGCAGGACACTATCTTCCAACCCTAAAAATCTAAATTAAAGCAACATACCTGCTGCTAAATTAAGATTATTTTCAGCATAATGTCATTGCTAGTGGAAACAGGCACCTTACTTGTGTCTTTATTCGTTTGTTTACGCTGTCGAGATTAGGGACTTATCGTAATACAAATTGCTTACATATTCTCTTATATTGTCTTTAATTGTTACGCAAAAAATGTGTGTCCCTATTACAAAAACTTATAGTATGGACATACATGTGGCACGGAGGAAAGAGTCTTCCTTGCACAAATGGACACACATATTTTTGCTTAGTAATTAAAGGCAATACATGAGAATATGTAACCAATTTATATTACAATATCTATAAAAGAGGCACTTAAAAAGCCAGAGAAAAGTCAGAGACAGGTATGCTAATACATCGGGAAAGAACAGGTATGTTAAGACATACCGCCTGAAAGTACAGAAGATGTTGAAGCGTTGTTAATTAAAATGGATTAGGACATGGGTAAGATTGAGCTGTTTCAGCAATTTGACTCGTTTATCTGCCGAAGAAGTGAGATCAGTGGGGATGGAGAGAGTAAAGCAGAAGTCACAATTTCTCAAGTAAAAATTTACATCAGCAAGAAGAACCAGTCCTTAGCTTCCAAAAGCACCAGTCTTGAAATCAGGAGAAAGTTTCTCAAAGCCTATGTTTGGAGAGTGGCATGTTATGGTTGTGAGGCAGGGACTCTGCAGGATGCATGGTGTCAATGCCCTCCAGCACGACTTCAGATACTAGTCTAATCCATGCCACGTCGTGTTGCGGCGCTTCTGCGTGTCGCGGGGGCCCTGTACGATATTAGGCAGATGTACCAGTTTCTTTGGCTCTTCAGTGTATGTTGCTTATGGCGCGGATCGGGCGCGTCATGAGCCATTTAGGGTAACATAGTACCTAGGGAGCAATCGGTGCAGCGGAAGGAGTAAAGAACCGCAATCGGAGCGGCGTAGGGACGAATTCCTACCTGGAAACATTTTTTTAAAAATTTGCAACTTTCACGTTACTTATGCCGCAAATAGACCGAAATAATGCTCAATGTATTGTATTCATTAATATTTTCATAAAAGGTGTGAAAGAGAATGATAAGGAAAATATAGGATTTCAAATAGATTTCAAAGGAAAGAGGACTCTGCAAACAACTTTCCAAGAGGAGATTGTAATTAATGCGTACAGTGCTTCGTATTCCGTTAGTTTCATTTTGACCTTCGAGTATCGTCGGAAGCTGCATGCACAATGCGTTCCCGGTGCAGGTAGGATCGTCCGGTCGGCCGTTTACTATGTTATCTCTCTCTCTCTCTCTCCTTTTTTTAGCGGTGAAGCTGTGAGCAGCATAATTCTGTGGTATCGGAATACCTTCTCAGTTTGCTAGATACAAATCAGTTATGTACAAACAAAGATTCATTATTTATTTGTTTTCCTGACAAATTACAGATTTTACGCTTAGAACTTGCTCTATCTCCACTCTTCACATGAAAAACGAAAAACGGCTACGGAGCTCATTCGCTTGCTAGCTCTCGACCGAGTAACGTGAATTTATCGAGAATATTGTTTTTCTACAAAGACTTTAAAACAACTATGTAGCCGCCCGGTGTGGCCGAGCGGTTCTAGGCGCTTCAGTCCGGAACTGCGCGACCGCTACGGTCGCAGGTTCGAATCCTGCCTCGGGCATGGATGTGTGTGATGTCCTTAGGTTAGTTAGGTTTAAGTAGTTCTAAGTTCTAGGGGACTGATGACCTCAGATGTTAAGTCCCATAGTGCTCAGAGCCGTTTGAACCATTTTGAACTAACCATGTAACTAGAAATTTTGCGTTTATAATGTGTGCAAGATGCCGAGAAAATTACAGGGGCTGTTTGTACGACGTATATCACCCCAGCATTTTCCGTTGCCTTTCCTTTTAGCGCTTTTTGTGAAAATATTAATAAGTACAATATACTGATCATTGTTTAGGCTTATTTGCAGTGTAATTAACGTAAAATTGAAGGTAAAAAAATAAACTTTCGGCCTAGATACTTGACCCGACAACCGGCAGAGTGCCAGTCTCTACAGTATCCGCTGCGCCAACCGCTGTCTGTAAGCTACGCTAACGTAAGTGGCTCATGCCTCGACCGAGCCGCGACGAAAATACTAGTTTTTCTAAACGCTTGGCCATCTGGACCTCCCACTTCTACCACTTTCATTCTGGGCAAGAACTCCACATACTATGAAGATGGGCGAAATCTACGATTACGAGTAGGTGCTGTACACTTGTAAGAACGTTCCTAATAAAGTTAAAGTACTTATATTGTAATTTATCTTTTTTTTTTTACGATGAAGCTGTGAGCAGCATAATTCTGTGGTATCGGAATACCTTCTCAGCTTGTTGGATAAAAATCAGTTATGTGCAAAGAAAGACTCATTGTTTATTTGTTCTCCTGGCAAATTACAGATTTTACGCTTAGAACGTTCTCCATTTCCACTCTTCACATGAAAAACGAAAAACATTTCAGCTTGGTCATTTATTTATCCGCGGAAGGTCGCGCTTTTACGATACATTCATTCTCATAATTTCGCAGTTATTTCTGCCAGTTTATTGTAATTTTCAAGGTCATTGTTTTGATAGCACTCCGCGAAATTGATATTTTGGATCTACGTCTTGGTTGCTTGGCAGATTTTTTTTTATAAATTGCTTTTCTCAAGTCTTGATGGTAAATTAGGAATTCGACGAGACTGGGTCAAACACTCTGGTCTGCTAACTGAAAACAGACCGTTAAGGAAATCTCAGGAGTTCGTTTTTCTACAATTTTTTAATGGAAATCAATAATGAGCCACAATTTACTTTTCAATAGTTTCATTTAGAAGCAACAGTTCCCGGTGACAATTTTTAACAAATTAGTCGTCCAAATTCAATGAAACTTTTCCCGATATCTGATCGCGCCATCATGTTTTTCGACTAATTCCAAGAGTAAAAGAAATGTTGGTGTAAGAAACTAAATGCGGTGACGTACCCGCAAAAGTTTTAGTGAGGATGACGACAGCAGTGAAAGCCTATGCTCGCACACAATCTTCGAGCAGCTTACGTGTTTCCTATTTTCATTTTTTTTTTGGTTACAGCCTCTCGTTGTATGTCGTTTTAGTGATACATTATTTAACGATCCAAGGCCAATATTTTCCTGCAGTTAACAGCATCGTCAGCGTCCAGTCAGAGAGTGCTGTTGCCCAAATCTAACGTATTTTTTAATTTTTATTGTCAACATTAGCGTTCCTATTACACTTCGTTAGGACATACTAGAGGATATTTTCCTTTTTTTGGAACATTCGCCCTTCAGTGAACCCCTATAACGAAACAGGTTGTATCGACGGAAAACCTATTTTAGCCATACACGTGTTTTAGAAAATATTCCGTATCGATGTCTCGTTAGTTGTTAATCGAAAGTGTAGAACGAGTAAGGAAAATATAACAGTTTTATTACATGTGATCAGTTCTTGATCCCATAGGTATAGTCAACCCCAATATTGCGCACCCTCATCTGAGAGATTTTTTAAAGGAACCTGCTTGTCGCACCTAAGAAAAGGCGATAGTATCCGAGAATGCTCCTGTATGAGTGTGGAAAACGGACTCGATACCGCATAATATCATGTTAGAGCGTCCACATATAGTATCTAGTCTAAAGTGTCCCGACACCTACTAAAAACTAAATTCCGACCGAACAGGCCTTGGAAGGCCCAACGGTACCGACCGACCGCCGTGTCATCCTCAGCCCACAGGCGTCACTGGACGCGGATATGGAGGGGCATGCGGTCAGCACACCGCTCTCCCGGCCGTGTGTCAGTTTACGAGACCGGCGCCGCTACTTCTCAGTCAAGTAGCTCCTCAGTTTGCCTCACTTTCCAACAGAGGTCGGCGGACCGGACGGTCACCCATCCAAGTGCTAGCCCAGCTCGACAGCGCTTAACTTCGGTGATCGGACGGGAACCGGTGTTACCTCTGAGGCAAGACCGTTGTCAGACACGTACTAGTGAACATTAATAAATGGTATGTCCACCCTTCGCATTTATGATGCCTTGAACTCTGCTGGCGACACTTCCGGTGAAGTGTTTGAATGCATGTAAAGGAATGGCATCCCATTCTTCCTCAAGAGCAGAGACCAGAGAAGGTTAGTCATATAGGGCGATAGGATCTGGGGCGAATACGTCGTTCTAACTCATCCCAATGGTGTTCCATTGCGTTCAGGTCAGGGCTCTGAGCAGGTCAGTCCATTTCAGGAATATTATTGTCCATAGACCACTGTGTCACAGATGTTGCTTTATAACGGATGCATTGTGACGCCGATACAGCCATTGTCTCCGAATTGTTCCCCTACTGTACGCAGCATATGATTCTGTAAAATGTGTCCATTTCCTTCCGTATTCAGCGTTTCCTCCAACACAATAAGGGGACCATATCCCAACCACGAAAGACACCGCCATACCGGAACACAACTTCATCCGTACCTCACTGTTGGCTCTGCGCGTGATGGCGTACTCCTAACATTCGCCAAACTCATATTATGAAACGTCCCCTTAGAAAAATTGTAAATGACTGTGCTGATAAACTTCTTACGTTATCTGATTTTCAAACAGATGAGCAGAACTGAACATACTCAGACATTTCTCTCTTTACTTATTCTGATCAACACTAAACTGACACACAATATTTTTAGCGCAACGCAATGTGACTTTCAGTAATCCCTACAAAAGAATGGCCCTGACTACCAATAACCTATAACTTTCATAAATCACTTACCTCACAAAAATCTTCGTTACTCGAACTACTGCAATACAGCGAGCGCCAACACTGGCAGCTAAATAAAAGAATCTAACTACTGAAGGCACTAACTACTGATAGGCATACTTAGCAAATGAAAGATTTTGATAGAGAACAAACAATGTATTTACCTTAATAGTGTTCAAAAGTCATAATATATATATCAGTTCATAATATCCAGTATTACAAATTTGCTCTTTCTGATGGACACACGTCCAGATCGTCCGCTCTCAAAATTCTGCCATCTCTCCCCCCACGTCCACCACTGCTGGCGGCTCACCTCCAACTGCGCAACGCTACGCGCTGTTCACATCCAACTGCCCAACACTACAATAGCAAATATTCCAGCACTGCAAACCAGCCACAGACTGCACACAAGTGATTTTCATACAGAGCGCTACGTGGCGTTACCAACATAAAAACCTAAACAGCCTAATTACATAGCAAACAGCCTACTTACAATATCTACCCATCGGAATGTCATAGGGGATAGCGTCATTCATCATTCCAAATCATTCGTTTCCAGTCATCCACTGCCTAGTGGCGACACCGTTTTTCACCACCTTAAGTGTCGTTTAGCATTGACTGCAGAAACCGATGGCTTCTTAAGAGCTGCTTGACCATTGTGCCTTCACTCTCTTTAACTTCCTACGCACATTTATTGAGCTAGCTGCACTGCTGGCAGCACTTTGGATCGCAAGAATGATTCCTTCCACTGATTTCATACGATGTTTACAACCGCCGTCTTCTATTCTCGACGGTCCCCGTCCGTTAGTACAAGAGGTGTGTCTGGTCTCGATTTAACTGTGGTTGTTCCTTCACGTTCCCACTTCACAGTCAGATTACCGTTAGTCGACTTGGGCAGCCTTAGGAGGGCTGGATTGTTCCTGATGGATTTGTTACTCAGGTGACATCCAATGTCAAGTCCACTTTTGAAGTTATGTAGGTTTTCCTGGACAATCCATTCTGTGGCTACAGCTTCTCTACTTACAATACAATACTCCTCGCTTCCTTTTATTCTGGCGGATATGCTTCCCATGACACGTAATGGTCCGTTTTGGATTACACAGGCTTGTCCGGAAACTTTTGATCAGATAATGTACAAAAGGGACATAGATCTGCTCGCGTAGAGACTCAGTATTTCGCGGAAACTAACTTCTTATTCGATTTCGTGTAGCAAAGAGGAGCTATAACGCAGGAATAATTACGCTGTTGACTTTTGCTACAGGAAGCACATTCTAAAAATTGATGCTTACAGGTTCTGAATTAAGACGTGTCGTCCGTTTGTTTCTGGAGCTTCCTGAAAGTACCACGTGGCCAGAGGGAGGTGGCAGGAATACATTTGTATGAGTCTCCCTCGGGCGCGTCCTGAGTACACAGCGCAGCCAATGGCGCTCAATTGCTGGCTTCCGCCTATGCGTGCACGCATGCATCGCCACGGCACACGCCTTTTGGCCGTTGCTCTTTTCTAGATGCCAACTACCCAGCATCAGCTGCGGTTGGTGAAGAGTGCGCAGCAACTGGCTCAAGTATGGCTTCCTAAGTAACGTGCTCTTGCAAGGAATTTGTGGTAACCACTAAACAGAGATGACAGTCACTTGTAGATCAGAATTGTCAAATATCCATCTACCGAAAGCAATTCACAGTTCAATTGAAGGATCTAGTGACTATGTATCATACTTAGATTTGTTGAGAATGTTGCGGCTAATTTGGTAAGTCTTCGCATTAGATTTTCGGAGAATGTTGCGGCTAATTTGGTAAGTCTTTACAACCAATTTACGCAAAATGACAGATGTATCCGAGACTGTACTCGATACACGGGAAGTATAATAAACACTGTCTTCAACTTACAATCTTTTTACATTGTTTTCCTCATGCGTGGGCGTGCTGAGAGCGTGGAAAAGAATTTTTCTGTTATGAAAAGCTTATGTGCCGATTTTGAAAACGCCGAGCTAAATTCTGACCGAATCCACGAGCGAAGTTAACGAAAATTGGTGTCTTGTACATTTGATCCTCTTCAGCTCGTAAAGATTAGAAATATGTCCTATTAATAAATAACTGTTTGACGTAAACTGCTTGTTGGTAGTAGTTTACTTTACCGGACTAGTTTCGGGTTGCCGGCCGCTGTGGCCGAACGGTTCTAGGCGCTTCAGTCCGGAACCGCGCTGCTGCTACGATCGCAGGTTCGAATCCTGTCTCGGGCATGGATGTGTGTAATGTCCTTAGGTTAGGTAGGTTTAAGTAGTTCTAAGTCTAGGGGACAGACGACCTCAGATGTTAAGTCCCATAGTGCTTACAGCCATTTGAACCATTTGAAGTTTCGGGGTTTCGCCCATCAGCGGCGGTATCTGTATTACAAAAGACACATACCTATATTACTAAACCACTACACTTGAGCCCGGAACCAAGAACTAGTTTCAGTTTATCTACCTAATACAGGGGTAATAAAAATTCGATTTTCAATGTTTCGTGTGACTATGGACAGAATTTAAGGTTTTGAAATGCTGTCGTAAGCTACTCATCAGAAGGTTAAAAAAAAAAAAAAGAAAGAAAGAAAGGCTCTGAGCACTATGGGACTTAACATATGTGGTCATCAGTCCCCTAGAACTTACTTTACTTTACTTTACTTTACTTTACACGTGGCTAAGGCCTTATCGACCATACACCTGCTCTACGAGCCTCTTCCAATTATTTCTATCCAGGGAAATTGTTGTCCAATCAGAGTTGATGCCCATCCTAGCTGCATCTTCCCGGATATTCTCCATCCACCTAATTCGAGGTCTTCCTCTTCTTCTCTTTCCTTCTAATTTCTTAGTGGATGCTATTTTGGGTAGTCTGTTCTCCGGCATCCTTGCTACATGACCAGCCCAGTTCAGTATTCTCTTCTTTAACATTTCCACAATGGTACTATGTTTGTACAGCTCCCGTAGTTCTTCATTTTTCCTTATCCTCCACTCCATGACATTTTCATCGAAGATTGGTCCAAATATTTTTCTTAGTATTTTTCTTTCAAATATCAACAGTTTTTCTTAATCTTTTTTCCTGAATGTAATAGCTTCACATCCATATAATGCTACTGGTACAATAGTTGACTGATAAAAACGGATTTTGAATTCAGTACTAAGTGATCTCATCCTTAGAATTTTGATACAGCTGTAAAAAGTTCTATTAGCTGCTGCTAGACGGGCGTCTATTTCTATTTCTGCTCTATTGTCTCTGCTAAAAAGACTCCCTAAGTACTTGAAGTGGTCAACTGCCTTGAAAGTGAGACCATTTCCGGTCAGTGGTGTATTCTTTTGGAGTTTTTTACTTATGACTAGATATTCTGTCTTTTCTTCAGAACTTAGAACTACTTAAACCTAACTAACCTAAGGACATCACACACATCCATGCCCGAGGCAGGATTCGAACCCGCGACCGTAGCGGTCACACGGTTCCAGACTGAAGCGCCTAGAACCGCACGGCCACACCGGCCGGCTCAGGAGGTAAAGTCTTGTGTTAAAATAATACAATAAGACAATGGTTCAAATGGCTCTGAGCACTATGCGACTTAACTTCTGAGGCCATCAGTCGCCTAGAACTTAGAACTAATTAAACCTAACTAACCTAAGGACATCACACACATCCATGCCCGAGGCAGGATTCGAACCTGCGACGGGAGCGGTCACGCAGTTCCAGACTGAAGCGCCTTTAACCGCACGGCCACACCGGCCGGCTACAATAAGACAATTATTATAGTTAGAAACTGTGTGTTTGCCTGAAGACAACGTAACTGACGGCGTGAAAATGCCAGAACTTCATCCATTCAGTATTTGAGAATGAGAGCCCTTAGCGACTTCCAACAAACTGTAGCATAATTTAAACCTTTTTTCAAAGTCTTTATCGCTTACATGCTTAACGTCAAATATTTAACATATTAGCTCATTTGTAAAGTAATCACACGTTTGAAGGTCTTTTATACATGGGAGTTCTATTCTTTAACGGATCGGCGGTTTACTGGTTTCTTATAACACTTCACTTATTGTATATGTATATACAGTACTGTTTTATGCGTATGTGGGTTTTCATATCAGTCTAACGTGACTTGCTTTTTACGTACTCCTTCTTAGCGTATGTCACCGACGATATTTAGTAACGATGGTTAATGATATGATTATATGATATGTATGTTCGCATGCGAGGTGGGAAGAAAGAGTAACGGAGAATTTTTAATTTCGTGGGCTTTATGCATCCGCTTTTCAAAAACTTTTTACCTTGCTGGTTCATATGTTCCTGGGGTATGTGTACATTTTCAGCTGTTTTGAATTTTTAGTATGCAATCAGCAGAAGATATATTTTTACAAAAATACGCGTAGTTGTCATTGGCAGTTGCAGTACACGGAAATATTATGATTTTTTCTTCTAATGCGTAATATTTCTGTGTTCAAATGTGTGTGAAATGTTATGGGACTTAACTGCTAAGGTCATTAGTCCCTAAGCTTACACACTACTTGACCTAAATTATCCTAAGAACAAACACACACACCCATGCCCGAGGGAGGACTCGAATCTCCGCCGGGACCAGCCGCGCAGTCCATGACTGCAGCTTCTAAGACCGTTCGGCCAATCCCGCGCGGCGTGTAATATCTCTGTTAGCAGAACAAGAAAAGGTGTTTCCATTAAGGAATACTAGTGAAAAGTTCGACGAAAGTTTGTTTTTCATATCGATCTATTCATTTAAAATAATGTCAGGATGGCTCGTTGTATATAAGTGAAAATTTCTATTTATTCCAATATACAGGGTGATCAGAAACAGTGTGAAAAGCTTGTGAGCGCGGTGTAAGATAGATTGTATGGAGAAACAACTGTTAAGAAAAAAATTCGATACGTAGCGCCGTTTCCGAGTTAATTAGCATTAAAGTTAGGCAATCAGGCCGTTGCGCAAGCAAATTCAAGCGGCCCGCCAGATGCTGTCACCAAACGTGTCCTTAGTTTGGTTTCCTAAAACCGAACAAAAGAGGATACAAAAATTGGTCCTGGGACGGTAGTAATGATCGAACCAGAGCCAAATGCTGAGCTGTGTCGTGTGTTATCATGAGAACAACTAACACTAAGTCTGTCCGTCGAGCATCTTGTATCTGTGCGTTCAATAGCCTGACTGGCTAACTTCAATGCTAATTAACTCGGAAACGGCGGAACATATAGAATTTTTTCTTAACAATTATTTCTCAGCACACTACCCTGCAACACCCTCACAAAGTTTTCAGACTGGTTCTGACCTACCTGCATTTAGTAAGCTGTCTTTTTCGACACATGTAGGGCTGATAGGAATTGTATCATGTCACTGGCTGTGTGGTTTTGTTCTTTTAACTGTGTATTAAATGTCAATCAGGTTCAGATATTCTTTAAAAACTATTCCGATATGTCGTCCAGTTTTTCCTACGTAAATTTTTCACTTTAACTTATATCTGAATGTGCAAATTTACACGACATTCTACGTTAAGACAAATTTATGATCGCACTGTGTAATTTTTCTGTAGTTTGTGGTTGTTAAGGTAATGTTGTCTTTTATCTTCTTGTCATTTGTATGTAGTTTTCAGGTATAAATTTTGTCGGCTACAGTGGGGGCTCTAGCCATTACTTTTTGCTATTGTTCTTAGTGTCTTTAATTCAGTTTTACGTTTTCTTTAATAAATAGATAATTTATTGGTCTAGAACAGGTTCGAAACTATGCTTCCTTTGAGTGCTTTCGAATGACAAAAGCTGTTGTGGTACAATAGCCAGTCTTGGTTTCGTATTTCAGGCGTTCGCCTTACTCCATTTTGGCGAATCCCTGTCTCCTTCTCACAAGCACGAAACACAAATTGTTAAACAAACAACGCAAAAGACCGAAATTTTCACTAGCCGCACTTTTAGTCCCAGGTGGTGCAGTGGTTAGCACACTGGACTCGCATTCTGGAGGACGACGGTTCAAATCTCCGTCTAGCTATCCAGATTTAGGATATCCGTGAATTTCCTAAATCGCTTAAGGCAAATGTTGGAATGGTTTCTTTGAACAAAGCGCGGGCGATTTCCTTCCCCATCCTCCTCTAATTCGAGGCTCTGCTCGGTTTCTAAATACCTTGTCTTCGACAGGACGTTAAAGACAGGGGTTAAAGAAGGAAGCGCCTGTCAGAAGACATATAGCTCATAATTTTGTTACCGATTCGCACAGGAACCCCAAGGCCTGTCGGGTTCCGATTATACTCCATGAGTTCGTGTATGCGATTCACACTTTCTTCGTGCTTACGCCTTCCTCAGCTACAGTACTTGCTTGCTTCCGCTCGTGTAAAGATCTAACCGCACCCGCCGTTTCCGTTGTAGACGTGGCTTGGTGGCTTGCTTACGTGCCAGGTCACCAGACCAGGATTCGAACAACGAGTTACCAATTCTGTCTAGACTAGGAATGCCAGTTCTTACCGTGTGTCGGATTTCACACTAAGCCTTAGGACCTTCCTATCTTCCTCCTTTTCCCTGTAATTAACACGCTTAACGCCTTCCCTGATCTATTTGTAAAAATTAAAACATTGTATTTGGGCAAAAAAGTAAATCACCATACACTTGTTGTACTTACCATAATCTAACAGTGCGTATGCCAACTTAAACGTGTGTAATTGAAAACAATCTATCACGCCAATATTTCACATAGTGAGCTGGTACATCATCTGTAGAAACCTAGTGTGACTGCAGGCCAGCCCAGATGCTTTGGGTTAAAGCACACGCAGTAAAGACCCAGCAGTTCCAGGAGTGGATACAGAGGTTCTAGACATGCCAGTTGTCACGAAGGGGATATTACAAAACAATTCAGCCCTCACTCCTTAATTTTCCCTGATAAAATTGCTTACATGTTCCACTACAACCATAAAATACGACAGGACGGACCACAATGGACATCCTTCGCACCACCATAGCGTGCCAATTTAGAGATCTTCGTACTGAGAAGGACATCAAAGTTGAGACACAGTGGAGCTCCTGGTATCAAAGGCATTGTTGTAGACCTTACAAAGCTTAGGCATGAGCAGGAGTTCTTTAACCTACGTATGTTTCGACATGATTCTGGTAATTGGGCACTGTGGACTATGTCAATACCTCACAATATCCGTAAGAAAAGGAAATTAGTTTGTAACATAGATACAAAGGTAACTAGAACAACTGTCAAAGAGCTGTCTACCAGCGAAAAGAATGTTCCGTATACTTTTGAATAATTCAGTTTAAGTAGAGGATGAGGTAAATAACCTTTGAATAACACAGTTTACGTAGCAGATGAGACAAATAACCTTATCAATTGCCATGAGAATATCCACATGTAGTAGAATCTCTGTTTGGAACCACCAATATTTAAATGGTAGAAAGTTCAAAGAAGAAATTAACAAAAGGCAAGCTACATACTGATGTAACACAATAAACTTGTAGGCAAGATCGCAGGAATTCTTTTATCCGATGATAGCGGCTTTAGTTTCGCCGAAGCCGGTAATCATGGAATAAAAAGAATTCCTGAGATCTTGGCTACCAGTTTATTGTGTTACAACCATCTAGATCGCTCCCACATGAGCACAATGTGCTCCCTACAAAATATTACATACTGATGGCCGCACTACGTAATTGCCTTAACTACAACACATAATTAAAGAATGTTCACAAACGACAAGACAGAAGCTGTAACCAGATCTATTCCTGTTTGTAGTTTGACGGTGTGAGGCGGTGCAGTGCACAAAACATAGTTTTATGTTGTTTCCCATCTAGCAGCTGCAAGATAGTTGCATTGTCGCTTGCATGCTAAATATTGTGGAGTAATGGGGTTCATCATGTTAAAAAAAGGAGTGATGCTGCAGCTGAGCTGCAATAAGCGGAATAAGAGTTGCCGTCACCAATTTGCGCGGACCTGCGTCATCTAGCCCCTCTGCTCCACGGTGGGAAAACACGCAGTCAGAAGTTCAAGTGCACGATGTGGACAGCGCACAGCTCCCCTATTGTCCACATTTTACTTCGCTTTACGGGCAATACAGAAGAAGTTAACGCGCGACTGAAGATTAATCATCACTAATACTGTTCTTCAAAAGTTCTATTTCTGGGACAAAATTGCGTGATTCTACATGAATTTTTAATGAGAAATCCAGTTCTGAAATTCGAATTTAGCCAGCAGGGATAGTTTTCCAGTAATCTGAACATTTATATAATAAGAACGTCTTTATTTGCAATAAACTAAGAAAAAAAGTGGGAATAATACTTGGCAATATTAACGTCATTATTTATAACAACTGTTTTAGTATTCAGATATTGGTACCCCCACCTTCATTGTATACCACCATAAACGGGAATTTCATCAAACCTAACCTCTTAGTCACAGCCAGGAAGCCTAAATTGTTACTGCATTTGAAGTGATTAATTTTGATTTTTCTTAGAATGAAAGACGTTATCAAGCAAGTAAGTAAGTTAATAAGGAAGAAGGAAGTAAATACGAATGTATGTATGAATAGTATTAGTTAAGGAGTACACTGATATATTTTTGCTTCTTCTAAGAAAATGTCTCGTCGGCGTCGCTGTCGATGTACTCCCGACAATTTGTTTTACATTTGTGGGGAATTAACATTTGCAAGAAATAGAGAGATAATTTCATCCTTTATAAAGAAGGCTTATAAATATTATTTTGGAATAGCCGTTGGAGCTCAGGATAAAGAATGGGCGCTACATATATGCTGCAAAACTTGTTGTTGAGAATTAATTAACTGGTGGAAATGAAAAGAAAACGCAGAGTTATTTGCTGTACCTATGGTGTAGAGAAAACCAAAAGGTCATACCTCAGATTTTTATATATGTGTTTGACAAATATTCGGTGTTCTACAAGCAAGAAATTCACAGAAAGACATTGTTTATCCGGATCTACCTTCGACTCAAAGACCACTTCCATGCTGTGAAAGTATTCTAGTTCCTTCAAGGCAAGCAAATGAAGAAATCGATAGTGATGGTTAATTGAATGGCAATGAAGAAATGATTACATCTCCTGAAAGGAATGATCCTCTATCGCGGACGTTTATTAACAGAAGTAGATTTAAATGATTTAGTGCGTGACGTTAAACTAAATAATAAAAAGGCGAAATGTTCGGCTGGAAGTTACAGGAATGTAATCTCCTCCACCAAAGTACCAAAATCAGCGAATTTTAGACACAAATAACGTATTTTTATTCCGTACTTCGCAAGTGATGGAGCACTGACGTTTTGTGACAATGTTGCAAGCTTAATAAAAGCACTCGGTTTCAAATACAAGCCACGGGACTGGAGAATCTTTATAGATGCATCGAAAGTATGTCTCAAAGGTGTTTTGCCCTGCAATGGAAATGAAATGCCCCCTGTCCCAATTGAATATAAGCCAATTTGGCTAAAGAAAGTTAAGAAATTTTAGAAAATATTCTCAAATTTATTTAAAAAGTGAGCATAAATTGGAAGTTCTGTATCGATCTCAAAGTAATTGCGTTGATATTGGGAATGCAACAAGGCTACACAATATACTTGTTTTCTGTGCGAGTGGGATAGTCGTGATAGAAAATCTCACTACATAAAAAAGAAATGGCCTGAATGCAATCTGAAAGTGAATGAAGAAAGTGTTCACCACCGAAGTTTGGTGAAGATATTCTTCTTCCACGTCTTCTTATTAAACTCGGTTTAATTAAACAATTAGTAAAGGTTATGAATTAAAATAGCAGAAGATTTGCATATTTTGCGGAAAAATTTCCTCGTCTTTGTAATCTCCCTCTCCTTCCTAATTCCACCTATTGTCCGCAGTAAGCAGTCTTTTATGAAAAATTTCATAGGAAGGAAAGATTACAATACACTTTCTAGTTTACTTAGCTTTTCGTATAGAGTTGGCTCCAGTTATTCTTGTTTAGGGGTCTGATTCTTGAAGCTAAAATCCTTACATTTTATGTCCTCATGGTTGAATTGGTATAAATAAATTTGAAGATTGTTGTTACTGAATTTTTGTTGTTACGTTAATCTATTTTGTCATATTTTGGTATATCATACAGTCTTTTGAATTTTCACATTGACAAATCCGAAATTACATTGTTCGCCCAAAATACAAAAATACGTCCGATCACATCAGTGCCATGCTTACTACTACTTCAATCTGTGGTAATAACAATATTCCAAAGGGTTTACAGTTTTTCTTGACAAATAAATTTCTATTAGTTTCGATTATTATTTCATAAATGAATCTAGAAATAAACATAATAAACAGTACTAGATTGCGAAATTAATAATAGAAATTTTAAGTGTGCCATATAATTCGTAATTTCACGTTTCTAAAAAAAAAATCATTTTAACCGTACGTTCAGAACTAGTATTTATAACATACAATATAAATTAATTCTTTCCCATAAATTTTAGCTCGAAATATAACATACTGTGTATAAAATTATATGTAAGTTTTCAGAAAAGCCGCTGAGATAATACTGACCTGTCCAAAATCGAAAAATAATACGAGTATCGACAACTACTGTTGATAAAAAGTAATGGTAGAGGAAGATGTCCCGTTACATCTTTCAGCAGCAAAAATAAAAGAAGGTCTACTTGTCGGCACTCAGCTCAAGGAACTTTAGCTAGATAAAAAAATGGTTCAAATGGCTCTGAGCGCTGTGGGACTTAACTTCTGAGGTCATCAGTCCCCTAGAACTTAAACCTAACTAACCTAAGGACATCACACACATCCATGCCCGAGGCAGGATTCGAAACTGCGACCGTAGCAGTCGTGCGTTTCCAGACTGTAGCGCTTAGAACCGCTCGGCCATTCCGGCCGGCAGCTAGATAAAAATTTTCCTGACTAACGCAGAAGCGCAAGTATAACAGTGTTTCAAGAAAGTATCAGAAAACTACCTTGGAAGAAGAAGAAAAGCTGCACACTCCAAGGACGTAGTGAATCAAATGATCAACGGTTAACAAGATCTTGGCTGCAGCATGTCTCTGAAATTACATTTCCTGGACTTTCACATTGACTTTTTCCTGTAGAGCTACAGTGATGTATCAGGCCAATACGGAGCAAGATTCCATAAAGACATACCTACCATAGAAAAACGGTATGAAAGGAAATACAGGACTACATTGTTGGCTGTCTATTGCTGGAGTACCATTCGAGACCAAAAAGACAATCCATACAAGAGGGAAAAAAAATGAGATTTGTGATTTTTTGTTGCCACATTTGTATCATTTCGTGAATGCTTTTGTGAATACAGCTTCAGACATCACCTTCCTAGACTTACCCACTATGACAGAGTTACATTACTTAACTGAAATATTGGATCTTATTATTTCTTGAATTCTGAAAAGTAAATTCACGTTCATATAGTAATATATTAGGTAAACATGGGCATTCCAGTTAAGGTAACGCTAACTGAGAAAAACTGAAAAGAGATTTCGATTGAGTTTTGAAATTGCTATAAAGTATCACAACTTTTCTCTCCTGAAATAGAAAAAATGATTTTTTAATAGGACAGTGTAATTTGATCGGAAGTACCCGCACACACCTTTGTAATCTGAAATGGACCACTAGATGTCAAAGTGGACGAACTCACAAATATGGAAGGAAGCTGGGAGTGTTGTGTTGTCAGTAGAGAAGCAGTAAGAACACAGTTGGTCGGTCAGGGGGCTCAGTGACTTCGGACGTGGACGAGTGTTTGGGTGTCACCAGAGTAACAAATCCATCAGGGACAGTTTGACTCTTCTGAAGCTCTCCAAGTCGACTGTTGGTGA
This sequence comes from Schistocerca cancellata, assembly GCF_023864275.1. Taxonomy (NCBI): domain Eukaryota; kingdom Metazoa; phylum Arthropoda; class Insecta; order Orthoptera; family Acrididae; genus Schistocerca; species Schistocerca cancellata. The sequence continues at coordinate 303,118,083 of NC_064629.1, forward strand.
TGTGATTGTGAAATGGGAACGTGTAGGAACAACCACAGTTAAATAAACACCAGGTAGACCTCGAGCACTGACGGATAGGGACCGATGAGCTTTGTGGAGGGTGGTTATAAAAATGGCACGAAATCATCGGAAAGAATAATTCTTGAGTTCCAAAATTTTACCAGCAGTCCAGCACAATGACTGTGCACAGAGAGTTAAAAATAATAGTGTACAATGGTCGAGCAGCTCCTCATACGCCACACATCTCTGTAATCAGTGCTAAGCGACATTTGAGGTGGTGTAAAGAGCGACACTACTGGACAAGGGATGATTTGAAGTGATGGATCACGCTATACCCTGTGGCAATTCGCTGGAAGGGTTTGGGTTTGGCGAATGCCAGGAGTACGTTATCTGCCACCATGTGTAGCGCCAACAGTGTACTTCGTAGGAGGTAGTGTTACTTTATGATGATGCTTTTCGTGGTTAGGATGTGCAATCCTTATTGAGCTGGAGGAAACGCTAAATATGGAATGGAATGGACACATTTTACGGAATTGTGTCCTGCTTACAGTAGAGAAAGAGTTCGGATACGGCAAGAGTTTATATCAGCATGACAATGCACCCTAGTATAAAGAAGCATCTGTGAGGCAATAGTTTGTGGAGAATAACATTCCTGAAATGGATTGCACTGGCCACATTCCCGCCCTGAACACAGTGACACAACTATGTGATGAGCCTGAACGTTGTCTTCGGTCCGTACCTCAGTGTCCAACATTACTAACCTTCTCTGGTTTCGACTTTTGAGGAAGAATGGGCTGTCATTCCTCCACAGACTCCATCACAGTTCAAGCTGACACAAAGGGCAAAGGCGGACACATCCCATGTTAATGTCCACTTAAGACCGGATACTTTTGATCAGATAGTATAAATGGATCTGCCAGAAGACGTCCTAATAGGTCATCATCATCTACACTTGGATTTATACTCGGCGAGTGTTCCGCTAACATCTCTCTGCCTCCGTCTCGCTCTACTTATTGTGTGTACTGAAAGAGTGTGCATCGATAAACCTCTGTAGAATCTCACATCCTCTGATTTTGATACCATGGTCATTTTGCAAGGTACGTGAGGGAGAGAGGATTATTGTGTCAGTTTTCCTTGGAAAGCGAGCTCTCGAAATTTGAACAGGGAGCTCCCTGTTGGCAATGCCTCTTTCGTAACGTCTGCCACTATAATTGGTTGAACCTCTCCGTGCAGCTCTCGCAATGACTAAATGAAGCTGCGACTAAACATACACCTTTTCTTTCAATCTGTTCTATCTCCTATATTTATCCTACCAAGCAACTGTCCCAGACTGACAAGGAATATTTAAAAATCGCGTGAACGACGGTTATATTGGCTGCATAAACTAATTTCCTTAATGTCATTTCGGTGAAGCTCATTGTGTCTTTTGTCTTTTATACATTATTAGATTATTATGGTCGTTTCATCTTAAATCGACCTCGACGCACACCAATCGATATTTATCGATTGTGACTGGTTATTGTGATCGATAGTTCATAGTGTATTCGAACAATGATCGGTTTTTACCACGCTTTCACGTCACATTAATGTGAGTATCTCTCAAAAGACTGAATAACCAACTTTTGGACCGCAGCGAAACATGCAGGAAGAGAGTTAGCGTGGTTTTGAAGGAACCGACAGGGATATGGAGCCATGTCGACTTAAGTACTGTGGCCAGCTGCGCTGGGTTTCCTGGTTGAGGATCAATGGCGCCAACAGCCCGATCGAGATGGTTGCACACATTCTCGATAAGCTTGAAATCATGGGAGACTGGTGGCCAGGGTGCACTTTAAACTCATCCTCGTGCTCTTCGAACCACGCAAGTACGCCGCGAACTGTGTAACATGTTGCGTTATCCTGATGGTAGATGCCATCGCTCTGAGCAAAAACAAAGTGCATGTAGTGGCGGATGTGGTCCCCAAGGATAAATGTATACTTGAGTTGCCCCATTGTGCCTTCCAAAATGACGAGATCACTCAGGGAATGGCACGAAAATATTCCCCAGACTATAACGCTCCCTCCCGTGGACTGGACTTTTCCAACGATTGTTGCAACGTGTCTGTAATCCGCCTGATGGAGCATGAAACATGATTTATCTGAAAAGGCTACCTGCCTTCAATCAGTGCACTTTCAGTTGCGGTATTTCCATGCAAATGACAGCCTTCGATGCCACTGAACAGCAGTCAGCGTATGTTCATGAACTAGGCGACTGCTGTGGACGCCCATACGCAGCAACATTCTCAAATGGTTCAAATGGCTCTGAGCAATATGCGACTTAACTTCTGAGGTCATCAGTCGCCTAGAACTTAGAACTAATTAAACCTAACTAACCTAACGACATCACACATATCCATGCCCGAGGCAGGATTCGAACCTGCAACCGTAGCAGTCGCTCGGCTCCAGACTGCAGCGCCTAGAACCGCACGGCCACTCCGGCCGGCTAGCAACGTTCTCAGAATGGTTATTGAGAAGACACTGTTGGTAGCCCCTTGGTATGCCTCAGCCCCAGCCCCAGTTTTGGATAGCACCATTTTGCCATGTACAGTATAGTTTAACCAAGACGGCACGCGAACGGTTTACGAACGTAGCTATTTACGAAATGCAGGCCAACGATCATGCACTTCTGGACGTCAGATAAACCGCCCCGTTTCCGGATTACGACAACGACTGCACAGTTTTTCCGCGTCCCCCTGACGCGCTTTATATATCAGTAGTATTATTCTGCTGATTCTGGCTCAAAGAGCATTTTCGCGTAAAAATTCCAAGCTGCAAACCAAGACTCTAATTTTGCAGTATTTCAAGACCAAAGTCAATATAAATACAACCAAAACGAAATAGCCAACAAAGCTGAGTTATTTTTAAAAAAATTAGAAAATTTTGATTTAATTAAAACAAAAGTACAAAAATTTTTAAAATTTAATCAAATTCAATAACATGAAAAGGTCCATCTTTATTTGTTATTTTACCACAATAAATACTATGTAAACTTATAGTTTTATCTTACTTATTATCATAATTTGCAAAGATTTTAATAAAACAATCTGGAAGAGTAATTTCATATTTGTCACCTAAAAATAATAAAACTTTATCTCTAACTTTCAGCTTACGAATTAACATAAGATTATTTCTTTTAAGTGCTGGTAATTTAGTGAACACCATTAATGTAATTCTGAAGCAGAGTTAACAGATTTTCATTGCTACCATTCATGTTCATTTTTATTTATATACAAAAAAATTAAGGAATCAAAAAATTAAAACGTTTTCCAAATGATTGAAGAATGTTTTCAGTTTTTATATTCTCTAGTTTCAAAAGGAAATGAAAACACCATAAGTAGCCCATTTTTTAAATTGTTTTGCTTCTCCTTTTTTAGATTTTCAAATTAAAGAATAAAGACCTCCTTCTTTGATAAAAAAGTTGATTTTTCATTTCCTTTCAATACCTCCAAATTGGAGTGATTTAACTTTTCTAATATAATATTATCTTCATAATCACAATGTTTGAATGCTTAATACATTTTTTTATATTCTAAAAGTTGAGCTACATCTTCTGCTTTAAACTATGGATTATTATTTTCATCAATGATTATTCAAACTTTTTTATCATTAGGGCCTACTTATAAGGTTATTATTTTTTAGATTCACAAGTGACATCACTTAAATATAAAAATTTAATATAATTTTATTTATTAATTTCAATAAATTTTTCCTTATAAATGGAAAATGAAAATAAAATGATTTGTCCATTGTGCAATCAAGAAAAAGAAATTTATGGAGAAATTAATATCACAAGACAGACTTTACCTACAGAATCAGGTTGCAATGATTGTAAAAGAAATAAACAAAAACACTTCTTCATATTTGACATTTTAAAACGTTCATTTGTGAAAAGTGTGGAAAGAAAGTTAAAAAAACTTCTAAATACACTCCTGGAAATTGAAATAAGAACACCGTGAATTCATTGTCCCAGGAAGGGGAAACTTTATTGACACATTCCTGGGGTCAGATACATCACATGATCACACTGACAGAACCACAGGCACATAGACACAGGCAACAGAGCATGCACAATGTCGGCACTAGTACAGTGTATATCCACCTTTCGCAGCAATGCAGGCTGCTATTCTCCCATGGAGACGATCGTAGAGATGCTGGATGTAGTCCTGTGGAACGGCTTGCCATGCCATTTCCACCTGGCGCCTCAGTTGGACCAGCGTTCGTGCTGGACGTGCAGACCGCGTGAGACGACGCTTCATCCAGTTCCAAACATGCTCAATGGGGGACAGATCCGGAGATCTTGCTGGCCAGGGTAGTTGACTTACACCTTCTAGAGCACGTTGGGTGGCACGGGATACATGCGGACGTGCATTGTCCTGTTGGAACAGCAAGTTCCCTTGCCTGTCTAGGAATGGTAGAACGATGGGTTCGATGACGGTTTGGATGTACCGTGCACTATTCAGTGTCCCCTCGACGATCACCAGTGGTGTACGGCCAGTGTAGGAGATCGCTCCCCACACCATGATGCCAGGTGTTGGCCCTGTGTGCCTCGGTCTTATGCAGTCCTGATTGTGGCGCTCACCTACACGGCGCCAAACACGCATACGACCATCATTGGCACCATGGCAGAAGCGACTCTCATCGCTGAAGACGACACGTCTCCATTCGTCCCTCCATTCACGCCTGTCGCGACACCACTGGAGGCGGGCTGCACGATGTTGGGGCGTGAGCGGAAGACGGCCTAACGGTGCGCGGGACCGTAGCCCAGCTTCATGGAGACGGTTGCGAATGGTCCTCGCCGATACCCCAGGAGCAACAGTGTCCCTAATTTGCTGGGAAGTGGCGGTGCGGTCCCCTACGGCACTGCGTAGGATCCTACGGTCTTGGCGTGCATCCGTGCGTCGCTGCGGTCCGGTCCCAGGTCGACGGGCACGTGCACCTTCCGCCGACCACTGGCGACAACATCGATGTACTGTGGAGACCTCACGCCCCACGTGTTGAGCAATTCGGCGGTACGTCCACCCGGCCTCCCGCATGCCCACTATACGCCCTCGCTCAAAGTCCGTCAACTGCACATACGGTTCACGTCCACGCTGTCGCGGCATGCTACCAGTGTTAAAGACTGCGATGAAGCTCCGTATGCCACGGCAAATTGGCTGACACTGACGGCGGCGGTGCACAAATGCTGCGCAGCTAGCGCCATTCGACGGCCAACACCGCGGTTCCTGGTGTGTCCGCTGTGCCGTGCGTGTGATCATTGCTTGTACAGCCCTCTCGCAGTGTCCGGAGCAAGTATGGTGAGTCTGACACACCGGTGTCAATGTGTTCTTTTTTCCATTTCCAGGAGTGTATATTCATAAGTGCGATCACTCAGAAGATGAGAAATTAGCTTTAAAATGTCAAAATATTAAGAAAGAAATCATCAAAAAGTTGAATATTTTTCTGGAAAATTCGTTTGTAAATTTAATTTACCAACATATTAAATATTACCATATCATGAAAGAATATTAAAAACTAATTAATTCTTTTATTGTTATTTAATCTTCTGTGCAACTGTTTAATTCTTGTAAGAAATCATTTTTATCACCTTTTATTTTATTTGGGTTTAATTTATAATGACCATATGGTAAAGTATCAATTCCATTTTGTAACACAACAGGTTTACCATCGTCAAAACTTAAAACAATTTCATTATATCCAACTGTACACAATTCATGTTTAAATGATCTATATACTTAATTTTGCTATTGTTTTATTTTTACAGTTAACTATTTTTTATAATCATCAAAAGTAATTTCATTTTTCACATCAGATTTCTTAACTCCTTTAGATTTTTTTCTTTTCTTTATCACCAAATTTTTACGCATTCATTTTTGATATTAAACTAACATGTGCTCACATAATTTTTCCACAGTTTTCATCTTTGATTTATCCTAAAACTTCCCGATTTACTTGTGGAAGTACATAAATACTATCTTGTGGGTAATCATTCATTGGTTTCATATGTTTCAAAAAATCTTCAATTCTTATATCATAAATGAAAGTATCAATAACCATAAAACATAATTCAATATTTTCACCATATTTTTGATTCATACCTTTATAATGAAAAACATGCATTTTAATTTTCGAAATATCCAGGATACTCATTCCAATATAAATTGCTTTACTGAACATTATTTTTATTTTCTTCATATGAACTGCAACTAAATTTTCTGAAAATACAGCAGAATGTTCATAATTTTGTTTTGAAATTAATTCGTATATTTTCTTGGATCTGTTGTTATAACTTTTAGTCTATTTTCCATTGTTTTTCCAAACACTGCATGTGATTGGAGAGACAGCTTGCAGAGGACGAGTTTAATCATACACGCTGATTCTGTACGACAGGCCTGGCAAAGCTTGCCTTGAGACCCATTCGCCTTCTGCGAGCGCTACTCGTACTGTGCGGTCACGACCACGCCGCAGCATACGATGGTCTCGTTTACTCTGCAGTCGGGAGGGGCAACATCTTTTTTCGACTGCTTCGTCGAAGCACACGCTCTCGCACCTTGACAGCCATCGGTTTCTCTCCGCAACTTATTCAGATTTACACTCCGTAACACTTCTCTGTAGCTCAGGTTGTCATTTCATTTGCTATTGTGGCTATTATTCTGGTTTCGTTTCTGGTTGTTACAATCAAATAGTGGTAATGTAGGAGTAGGTTTAATAATGAATAAAAAAAATAGGAGTGCGGGTAAGCTACTACAAACAGCATAGCGAACGCCTTATTGTGGCCAAGATAGACATGTTCTGAGGCATCAAGGGATCACCAATTTAGTATTAGAGGGCAGCGTGAAGGGTAAAAATCGTAGAGGGAGACCAAGAGATGAATACACTAAGCAGCTTCAGAAGGATGTAGGTTGCAGTAGTACTGGGAGATGAAGCAGCTTGCACAGGATAGAGTAGCATGGAGAGCTGCATCAAACCAGTCTCAGGACTGAAGACCACAACAACAACAACAATGGTTGTTACTATTTTTGAGAATGTCGAAAAGAAAAAATACTGAAAACCGTGTTTCAGTGAGGAGTGGGGCATTAAGAGTTTTGTACACAATTCCAATGAAAAATCAGAATGTTTAATATGTAAAAAATGCTTAAGTCAAAACAAAGGTGGTAATCTTGCTAATTTCTCTTCGCTTCATGAAATGATACACTGGCGTCACTCTCATGACGAACGAAAAGATTTAGTGGATAAGTTAAAAACATAAATACAAAAGTTACTTGAATAATGAAGTCTTATGCGGTATGCTTAATATTTGGAAAATATCAGAAATGTTTCGGTAGTGGCATACTCGTAAAAGAATGTGTAATAGATATTGCAAAACATTTGTTTACTACGATGTCAGTAATATTTAACAATAGCTGCTATGTAACGTAGCCCAATAAAAAGTGTGCTTCTTGATACGGTTCATAGCAGGAAGCTAAAGAATTTAATTGCAAACGATCGGTCGAGAGTACTGATCGAACAGATCTCAGTCAACAATTAACTTTTCTTCACGAGGCTCTTGCTTATCTGCAGTCAAGGTTTGTTCTCAAGGTTTGGATGTTTTTAATGCTCTTAAAAATTACGGTGACAAAGTTGATGGTTTTCAAAAATGATCTGCATTTTGAGCTGATAGTGTACCAGATATGATCGATAGTGTAAATATCTTCGATGCTCAGTTATGAAAAAATGGAATAAACTATTTAAATTTTCATTGCGTTATTCATCATGAAACACTGCCTGAGAAAAGGATCAGAATGTATTCGCAATGAAAAATGCAAATGGTTCAAATGGCTCTGAGCACTATGGGACTCAACTGCTGTGGTCATAAGTCCCCTAGAACTTAGAACTACTTAAACCTAACTAACCTAAGGACATCACACACATCCATGCCCGAGGCAGGATTTGAACCTGCGACCGTAGCGATCGTGCGGTTCCAGACTGTAGCGCCTTTAACCGCTCGGCCACTCCGGCCGGCTGAAAAATGCAACGAAAATTACGTATATAATACGCTGAGGAAATCCATTACTATTTCATCGAAAGTTTAAGCAACTTTTGCTAGAAGACGACGCTGTATATGGGGATAGATTTCTCCATTCTGATAATCGTTGGTTGAATGCAGGAAACAGTTTAGTTCTTTATTTCTCCCTTAGACGTTTTCAAGTTTTTGAATAATAAAGTAAAATCGGATACTTCGGAATTTGAAAAGAAAGTGAAGGGTTCACTTTCCTTCTTCAGGATTAGCATTTCTAACAAAGGTTACGGATCAGTTGAATAATTTGAATTTATGTTTGCTTATAGCGAGTAGGTACAGTTCACAATCCGGGATGACTGGCTGTCGTCGTTGCACTTGGCCGGCGTGACTGCGGGTGCCGCGAAGCCGTGACAGCATCGTACGGGTCGAGTTGGAGGGAGAGGCACCTACTGGAGGGGAATGATGACGCTTTGTCAGGTCTGCTGTACAAGCTGCGCAGATTTCAGCGAAATCTGTTAGCATCGAATCTTTTGTATAATTTCTGAATAAAATTCTCACAGCTTTCTCAATAAACATACCTTCCGTTACACTCGTCTATCGATCTTAGCTTTCGAGATACTTGATTTTGAAATCAGGGAGTCATTCGCTGGACATCCTGTAAATGTAACAAACAATTCCAGCAGAGCAAAGTTCTGTCTGACCCCACCACCTATCTTAAAACAAGGAACAAACGAATAGTGCAATTTATATTTAAATAAATAAGATATAACAGAAGGCAGTCTAGGTGACGTGGTTACCACGTAACTGAGAAAAGGTTGCGGATACATGAACTTGTGTCGTATTATGTGATACAGCTTATACATGTTATGTATAAATACTGCAACTCAGACTTTTCGATGGAAACACTAAAATATAATTAAATTTCTATGGCTTTCCGATGTCGAGATCGTTAAAACAGTTCTGAGTTGGAGAAATATGTCAGAGCAAATGAGTCGTGGTGCCGTTGTAGAAACCATTCTTCCACTCATTAGTCGAACGGATTACAAGTGTAGTGCCTAAACTAATCGTTATCTTGCTGGGATTCTTGATCATAGTCCCTCTCAGAAGTACTAACCTATACACAGAATAATAACGAAAAATTTGCGTTAATGATGTATGCTAAAGTTAGTAATAAACAAATGCATTGTGACTGTAAACAAGAAGAACCATTTTCAAATTTTTGTACCTGTCAGTTTACGTAGCAAGGAACCTGTAAATAAAGATTTCTAAATGAATTTTGATGGAAGATGTTGTGTTTTCCATTTGATCAACATACAGACATACAGACATTCTTTCGTGATGATCTTTCCACAGCAAGAGGATTTATGCGTATGCTAAGTTCATCAAGACGAAGCCGAGGGACTAGTTATTTTTAAAGACCACTAATGTTGGTGTGCATACTTTTAATACTCTGGGGATAAATGCACTTCTGATGATCGCTAATTAGTGGACGAAATACTCAGCTGTAACATAGGTGATAACGCGTGCACAGTCTGAAGAATCTGGTTTGTTACATGTTCTATAGGTTACTTGTACCATATGTTTTAGTGACGTGGAAGGAGGCAATATCTAAGCTAGTAAATTAATTTATATTTAAATGTCTTTGCCCACTGACCAGTTCACAGAAAAATGCAAAATTTTGATTTTGACTATAGAAGTAAGTGGTATTTTTGCACTACAGAAGTTAGAAGTCTCGAAATAAAAATGATTATTTTTAATAAAAGTAATTGCCTAATACGTCATATATTATTTTCAAATTTCGTTTTGCTATCTTCCATTTGGATAAGTCATCAAAGATTTTGGCAATAGCATTATTCGACTGTTCCTGAACTGAATTTAGTTTTACTGAAGAGTAATGAGGATTGTTTTTCTTCTAGTACTGTTATTATGTGCATCGTAAGTCTGTTCGAACTCTGCTGAGCTACTCTGAGCAACAGAATTAAAGGATCACTTTTCGAACCTCCGTAACTGTCTCCCCCTGCGACGCAGAATTGTGAAATTTGGCTCAAAAAGTGTGTACAAGCTTCCTCTTTAGAGGAAGGTTGCGACGTCATCTTCGTGTTCAACGACGCTTCAACCAGTAAGGTGTCGACACATGCGATAAAAAGGCCACAGGTCCGATGCTCATGTGACTTGTGAAGTGGGTTAGTGATGTCACATTGGTACTAAATTTCACCATAATTCTGCCCAACGTCACCGTGGATGTTTCACTCGGTGAGGAAGTCTCACAGCATCGTTTGCCCACATTTCACTCCTTTTGACGCCTCTGAGATGGAAGTCAGAACCGCGACGCGCGGCGTTGAAAACACGCGGTTTTCTTATGAGTGGTCGCGGAAAACATTTCAGACACACATCACTGACCTCCATCTCAGAGGCGTTAAAAGAAGGCCTGTAATATGTATACGAAGGTGGCTGTGATTACCTACCCGTCAAGTGACGCCCTTACGGTGGCGTCGGGCAGGATTGTGGCGAAATTTGGTACCGATGTGACATATTAACCCACCTTACACGTCGCATGAACTTCTCAGCCGAGACCTTTCTTTCGCACGTGTCGACGACATCTTGTCTGAATCGTCGTCGAGTCTGAGGGTGACGTCGCAAGGTACCACGCTTCTGTATCATTACGGAGGAAGTTTGTTGGCGCCTTTGAGCCAAATTTCAGACTTCTGCGTCGTAAAGGGAAGAAAATTACGGGGCTTAGAAAAAGTGATCATTTAATACTGTTTCTCAGTGTATTTACTACACATTTTATGGGGGAATACGAGATTCCATGTTGTTGTACCTGACTATTCTAATAGTTGACTGCACTATCAATGAGATTGAGTGCCAGATATTATTCTTATGACATCTTATTATGCAATAAAAACTTCCTTTCTTAAAGATGAGTTACCATAGGACGTTATTTCATAAGCCATACTGAGCGAAAATAAATAAAGTATGTTCACTTTATACGTCCGCAGCTCGTGGTCGTGCGGTAGCGTTCTTGCTTCCCGCGCCCGGGTTCCCGGGTTCGATTTCCGGCGGGGTCAGGGATTTTCTCTGCCTCGTGATGACTGGGTGTTGTGTGATGTCCTTAGGTTAGTTAGGTTTAAGTAGTTCTAAGTTCTAGGGGACTGATGACCATAGATGTTAAGTCCCATAGTGCTCAGAGCCATTTGAACCATTTGTTCACTTTATGATTGTTTCTCTCCAGCAATTCCAGTGACATTATGTGCAAATGTAGATGAACTGCAATTATTTTTTCAGTTTCTCGTAAAACGTATAGCCTACAATTTTAATGATTCTATCTTAATTATTAAATCTTGCCCAGGCTTTCTAATTGCTCTTGTTTGCTTTCATATGTAGAACTTAAAATTCTTTTTTTGTTTTTACTAATGAGGGAAACCTTTGGCAGACGCCTAGTACATTATTCCTTTAAACACATTGTCGACAATTTCCTCTGTTGCTCTTTGTCTGTTGGGACTCATTTTAATACCTGTGTCATCTGCAAAAGGAATTATTTCTGATTTATATGTATCAAATATGAGGTCATATTCATATATGGGAACGACAGGGTACCCTACGTTAAACCATTCGGAACTCCACTAATGAGGCATTTATTAGTTACAACATTAATTTTATAAAAATTAAGTTCTTATAACAAAATGTGTTGAAAATTGTTGTAGCTTTACTTGTCACCTGTGACGTATTGCCTCTTGGCTTTTCACATCGAATCTTAGCCCGAGATTTCTTCTGAGGTTTCGCGAGTGTGATTGGCTAGTATTGGCAAATGTTCACCCTCCGTTGCCGGGGGAGGACTGAAGTCGAGCCATCGGCCGGATATTAAATACAGCTGTCGGCCTAACCTGTGAGAGGTTTTTCCTGGTCGTTACCGCTGTAGGTCTCCCCTTGACACTCGCAACCCTCCTTGGCTGCAGCACGAGAATCCGAGATCCGTTCACTTTGCGACTTTCTTCCTTCTTGTTGAAACTACTGTGTCGTTTGTAACTTTCTATGGCTCCCCTTCTCCACAGAGGGAACCTCAGTGTCGGTGAATTTTATTATGTGATCGGTCTCACACAGCACTTGCTCCGCCACGGCCGATTTTTTCACCTGTCCCTACGTGAAATGCCGTTTGTGTCCGTTGATCCTGATACAAATGAATCGTCCAGTCATTCCAAAGTAGACTTTCCCCTCGTACACGGTATGGAGCTTTTTTTCGAAGTTGTGAGTGGGTCTGTTTTGCCCTTTGCCGATCTGAGACAATCTTTGATCTACTTGGTCGGTTTGTAAATACGAGGGGCATTCAGGTTCTAAGGCCTCCGATTTTTTTTCTAATTAACTACTCACCCGAAATCGATGAAACTGGCGTTACTTCTCGACGTAATCGCCCTGCAGACGTACACATTTTTCACAACGCTGACGCCATGATTCCATGCCAGCGTCGAAGGCTTCTTTAGGAGTCTGTTTTGACCATTGGAAAATCGCTGAGGCAATAGCAGCACGGCTGGTGAATGTGCGGCCACGGAGAGGGTCTTTCATTGTTGGAAAAAGCCAAAAGTCACTAGGAGCCAGGTCAGGTGAGTAGGGAGCATCAGGAATCACTTCAAAGTTGTTATCACGAAGAAACTGTTGCGTAACGTTAGCTCGATGTGCGGGTGCGTTGTCTTGGTGGAACAGCACACGCGCAGCCCTTCCCGCACGTTTTTGTTGCAGTGCAGGAAGGAATTTGTTCTTGAAAACATTTTCGTAGGATGCACCTGTTACCGTAGTGCGCTTTGGAACGCAATGGGTAAGGATTACGCCCTCGCTGTCCCAGAACATGGACACCATCATTTTTTCAGCACTGCCGGTTACCCGAAATTTTTTTCGTGGCGGTGAATCTGTGTGCTTCCATTGAACTGACTGGCGCTTTGTTTCTGGATTGAAAAAGGCATCCACGTCTCATCCATTGTGACAACCGACGAAAAGAAAGTCCCATTCATGCTGTCGTTGCGTGTCAACATTGCTCGTCAACATGCCACACGGGCAGCCATGTGGTCGTCCGTCAGCATTCGTGGCACCCACCTGGATGACACTTTTCGCATTTTCAGGTCGTCATGCAGGATTGTGTGCACAGAATCCACAGAAATACCAACTCTGGAGGCGATATGTTCAACAGTCATTCGGCGATCCCCCAAAACAATTCACTCCACTTTCTCGATCATGTCGTGAGACCGGCTTGTGCGAGCCCGAGGTTGTTTCGGTTTGTTGTCACACAATGTTCTGCCTTCATTAAACTGTCGCACCCACAAGACGCTGTTCAAGTAAGGAAAACGTCGCCATTTTAAGTATTTAAAACAGTTCTCATTCTCGCCGCTGGCGGTAAAATTCCATCTGCCGTACGGTGCTGCCATCTTTGGGACGTATTGACAATGAACGTGGCCTCATTTTAAAACAATGCGCATGTTTCTATCTCTTTCCAGTCCGGAGAAAAGAAATCGGAGGCCTTAGAACTTGAATGCACCTCGTAGACTTTACGCCGTGATTGTGCAATATCCGTTCGAGTTTGCCCGTCGCTCCATGGTTGTAAGGCCGTACACCACACTTGTTCTTCCGGCGTGTCAGTTCGCCGAATGTTGGGTTTTGTGAAACTTCTTACACAACTGGTGGAGTATCCATTGCTCCACAAAACGGATTCCAGGTGTCGCACTTCGCGTCCGATGCGGTACGGCTCAAATATTCGTATCGCGAGCGTTACGAGCGCATTAATCATTACTCTTTTCTGGCTCCGGTGGCGACAGTTTGCGGACTTACCGGCGTGTTTGTCGATTTTCGATACACACTGTGGCCAAGGTTCCCACCATTCCTCGTATCCAGCCCACCTATAGTCCGATCAAAATTACTTGATAGTTGACGTGTGTCACTTGCCGCTACTGTGTTGCCACATTCGCTGCCGGCTACCGCTCGCTTATAGGCGACACACAAACACGGCGGGTCGCTTCACAAATGCTGTTAATGTGTAACAGCTGATTTTAAGTGACCAATGACTGAACTGCGGCGGACGATGTGTTTTGTAGTCATGTCCTAATCTAAGCACAACCTCGTGATGTGCAATGTATCCGAGAAAAAGGCGATCAAAAATCTGCGGCAGAACTAAAATCTCGATCGCTTTGTTCACGGTGTTTAAGGCTAATCTCTAAAAGCAAACTCAAGACTGAAAAATTTAATACTATGTTTGCTTGCATAGCCATCTTCTGCAGAAAAATGTCAGTTTTAGCGGTAAAAGCAAACTGTAATTTCTCGCTGTCACTGATTGCTTGAAACTATCCTCATACTGGCAACACAGGATGCCGCGTTACCAACCGGTGAGCAGTCCTGGTTGACATATGGTTACAGATTTTTAAACGAAAGAAAATGATAGGAAGAAAAATAAGAGCAAATAAAAAAGTCAATACGATGATGAAAATGACGTGGCAAAGTATTAGAAATAAAAATTACATTTAAACCAATTAATTGAATAAAAATGATAATCAAAATCTTTTGGTTAGGTTTAGAAAAATAAGAAGATCCTCTGCATTTGTGATTCGAACCGTCGACTTTCTCCACGTGATGTTTGTACGCTAACAACTACGCTGTACCATTACAGTGCAAAAGGCTGTTCTGTTTATGACACCGCTGTCTCAATCGCACCGTTTAATTGACAGCCTTCAAAACTTCGACGTCACGCAATGTCGTGCGAAGTTTATCTGACAAGCATATCTCTGTGACTATAATAACTGTATAAAAGACGCTGAATCGCGTCTTATACGGAAGGGCCCAGTACTGTTTGGTTAGTGCTGTGTGTGAAACGTGTGTATTTCGTTATCGTAGTTGTGTGTATGTGTTTGTGTTGTTTTTAGTGTGGTTATCATTTGTGATGAAATACAAAATAAAGGGCCAGACCCAGGATTCGGGATCGATCCAAACGTATCAAGAAAGAAAGCTGGACAAGAAATTGGAAGTGAACTAATTGTTGTGACAGTTTGGCAACGGCGAACGTAGAGCGCTCTAATTGGAAGATACCAGCTACAACGCCTGAAGTGTCAACTATCAAGAAATTTTAATCGGACTATAGAAATGGTAACCGTTAGTTGTTTTCTACCTCCATAGTAAATTTTATGTTTGGGTGGAGAGTGTTTAGATGTCTTAGGAAGTCACGGACCTGTTTCTCACCACAGCTCTACACGACAGTGGTCTCTTCGACATATTTGTACCACACCAAAAGTGAGCCGCAGCACATCGGACGCTTGATGCAGCACCTGGAGTCCGTTCTGAGAAGTAATGGATATTCCATCAAATGCATAAGAAGTCCAGAATGAGATTTTCACTCTACAGCGGAGTGTGTGCTGATATGAAACTTCCTGACAGATTGAAACTGTGTGCCGGACCGAGACTCGAACTCGAGACCTTTGCCTTTTGCGGTTATATCAGCGCACACTCCGCTGCAGAGTGAAAATCTCATTCTGGAAACATCCCCCAGGCTGTGGCTAAGCCATGTCTCCGCAATATCCTTTCTTCCAGGAGTGCTAGGTCTGTAAGGTTCGCAGGAGAGCTTCTGTAAAGTTTGGAAGGTAGGAGACGAGGTACTGGCAGAGGTACAGCTGTGAGGACGGGGCGTGAGTCGTGCTTGGGTAGCTCAGTTGCTAGAGCACTTGCCCGCAAAAGGCAAAGGTCCCGAGTTCGAGTCTCGGTCTGGCACACAGTTTTAATCTGTCAGGAAGTTTCAAGTTGCATAAGAAGTGTCATTAAACCTTAGGTGGTGCAGATAGGCCGATGGCCTATTCGTCGTATGGCGAGGAACAGCTCGATGACTTCCAAATAGTTCTGGAAAGGCTCCAACCCAACATAAAATTTGCTGCGGAGGCAGGAATCAAACTACAGCTACATTTGAGATATGCTGGTTTGCTGGAGACTCCATGTACTTCAAAAGATTCATATCACCGTGCGTCAAATTAGGCAACGTAAGAGCCGTCACCTAAACGGACAGGAACCGGAATACAAGCATGCATCGTTTTTAAGAGCCGTAATTTCAGGAGACGGATGGATTCCAAAACAGCAGCAAGTCAGCCGCACATCAGGCATTCATTCTCCGAAGAATCTGGCCAGGACGCAACGAAATGGCTGAAAGGATTCGACCGAGCCGCCAAAAACAACAGGCGGGACGGTGTGATGTTCTTGGAAAATATGTACTTTTATTTAGACGGCACAGTCCAACAGTCGTTCGAGAACAACGAAGAGAAGGTCAATAGCTGGGAAAAATTCCTGTCCGAAATGAAGAAAACGTTTGGCGACAATCGGGAACAGGTGCGCTTAGCGGAACAACCATTGAAAAATAGGGCCCAACGTCATGGGGAAACGACATAGTTGTGTAAACACAATGTTATGGCCCTACGTCATATAGTGAATCCTAAGATAATAGTAGCCAACAAAATCGAGACGTCGCACAAGATATGTTCCAAAACGTTCTGGTGAAAGATGTCACACTGACATACGAGTATATCAAGTAGTGCCGTGGAATCGAGGAATTGGAAAGAAAGGAGTCGGACGAAAGAGTTATGACTAGCTACCGGATTTTATGCAGTAATAATCCCTTAAATATGCATGCATACATGCTTTAAAAAACCTAAAATATGTAGGTAAACAGTTCGCATAAAATGTTGTTCCGGACATATCCGAAAAAACAGACACCACATATACAGATATAATTAAGGCGAGACGGCTAATGATCACTTCAGTGCAGATACACACCTGGCTCGAACTCGTATGGGAATCGGCGACATGTCGCGAGTAGTGAGGATAATGGCCAATGGTCAATGGGCAAGGGGCAAGAGGCACTACTTTAGTAGTGTGTGGTCAGACTAACTGTCTGGTGAGCAAGAGACACAGGTTAGAATCCGGGTCCGGCACAAATATTTAGCCTCTCCCATTGATTTCAATCAATGCCCGCTCGCAAACAGTGTCTGTAATTCCTTTGTGTCTTAATAAGTATTTTAATTTAAAAAAAATTCGATAATATTATGCTTATTCACAAAACGGGCAAAATATGATTTTGTCTGCGCTATAAAACAATGCCTAAAACTTAAGAAAAGAAGTAATCAGAACATACTACACAAAGAGCATACTTCTCGAGTAATAGAAAAAAAATGTGCATTTGCATTAAAATCCGGTCTCGAGTTAAGACGCCTGCCGAATATGGTCTGTGTGACAATTGGAGAAGACCACCATGGCTCGCGTCTCTCATACGTCAAATAGTTAAAGAGGAGATAGTGCAGTATATGGCAGTCAGAAATGTCGGATCGATACACAAGAGATAGCAGCCTTGAATGTCGGTCATAAATGTCAAGGGATAATAGAAAATGTTGAAGTAGTGTATCGATCTTTGGCACCAATCCCAACCACCAGCCGAACACGCCGTGAAGAGTGGACTCGTTCAACTAGGACTTACGCAGCCGCCGCCAAACCCAGCACCAGACCCACGCAGGTGCAACCAATTCCTCCACCAAGTAAAACGCCCCGAAGAAGAACAAAATTTGGAAGACGAAGGACAAAACGCCACTCTGTGTTCAACGTGGACGCCCTGGACACGTTGTGTGCTTCTGCAGAGAAAGAAGACGAGTGTTCGACGATTATGACGCCAAAAGACGTCAACCGTCAAACCGGTTGTTTTCACACCAGTCAACTGTAGACGATTTTAGCCGACCTGTGGGCCGAAGCTCATCGCCGTATCCTGGACGAGATCTCTCCTCGACGCCATAACCGTTCCCCGTCGCCGTGAGAGACTAGCAGTCGCTCGCCTAGAAGCCGAATCAGAAAAACTAAGCGAGGCGACCGTATATGGAGGTGAGGTCGCCACATCTGATAATCCTCCATGGACGACAGTTACCAAGATGACAGGTAATCTCATCGGAGTCGTCATTGATGGCCAACCAGTCGGGGCGCTGGTCTACTTAGGGGCTTCTTTTCCTGTAATGACAAATGCTTATCGTCGCCAGCTAAATAAGACTGTTTTTCATGATACGAAAGCGATTGTGCTAAAAATCTCAACTCAATACGTCCAGCCGACAGGAACGTGTATTACAAGAATAACTATCAATGACAATACACAGCCCTTCGAATCAGTCGTTTTAACAAAATGTAATCGTGATGTTATTCTCGGATGAGACTTCATTGTAGGCATCACATGCAATTATAGGCTGTGGAAGTTCTGTGTTCCAGATTAACGAAGCTGTTCCAAGAAGGAGACATAACAAAGATTGTTCTGGGCGGTTGTATGCCGTTGAAGACGTTTTCACCCTCCTGGCATTAACGAGACGATTTCCATTTGTCAATCGAGATGCACAGTTAAACAGTGAAACTTTTGTCGAAAACAGGAATGCTACTCAGCCTCACAAAAGAAATCAACATGCCAGCGACGATAATAAGCATTGTGGGTGATCAAGGAGAACTGCCACGATAAACCACAACTCATCCCTAAATCAGTCCACGAAGGACAACTTAATGCCATCGACGAAGAATCGTGTTCCGCTACTGATAATGACAACGCGTATGAGAAAGCTACTATCGAATTGCCAATACGATCTGGCCTGACCGTGGAACAACGTCGGTGAGTAATAGCCATTCTGCGCCAAATTTCGGATGATTTTGAATCCGTAGTGGAGAAAAGACAGACCAAGCAGACCATAACAAAACACTATAGCAACTCTGGAGACGATCCACCAATTATCCAGCGCTCATACAGAGTGTCGCCGGTTGAGCGACGGATAATCTGGTGTACATGGAGAAGATGCTGCAAAATGACATCATTTAACCTTCAAGAGTCCTTAATTCTCTCTGGTGGTCCATGTCAGGAAGAAGGACGCACACAGTGTTTCTTTGTCGACTAGCGGTTACTAAACAAAATCTGGAAGAAAGATGTCTTTCCACTGCTGCAAACTGACGATATCCTAGACGGCATGAAAGGAGAGAAGTATTTCTCAGCTATGAGCATGCAGACTGCTTACTGGCACATCGAAGTTGAAGAGGCTTACCAGGAAAGACCACATTCGTAGCTCTCTTAAGACTTCAAAGTTTTGTCGTTTGGACTATATAACGCTCCGGCCACTTTCAGATGTATGATGGACAACCTGCTTCGACACGTTAAATGGACGACATGCCTTTACTGTCTGTATAACACCGTCGTTTTTTCGAAGACATTTGAAGAACATCTAAGCCTCCAGCTAAACGCGTTAAAGTGTGTTCAGACTGCAGGTTTCCGCCTGAATCACAAAAAGTGCCTCTTTGTCACTCAAGAAATAAGAATCATGGGTCACCTAGTGAATGGCGATGGCGTACGTCCTGATCCAGAGAAATGAAGAGCAGTCATGGATTTTCCGATTCGTGATGTGAGAAGTTTTCTCGGAACGCCGTCGTATTACCGGCGATTCATAAAGTAGTTCCGTAGCAAGGCAAGCCCCTTGCAAGAACTACTGCAAGAAGACGCCAACTTTTCTTGGAATGAGGCGCAAGAAAGATTTTTCCTCCAGTTCTATCATTGTATGACGAGAATACCGAGATGGAACTTCGCATCGATGCTAGCGGTTATCGAGTAGGGGCAGCTCTAGTACAAATTCAGGGAGGTGCTGAAAACGTGATAGCTTATGGTTTCAGAGTACTCATCAAGTCAGAGAAGAACAATTCTATAATCGAGGGAGAGGGCATTGCAGTTGATTGAGCCATTCCCAAGTTCCAACCATATTTATTTGGCAAACCATTCAACGTTGTGACGGATCACCATTCTCTATGCTAGGTGACTAGCCTGATGGAACCCTCCGGTCGAATGGCATGTTTGGACTCAGCCTTCAGTAGTAAAACGTCACGGTGATACACAAAAGCAGCCGGCCGCTGTGGCCGAGCGGTTCTAAGCGCTTCAGTCTGGAACCGCGCGACCGCTCCGGTTGCAGGTTCGAATCCTGCCTCGGGCATAGATGTGTGTGATGTCCTTAGGTTAGTTAGGTTTAAGTAATTCTAAGTTGTAGGGGATTGATGATCTCAGATGTTAAATTCCATAGTGCTCAGAGCCATTTGAACACAAAAGCAGACGCAAACACTAGGACGCTGTCTGCCTTTCAAGGAATGCTTTGGCGGAACATAGCAGCACGGTCGAAATCCAAGTCACTGCTGCGTTAAATGACATTGTTACTGAACAAAGGGAAGGTCTAACATTTCTAGAAACCATAGAAGCCTTGAAGAACGAGGAAACGACAAAGAAGGATTTCAATTGATAAACAGAACATTGTTTAAGAGGAACAATGGTCCCGTGGGGCGGACATGGTTGCTCGACATCCGTCTGATCACCTGGGATTCATAAAGACCAAATAAGACGCAGGTATCACTGGCCAGGACTCTGTTGATCCGTTAGAAATTATGTGAGCCACTATAAGGAATGCAAACATTGGAAGCATGTTCCGAAATGACGTCCGGAGCATATGGTACCAATCCCGACTGCAACAGCACGATTCCCCCGAGTTGAAATCGATCATTGTGGAGGTTCCCGAAATGGATCAATGGAACCTCGCCCCTACATTTCAAACTACACAGAGGCATAACTTATTGGACAAACAACATATAGGCGAAAACAGCGACTTCACTAGTGAGCAATGCGACCAGTATGAAAATTTTGAGTATGTTTAGGTTTTTCTGTGCAAGCTTTATAGTTCCTTCATTCCACCACTCACACTTGATGAACGGTCTGTCATAGTGAACTGGACCGCGCTATCTTGTCAGGGAATCTCCCTGAAAACACTCATCGAGAGAATCAACTTGTAGAATTGGGGATCTTAGGTATCGTACACTTATCAGCGGGAATATGGACTGTAGGTGGTTTTGCACACTCTTTCACGCAACTTACAGCCTACTTACCCATTTTTGTCTCAGACAAACAGTTCAAATATGCACTCACAGAGCCGGCCGGTGTGGCCGAGAGGTTCTAGGCGCTACAGTCTGCAACCACGCGACCGCTACGGTTGCAGGTTCGAATCCTGCCTCGGGCATGGATGTGTGTGATGTCCTTAGGTTAGTTAGGTTTAAGTAGTTCTAAGTTCTAGGGGACTGATGACCTCAGAAGTTAAGTCTCGTAGTGATCAGAGCGTAGTGATTTGAACCATTTTTACACTCACAGAAAAGGTACACCAATGTTTCTTATAACTGCAACAGCTAAAAATATTAGCCAAAATAAATCCAAACTCGGAGTGTGTGTATGATAGCGAACCAGCAGCAACTGATTAAAACAGCACAGAGATGGTACATATGCAGTTTCAGAAGAAACCTCTGTTTTGTATATGTTAAGTTAAATATTACCAAAAGATCATTTAACAAATGACTGTCAAACCAAGTGGAAACGTGACAGCAATATGTAGGCATCTTCGTGCTCGAAGGGCGCAATACAAGTAGCTGATGAGTTCGAAAGTGGCAGTGCTCTTTCTCTAGAAAACGGTTATGTCATTCCGTGATTTCTACTCTTTTCAGGAAGAGCTGCAAGGAATGCATTGCATATGTGGAGTTAATAGACAGAAGATGGAGAGACAAGCGATTACTGGACTGCAGAATGTGGATGTAGATGGTCTCTATTTTGTCAGTACTGCTTCGTCCAGAGCGCTGACGCACTGCAACGGTAGCTGATCTTGAGCGTGAACGGTTCTACGTCCATCTGCAGGCTGGAGCGGTGGTACGTATGTCGTTGCCCCGGCTTCCATTACCCACTACCTCCGAAACGATACATTAACTGCCTCGCTGGTGTGCTGAGTGCTAAAATGTAGCATTCCGCTTTAATCTGTGTTAGGCGCTACTATGGCAACAGCCATCTGTTAGCATGGATTGTTGATCGACATAAGGGTGAAATGATAAGACAAATGGTTTAATTCAAACGTAATGTTGACTTCTTTGTATGGTAGGAAATCTGAATAACACCTCTACATCGTCGATGTTTTACAGCCCAAGGAACTGTACCATATTCAGCCAACTTCACAAGCCACATTTATATTGGGAAATGCCTGGCTGCGTGTGGCAAAGAACATGCGAGTCTTCATAGAAATATGACTACTAGCAGTGCTAACTTTTCACTACACTCCTCCAATAATCACGGCTGATGCTTTGTGGTCTCAAATGCAAACCTCACAGAGAGAGATTTCCCTGCTGCTCTTTGATTCCACATTACTGCGCTTAAAGGCTGTGATCGCAGTATGAGTGGGTTTCGCATCATAGTTAATACGAGGGAGAGTCAAATGAAAACCTTAAATTTGTAATAACAAATCGAAATTTCGCGCCGTTATCCTGTAAGTTGGTAAGTGTGCTACAAACAGCGCGCAGAATGGCCTGTAGGTGGCAGCATAGTGCAGATGCACACATACCGTCGCAGTATCAGTATAAAGATGGCCGCCCCACATGCGACTTGCACCAGGGAAGAACAGCGTTCTGTTATTCGGTTTTTGCGCAGTGAAAGTGTGAAACCCATGAAATTCATGGACGAATGAAGTTTCAGTACGGTGATGCATGTTTGTCACAGCAGCAAGTCTACGAATGGAGTAGGAAGTTCGCAAATGGTGTGACTTCAGTGGAAGATGCTCCTCGTCCAGGTCAGGCACAACGAGTTGTGACTCCACAGAACATTGCAGCAGTCGAAGCCATAGTGAAGGAAAAGCGCCGAGTGACACTGAATGACACTACAACATGTTTGCAGATTAGTCATGGGTCAGTACACCACATTGTGCATGATGTGCTCCAGTTTCACAAAGTGTCTGCAAGATAGGTGCCACGGCAGCTGACTCCTGAAATGAGAGAACAACGTGTTGTTGCTTGTGAAGAACTTCTTCCGCGCTTTGAACGAGAAGGTGACGGCTTCCTTGCAAGAATCGTTACTGGGGACGAAACCTAGGTTCACTTCCACCAACTGGAAACGAAGAGAGCGAGCAAGGAATGGCGCCATTCCTCATCACCAAAACCAAAGAAGTTTCGAACAGAACCATTAGCAGGGAAGGTTATGCTGACTCTCTTTTGGGACGAAAAAGGCATCATTTTGGAGCATTACATGCTTAGAGGGACCACTGTCACCAGTGCATCATACACAGATCTCCTAAAAAATCATCTGCGGCCTGCAATCAAATCAAAGCGACGTGGATTCCTGTCAGCAGGTGTCCTTTTGGAACATGACAATGATACACCCCACACTGCGCGTACAACAGTTGCAACAATCACAGACCTGCATTTTGAGTGTCTTCCTCATCCACCATACTCACCAGGCCTTGCCCCAAGTGATTCCCATATGTTTGGACCACTCAAAGACGCAGTGGGAGGAAAGAATTTCCGTTCTGATGAAGAGGTACGCCACGCGGTGCATGAGTGGTTGCGCGGACTACCAAAAGAATTTTTTTCTAAAGGAATTTATGCACTTTGTAAGTGCTGGAGGACTTGCATTGAGCGTGGGGGAGATTATGTTGAAAAGTGATACACCCTTGTACCACTTCTGCACAATAAATAATATTAAAAAATATTTAAGGTTTTCATTCGACTCACCCTCGTACGAAAACTTAGAGATCGTTTACAGTTCTGTAAGCCTAAGAAGTTGCGTATTATCTTTTAGATAATATGTAAAGGACATTTCAGTTACACGTATCCTTCTTGCTGCTTCCAATGCAGGTGCCTATAAAATCGTCAGGGTACACTTGATAAAGTCACAAAAAATCAGAAGTAGCACACAGGAAAGAGCGTTCCACGGTTGAGAGACAAATGGCGCACACGAACTTCCTCTCCAGGATATATTAAATGACATGCTACTGGACAAATAAATGAACAGCCAGTGACAACTCTGCTAAAAAAGAAAAAAAAATGCCGCAGAAAAAGCGGAGTGTTAAAGAGATCAGTTTTAGCGGTCAAGGGAAGCTAGGAAAATTGTAGACAATAAAATCAGCGACTCTCAGTCTGTCTCTTGACTAACACATCGACTTTGTGGTACGTCTTAAGTGAAACAGAGGAATGTGTGCTGAAATGTAATGCCTCCGAATTTTTTATGTGGAAACTCTTATATATTTTTAAATAAAATAAACACTATTTATATTCTACATTATTCATGTCTACGTATTTTTTTCTCAACATAGTCGTCCTGGCGACGAACACATTTCTTCCAAGGAGAGACCAGTTTGTTGATATTGATACAGTAGAACAGGGCTTAACAACTGGCCGGTTTTGAGCGCCAGTACTCGCGTCTGCTCAGGCACGTGCTCGCGAGCAGGTGCAAGGTCGCGGAGTAGGGAAGGAGGGGAGGGAGGGGAAATGCGCGCGCACGTTTGAATAGGTCCGCAGCATGCCTATTGAATTCGCACCGACTGTGTAACGTTTGAAGTACTACGATCAGCTCGAACAGTCACTTCGCTGGTTAAGAATCTTGTCAAGTCGCCGTTGTGTAACCCCAACCATGCTTTCGCAGTTCAACCCCCATTGGGAGGAATTGTATCTGTTTACAAAAATGGTTCAAATGGCTCTGAGCACTATGGGACTTAACATCTGAGGTCATCAGTCCCCTAGAACTTAGAACTACTTAAACCTAACTAACCTAAGGACATCACACACATCCATGCCCAAGGCAGGATTCGAACCTGCGACCGTAGCAGTCACGCGGTTCCCGACTGAAGCGCCTAGAACCGCTCGGCCACCGCGGCCGGCTGTATCTGTTTACAGAAAAAGATGGATTTGCAAAATGTTTCGTATGTCACAAAACGCTGAATTCTTTTAGGAAATTTAATTTGCAGCGACATTATATGTTGTACCACGCGAAAGACTACGGAAGTGGAAAATGTGATGGACCAGATCGTGCACAGGAAGTTATTAAACTTAAAAGGAAGCTATCCGAAGAAGATCTGGACGACAAAGAAAAATCAACTGAGGCAGCTCTCAGAGTGAGTTACAAAATTGCTTTGCTTTTAGCAATATCCCTGCGCCCCTTCACTGATGGCGATTTAATAAAAGAATGTTTGGTAGCTGCAGCGGAAAGTTTGTGTCCTTCTCAAGTTGAACAGTTTCTGATTGTGCCATTATCCTAACATGATCATTATGCGTCGCATACAGGACATGGCAGACGACGTCCAGAGCCAGCTTGCAAATATCTGTAAAGATTTTATGGCGTATTCTCTAGCTCTGGATGAAAGTGTTGATATCACTGGAACAGACAGCTTGCCATATTTATTAGAGGTGTTAATAGAGATCTTCAGGTGAGGGAGGAGCTCCTCGATGTAGTAGTCATGAAGAACACTGCAACTGGAGGTGATATTTTAAGTAGTGTTGAAGAAAGTGTTGAAAATATAGGATTGTCGTGGAATTCTTTAGTTTCAGTGTCTACAGACGGTGCACCAGCGATGACAGGGAAAAAATCAGGTTTCGTTGCGTTGTTGAAGAAGAAAATGCAAAAACTGACCGTGCCGAATGAAATAAGCGGCGTTCAGTGTGTGATCCACCAGGAAAACTTATGTGCAAAGAGTATCACTCTAAAAAATGTGATGAGTGTTGTTGTTCGTACAACCAATTATATAAGGAAGCATGGACTACAACACAGACAATGTAAAAGCATTCTTGAGGATATAGAAAACCAGTATGGTAGCCTGCCTTATTACAGTGAGGTCCGCTGGCTTAGTCGTGGCGAATTATTAAATCGATTTTTTTTTTGCCTATTAGATGAGATAAATATGTTCATGGAAATAAATAACTTTTGTGTTCCTGAATTGAAAGAGCCTTCATGGAAATGTGATCTCGCGTTCTTAGCAGATTTAACTAGCCATCTGAATGCTTTGAACATTTCACTACAAGGTAAAGATCTGCTAATTACTCATTTCATAGATCGGATACGAGCTTTTAAAATGAAATTGACACTTTGGGTGAGTCAGCTGGAAACAGGAAATCTAGCTCATTTTCCTAAATTACCATCCATGCAAGATGTTCACAAAAACTGTGAACGTTATTCACATAGTTTAGTTGCCCTTAAGGAAGAATTTGATCAACGCTTTCAAGATCTGACAGCACTAGACAGTGATTTTGATCTGTTCTCCTCTCCATATTCAGCGAATATTGAAGAGATTCGTCCTGAGCTGCAACTAGAAATTATTGACCTGCAGTGTGACATAGAATACAGAGACAAATTTCAGAACAAGAAAAACATTTTGGAATTCTACACACACTTCCCTCAGCATAGATTTCCTCGTTTGCACAAACTGGCGGCTACTATAATATCAATGTTCGGTTCCACGTATGTTTGTGAACAACTGTTCTCTGCAATCAAATGTAACAAGACGCGCCTGAGAAACGCATTTTCTGATCGAAATTTAAACTGCACGCTGCGCCTACAATGCACAAAAACAATTACTCCGAACATAAACGCAATTGTAAAGGGCAAAAAGTACAAGATAACCGAGAATCCCACACTTCAGTAACACCTTTTATTGTGTAACAGTTCACAAATTAATACGAATGTAGAGGCATACACTAAGCTAATAAAATTATCTGGCACGTGCACATTCTCCTTTATTTGTTTCATTTGTCGCAGTATAATTCGTGAGTGATATCCCTGCAGGTGGCCGCAGATTTACATTGACTGGCGGCAGCTGTTGTGTGCCTCACATGACTGTCCCCACTCTCCGCTTTGGTCCGGTAGTGGGGGTAGCGTGCTCGCGCTGCTCTGTGCTCGCGCCTTGCTGCTCACAGCTTGCTCCGCGAGCATGTATGTTGTGAAGCCCTGCAGTAGAATGTTTGACTTTCTTGAGGAGCCACAACAGCACCTCAGTTTGCACCTCTTCATCACTGTCAAAATGAAGTTGTCGAAGGCGTCTTTAAGCTGTGGAAACAGATGAAAATCGGATGGTACCAAGTCGGAACTGTATAGAGAATGATCGATGACAGTTGACCCAAGACGTCGGATTCTTGCAGATATCGCAGCGCTCGTGTGTGGCCTGGCATTGTCATGCTGAAAGAGAGAGTCCCCCATGTGGTTCAAATGGGTCTGAGCACTATGGGACTTAACATCTTAGGTCATCAGTGCCCTAGAAGTTAGAACTACTTAAACCTAACTAACCTAAGGACATCACACATATCCATGCCCGAGGCAGGATTCGAACCTGCGACCGTAGCAGTCCTGCGGTTCCGGACTGCAGCCCCTAGAACCGCACGGCCACCGCGGCCGGCGACACCCCCTCCCCCCCCCCCCCATGTGTGGACGAGCTCTCGAAATTCGAAATTCGATTACAGCACACAGTTTCTGATGCACCGACATAATTACATTACACACTGCTATGTTACACGCTATAGTTCGGAGTCCTCTAGCGGAAGGAGGCTGCAAATATGTGCTTATCAAGAATAAAGGTGTAGACTGTTTATAACGTTTGTTTTATTTAAAAATCCTTAAGAGTTTTCACATAGAAAGTTTGGAGGCATTACTTATCAGCATGCCCTCGTAGAAGGGGAGAGGCAAATTTCGTTGGTGTCCGAGAGTAGTGTAGATGGCCAGAATGAACAATGTGGATTTGAACAGGTGATATGAGTTTGCGAACATGTGTGTGTGTGTGTGTGTGTGTGTGTGTGTGTGCGTGCATGTGCGTGAGTGTGTATAGTGCACTCAACAGCTAGGTTCTTACAACTTATATATTCGCTTCTACACCTGCGCAGCGACAGTGCTGTGAAGGTACTCGGTTTAGAACTATATTAGAGGAAAAATGAAAGCCTCAATGCAATTTCCGGTTCCGGAAGACAGCGAGGCATATGCAGTAATCAGATATTTTCCACGCTCAGGAGGCCAAATGGTTTCCGCGTAAACTGTGGAAAATGCAGATCAGAGGACATGAGCAAGCGCGCAATAAGAATATGGTACTCATGGACGGCCAATCAGTGTGTACTGAAGAACGCAGGGGTCGAGCCCAGACCTTGTAATTGTATATGTAAAAAATGGTTCAAATGGCTCTGAGCACTATGGTACTTAACTGCTGAGGTCATCAGTCCCCTAGAACTTAGAACTATTTCAACCTAACTAACGTAAGGACATTACATACATCCATGCCCGAGGCAGGATTCGAACCTGCGACCGTAGCGGTCGCGCGGTTCCAGACTGTAGCGCCTAGAACCGCTCGGTCACGCCGGCCGGCATAAGTCCACACTTTTGCCTAAAAACTAGATTGACCCGTGCTGTTTCCTGAGCATTTTATGCAAGAAGCCCTATGCTACTTGCAGAGTAATTTTTTTCCCGGCTATTGGAATTTTGAAGCGTAGAAATAAGAAGCGACTTCTGTACAATTATTTAGTTCACTGTATTGTACGGCAACAGGGTTACCGTATTAATCTTTGTTTTGTGATTTCTCTTTTTCTGTTCATATATCTCTCAATCCCCAAACGCAGCAGTTAGCACAAAAACGTTTTGAAACTACATCCGTGCTCCCCGGAAACCAACTGCAGACGGGTATGTAGAACAAAAGTAACTGAATTTGCCAATGCTGCGGAAGTGTACATCACGTTATTGACTCTGCAGTCGCAGCAACACATCGCGTTCATCTCTGTGATCTCGTGCAGTGCTTTGCCAAACCGCATGCTCTCAGCTATTCGTTACTTCTCTTGTATGTGATTTATAAGCTGATCACCAGGAAAACTGGTAATATTCTACTAGTCCATGTTTTTGATATTCGATTATCCTACTGATATGATAACTGTGTGTTTAACATTACAAAGATGCTGTAGCGATAAAAGGAAGTTCCACAAATTTCTCTACTGAGCGAGACGACGCATTCGTAGCGGTTCTGATCTCGGACCAGCCATGTCTAAGGGTCCTAATCTTTCCTCCTAATTTCTGCATTTATGCATGTAAGTTCGGATAGAAATGTGCTATCTTTTCCATATTTTAACTAATGATTGTGACAATCATTACAGGAAACTGAGCCTATCTGCTGCCATGTTAGGTTATAGAGAATACAGGATTGTACAATGAAAATTATGTGTTTACAGTGCAAGTAATCGTCACAAAAGATTCATAAATTTATGCGGTGAGCTTTTTGTAAACATGTTTAACATGTCGCTACCACTTTCGAGGCTCAGCTCATCGTCTGGCGACGGTGAGAACACATTTTTACCCTAAACTTAATTCACATTTCGATACGCCATTCAGAATAAATTAATAATCTGCTACACGTAATTTAATCTAAATTTAGAGGTGAAGGTGTATTAAATTGTATTAAACTTAGTATAAAAATTTATCCTGAATGGTCACTTGACGATGAGTTGAAGTGTGACACGAATAGCTAGAGTCCATGACTGTATACTTGTTTTTTGGCTGATCCAAGCATTTCAGAAACTTTATTATTTTTAGTGTCAAGTGGATATGACTAGCTTGTCCTGCGATACTGGAGAAAAATTGTCAATGCCGAAGATCTTTATAGTGACTATTATTTCTACCATGTTCGTAAAACATCTTCAGCACCTTGCAGTTGATGATTGCTCTAGTCATATCAACGGCAGACGGCTATACCATTTTATAATAAAGAGTAATCGAAAGAAGTTCTTTCTTAAAGTTTCCTTTTCATTATTAAATACGGACGTATTACAGCTAAGGTTTATACCAATGAGCAAAATCGTTTACAAAGGCAATCACAATGTAGATAACGAGCCGGAATTGGGCCCTAGCCGGATACTGTGATTACGGACGATCAACGTCAAAATGCAACATCACATTAAGTTCTCTCATTAAGAGTATCAAAATGCGACTTTCTACGTTGTATTCTGAAGAAAGATAAAGACTGATATACTACAAACGACGACAATCCTGGGGTTAGTGAGTGTGTTGCTAAAATTATGAAATACTGTTAAATACTAGAACCCAGGTAGACAGAGAAAGTTATGTTGAAGAAAGAAACAAAGCCAAACAGATAATTGCAGCATCCAAGAAGATATCTTGGGAAGACTTTGGAAACAGGTTGGAGACTTTGGGTCAAGCTGCTGGAAAACCATTCTGGAGTGTAATTAGCATTCTTCGAAAGGGAGGTAAGAAGGAAATTTTGGACAGGTCAGGAAAACTGCCGGTGAATCCTGTTGATGCCTTGAGTAGATGGAGGAAATATTTTGAAGAGTTGCTCAATGTAGGTGAAAATACAATCAGTAATGTTTCAGATTTCGATGTACAATGGGATAGGAATCATGCTGGTAATAGGATCACATTTGAGGAAGTGGAGAAAGTGGTCGATAGATTGCAGTGCTATAAAGTGGCTGGGGTGGATGAACTTAAGTCGGAACTCATCAAATACAGTGGAATGTCAGGTCTTAAATGGCTACACAGGATAATTGAAATGGTGTGGGAGTGGGGACAGGTTCCATCAGACTGGACGAAAGCAGTAATCACACCAATCTTTAAACATGGAAACAGAAAAGATTGTAACAACTACAGAGGTATCTCTTTAATCAGCGTTGTGGGTAAAATTTTCTAAGGTATTTTTGCAAGGAAAGTGCGAGTATTAGTTGAGGACAAATTGGATGAAAATCAGTGTGGGTTTAGGTCTCTTAGAGGTTGTCAGGACTAGATCTTTAGCTTACGGCAAATAATGGAGAAGTGTTACGAGTGGAACAGGGAATTGTATCTATGCTTTATAGATCTAGAAAAGGCATATGACCGGGTTCCTAGGAGGAAGTTATTGTCTGTTCTACTAGATTATGGAATAGGAGGCAAAATTTTGCAAGGAATTAAAGGTCTTTACATAGATAGTCAGGCAGCAGTTAGAGTTGACGGTAAATTGAGTTCATGGTTCAGAGTAGTTTCAGGTGTAAGACAAGGCTGCAACCTGTCTCCATTGTTGTTCATATTATTTATGGATCATATGTTGAAAACAATAGACTGACTGGGTGAGATTAAGATATGTGAACACAAAATAAGCAGTCTCGCATATGCGGATGACTTAGCTGTGATGGTAGATTCGACTGAAAGTTTGCAAAGTAATATTTCAGAGCTATATCAGAAATGTAAGGACTATGGTATGAAGATTAGGATCTCCAAAACGAAAGTAATGTCAATGGGAAAGACATATAAACGGACTGAGTGCCAGATAGGAGGAACAAAGTTACAACAGGTGTACGGTTTCAAGTACTTAGGATGCATACTTTCACAGGATGGCAACATAGTGAAAGAACTGGAAGCGAGGTGTAGCAAAGCTGATGCAGTGAGCGCTCAGCTATGATCTACTCTCTTCTGCAAGAAGGAAGTCAGTACCAAGACTAAGTTATCTGTGCACCGTTCAATCTTTCGACCAACTTTGTTGTATGGGAGCGAAAGCTGGGTGGATTCAGGTTACCTTATCAATAAGGTCGAGGTTACGGATATAAAAGTAGCTACGATGATTGCAGGTACTAGTAGATGGGAACAATGGCAGGAGGGTGTCCACAATGAGGAAATCAAAGAAAAACTGGGAATGAACTCTATAGATGTAGCAGTCAGGGCGAACAGGCTTAGATGGTGGGGTCATGTTACACGCATGGGAGAAGCAAGGTTACCCAAGAGACTCATGGGTTCAGCAGTAGAGGGTAGGAGGAGTCGGGGTAGACCAAGGAGAAGGTGCCTGGACTCGGTTAAGAATGATTTTGAAGTAATAGGCTTAACATCAGAAGAGGCACAAATGTTAGCACTGAACAGGGGATCATGGAGGAATTTTATAAGGGGGACTATGCTCCAGACTGAACGCTGAAAAGCATATTCAGTCTTAAATGATGATGATGATGATGTTAAAAGTGTTATAAAAAAACTAAACTCTGCCTGAACAGGCCATGCAGGACCAACGGTACCCACCAGCCGCCGTGTCATCCACAAGCGTCACTGGATGCGGATATGAAGGGGCATGTGGTCAGCACACTGCTCTCCCTGCCGTATGTCAGTTTACGAGACCGAAGCCGCTACTTCTCAGTCAGGTAACTCCTCAGTTTGCCTCACAAGGGCTGAGTGCACCCCGCTCGCCAACGGCGCTCGGAAGAGCAGATGGTCACCCAAACAAGTGCTAGCCCAGCCCGGCAGCGCTTAACTTCGGTGATCTGATGGGAACCGGTGTTATAACTGCGACAAGGCCGTTGACAAAAGTATTATACAGCAAGAATAAAATAATAATATTTCTGAATTCCATCGATAAACACTTATTATAATACACAGCATCTATGTGTTTCCGTCAAGATATCTCAAAATGTAACTACTTCTGAAATTATTACATTTAGATTACTTGTGAGTATAGGTTTATTTAATTCGTATAAATGCATATACACTTGATGGCGATTACATTAAATTTCCGCCGACAAATAAAAGGAAAACTCACACACGCAATATTTATAAGAGATTGACTTATCATACATTATTGTTGGAAAGTTCAGGTACTACTGTTTGTGGAAAGTCTAAAAGAGTTAGATTTGTTAGTATAAAAAAGCATAGAGTACGATTAGATCTGCAACAAGCAGCAGATTAAAATTTACAGAGCCATAATCAGTAAACAGCATGTTATCTCCGTCTACAGGGTGTTTCAAAATGAAGTTTTAAAAATCTGGGGGCACGTTCCTTACACCAAACAAGAGAAAGCCCTATAGACATGGGCTCTAAAATGCATACGTTAAAGGCTATGAGCTCTTGTTCAGTAGATGAGATGTGTTTCACTGTAGAGAAGCTGAACAAGTGCTAGTAACTCCCAAGGTAAGCGTTTTAAAGCCAATGTTTCCTGAACATTTTTTTCTTGTTTTGGTCCATACTACCTCCTCCCAAAATATGGAAAGCAAAGAGCTTGCAGTAGAAGAGATGTGGTTCACGGTATCGAGGCTGAACAAGTGCTCATAGTCCTTAAGGTCTGCATTTTAGAGCCCATGTTTACTGGACATATTTTCTTGTTTTGGTGCGTGAAACCTGTCCGCAAATTTTTTAAAACCTCGTTCTGAAACACACTATATACGTAGCAGATGCAGATGACATTTTCGCGCCTTGAGAATTAAAGTCGCAGTGCCCCAGGCGCAGAAATTTTTCTAGGGCTTATTTTGACATAGCTATCTATGAGGCGTTTTAACTACGATCCATGGAAACAAGAAGAAACTGTTCCGGGCGAAATTACGTCATTTCCGGCACAGCTGCATGTTATTTGTTACTGATAGTTGATAATTACACACATACGTCGCGACTGAATAAACATTTAACGTCAGGAACAGTTGATAATGTTTGTAGGAGAGACAGAGTTATGACTACTCATTTTAAAAAGACAGCAACAGCCAAAACTGCTAATTTTTAAGTATTGTAAAGTACAAATAGGCTTTCCTTTAGTTAAAAGAAACATAGTATATTAAGTTTTGCACATGAGATAGAACGACAGTGGCAGTTGACATAGCACACGGATAGGTATGAATGACTGGGGTAGACTGTTGTAGATGTTTGAATATACTTATTGAGGAACATTTTAAATGGGAGGAAAAGCATTATTGAGCCTCTAGATAACTGATTTAAGCAATTTTTTTCTCTGTGTGTAATATGCTAGTTATGAAAAGTAAGCATTTTTATAGGTGTTCCACATTTCCACTCATTAACGTCTTACGTCGTAGTTTTTTGAGATAATTCATAACTCTGTAAAACAGGTTGTTTGCATAAAAGCGAGGAGTCTGTTAGGCATAATTCATCACGTGTTAACTGATCCTTCGGTCGCTTCTTGGTACTACAACTACATAATTATATATCAAAAGCACAGTATTGAGTAACTATGTTATTTAGAAAGCCGATTTTCGGCATACAAGGCCATCATCAGATTTTAAGTGACTGTCGTCGTCAAATGGGGGTGCAATATAGTGAACAACACTGAAAAAGATGATACATATCGAGAGTGCACTGACTATGTGTTTGCACCGCTCTCTATGTCTAATATCGTTTTCAGGTGTTTTTCTTTCTCTGTGTAGTTCACTAGTATTCTACTCTCTTTGGCGATGATAGTCAGTTAAAGTCAGATAAAGGCCTTGTGAGTCCAAAACCGATTACCAAAATAAATGAGTACTGTAGAATATCCACCACATTGTGCTTCTAACTTATTATAATTCATGAATAACTGTGAATAGTAATATCCACCGCCACATTATCAGATGAAAAAATTATCTCCAGTACCCTTGACTATAGCTATCAGGCGCTAAGGAAGCTGTTCAGTATACAGTCACAAACATCTTCAGTCATTTATTCAATAAAATAAATGATTGGCAGGCGACAAGGTAAATTTGAAATATGATATCAAATAGTTTCTTCTCAACGACTCTCTCTTTTTATGGACTAATTTAGAATAATAACTACGAGCATGAGCAGTATAAAAGAGAAAGATATTTAATTTGTTGCTAAATTTAAGTAGCCATGAATACTCTCGAAGATTAATACGCTCACTTTAACTGACTTTAGGCCATTGTTGTGTTTCTTGATCTGTAGATGGTCAGCATGTAGCCACACAAGTAAACATGTACACGCAGACTGTGAACCGAGTCTTTCCGCGGAGCCGGCCGGTGTGGCCGAGCGGTTAAAGGCGCTACAGTCTGGAACCGCACGACCGCTACGGTCGCAGGTTCGAATCCTGCTTCCGGCATGGGTGTGTGTGATGTCCTTAGGGTGGTTAGGTTTAAGTAGTTCTAAGTTCTAGGGGACTTATGACCACAGCAGTTGAGTCCCATAGTGCTCAGAGCCATTTGAACCATTTCTTTCCGCGGAGCATGAAATTAATTAACTGACTAACAGAAAATAGTACCACACGATGACGAATAGTGATGTAGGCCTAAGCCGCTAAAGTTTCAAGCTCTTTCACTGGCATGAAAGAACTATTGTGAAAACTCACCACTCACCATGCGTAGCATTAAGAGGTACTGTACGTTCTGTCAGCAAATCAGACACGTAGTTCACGTATCACCTTCGGGTGCACTTATTTCCAGTTTATCAGTTATCCACATGGCTAAAATGGACCGTTACAGATTACACTTAGTTTACATTTATTAGGCAGAAAACTGTATTTTTAATTTGAAATTTTGTATTTTTCTACTCCAATTTTTAGTATGATAAAAATAAAAAAGTTCTAACTCGGTGCACCACTTATCTTTTCCATGAACTTTCATTCACATTCCAATCTTCTTACCAGTTGCAGAAAAAGAGGCATACGTTTCTACCTGGACAGTATTCTACTACTGTCCTTAGTTCATGTACCTTGTTCAACATCATTACCAATTAGAGTTTATTACTGTTCGAACTAGTAGTTTACTACTTTAGCTTACATGTTCTGCACAAACGCTACTGCTACTACTACTACTACTACTACTACTACTTAGCTATTTGTACTGTTGTGACTGTACACAGCAAAAAATACTTACACTTTTCCAGAATGAGATTTTCACTCTGCAGCGGAGTGTGCGCTGATATGAAACTTCCTGGCAGATTAAAACTGTGTGCCCGACCGAGATTCGAACTCGGGACCTTTGCCTTTCGCGGGAAAGTGCTCTACCATCTGAGCTACCGAAGCACGACTCACGCCCGGTACTCACAGCTTTACTTCTGCCAGTATCTCGTCTCCTACCTTCCAAACTTTACAGAAGCTCTCCTGCGAACCTTGCAGAACTAGCACTCCTGAAAGAAAGGATACTGCGGAGACATGGCTTAGCCACAGCCTGGGGGATGTTTCCAGAATGAGATTTTCACTCTGCAGCGGAGTGTGCGCTGATATGAAACTTCCTGGCAGATTAAAACTGTGTGCCCGACCGAGATTCGAACTCGGGACCTTTGCCTTTCGCGGGGAAGTGCTCTACCATCTGAGCTACCGAAGCACGACTCACGCCCGGTACTCACAGCTTTACTTCTGCCAGTATCTCGTCCCCTACCTTCCAAACTTTACAGAAGCTCTCCTGCGAACCTTGCAGAACTAGCACTCCTGAAAGAAAGGATATTGCGGAGACATGGCTTAGCCACAGCCTGGGTGATGTTTTCAGAATGAGATTTTCACTCTGCAGCGGAGTGTGCGCTGATATGAAACTTCCTGGCAGATAGTTCTGCAAGGTTCGCAGGAGAGCTTCTGTGAAGTTTGGAAGGTAGGAGACGAGATACTGGCAGAAGTAAAGCTGTGAGTACCGGGCGTGAGTCGTGCTTCGGTAGCTCAGATGGTAGAGCACTTGCCCGCGAAAGGCAAAGGTCCCGAGTTCGAATCTCGGTCGGGCACACAGTTTTAATCTGCCAGGAAGTTTCACTTACACTTTTGCTTTTACTACGATTACAATTACAAATATCTTCCATTGTAATAAAAGTTTCATTAATGGCAGTTATAGTACCGTCGGGTAATCTCCCGTCCTATCACAATGATTTCAATGTCTGTGTACTTTATTTTCAGAAAGGGCCACAGGTTAATCTTCGGAGATTGAAATCAGTTGGTCATTCCGTTCCGAAACATATCAGCCATTGTACTGTCTAACTAGCCGACACCTGTATGACACTGATGTCTCAAACGCAAAATCCCACACGTGATAAGCCGGCGACCGCGCAAGCCAACCGACGGACGATGTCTGCTGAACTGTGACGGAGGCTTTGGTGTTACGGTCAACAAGTGAACGAACGCTGATTGATGGAATTAGGCGGCCTTAACTTGGAGGAGGAACAGTAAAAAATAGGCTTCTTATAACTTTTCGTATTTAGTGGTCGAGGCATACAGGTTCCAGGCATCGATCCTGCCAGGATCGTTATCCCTGGCACTCGATGATACCCGACACGGCAATCTTGCACGGCCCTTCATACCGCGTGCCGGAACATGAGACTCGCTACCGTATCGTGTGCATCTATTACTGCAGTCAAAGCTGAAACGTGGATCGTCCGAGAAACGAACGCCGGCCATTGTCTGTGTCCGTGGTCTCATTGTAGCCTGTCCCGCCGACCGTCTGGGGTCACGTTTCATCGTGCGCCGTACTCGCCGAGTGCGGATGGGCTGTTACGGGGCGCCGTTTGGGTGTCACTGACCATCCTCAGTTAACTACAAAAGAAATAACAGCCTGATAATCGTGTAAGTTTATACCTCGCAGAATTACTCCTGAGTATTACGACAAATCAAAAGGTTAGGAGCAAGAATCTTGGGCGACTCCTATAACACAAATTTGACCTCTTTTTTAGACCGTCATCATCATTGGGTTGTCTTCCTTGCGGCAGGTTTTGACTGCATAGCCCTCCAAGCATCTGCGTTCCTCTTCATTCTTTGGTACCCTCTTTGTAGCCTGCTGACATCATCCAGCATCTGTAACCTTCTTCTGCCTTTCCCTCTCTTTCCCGGAATGAAACCTTCAATTGCGTCTACTAGAAGGCAATGGCAATTATGAAAAATTAAGGAGGGAATCAATGATATGCAGTGAAACTCAGTAAAATCGGGTCCGAAATTAGAATGTCAGTGTTAGCTTAATTTTAGATATTATGAAACGGCAGCGGTATTCCTACAGCGTTGTCCTGATAATTTACAAAAAAGAGCAAGAACACAACTACGCAAAACCAGACTGATATCTCATTCGAAAACGTAAGAAAGTTATACAATAAAATAGATGTGTAATGAAAGGGCAGAACAAATACCGCAGGAACCCTTTACACGAGGTCAAGTCTTGTACATTGAACGAGTCCGGTAAATATTCTTCACTGTCGATGGAACATCTGAAGCGAACAGTGCAGTATAGAGCAAATAACGGCTTCAGACAACCAACTAACGGAGTTACGTTCAGGAGTAGCAAGAAAATAAGTAAAACACATAGTTTATTTTTGGAAGTTCTAAATACTTGAAACATTAATTGGAGTGGAACTTTTTAGTGGAAAACAGCAATTGGTTCTCGCTGCTTACGAATACGGTATACGAAGTAGGAACGTAAGTGCGAACATACTACAAACAGAGGAAAATACTACCCTACATGTAACTCCTGTTGAATGAGAAAGAAGTAAAAGTGCAAGAAACATTCATTTTACAGGTGAAAGGAGCTAGCGGAGAGTAAAAAGAAGTTCACGTATGGCGCCGCTCTGTGTTTAGAAATGATAGCGATTTAAATGCAACTACTGAATCAAATTACCTGTTTAAATCATTATGTTCGATCGTGCAACACAGAGGCTCAAGTTGCAAAATATTCGAGGCAAATGCCTCGATGTCCAGGTAAATCAAACACTCGCAAATGCAGCCAGATATTTTTAAATAATTTTGAGAGCATCATCCGAAGAAAAACGTAACCTTTAGGATTTATAGGAGGTACCACTTACGGAAATTTTGTGTGATACGTTAGGCGATGGTAATGTCTCCGACAAGTAAAATTTATTTGCTGCTCTCATTCAACATGAAATCTGAAGTGAAAAACTTGTGCATTGAACACTAGACCCCTCATCACAATACACACAGTCGCCAAGAGTTTCGAATGGATTGTTCCTCTCGTGTCAAGAGACGATTCTCGGTGTATTCTAAGGGACTTACGCTTACATTTAGATCAATAAAGAATCTATGGAAGAGGTTATTATGCATAAATGGAATCCGAACGTCTGATGAATAATTGTAATTTTCTTAGATTTAATGGGTAGGTTTGACGAATCGAACAGTCTCGTGCGAGATAAAAGTATCAGGCAGAAATAATAAGGTAGAAGTTCAGAGAAGGAATCTAGAGCGGTCAGCAGAACGGCGCGGTTGGAGCTGGCAGCGGCCACAAGTGGCACGGAACTCGCGATGGCAGCGCAAAGCGTCCATTTCAGCTGCCATTGCGTAAGCTAACAGATCGCCCACTGCTAAGTCACTTCCCTTGGGGCTCATTCTCTAAATCACATTTCTGTTCCTCTCGCTTTAGCAACAATAAACTGTCAAGTAAGATGAATCGATTTACAACGGTCGCTGTCTTCTCTCACTCATATTGTTTAACTGACTCACAGTTTATTCTGGGTTACTGTTATGAAATAATTATTTGGCGAAAATAGAAACTGCTTTGGCTAAATCATTTCTGCCTAAAAATGTGCTCTACAAATAAAATTTGGAGCAGGTACACCAACAGCTTAGGCACCAATGTCACGTTCACCTAAAAGCGTGGGTCATTTGCTGCATGCGATAAGATGGTTCACAGTTCATATAAAGAGATTTCATGGTCCTAAACTAAAAGTGAAGAATGCAGTCTATCACGTAAATTTATTAGAGATGACCGAAATCGCCAGTTCATCACGGTTTACGTACCAACAATTTACTCGACATTGCACAAACTAATCAGAGCACAACTGATAAGGAAAAAAATTATGGCTACCCGCTTAATATGAAATCTAGACCGCGTTATTTTATATTTAAGGAAAAGGCTAATACAATGTTTTGTAAGGAGTGTCCTCCTGTATGAAACGTAGACATTGAGGGAAAAAGACGGAGCAAGGATGGAGGCTTTCCAAACGTCGACATGGTGGAGGATGGAAAGAATAATTTGGATGGACAGAGTGAAAACCGAAGAGGTAATGAGAAGATTGGGAGAGCAAAGACAATTACTGTATGTGATAGAAGGAAACGAAACTGGATTGGACATCTATTATGAATGAAGAAGAGGCTTATAAGACAATCTTAGGAAGGTATGTGGAAGGAAAGAGATGGAGAAGGCGGGAGAGATTTCAAATTATGAATGATGTGATGGACGGCGGCACATGCACCGGTATTGAGAAGGAAGCAATGGATCGCATGAAATGGAGACGTAAAGGACCTGGCAATGTAGCAGAAAACTGATGGTGATCTGCTTAATAGTGTATTGCTCCACTTTTGGGACGCAGTATAGTCGCGATTCTTCGTGGTATGGATTCGGCAAGTCCTTGGTAGGTTTCCGAAGCGTCCAAGATCTGTTCCACCGGGCTCAGATCAGGCGAATATGATGGCCTAGACATCAACATAAGTTCACTGTAAAATTTCTCAAATCACTGCAGCACAATTCTGGTTTTGTTACAAATACAGTTATTTTACTGCAAGATGTCGTTGGCGTCGGGGATGACATCAAGCATGATGGGATGCTGTTGGTCACAGTAATGTTCACACACTCCACAGCTGTCATAGTACCTTCTACTGTACCACAGACCCTCCAACCAGTAGGTCCACGCATAATAAAGCAATCGGATGTTAGAAACAACCTTTGGATTGATAACAGCCTTACCTTTAGAACACAGCACTTAATCACGGACAGAAGATGATTTGCTGGGGAAGATGTAAATAACTTCTTGTGCGCCTCTCAGAAATAGAAAATAGCCACTACCTTACGTAGTATGTCTAAACTACTTGGTAAATAATTTTGCCTCTAAGCTCAGACTGTTCACAGACGAGGTTTGTGATCCTGACACCTACTGAAGTCCCCATTCTGAACCACGGAAGATTTTCTCCTGGTGCAATAACTAACAACTGGCTAAAAAAATAGAGAAATGGAAATTTGTTCTCGTTTCCTTTCTTTCAATATCTCAATTTTCAATTGTTTCACCCTGCTCTCCATTTCTTATTATAGTACGTCAATATTTTTGTTACTATATATCTGCTACTACTATTAAAAAAACAGCCTCGATAATCTACCTTACACATTATAATCTTTGCCTGCGTCAATAATTTGCATTCAGTTTCTCGTTGCATTTTCATTTCATCATGGTCCGTATTCCACTCCACACAACGCTATTGCCATGCTGTGGTTTAGACACATCTCCAAGAAAGCTAATGCTTTGAAAGAAATGCTTCGTGAAGGTAACAAATGCGTTTCTGAGAACCACGATTTCACGATATTTCATTGATCATCTCGTTGCTCTCTAATGTCGGATTATGGACAAGAATTACGGGAACGGCGGCTAATGTGGTACCCTTAAGCCAAATCTGGCAAAAAATGTTGTTATTGTTTTGAAATAAAGTATAGTGGCATAAAACGTGTCCTTGAGCATTTGTTTTGATGTAAATAGTAAAAGAAAAAAGATTTCGAACCAAAACGACACAAAGCAAGAAAATATTTTCTAAGACTTACAAAACGATATGTTAGGAAAAGTGTCGGGTGCCAAGGGCCATAGAACAAAACATAAGTTTTTAAATAAACAAGGTGTTTTGTGGTTAAAGACAAATTAACCTGTTTAGGTAGCCAAATAACAAGATAACAAAAAGGCAGTTGGTTTGAACTTTTCTACTGAACGTGACACAGGGCACTGAAATTGTGGACTGAGCACTTCCATGTGACAATTCTGGATTCTTTTTCATAAAGTTTTTATAGAAATCGTCACCTGACAATTTCTTTTCTCTGTTAAATCTGCGAGGGAGTTTTAAATTTTGTGCCAAATTTAAGTTAACTTTTGAAACTCAATCTCATCGAGCGCCATCAACCTGGAATCTAAATTTCTCGTGTGTGCTACAAATACTTCTTCGTAATTTCCTTCAAATGTTGGTTTTGAAAAGCCCATATGGGGTACCACAGATTCTCTAGAATGATTTTATTAATCTCCTTTGCAGTGTAGTTCTAGAACATTAAAACGATCGGCCATTTTGTCTTCAAAAACACTTGAAATAGCTTGCTTCATTCCAGTCTCGGATCACTCCACTCGATTCTCACGGGCACGTTTCATCTTCAACCTTGGCATCGTGCTTTAAAAACAAAAACTGCTTATAGGGCCCATACTACGCGACTTTAGTGTAGTCAGTACTGCCTGACATATTTCACTTTAAAACATGGCAGAAACGGAAACCGGCTTGAGTGAGAAGAATTTCATTATTACGATAAATCTACATCAAACTACTTAAATGTTAGTACTAGCATGACAGTGTTACTTCTTACATTTACACTGTTCACCACTGTTGACACTCAGAAACAAATAAAATTTACTTGTGACACAGAGCCATTTTGAACTTGTGACACAAACTCAATATCTTCATCACTCAAGCTATAACAAATTACGGAGTGATGTCTGCACTGTATTCCAAGCACTGCATGCGTCCGCTGTTTTGCGCCAAACCCGAGAAACACCAAGTGGCCCACACTATCTGTGGTTCTCCTATATTCGCATTTCAGGCCACCCACTCTATCGACACAGATGCTACTCCACTACAAATAGTAGACAACTATGCTACTATTCACACTGTCAGTTCTATATAGGCATGCTTTAATTGTTATG
This sequence comes from Schistocerca cancellata, assembly GCF_023864275.1. Taxonomy (NCBI): domain Eukaryota; kingdom Metazoa; phylum Arthropoda; class Insecta; order Orthoptera; family Acrididae; genus Schistocerca; species Schistocerca cancellata. The sequence goes on from NC_064629.1 coordinate 303,160,298, forward strand.
AGAATAAATTTCGATTTTAGAGCGGAAAAGATAGTGCAAATTTATCCCACAACGTAGCTGACGGGCTAGGTGCTACACAGTTTAAGAACAGGGTGAGCAGCAATCTGCGGCTAATTGCTGATGATACTGTAGTGTACGGAAAGGTGTCGTCGTTGAGTGACTATAGGAGGATATAGGATACCTTAGACAAAATTGATGTGATTCTAAATGTAGAAAAAATTAAGTTAATGCAGATGAGTACGAAAAAACAATCCTGTAATGTTCGAATACAGCGTTAGTAGTGTGCTACCTGGTACAGTCAAGTCGATTAAATATCTAGGCGTAACGTTTCAAGGTGATGTGAAAAAGAATGAGCATGAAAAGATTTTAGTTAGGAAGACGAATAGTCGACTTCGGCTTATTGGGAGAATTTTAGGAAAGTGTGGTTCATCTGTAATGGAGACCGCGTATAGAACACTAGTTCGACCCATTCTTGAGTACTGCTCGAGTGTCTTGGATCCCCGTCAGTTCGTATTAAAGGAAGACATCGTAGCAATTCAGACACAGGCTGCTAGGTTTGTTACCGGTGGGTTCGATCCACACGCAAGCAATACGGAGATGCTTCGGAAACTCGAGTGGGAATCGCTGGACGGAAGGCGACATTCACTGAGAAAATTCAGAGAACCGGCATTTGAAGCTGTCTGCAGAACGATTTTACTGTCGCCCACGTACAGTTCGCTTAAGGACCACGCAGATAAAGTAAGGGATATTAGAGCTCGTACAGAGGGATATAGAGAGCCGTTTTCTCTCGCTCTATTTGCAAATGGAACAGGAAGGGAAAAGATTAGCAGAGGTACCCTCCGCCACGCACCGTGCGGTGGCTTTTGGAGTATGTATGTAGATGTGGATTCAGAAGGTACTCTGCAAGTAGCGCACCAGTACCACTACTGTACGAAAGGTTAAAACCTGACAAGAAAGATTAAAGGCTGCGAAACTCCATGTAAACAGTGATGTCTTAGAGGATTCCATTACTCTGGTAGTTGTCTGTATTTGATGGATTCTTCTACTTTCAATTCCATACGTTCCCAAAATTTTGAATAGCCACAGAAGTTCAGAGAACTAGCATAATGTTTTAGAAATATAGAACCAAACATCAAAACCAACTAAGCGCCGCCAGTCGTTTCGCACAGAAGTCATGCTTGCTAATTTTTAAAAAGCTTTTGGCTCAACTGATCATGAAGGTTCAAAGGTGTGTGAAATCTTATGGGACTTAACTGCTAAGGTCATCAGTCCCTAAGCTTACACACTACTTAACCTAAACTATCCTAAGGACAAACACACACACCCATGCCCGAGGGAGGACTCGAACCTCCGCCGGAATCAGTCACACAGTCCATGACTGCAGCGCCTTAGACCACTCGGTTAATCCTACGCGGCAACTGATCATACCATGCTCTTTAATGCCCTACATTAATATCCTGTGGACGATGAGACAACACACGTTCCAAGCATACAGACCTGGTATCCGTCACGACGACATATGGCAAAATCATACAGGGGAAACACTCGAAATATTTAACACGAAATTATCACGAACATTGAGCAAGAAGGAATGACAAACAAAACTCGTGCAGGAGAACTGTGCAAAGCCTGTACAATCACATTCAATATATATAATAAGCAGTCCCTTTCCACCAGTCGTTTACCAAAAGCACTCTAGGCAGTTGAGACATTGTCTTTAACTAACACCAGGTCCGTCAGAAAATAGAGCGACGGATACTGAGAAAAGGGGAGTGTCGTAGGACCGTTGCTATTCACAATATACATAAATTACCTTGTGGATAGCATCGGAAATTCACTGAGGCTTTTTGCGGATGGATGATGCTGTAGTATATAGAGAGGTTGTAACACTGGAAAATTGTATTGAAATGCAGGAGGATCTGTAACGAATTCACGTATGGTGCAGCGAATGGCAATTGAATCTCAATGTAGACAAGTGTAATGTGCTGCGAATACATAGAAAGAAAGATACTTTATCATTTAGCTACAATATAACAGGCCAGCAACTGGAAGCAGTTAATTCCATAACTTATCTGGGAGTAGGCATTAGGAGGGATTTAAAATGGAATGACCATATAAAATTAATCGTCGGTAAAGCAGGTGCCAGAGTGAGATTCATTGGAAGAATCCTAAGGAAATGAAATCCGAAAACAAAGGAAGTAGGTTACAGTACACTCGTTCGCTCACTGCTTGAATACTGCTCATCGGTGTGGGATCCGTACCAGATAGGGTTGATAGAAGAGATAGAGGAGTTCCAATGGAGAGCAGCGCGCTTCGTTACAGGATCATTTAGTAATCGCGAAAGCGTTACGGAGATGGTAGATAAACTCCAGTGGAAGACTCTGTAAGGGAGACGCTCAGTAGCTCGGTACGGGCTTTTATTAAAGTTTTGAGAACATACCTTTAACGAGGAGTCAAGCAGTATATTGCTCCCTCCTACGTATATCTCGCGAAGAGATCATGAGGATGAAATCAGAGAGATTAGAGCCCACACAGAGGCATACCGACAATCTTTCTTTCTACGAATAATAAGAGACTGGAATAGAAGGGAGAATCGATAGAGGTACTCAAAGTAGCCTCCGCCACACACCGTCAGGTGGCTTGCGGAGTATGGATGTAGACGTAGATGTAGAAAAGTATTCGGTATTCGTAGCCAGGGCCTAAGACGATACCTGCAAAAACTCAGATCATCTGCGTCCCTGACGGAAGTATATAGATCCACTGTACGAAAACGTTCTAAATTTTATGGGTATATTATCAGAAATGGATGATTCTTCCAAATCATAGGAAATCGTCTACAGCATAAACTGGATCCGAGAAACCAAAGTAAGACGTCTGTCTGACACCGAAAAGTATGTCAAAGAAGTCGCTGTTGACTGATTCGCAACTAACAGTCTATATACTGCCAGAATATCTGCTCTCGTAAGTTCACGTCCAAACAACTGACAGACGGTAATCTCAAACTCATAAAACGCATAGAGCCTAGAAAGATGAAAACCCCGTAGTGAGGGGATGAAGAAGTTTTGGGAATACAGGAAGAAAAAGAAGCAGAATGAGCCAAACTAAATAATGATATTACAGTGAATAAACATTACAAAAAGATATAAAGACATTAATGGTACAATGTTATACATAATTATTGTGCATGGTACTGTCTGCACATGATACAGGGCAAGCCGCCATCTCTGCCCATGATTCCACATCCGGAACGCTCGGAACTCAGTGTGTCACTGAAAATGTGACCCCTTTCATTCTGACAAATGTCCACGTCGGTCTACAGTTTTTTTAGACTGTCTCGATCGTCCTCTACGTTGTCCTTCACTTTAGACCCTGCTGACGCGCTGTTTTTCTTTTCTCTTTCAGTGGAATACATTGCATAAATTCTCGTCTTGGAATGCACACCAGACACGAAACGATGGTCATTTTCATGAACTCCGGAGTAGAAACTCTTTGTACCTCCTAAAAGCAATATGCCTGTCACATTTGCTGTATGCCATTACACTATCTCTTCTGTAGCTGGGTCTTCAGTGAGACAGTCCTGTCGGTCATAATCAAACTTCACGTTCTCTTCCTGCCTGAAGATTCACATATTTATATAAATATTTCATGGCATAAGTACTTGGTGACCTATGCAGAACATTTGTTCCCCTTAATTTTTCAAGTTTGCCTTCAACGAGTAAAAAAAAAAAAATGTTTCTGAGCACTATGGGACTTACCATCTGTGGTCATCAGTCCCCTAGAACTTAGAACTACCTAAACCTAACTAACCTAAGGACATCACACACATCCATGCCCGGGGCAGGATTCGAACCTGCGACCGTAGTGGTCACGCGGTTCCAGACTGAAGCGCCTAGAACCGCACGGCCACACCGGCCGGCTCTATGAGTCAATATTCGGTATCCGACCTCCTGAGCTGCAACTCAATCGGATATGTTTCAAGTATCACTAAGATTCCTTCTAGTGACGTTGTTCTGTGGGCACCGGAGATGCTTATTCTGACTGCATCCTGTGCAATGTTTGGATAGACCTCACCTGCTGAATTTTGACCGTCCACACACTTGCATCTAAACTGACTGTAAAGGTAAGTATGGCGTCATGAGAAAATTTTACGAGATTGAGGATAACCTGAATTCGTTTGTAGTGTGTCAGGGAGTAGCAGTTCAAGGTAACTTTTACGTATATTGATTTTGGTGGGCGAGGTTTCATTTGGTACTTGTACGTTGTGTAGCTCAAAAGCAGTACAGCTTTCTTCTTCAGCAGTTGGCTTATGCGACGAATACTAACTAAAGATAAATGAATGCTTTCGGAGAATTTTCCGGCCTGGCATAAGTATCAGAAGTTTGTCATGCCGTTATCAAAATTTCATAGTACGCTATGATTTATTTATTTTATTTAATCGTATGGCTAGGACCTCCCGTCGAGCAGGCCATTCGCCGGGTGTCGGTCTTTCAATTTGACGCCACTTCGGCGACCTGCAGTCGATGAGGATGATAGGATGATGATGAGGACAGCACAACACCCAGCCCCTGGGAGGAGAAAATTCCCCGACCCAGCCGGGAATCGAACCCGGGCCCAGAGGATTGACAATCCGTCACGCTGACCATGCAGCTACCGGGGGCGGACAGTACGCTACGAGTCAAACATTTGAAACAATAGTAACGAGGGCCCTACGAGGAGGCAACGGTTAATGTAAGTATATGGGGGAAGCGGGATAGAAATCTTTAGAAAGTTGGTTACGATAATCAGTGGGTAACTGCAGGGCTGAGTTCGTGAAGGGCTGGGTTGAGGAGAATTTTCGCGTGCTGATATGGTCATAAGCCGAGAACGGGGTCTCACGGAGTGAAGGTTACTGTTTTGAGTGTCTGAGCGGTGCGTTATTAAGGTATTAGTTGATGTAGTCTTTTTTTAAACTATGTGGGCGTTAGTCCCTTCAGACGGTAATCATCTGTCAAACTGTAGATTTGATAGTTACCTGGAAAAAGGCTTCGGTCGAATGAACGAACTTCGCAACATTTGAGAAAAGTTACAAAACACTACGTTGCACTTGTGGTAACCAACGTGTTTATATTAATGGAATAATGGTCTTTCATCTTTTGAATTATTATTCTAAGACTTTTCCATCCAGAGAATCTAAGATGTAGACCCAGCACTGTATGTGGTTAAGTGCTTAGCAAGAGACGATCTGTCGATATAGCGGTCGTATGAGTGGTTTTTTGAGAGTAGTCAGAGAACAACAAGTTAACATCACCAGAACATGACCTGAGATAATTAACCCTGTCTCGTGGTTCAAAGCGAGGCTAGCGATGCTTATTTAAAAAGTGAATGCCATAGGGTAATTACGTCGGATAGTAAAATCTTGACCGTGGGGCCTCGTCTCGTCTATGACGGCAGCCAGTGTTCCTCGTCTACAGTGCTAATGAAAAGGAATATTTCAATTGGTTTCGCTTTTGTTTTATTTAGTGTAGCAGATATTTGTCAAGCGAGCTTTAAGAATTTTTTAAACCTTTAGACGAAAACGACAAAAAAAGAACCCGCACAGGTACGCTAGTAACAATCTGCTCGGCATTTATCACGCTCCAAATAAAATACTCTCTGAAACAAGGCGACAACCTGAGGTTTGCGTCAGGGCCTCAGAAGCGGCGCCGGTTGTTATGTTTATTCAGTAAGGGCCTCGGTTACGACAGATTACCACGTGTCAGGACCTTTAGCGGCGTAAAGGGGAGGCAGATGGGTCGCGACGATAGCCGTCGCCGCTGGGACGGACCATTCCTATTCAACTGCGAGGGACACATTTTGTCTCCAAAGGTGACACCGACTTCAGAGGTAAGGGACGTCAAAGCAATTGCCGTTTGCTCTGCATATCAGGTCTCCATTTCTTTCTGTAAGCCAGAAAATCATTCATCTTGTTTGTATATCTACATCTACATAGATACTCCGCAAGCCACCGTAATTCACGTGGCGGAGGGCACCTTGTACCATTAGTAGTCTTTGCCTTTCCTGTTCCACTCGCAAATAGAGCTCTGTACGAGCCCTAAGTTCCCTTACCTTATCTTTGTGGTTATTACGCTAAAGGCACGTTGGTGGAAGTAGAATAGTTCTACAGTCAGCTTCACATCTGGTTCTCTAAATTTTCTCAATAGAGTTCCTGGAAAGCAACGTCGCCTCCAGGGATTCCCATTTGAGTTACCGAAGCATCTCCGTAATAACTGCGTGTTGATCGAACCTACCGGTAACAAACCTAGCAGCCCGCCTTTGAAATGCTTCGATGTCTTCCTTTAGTCCGAGCTGGTGCGAATCCCAAACACTCGAGCAGTACTCAAGAATAGGTCGTACTCGGCTTCCTAAGATTCACCCAATAAACCAAAGTCGACCATTCGCCTTCCCTAAGACAATCCTTACATGCTCGTTCCATTTCACATCACTTTGCAACGTTGCGCCAAGATATTTAATCGAAGTGACTGTGTGAAGCAGCACACTACCAATTCTTATTCGAACATTAAGAGATTGTTTTTCCTTATCAAATTACATTTTCCTAGATTTAAAGCTACCTGCCATTCATCACACCAACTAGAAATTTTGTCTGCCATCTTGTACCCTCCCACAGTCACTCAATGACGACACCTTCCGGTACACCACAGCATCTTCAGAAAACAGCCGCAGATTTCTGCTCACCCTGACCGCCATAGCCGGCCCTGTGCCCGAGCGGCTCTAGGCGCTTCAGTCCGGAACCGCGCGACCGCTACGGTTGCAGGTTCGAATCCTGCCTCGGGCATGGATGTGTGTGATGTCCTTATGTTAGTTAGGTTTAGGTAGTTCTACGTCTAGGGGTCTGATGACCTCAGATGTTAAGTCCCATAGTGCTTAGAGCGATTTGATTTGAACCTGACCGCCATATCATTTATTTACACGAAGAACAATAGCAGTCCTATCACACTCCCCTGGGAAACTACCGACGATACGCCTGTCTTTGATGAACACTTGCCTTCGAGGACTACGTACTACCCCGCGCGGCCTTCATTTTTTAGCAAATACGTGTGCATAATTTTTTCTCAACTAATATTGCTATTATTACATACCTTTTTTTACGATACTTCGCAGAAGAGCTCCTGTGAAGTTTAGAAGCCAGGATCCGAGGTACTGGCAGAACTGATGCTGTGAGGACGGGTCGTGAGTCGTGCTCGGCCGGCCGGAGAGGCCGTGCGGTTCTTTGCGCTACAGTCTGGAGCCGAGCGACCGCTCCGGTCGCAGGTTCCAATCCTGCCTCGGGCATGGATGTGTGTGATGTCCTTAGGTTAGTTAGGTTTAATTAGTTCTAAGTTCTAGGCGACTGATGACCTCAGAAGTTAAGTCGCATAGTGCTCAGAGCCATTTGAACCATTTTTGAGTCGTGCTTGGGTAGCTCAGTTGGAGCCGGCATGGTAACTCAGCGTGTTCGGTCAGAGGGTTAGCTGCCCTCTGTAACAAAAAAAAAACTGAGTTAATAGATCAACGACGAACTGAAACTGGTGTCTTCCGACGTCCGTAACGAGCAGATGTAACGAACGAGAACGAAAACGAAAAAAACGATTAAAAAAAAAAGTTGGTAGAGCATTTTCCGCGAAAGGCAAAGTTCCCGAGTTCGAGTCTCGGTCCGGCATACAGTTTTAATCTGCCAGGAAGTTGCATACCAGAGCACAGTCCACTGCAGTGTGAAAATTTCATTCTGGAAACATTTGTTACCATTACTCGATCATTATTACTGTTATTGTTATTGTGCGCCACATAGCATCGTAATCAGTTACAATATGCAACAACTTCAAAAATATGTTAAAAACAAGACCTATTACATAAACAGAGACAGTGGTTCTAACGAAAGCAACAAATAAATAAACAAGTGTTACAGTCCGTTATAGATGATGTTATCGAAATGGCAATTAGCTCGGCCGACGGCGGTTTGCCCCAACTCGAGGTACTCACGGTATGGGAACTTGGGGCAGAACGGGGTGGTGAGGCAGAATGTGGTAATGGTGCTTTTTTGCCTTCTGTGTGCTGCCATCTCTCCAATACTGTTAGAACTATCTCCAGGGGTCGAGACGAAGTATCTAACAATGCATCGACGCAATTAAGTGCTATGTTCTTCCTTTTTCCTGTGTCGTCTGTGTCGATGTGCTTTTCCTACACATTTCTGCAAAATTCAGAACTTAATGTTCCAAATGTAAGTAAACTTACGTTTGTTGCAGCTAAACTAAATCGTTAACATCCTCCTGACTGTATCCCCAGGTTCATTTTCATGTAGATTAAATATTAATTATGTTTCATGGTGGTCACTGAATGTTACGTACCTGAAAGTGTGGTCTCGCGGCAGAATGGGGTATATGCTGCTAACACCTTTCGAAAACCTGGAATTTGAACTTTTGACAAGAATGTCTCTGGAGCTGAATATTTCTTACCAACAGCAAGCACTTATATCGTGTAGAAAAACTCCGAAGGAAACTTCAGTAACAGAAATGGACGCAAAACAGCTATTTTGACCCCTTCTCCTTATGAGACCGAGCTAATTAAAGCGGAGAAAAAAAACAAAGAAGAAAATCAAGCCATGTAGTCCTGAATCTGCAAAAAGGTGCGTCGAATTAGTCCATAAGTCCAGAAAAAGTCTGAAGTAAGCAAAAAATGAAGCTAGATCTGGATCGAAAATAACTATGAAGAGTAATTCAAGTGCCAAAACATCCTCAAAACTAAAGTAGCCGCATTCGTCCAATAATAGTGGTAAATTAGAAGAAGCCGCTGAAAGCATTTACTACTTTTGACTATTCTGACGATGGTTGGATCCGATGTAACTATGCCTCAAGTGGGTTCACCATTCATGTGCGGAAGCTGACATTGAGGACCAGGTTATCAATGTATGCACTGTATGTGAAGCATAAACGTTTATAGCTTACATGCCATTTATAAATAGTTTTTGTATGTGAACTATACATAAGCTGTTATCATTCTCATTTATGACTAATTGTAGTATGTCAAACATTATTCCCCATTTTGCCCCAACACTGGCGCAATAAAATTAGCATTTCTCAAAGTTTTCAACAAAAATGGGAAGCTAGGTAGTTAAATTTTGATATGGTGTAATGTTTGAAAGCTAGTACTACACTAAGGAGAAAAAAGTCATTGGATGGCGTGGCGGTAGTTTCACGTACAAAAGGTATAAAAAGGCAGTGCATAAGTGGAGTTATCATTTGCGCTAAGGTGATTCATCAGAAAAGTTTTCCGACGTGATTATGGCTGAAATGGCTCTGAGCACTATGGGACTTAACATCTGAGGTCATCAGTCCCCTAGAACTTAGAACTACTTAAACCTAACCAACCAAAGGACATTACACACATCCATGCCCGGGGCAGGATTCGAACCTCTGACCGTAGCGGTCGCGTGGTTCCACACTGAAGCGCCTAGAACCACGCGGCCACCGTGATTATGACCGCAACACAGGAATTAGCAGACTTAGAACGCAGAATGACAGTGGGAGCTAGACGCGTGGGATATTCCATTTTGGAAATCATTAGGGATTTCAGTCTTCCGAGATCAACAGTGTCAAGAGTCTGCCGAGAATACAAAATTTCAGGTATTGCCTCTCACCGCGGACAACGCAGTGCCCGACGGCCTTCACTTAACGACCGAGAGCAGCAGCATTTGCGTAGAGTTGTCAGCGTTAACAGACAAGCAGCACTGCTTGAAATAACGGCAGAAGACAATGTGGGACATACAACGAACTTTTGCATCAGGACAGGGAGGCGAACCTTGGTGTTAAGGGCTATAGTAGCAGACGACCGACGAGAGTACCTTTGCTAACAGCACGACATCGTCTACAGCGCCTCTTCGGGGCTCGTGACCTTATCAGTTGCACCCTAGACGACTGGAAAATCGTGGCCTTGTCAGATAAGTCCTGATTTCAGTTGGTAAGAGCTGATGATAGGGCTTGAGTGTGGCGCAGACCCCATGACGCCATGAATCACCAAGGCACTGTGTGATGTGGTAGTTGCTCCGTAATGGGATGGGCTGTGTTTCCATCCAATGGACTGGGTGCTCTGATCCAGCTGAACTGATCAGTGACAGGAAATACTTACGTTTGGCTACTTGAGACCATTTTCAGCCATTCATGGATTGAATTTTTACAGATGGCAATATACCATGTCACCGGGCCACAATTGTTGCGATTAATTTTGGACAATTCGAGCGAATGATTTGTCCACTTAGACTGCCAGACATGAATCCCGTCGGACATTTGGGGACATAATCGAGAGGTCAGGTCGTGCACAATATGGTGCACTGGCAAGACTTTCGCAATTATGGACGACTATCAAGGCAGTATAAGTCAATATTTTAGCAGTGGACATCCAACTACTTCTTGAGTCCATGCCACGTCGAGCAGCAAAAGGGAAAAAGGAGTTCCGACACGATATTAGGAGGTATCACATGACTTCTGTCATCTCAGTGTATAACAATGAGATTTGAATCAATTTATACATCTACAGCTACATCCATACTCCGCAAGCCAACTGGCGGTGTGTGGCGGAGGCTACTTTGAGTACCTCTATCGATTCTCCCTTCTATTCCAGTCTCTTATTATTCGTAGAAAGAAAGATTGTCGGTATGCCTCTGCGTGGGCTCTAATCTCTCTGATTTCATCCTCATGATCTCTTAGCGAGATATACGTAGGAGGGAGCAATATACTGCTTGACTCCTCGGTGATGGTATGTTCTCGAAACTTCAACAAAAGCCTGTACCGAGCTACTGAGCACCTTCCTGCAGAGTCTTCCACTGGGGTTTATCTATCACCGTCGTAACCCTTTCGCGATTACTAAATGATCCTGTAACGAAGCGCACTGCTCTCCGTTGGATCTTCTCTATCTCTTCTATCAACCCTATCTGGTACGGATCCCACACTGCTGAGCAGTATTCAAGCAGTGAGCGAACGAGTGTACTGTAACCTACTTCCTTTGTTTTCGGATTTCATTTCCTTAGGATTCTTCCAATGAATTTCAGTCTGGCATCTGCTTTACCGACAATCAACTTAATATGATCTTTCCATTTTACGTCACTCCTAATGCCTACTCCCAGATAATTTATGGAATTAACTGCTTCCATTTGCTGACCTGCTATATTGTAGCTAAATGATAAAGGATCTTTCTTTCTATGTATTGGCAGCACATTACACTTGTCTACATTGAGATTCAATTACCATTCCCTGCACCATGCGTCAATTCGTTGCAGATCCTCCTGCATTTCAGTACAATTTTCCATTGTTACAACCTCTAGATATACTACAGCATCATCCGCAAAAACGGCTAATTAAAATTTTCTTGTACCTCAAAATGACTGTTGAACATTAAGTACCTCGTTCTGACACAGTTTCCCTTGATACTTCACACGGCGCACCGCAAAAGCTCAGCGCCTACGCAACCTCGGAGATGGAATGTGCCATTCCCGGGAATCTGCGATGTGGCAGCGGTTAAATGCGCTGGCACCGCGTCAACTCTTGCCCGTCCTAAGCTCTACTGACACGCCAACAGACAGCACAAGGTTTGACAACGTCCCAAATACGAGGCACGGAGAATTGACCCATTCACCGTTGCGGCGGGAGTATTCTCTCTTCAACACATCAGTTATCTCTAATTCAATTGGTCGTGAGTGTACATACACGTACACTATCTGATCAAAAGTATGCGAATATCCGTACGTAATGCGGAACTGACCAGTAGGTGTTCAAATGGCTCTGAGCACTATGGGACTTAACATCTCAGGTCATCAGTCCCTTAGAACTTAGAACTACTTAAACCTAACTAACCTAAGGACATCACACACATCCATGTCCGAGGCAGGATTCGAACCAGCGACCGTAGCGGTCACGTGGTTCCAGACTGAAGCGCCTAGAACCGCTCGGCCACCAGCGGCCGGCCCAGTAGGTGTCAAGAGAGGCTGACGCGCCAGTATAAAATGAGGCAAGGAGTATTGTGTTGTCAGTAGAGATACAGTAACAGGAGAACAGGCAGCTGAACGCACTGATTTCGAGCGTGTACTAATTTTTGGGTGTCACCAGACTAACAGATCCATTGGGGACGTTTCAACCCTTCGAAGTTGCTGAAGTCAGCTGTTGCCGATATGATTGTGGAATGGAAACGCGAAGGAATAATCACAGCTAAACCAAGACAAGGCAGGCCTCGTGTACTGACGAACAGGGACCGTCAAGCATTGCGGAGAGTGGCCATAAAATCACATGAAATCAGTGGAAAGAGTCACTTTTGAGTTCCAAAATACTACCAGCAGTCGAGCTAGCACAATGACTGTGCACAGGCAGTTAAAAACATTGGGTAAAATGGTCTAGTAGCTCCTTATAAGAGACACATTTCTGCAGTCAGTGCGTAGCCACCCTTAATGTGGTGTAAAGAGCGACGTCACTGGGCAGTGGGTGACTGAAATCGAGTGACTTGGAGTGATGAATCACTCTATACACTGTGGCAACATGAGTTGTGCCAGCAGTGAGTACGGATGTAGTTACGGTGTGGGGTCTTTTCCGTGGTTAGGTGGTGGGCCCTTTATTGCACTTAAGATAACGGTAGGTGTTAAAGGAGAGAATACTTTTAGTGCGTTCCGTAGAGGTACAGTTCAGAGACGGCGACTGTATCAGCATGACAATGCACCCTGTCATAAAACATCATCTGTGACACAGTGGTTTGTGGATAATAACATTACCGAAATGGACTTGCCTGTTCAGAGTCCTGATCTGAAACCAACGGAGGATCTGCAACGAATTGACGCATGGTGCAAGGAATGGCAATTGAATCTCATTGTAGACAAGTGTAATGTGTTGCGAATACGCAGAAAGAAAGATCCTTTATCATTTAGCTACAATATAGCAGGTCAGCAACTGGAAGCAGTTAATTCCATAAATTATCTGGGCGTAGCCATTAGGAGTGATTTAAAATGGAGTAACCACATAAAATTCATTTTCGGTAAATCAGATGCCAGACTGAGATTCATTGGAAGAATCCAAAGGAAATACAATCCGAAAACAAAGGAAGTAGGTTACAGTACAGTTGCTCGCCCACTGCTGGAATATTGGTCACCAGTGTGGGATCCGTACCAGATAGGGTTGATAGAAGAGATAGAGAAGATCCAACGGAGAGCAGCGCGCTTCGTTACAGGATCATTTAGTAATCGGGAAAGCGTTACGGAGATGATAGATAAACTCCAGTGGAAGACTCTGCAAGAGAGACGCTCAGTATCTCGGTACGGGCTTTTGTTGAAGTTTCGAGAACATACCTTCACCGAGGAGTCAAGCAGTATATTGCTCCCTCCTACGTATATCTCGCGAAGAGACCATGAGGATAAAATCAGAGAGATTAGAGCCCACACAGAGGTATACCGACAATCTTTCTTTCCACGAACAATACGAGACTGGAAGAGAATGGAGAACCGATAGAGGTACTCAAAGTAGCCTCCGCCGCACACCGTCAGGTGGCTTGCGGAGTATGGATGTAGACGTAGACGTAGAACATCATCGGAATTAATTAGAACGTCGACTTCTCTCCAGACCCCAGCGTCCAACAACACTACCTTCTATGGTGTCGGCCGTTGAGGAAGAATAGACTGTTATCCTCCACAGACATTCAGACACCTCACTGAATGTTTCCGCAGCAGGGTTCAACCCGTCATAAAGGCGAAGAATGGACACACCCAAAATTAAGGTCCACTAATAGGTGTCCAGATATTTTTGATCTCATAATGTGTAGTTCATAATTTTCTAGACAGATCTCGTAATATTAATACACTTCAAAAGTAACTGTTTCAAACTTCTGTAAGTGGTAAATAGAAAATAAGTCGTCTGTTCTTACGCATATAATGAGAGCATCAACAGAGTAACAACGACAGGAATACACTTACTTCCTTTCATCACAGTGATTTACTTGATAATTTCCGTCAATAAAAAGAATATTGAGGTTGCAAATAGTTAGCAAATGCAGTGTGATAGAGGAAAAACAGTAAAAATTTCCCTCGAAGTGGTTTAGTTGTCATATCCGAAAAACCGTTTCTCCACGTTCCATACGGAAGTTAAATATTTTGTGAATTCGACGTATCGTATCAGCTTTTAAGATGTTCTGTCCTCTTTTTTGCGATCGAATATGGGTAATCATAATCTTCACTGGTCACTTCACTGTAGTCCCTGCAGAAAGTGCTGCGAAACATCTCAAGATCCTATTCCTCCGAGTGCATGAAGAAAGCAACGGTTATCGAACAAAATAGTTACACCTTCCATCTACGACATTTGAAGCAACTCGCTCGTATCTATAAGAGCTAATACAGAGGCACAGAAATTAGCAGCTACTGTTGTCAAGAATAATTCACGCAGAGCGGAGACGTGTGACACGTGCTGCAGTGACGATCTACTTATCAAAGATTTCTGACGCAACTGTCTAATTAAATATATCTCAACAGTCGTGTTAGCGTACCAATCTATTTTTGCAGATTCCAGAGCTTCGCGCACATCTAGAAATTTTTTATCAAATTTATCTCTCCCTTTTTTTTTACTCGCGTGGTGGTGGTGTCGTGTCAGAGGTCTTTAGTACTAGTGTTACAAACACGACCTCCAGCCAACTCCATGCCACAAAGATTAATTTAGTTTCCATAATTTAGTGGCCAAAGAGAAACTAGAAACCTCAGTGATAAAGCCAAAATGCTGAACTATATGGACGAGAATCTCCTCAGTGATATAACACTATTGCAAAAATTCAGTAGACGTACCTGTTCTCGTAAGCATCATCGAATGTTATTCTTTTTTCTGCAAAAGTAATAGCTGAAGATATTAACAAGGTGGCAAATGAATCACCCATTTCCCGCACACGATGAATACGTGAGAACACTGCGAGCGTGCATTGAGTCGACTTGGTTATGCAGCCACTGTGGATGAACATCATAACTAAACAAATGCTTCGTGGCTTTCCAGATATGATGTCTATTGTTTTCGTGATGCCCTTCACTGCTAAGCGATCTGAAACGTTATAGTATACTACAGAAGTCCTTGATAGGTGTAGGGAGGGAGGTGTTTCTTTTTATGACAGAGACAAATACGGCCATTGACGATTAAATTGTGTGGTACCTTTTTTAATAAAAACTGAAGCCCAAACGTTAGGCATAACCCGGAAAGCTGAAAAAAAGGAAGAGGAAAACTGAATAATTTCTGTAAACTACGTATAATTACGGTTTTCCAACAAATGGGAATTGCGTTATACGTACAGCAAAAAGTGCTCTTTTCTTTCGAGAACGTATTATAATTCAGAAGCATTGGGTAACTCCCATAAAGTCTCGCTCATATTTACTGTTTCTCGGTTGGAGCCGGATTCGCAGATATGACTCCACGGGTACCTAATACCTTCCTTCCAGCGTCATCTGCTCCGGCCGGTGTGGCCGAGCGGTTCTAGGCGCTTCAGTCTGGAACCGCGTGACCGCTACGGTCGCAGTTCGAATCCTGCCTCGGGCATGGATGTATGTCCTTAGGTTAGTTAGGTTTAAGTAGTTCTAAGTTCTAGGGGACTGATGGCCTCAGATGTTAAGTCCCATAACCAGCGTCACGTGCCCGCAGCGCAACCAGGAAATGCTGATCAGGGGCCAAAATGTTTTATCTCATCAGTGTATGAACTGTAATGGCTGTATAGGCACAGTTGTAGCCGAAACAATTGGCAGTCTTGGATTCATCTGTAGGATAATGGGGAAACAGCAATTTGTTACGAGAGCGATTGCATACAAAACTCTTGACTGGGCTTTCTTGAATATTGTCACTGTGTATGGGATCCACATCAGGTTGGCACAGAAAGCCAGTAATATAGGCACCAAGTACCCCACTCACTGTGTAGTGGCTTACTGAACATGTATGTAGATGTAGACATCAAGCTTACCCAGAGAAAGACAGTGCGAAACACCACAATTTTTTTTGTCTGGCGAGAGAGTGCACAAGAAATGTTGAGAAGTCATAAATGGTAGATGCTTAAAAAGAAAAGAAAAACGCAGAACATCTCATTAGAATATTCTTGGAAAACTTCAGGATTGATGCAGGCACGCTAGATGCCTGTTGTCAGGTCTCAATAACAAATTCCCTGATCCAGATGGCATACCAGTCAAATTTTACATAGATGGAGACAGTACGGTTCAAATGATAAATGATATAAAAATAGAATGCGATCTAACATCATAGATAAAAGAAGGATGTTAATACCAAGAAACCCATAAATAAGTATAAACTAGTGCCATCATATAGAAGATATGGTAGTGAAGACGAACCAAAGACTGCGTCTTGCTGGTTTAACTCTTATAAGTTACAACGAGTCCGCTAAAGGGAATACCTGCACATCACTTGTTCTGGAGTATAGCTGCACAGTATGGGACGCTTACAAAATTAGATTGACGCAAAACATCGAAAAAGTGTAGAGAATGGCAGCTTATTTCGGATTATATCGAAACAGGAGAGAGAATGTTATGGGGACAAAATGAGACCTGGGAGCGGTAATCAGTAAAACAAAAATGTTTTTCATTGCTCCGAGATCTTTCCAGCAAATTTCCGTTGCGAACTTTCTCCTCCGAGTGGGAGGATATTGTGTTGACCCTTACGTACATAGAAAGAAATGAGCGTAGTAATAAAATTTAAAAAATCAGGTCTCGCATGGAAAGATTTAGGTGTTCTTTTATCCCACATGCTATCAGAGAGAGACTGATAGTGTATTGCCAAATACTTAAATGTGACTTGTAGAATAGTCATTTAGATATAGCTGTAGATAGCTTTTAAGACGCAGGTCGCAGTCTCAGCTGCGATGAAGCTGCCGCAAAACGTGCTTTGGTGACGTTGCCGAGACACAGGAAATGTTCCTTGCGGGCCGCGCAGTCCATCGGAGGTTCCTGTTTATTTTGGCTTTATCATAATATAAATTGGAGTACACATAAGTGAAGAATATATAGCTAAATTTTTTGTTAAAACTTACAAATTCCTACGAGTACAAGAGAAACGAACAATGTAAGTACCCGAGAACAAAAGGAGTGGAGATTTGTGTTCAACGTCCCGTCGACGACGATGTCATTAGTGATGAAGCACAAACTCAGATTAGAGAAGAATGAGGACGGAAATCGGCAATGCCCTTTCAAAGCGCTTATGTGATTTAGGGAAATCACGGAAAACCTAAATATGGATGGTCGGACGGGGAATCGAACAGCCGATTTCCTGAATGGGAGTAAGATGTGCTAACCAAAGTACCATTTATTCTTCTGCAAATGTGAATATATTGCACCATAGTTCCGCACATTACAATTAACAGCATTATTAAATTGCTATATCTCAAAGAAATATGTTTTTCCTGGTGGGTTGACACCGTTATGAATGTCCTCACAGAGCGTCCATAGCCCTGATGACGAACTAGTGTCTTCTAAACGTGCATTGTCATAGAAAAAAGACTATTGGAAAGATAGTAGACGAATATTGTTATTACACTGAGGTGAGAAAAGTAATCGGATAGCGATATGAACGTATACAGATGGCGGTAGTGTCGCGTGTACAGGGTATAAAAGGCAGTGCATTGGCGGTGATGTCATTTGTACTCAGGTAATTCATGTGAAAAGGTTTCCGACGTGATTACGGACGCACGACGGGACTTCGAATTCGGAATGGCAGTTGGAGCTAGACGCATGGGATGCTCCTTTTCGGAAATCATTAGGGAATTCAGTCTTACCGGCCTACAGTGTCGAGAGTCTGCCGAGAATATCAAATTTCATGTATTACTTCTCACCACGGACAACGCAGTGGCCGACGGCCTTCACTTAACGACTGAGAGCAGCGCCGTTTGCGTAGAGTTGTCAGTGCTAACATACAAGCGACATTGCGTGAAATAACTGCAGAAGTCAATGTGGGACGTACGACGAACTTTTCCATTAGGACAGGGAGGCGAACCTTGGTGTTAAGGGCTTGAGTGTGGGGCAGACCCCATGAAGCCAAGGATTCGGTTGTCACCAAGGCACTCTGTAAGCTGGTGGTTGCTCCGTAATGGTGTGGGCTGTGTTTACATCTAATGGACTGGGTGACCTGGTCCAACTGAACTGATCATTGACAGGAAATGGTTATGTTCGGCTACTTCGAGACCATTGCAGCCATTCATGGATGGAATTTTTACGGATGACAATACGCCATGCACCCGGGTCACAGCCGGCCGGGGTGGCCGAGCGGATCTAGGCGCTACAGTCTGGAACCACGCGACCGCTACGGTCGCAGGTTCGAATCCTGCCTCGGGCATGGATGTGTGTGATGTCCTTAGGTTAGTTAGGTTTAAGTAGTTCTAAGTTCTAGGGAACTGATGACCACAGAAGTTAAGTCTCATAGTGCTCAGAGCCATTTGAACCATTTTTGAACCCCCGGGCCACAACTGTCCGCGATTGGTTTGAAGAACGTTTTGGAAAATTCGAGCGAATGATTTGACCACTTAGATCGCTCGACATGAATCCCATCGGACATTTATGGACATAATCTAGAGGTCAGGTCGTGCACAACATGCTGCACCGGTAACACTTTTGCAATTATGGACGGCTACGGAGGCAGCAAAGGTCAATATTTCTGCAGTGGACTTCCAACGACTTCTTGAGTCCATGCCACGTCGTGCTGCAAAAGGGGAAAAGGAGCTCCGACACGATATTAGGAGATTCTCCCCTGTCTTTTGTCACCTCAGTGTAAGTTTTGCAACACGTCTGGAATTAGGGAACCCAGGGGAAACCTAAAAGTGGATCGTTGGACGAAGATTAGAAACTCACTCCTTCCATATGTGCTAGCCCTGTGTCAAGACGCTCGGTAGAGGAGAGCAGTGCGTTCTTTTACCACATACCAAGGTGGACGACTGACGCGATGCATAGTTTCCATTTTGCTGTGTCTGGGGCGTTTAAATCCGAAACACAGTGGCTTCAGTTGTTTCATTAAAGCGGGGAAGCCTTAAGCTAGATTTGGCTGCTGTTTACTGTGTTAGCAACAGCCGTGCTCCATTTTTGCAGAGAAAAATGCGGGTCCAAAGACTTTGGAAGAACGTTATCCGTTATACTCGACGGTGGGCTGTACACAGTATCTTTCCGGTTGTTAGTGGAGTACTTTTTTTTTAGTTCTGAACGAAGAAAACAAAAGCGTGAGGGGGAGCGATGGCGTGAGAGTTGCTGTGGCCGCCGCGTTACCTGGCGACAGACGTTCTGTTCGCTGGCGTACGTGTCGTGGGAGATGAGGCGGCGAGCCAGCCAGCAGACAGCTCTCGCAAATGATAACGTCCGCTTTGAGTAAGTAGAAAGGCCGGCCGGCTGAACAGGATGTCGCTAATTTGGCGCCGCCAGTGGTCGCTCACTATGTTTGCCGCGGCCGCTATTTCCAGAAAATCTGATCGCACCGGCGCCGCTTCCTCCTCTGCGACAGGTTTCCGGAGCGTAACTGCATAAGTGCGATGTAAAATTGCATAAACGAGTTGCTCGCTGAAAGCAAGTGAAGGCGGTCTTCGTGTCAGAAATACAGTTGAGACATGAAGTGTCGTAGGAGGCAGGCGACCATAATGTAGTACTGTACTGAAGCTGAATAGGTCGCTTTAAAAAAAAAGTCGTACAGCCGGTGAAAAATGACTTTATTACTCAAACTGCTTATTGGACGCGTTTCGGGTTTATTTCCATCATAAGATACCTGTTACTTCAGCGTAAACTTGAATTTATACGCCAGCAAATCTCACTTTGTACGTATAAAGGTTCTCGTTTGATCTTAACACTGTTTGCACTCGAAGCTAAAGATTTAAACTTATGTCAGACCGTGCGCAGTTGAACAGTACTGCCGTAATCTCGCAAGGAATCAGAGGGAAATATAAAGACCTTTAGACAAAATGTGGGAAGTTGCAACGTCAGAATTCCGAAACAACTGGCCGAAGGCTTTGAGTTTTTTACACGTGACGCTTGAGATGGTGCTTACGTTAATGAGAGAGATAATTCGTGCCTACGGTTTAACGCGGCACAATTCGACACTGTACGCATGCAGAAAGAGTTTCCAGAAGTTGTAACAATTGGGCTACGTCTTTTGAGAACGTTTCAGTCGCTATACTATGATGTCTTCAATAATTAATATAGCTGTTTCGGGACCAGACTGATACTTTTAACATTAGCCATTTCATTTATTGGGTTCCCTGTTGGGTACAGAAATACCAGAAGAGGGTTTGTTAACAAAAAGAGTGCATCGAAAATATCGTGTACATTCATATATCAGTTTCCTTGCGGGTTGAACTAAAAGTTATTAGGAGATTAGCAGATGCCACTGCTTACGTTGACATAATACGATTAAAGAAGATGTGTCTCAAACTTCGGACTCGTTCTGGAGACAAGGAATATGTCACATTTAGCAGCAATCACATGCTTATAAAATAGCTTCGATTTTACTTTACCAGGCTATTGTCGAATAGTGAGCTTCGTTCATTGCATCTGCCCAGGGCGGACGTCGTAAGATATCCGTTTAAGTTCGTCGTTGATCCATTATCTCAGTTTTTTTTTTATTACAGAGGGCAGCTAACCCTCTGACCGAACACGGTGAGCTACCGTGCCGGCATAAGGCAGAGTCACATTCGATTTATCTGAGGCACTATGACGAAATCAACATTTGTATTAAATACAATGAAAGAATCTGTTTTTGAGACCAAGAAAGAGATCCTGGTCAGCCTTTCAGAGCCAGGGGTGTCTCGTCGGAAAAAAATTAAAGAAATAGAGATATGGATTCGGCCACATGATATCGACTCTCCTAAGTCTCTGAGGGCGAAACTAAGCGTTGACTGAAGATGTCATCATTTGATAATAGCAACCCAGCGTGAAAAAAGGTGTTACGTTTCCTAAAAAAAAACACCCAGTTGAATTCAAGGGAAAGAAGTATGACTTCTGTCTTGTCTACACCCGGAACACCTAGATATAGTGAATGTTATAGCAACAATGTAATACCGATCATGGCCCACATCCTCTCTCTCTCTCTCTCTCTCTCTCTCTCTCTCTCTCTCACACACACACACACACACACACACACACACACATACATACATGCTATGTACGTGTGTACGCATGTATAAATAAAAGTACCACCTTTAACACTGTACTTAATATGAAACAAACTGATGGCACTTACTCGATCTCTGTACAGCTTATACCGTTCTAAGCGAGTATCATTTGCGGAACAACCGAGACTAGGAGGTCTCATATGTCTGTCAGAGTGTGCACGTAAGACTTGTCTCCAATCTTGTAGACCTACGCATTGCATTGACATGACTCATATCTGGAAGCTCCGAAGTTGTTGACCTCTTCCTGCTGTCTTGATAAAAACCTATTATTATTTATTTATTTGGCCTTAGGCATCTAACTATCATTTAATCAGCTAAAAGGTAGATGATGAACGTACAGTACAAAACAGAAATTGGTAACAAAATATGAGAGTGTACACACACAAGTTTAACAAAAGGCTTTTGAGGCCCTCTATTGATTGACATATATTTAAAATACTGAACAACAGGTTTGGTTAATTTAAAGGAAAAGATATAGAAAAAATATAACAATACTAACGATAAACAATGATGTTGCGGTAAAAATATAAAAATATAAATACGCTTTAAAGGAGTTTGGCATGCTGTGTAAAATGTCACAATGTAGTCTGACAAAGTTTGTGGTTCTAGCACCACAATGTTAGAAATAACACTAAAAGAACAGGAACAATAGCGATTTGGTAACACTTAGCTCAACCGTTCGATGAAAATACCTGGGCGTGGCAATATTCCTGACCATGCTCAATCTTTCTTTAGAAATGTTTTGAACCTAACTAGTTCGCTGTCGACAGAATTACGCTCATACGTACCATCAATAAGTCGAACTGCGAATACTTTCTTGTCTAAGGTGAACCACTTTAAGTCACATCTAATTTATCGTAGTTTACCTTCAATGGTCCGGGTGTTGGTGGTAACTTAATCCTTGAGTAATAGGAAGCAAATATGATGATTTACAAAGCACATAACTCTGAAACTAAATGGCAGTCCAAAAGCTCATTGTAAGTGCGAAGTTCCTCAAACTTCCGCAGTCCACGAAAGATCCTTGCCTCGTGAACAAAGGAAATCTCAGTGGAACCCCTGAAACGATCGAAGGAAGAGATTTTTATATGCACAACAGCCTGAAAGCATCTGTGAAAAACCTCGGTGTATTTCTATATGCTGAAATTTAGCATGTAATAATTATAGTTTTAAGTGAAGAAAGATTAAGAAAAACAGCCCGAATAACTGTACGCGTTAAAGCGCCACTTCCGGGATGGGGAGATGCGCCGACCCCAGATCAGATCCGCCCGGCAGCTTAACGAGGAGGGTCGGTGTGCCGGCCAGCCTTGATGTGGTTCTTAGGCGGTTTCCCACATCCGACTAGGTGAATACTGGGCTGGTACCCAAGTCCCACCTCAGCTACACGATTCTCAAATATTTAGGAAACTTTCGCACACTTTCACATCAATCACACTACATACAGACAGTTGGGATACACACATTCCGTCCTGGGGGATAACGGAGTGGCGGTAGGAAGGGCATCCAGCCACCCCAAAAATTTACCATGCCAAGTTCGTTAATAACCATACCGACCCTGTGCAGATGTGGGACGAAGGCACAAGAGAAAGAGAAAGGAGTTAAGAAAACCGTCACTACTTTCCATGTACATAAGTTACGAAAGAGGAAACTTCATTAAATGTATTATAGGACCTTTAGCACACGCTGTGTCAGTTTGAATCATTAGTTATGCTAGGTCACGGCAAGTTTGCTAAGGTGATGCGAACTGCAGGTAGTTGGTTCAAAATCTAGTTTTGTAAAAAAACATGATTTCGTCGCTAAGTTAAGAAGGATTGAATAGCACACAGTTTCACCAACGGCCTGCAATAAATTGCCAACCTCTCAGTAGTATTACAGAATTGATAACCTCTCAGTAGTATTATACAGAGTGAGGCCTCGAGACATTGTTTATACTTCTAACATTCTTCGGATGGTTGGAATATTGCTTGTATACCAATACAATCTCGCCTTTCTCTAATTTCCGCTTTTATTCACAACGACCGGGACACAGCAGTACAGGTGAGGAGTATTAGTCACGTGGCATGAACACTACAATCTCACGCGTCTATCGATTTGTAAACACAGGTAAACGGCAAACAGTTGTCCCAGAGCCTTGGGAAAAGGATAATATGAGGAATACATCATATTAATTTTGCACTAACGCTTTTGAAAGTTGAAAAAATTAGTTGGAATAGTCAAAATACGTCTCAATAGATGAGCGTAACAGTGTACCCGCGAAAGGTGATAACACACTGCAGAATGTGTTGCCACACGTCGACCTAGCACGGCGTCCCCTCCTGCGTGAAGTAAAAGGTCAGTGTCATGCCAATCTCACTTATTGAAGCGCTGTTCAGTGAAGCGCAAACTTGAAAGTGCCATTCGGCCTCGTCTGTGTCAATGTCAATGTAGGCATCAGCATGAGGGAGGTAAACAGTAACTGCGAGACATTTTGGTTCATACGGAACATGTTGCTGAGACAGCGATGAGAGGGTGTGCACCCTGTTTATAGTAAAGGGTCGTAATGCAGCTCGATGATCAGGGCGAGAAAAGGGTATGACATATCTCATAGGGCCCAAACATTAAAGAACTACGGTATTCAAACCAACCATTGGGTTGAGGGCAGATTTAGCCTTTACGCGGGAAGAACTGTTGTTGACAATACTCTATATGAGATATTTCTCTAATTTCATCGTTGGGGTCATTACTCAAGTAATATGCTTGCTGACTCGTTGGAAGGTAGGCTGTCGGCATTTTGAAAGTGAGGCCCTCTCCGGGCGCATCTCGCTTTTTAACGTCTCGTACTGGAACGTTTCTGTGGCACATTCACTCTGACTAAGCAAACGGTGACGAATTGCGCGCATCTTTTCTTTCAGTCTCTTCGATATCAAACTTCCAGTGATTTTAAATAGATGCACTGCTATTTGAGAACTTGCTGGGATTATATGCACGAATTTTGGACTAAGAAGGCCCGGAGTGGTGCTGTACGCTATGCGACTGTACTTTTTTTTTTAACGAACTCCTGGCCACTTTCTGTGCTTTATGGCTAACTGAAATAAAGTAGGTCGCCCGTAGCGCTCAGACAATCGGTTAATAAGTTAAATTAAAAATCAAACAGTTCGTTTAGTCGCTTAAACACGTATTCTGCACACCAAACTTGCGTATATATTGCACAGTGAACATTGAGGACATGGTTTCAAAGCAGGACTGTTACTGACTTTGTACTTGGAATGTAAACACAGCTACCACGACCAGATCAGGCGATCACTTGGATGTTTTACACCGGGCCAAATTTTGAAGGCCAGTCATAAAATAAAAAATACATCTCTCACTAGGTCCTCCAAATAATTAACTCATCTGTGATAGCACCAAGAAACATCACCATCAGGTACTAATTTCTTATGCTTCCAAATAAAAAAAATTATGGAGTGCGTATTGTTGCAGTGTTGAATGTTAGTAGCCGTATTGTGAATTATAATTCTTTTTTTAGCAACTATTTCCTATTTATAAATTGTAATTGACAGCTGCGTGAGAAAAAATGTAAATAAGAAGGAAGTGAAAACAATAATTAGCCCGCATCTCGTGGTCGTGCGGTAGCGTTCTCGCTTCCCACGCCCGGGTTCCCGGGTTCGATTCCCGGCGGGGTCAGGGATTTTCTTTGCCTCGTGATGGCTGGGTGTTGTGTGCTGTCCTTAGGTTAGTTAGGTTTAAGTAGTTCTAAGTTCTAGGGGACTTATAACCACAGCAGTTGAGTCCCATAGTGCTCAGAGCCATTTGAAAACAATAATTGACCACGTTTCTGCACGCTCAGTCATCTCATCAGCTCACCGTGTATTTTTTCCTGTAATACCAGACGTTTACTAGCGCTAGTGCAAAGGATTTCTCTAGCGTAGAATACGCTCTCTACGAAGGAATGTTGTTTTGCCAGTTTAGCGATAAGCCAAAGGAGTGTCGAAAGGACTACGTAACCCACAATTATCTTATTTGGATACAGCTAAATCTTTAGACTTTTTTTATCAGCACTAACTTTTTTGCAAATGACCTTGTGATCGTGAATGTTTCGCAGATGAGCGGAAATAAAAGGAAACTGACAAATAATACACGGTACCACCATCACGATTCTAGAGAGTGAAACATACATTAGCTATTCGACCTTTTATTTCTATGTTATTTTATTTTAGAGATACCTATCTATTTCCAAAATATATTTTACGCTTTCGAAAAACGTTCATTTCAGCAGTTAGAAACTACTAGGCAGATACGAAAAACAGCTTCGTAAATTGACAAATTCAGCGTCGTAAACGAAGATACGTAGTCTCTCTTATTATAGTTTATATAAAAGGTTCAAACCTGTGGTGTCACCGCCAGACACCACACTTGCTAGGTGGTAGCTTTAAATCGGCCGCGGTCCATTAGTACATGTCGGACCCGCGTGTCGCCACTGTCAGTGATCGCAGACCGAGCGCCACCACACGGCAGGTCTTGAGAGACGTACTAGCACTCGCCCCAGTTGTACGGACGACTTTGCTAGCGACTACACTGACGAAGGAAGCCTTTCTCTCATTTGCCGAGAGATAGTTAGAATAGCCTTCAGCTAAGTCCATGGCTACGACCTAGCAAGGCGCCATTAACCATTTCTAGAGAGAGTCTCACTTGTATCATCAAGAACGCTGTATACAAATGATGGATTAAAGTTAAGTATTCCAGCAGCTACGTACTTTTCTTTATAGCATTCATTACGTATCCTGTTTCAGACCTAACGCCAGCCTGCGTGAGTTGACGCGTGCATTTCGGCCTCCTCTCTCAATTAGTGTGCGTTGTGTTGGCTAATCTGCCGACACAACAAAACCAAATCGTGCGTACGACACACAAATAGGGAAAAGACACACCAGGAAGCAGAAATCTTAGTACGAAACACTTAAAGGGTTCCAGAAATGCTGTATAAGAAGAGGATGAGTAGGGTTGGTTATAATGTACCGTCGATGTAAAGATCAGAGATGAAACAGTTTCTTGTTTGTACCCTAAGGGTAGAATTAATCTACCGTCATCTTGCATGCAAGAACCACCACGGAAGATACCTGAGGTGACACAGAAAGCATAGGAAATTTAGAGGGCCGCACTGGGAAATTATCCCCGTTTGTTCCAAATAAGAGTCCACCGTCTCAACCGAGGTGTCATACTTCTCGGTGCGGCTGCATGGCTCAGAATGGACTGCAGGACATACTCATATCATTCTGGGAGCAATGAGTCCGTCATGATACGGTGAAATGGGTGTGTCCTATATCCGTCTTTCTCGAGAGAGGTCCATATTATTTTAGACGTAGACGGACCCACTGAAGGGCAATGAGTTTCCTTGTCTATTTGATAAAAGAATCACAAGATGTGAAGACAAAATCGTTATAATGAACCTCATTTATACTGAAATCGGAAATTTCTTCTACCCTTTTTATATTTCTGCCAGATGGCATTCTAGTCTATCCAGAATCGATCTGCCGCTCGGGGTAGCCGAGCGGTCTAGGGCGCCTTGTCACGGTCCGCGCAGCTTCCCCCGTCGGAGGTTCGAGCCCTCCCTCGGGCATGGGTGTGTGTGTTGTCCTTAGCGTAAGTTAGTTTGTGTAGTGCGTAAGCTTAGGGACCGATGACCTCAGCAGTCTGGTCTCATAAGACCTTACCACAAATTTCCAAATTTTTGAGAATCGATCTTTCACTGTCTCGAAAACTGTGGGGAGTAAGTCAGTTCTGGAGGTGTAAGAAGATATGGTAATCGAGGGTCCGAAATAATTTTCTGCAACTTTGGAGGACAAAATATTCAGCTTCACAGAGGTACCACGTCACGGCACAACGTTTCGGAAATCCTTCGGTTCCCTTGTCTGTGCAGCCAGGATAAAAAATGCTATTTGAAAAGCATCGTTTACTTTATTAAGGATACTGCATTAATCCTTTTTGTTTATCAACAGACTGAGAAATTTAACTAGCGATTTTATCGGGAAATTACATCAAATGTATTCAGAGAATAAAAGTGCGATGTAAATAAACTGTTCAAAAAGGTTCTGCACCACCTGCCTCTCTGTCTAATGTGCGTGAGCTAGGGGAATGAACGACTAAGTCTCATGAAATTACGCAGATGTGCAAAACGTAAGGACGAAAGTAATTTTCGTATGATGTGTCACTGCCAAGTAACACAGCTCGATGAGAGTTGGACGATACATAGAAAGAACTGCTGCAGTATAGTACAGAAGGTAAATTAAAGAAAGACGCAAAGAGGCGAACAGACATGACACTTTTATTCAAAGACAATAATTACACTGAAGTCGCCGCGATTTATGATGGTCCCCTGGACATTACAGAAGGCGGGACATGGTTCTTAATATCGTGCATGCTCTACAACGTGCTCCTGTGCTTGCCAAAAGTCTGTTAAGGAGTTCTTGTGCTAGGACGTTCTCTTCCTCCACCAGTCTTGACAGTAGCGGACGACAAAAGATCGCAGTTGATTCAAATGGCTCTGAGCACTATGGGACTTAACATCTTAGGTCATCAGTCCCCTAGAACTTAGAACTACTTAAACCTAACTAACCTAAGGACAGCACACAACACCCAGCCATCACGAGGCAGAGAAAATCCCTGACCCCGCCGGGAATCGAACCCGGGAACCCGGGCGTGGGAAGCGAGAACGCTACCGCACGACCACGAGATGCGGGCAAAAAGGATCGCAGTGCTCGTGTGTGCTCCTGCGGAGACGGTTGCTCATTGTGCGGGCTAACACAATCCTCCCAGTTGCCTCCAACATGGCAGCAGTCAGCACACAGTCCTGCCGCATTCTCCTCCGGGCGCTTACGAACCACAATTTGTAGGCACCGATCATCAGCTGGTGTTGTTAACCACTACGAGGCAGATCTTCAACGGTTTGCGTGTCACGAAAGCGGTTAAATTTTCGGAATACGTCGCTGAGTTGTATGCCAATCCGGCCGGTAGCTTACCGTGCTCACAGCCATTCTTGCAGTAAAGTGACTACGTCCGCACGGTCTAAATTCGGAAAGGCCCTTGGTGCATGTTAACAGCTAGCACGGTGTACATAATCCGTATCGTCCTGTTTGCGACTGGAGACACCGAGCGCTCTACTGAACTGCACTGAGAATCTACATATCAGTTCACCTCCATTACAGTCCGCCTGGAGACACTGAGCGCTCTACCGAACTGCACTGAGAATCTACATTCAGTTCACCTCCATTACAGTCCGCCTGGAGACACTGAGCGCACTACTGAACTGTACTGAGAATATGCATATCAGTTCACCTCCATTACAGTCCGCCCCCGGGAGCTGAGTGGACGCCGGCACGGTACCTCACCGTGTTCGGTCAGAGGGTTAGCTGCCCTCTGTAATTAAAAAAAAAACTGAGTTAATGGATCAACGACGAACTTAAACGGATATCTTACGACGTCCGCCCTGGGCAGATGCAATGAACGAAAACGAACAAAGCCGGCCGCGGTGGTCTAGCGGTTCTGGCGCTGCAGTCCGGAACCGCGGGACTGCTACGGACGCAGGTTCGAATCCTGCCTCGGGCATGGGTGTGTGTGATGTCCTTAGGTTAGTTAGGTTTAAGTAGTTCCAAGTTCTAGGGGACTTATGACCTAAGATGTTGAGTCCCATAGTGCTCAGAGCCATTTGAAGCCAAAACGAACAAAACGAGAAAATAAAAAAAAATAATAAAAGAAAGTGGTCAGCGCGACAGAATGGTAATCCCATGGGCCCGGGTTCGATTCCCGGCTGGGTCAGAAATTTTCTCGTCTCAGAGACTGGGTGTTGTGTTGTACTAATCATCACCTGTTCATCCCCATCGACGCGCAAGTCGCTGCAGTGGCATCAAATCGAAAGACTTGCACCCGGCGAACGGTCTACCCGACGGGAGGCCCTAGTCACACGACATTTACATTATTTCCTCCATTACAAAAGTGGCCGAACCAAGCGATTTCCTGTTTTCAGATGAGTTTGAGAAGAAGCTTCCGATCAAAGAAGCGCAAATGATGTCAGTCACGAGGAGGTGCAACGCTTTTATTTTGAGGCGTTTGCGTTACTACCTGAATCGGGATTTTCACATCATGCAGGATGTAACTGTATACAGGATATTCCTCAAGTAAAGGACACTATTCAGGGAGGTTCCAGTAATGCTAATTAAAAAAAAGAGTAGCTCGTATGGACAGATGCTCTAAACGAAAAGTTCCCGATACAATCACTTGCAACTTTTTATCACTACGAAATTATTTTTTTAGTAATTTCCTTTTATGTGACCGTTATTTTATTTCTTTGTCAGATCCCACATTTACAAAACATTTTATACAGTTAACAATACGTTAACAGCAGTTCACTATATATTTTCAGCAGTGAACAATATATTTAAGACAGTTTAAAATCAATTAGGGACAGTAAAAAGTATATTTTAAAGATTTACAATCAGCATTAATACACTTTTGTACACTCAGGAGGCCGTGTTACATTACATGTCTTTCCGCATCTCTACTTTTGAGGGCTGCAGTGTCCGTAAGGCGTTCTAACAGTCCATCTCGCTCGTCCACATTCCTTCTCTACACATCTATCATCTTTATCAAAACCAGACGTATCCGTCTTCATGGACTTACTTCCATCGTTACTTATAAAAAAGTGTCAAAATTCAATCTCCAGATCGCTATCCTTTACTTCCATTGAGCGGTGTCGGGCCAGCTGCCTATCTTCAGATCTATTACAATTTTTTTAAATTTCATTTGGTTAAAATTACAAAACGTTTAAAATTTAAGCTTGGAAAGCTACAAGATTCTTAAGAAATTGGTTACAGTACAAATTTGTGCAAGATACAATTTCTTACAGTTACAGAGTAGCCTGTCGAATGTGGAACTGAAAGTTCACTGTTATAACTAGCCAAACAATAGCCTGCTGCAGGTTTTCTACTTTTTTAGAAATCTTACTGACGCAGTACCTACAGCACTGAAAAGCTCTTTCGAAGTTTTTAATAATAATAATAATAATAATAATAATAATAATAATGTCCTCATCGATGATTTATTTGTTGCATTTAGGAACATTTTTTAGATATTACATTAGTCCAAAGAGGGCACTTTTGAGCGCTACCAACTTTACACCACTTAAAAATATTTAAAAAAGTATTTTGACAATTGTTTTATAAAGTTATTTTAAAGCATTTTAATGCTATTAAATTCCTTATCAGTGCTTTATACTGTACTTAGGATCATTTCTTACGAATTCGAGTGACATTATACTGAGTGCACATCCGAAAATTATCTCGAGCAATTAAACAGAGAACCGACTCGTGGAGATAACATCTTGGACCTACTGATAACAAACAGACCCGAACTTTTCGACTCTGTAAGCGCAGAACAGGGAATCAGTGATCATAAGGCCGTTGCAGCATCCCTGAATATGGAAGTAAATAAAAAAGGGAGGAAGGTTTATCTGTTTAGCAAGAGTAATAGAAGGCAGATTTCAGACTACCTAACAGATCAAAACGAAAATTTCTGTTCCGACACTGACAATGTTGAGTGATTATGGAAAAATTTCAGGGCAATCCTAAAATGCGTTTTAGACAGGTACGTGCCGAGTAAAACTGTGAGGAACGGGAAAAACCCACCGTGGTACAACAACAAAGTTAGGAAACTACTGCGAAAGCAAAGAGAGCTTCACTCCAAGTTTAAACGCAGCCAAAACCTCTGACAAACAGAAGCTAAACGATGTCAAAGTTAGCGTAAGGAGGGCTATGCGTGAAGCGTTCACTGAATTCGAAAGTAAAATTCTGTGTACCGACTTGACAGAAAATCCTAGGAAGTTCTGGTCTTACGTTAAATCAGTAAGTGGCTCGAAACAGCATATCCAGACACTCCGGGATGATGAAGGCATTGAAACAGAGGATGACACGCGTAAAGCTGAAATACTAAACACCTTTTTCCAAAGCTGTTTCACAGAGGAAGACGGCACTGCAGTTCCTTCTCTAAATCCTCGCACAAACGAAAAAATGGCTGACATCGAAATAAGTGTCCAAGGAATAGAAAAGCTACTGGAATCACTCAACAGAGGAAAGTCCACTGGACCTGACGGGATACCAATTCGATTCTACACAGAGTACGCGAAAGAACTTGCCCCGCTTCTAACAGCCGTGTACCGCAAGTCTCTAGAGGAACGGAAGGTTCCAAATGATTGGAAAAGAGCACAGGTAGTCCCAGTCTTCAAGAAGGGTCGTCGAGCATATGCGCAAAACTATTGACCTATGTCTCTGACGTCGATCTGTTGTAGAATTTTAGAACATGTTTTTTGCTCGAGTATCATGTCGTTTTTGGAAACCCAGAATCTACTATGTAGGAATCAACATGGATTCCGGAAACAGCGATCGTGTTAGACCCAACTCGCTTTATTTTTTCATGAGACCCAGAAAATATTAGATACAGTCTCCCAGGTAGATGCTATTTTCCATGACTTCCGGAAGGCGTTCGATACAGTTCCGCACTGTCGCCTGATAAACAAAGTAAGAGCCTACGGAATATCAGACCAGCTGTGTGGCTGGATTGAAGAGTTTTTAGCAAACAGAACACAGCATGTTGTTATCAATGGAGAGACGTCTACAGACGTTAAAGTAACCTCTGGCGTGCCACAGGGGAGTGTTATGGGACCATTACTTTTCACAATATATATAAATGACCTAGTAGATAGTGTCGGAAGTTCCATGCGGCTTTTCGCGGATGATGCTGTAATATACAGAGAAGTTGCAGCATTAGAAAATTGTAGCGAAATGCAGGAAGATCTGCAGCGGATAGGCACTTGGTGCAGGGAGTGGCAACTGACCCTTAACATAGACAAATGTAATGTATTGCGAATACATAAAAAGAAGGATCCTTTATTGTATGATTATATGATAGCAGAACAAACACTGGTAGCAGTTACTTCTGTAAAATATCTGGGAGTATACTTGCGAAACGATTTGAAGTGGAATGATCATGTAAAATTAATTGTTGGTAAGGCGGGTACCAGGTTGAGATTCATTGGGAGAGTCCTTAGAAAATGTAGTCCATCAACAAAGGAGGTGGCTTACAAAACATTCGTTCGACCTATACTTGAGTATTGCGCATCAGTGTGGGATCCGTACCAGATCGGGTTGACGGAGGAGATAGAGAAGATCCAAAGAAGAGCGGCGCGTTTCGTCACAGGGTTATTTGGTAACCGTGATAGCGTTACGGAGATGTTTAACAAACTCAAGTGGCAGACTCTGCAAGAGAGGCGCTCTGCATCGCGGTGTAGCTTGCTCGCCAGGTTTCGAGAGGGTGCGTTTCTGGATGAGGTATCGAATATATTGCTTCCCCCTACTTATACCTCCCGAGGAGATCACGAATGTAAAATTAGAGAGATTAGAGCGCGCACGGAGGCTCTCAGACAGTCGTTCTTCCCGCGAACCATACGCGACTGGAACAGGAAAGGGAGGTAATGACAGTGGCACGTAAAGTGCCCTCCGCCACACACCGTTGGGTGGCTTGCGGAGTATAAATGTAGATGTAGATGTAGATTACATCAAGTCACTTTCTACAAGTAGAGGGCGCTGTAGGTGTTGCAACAATCAGCTTTCAGCTTTCTTAAAAAAAAAAAAAAATTATAAAGTCTCAGAAAGCTAGTAAATGGCTAGTTATGACTATGAACTTCCAGTTCCATATTCGACAGGTCATTCTGTAACTGTAACAAATTGTATATTGCCCAAATTTGTATTATAACTATTTTCTTAAGAATCTTAAAGCTCTCTAAACTTAAATTTTAAATCATATGTAATTTACGTAATTATGAAATAATTGTTGTAATGGCCCTGAAGATGGGCATCTGGCCCGGAACCGGTCATTTTAAAGTGAAGGAAAGCGATCTGGAGTTTGAATTTGGACATTTTTATCATCATCCAAGCTCATAAACAACACTCTGATGACGCCTAGGTCTTGTGACTAGACAATAGCGCTACGAAGACCAATTCAGTGATTAGGGAGAGAGTGGCCTCGCACGTACGGTAGAAACGAGACGGGCTGCATCATACTGGAAGTGCAGTCCCAACGGCCAGCGCAACGTTCTCTCTCGAAACAACTAAAATATTTTGCATGAAAATGAACATAATGGTGTCCTGTCATTCGTTTTATAATGTGTCTGACCACTATCCATCCAGCGAAGAACTTTCTTGCTCCATCTTCCATCCATTCACGGGACTACATGTTCTCCCTCTTCACTTTTACGTTAGCGAGGCGGTTGCCGGACATGGATAGGTGAACCTGATCCAGATACAATGCGCGCCGCGGAGTAACGACGAGGACTGCCGAGCCGTTCAGCCTGGATGTAGTTTTTAGGTGGTTTCCCACGTCCCAGTAAGTGAAATGGTTCCAATGGCTCTGAGCACTATGCGACTTAACTTCTGTGGTCATCAGTCGCCTAGAACTTAGAACTAATTAAACCTAACTAACCTAAGGACATTTCACACATCCATGCCCGAGGCAGGATTCGAACCTGCGACCGGAGCGGTCGCTCGGCTCCAGACTGTAGCGCCTAGAACCGCACGGCCACTCCGACCGGCGAGTAAGTGAATTTTGGGCTTGTAACCGTGTCCCGCCTCACACAGACGCTACACAAACGTTTAGAAAACGTTTTCACACTTGCAGATGAGACTTTTTCTAGGTCCAGACGGGTGAAATACACAGATTTCGTCTTGCTGGGTGAGGGGAGGCGGATTACAATAGATGTTTAATTTCTTTCAACTCATCATCATCATCATTTAGTTTCAAGTATATCAGAAACTTGGTTTTCAAACTGTATTTAGTATAAAGAATTTATTTCACATCATTTTTACTCTTTTCTCTTGTTTTCTTATCTACGTAGACGTTTTATTCAATTTCTCGAGTACAAAAGCTCATCACTTGGTTATATGATTTAATTGTGAATGTGTACAGTACTTCCCGATGTGATGGATATACATTATTTTAGTCTTACTATAGTTGGTTTTTATGTCTACTCTCAGACGTACTGTACACATTTGTTCCATTCCTTATTAACGCCGTATGTGGGCGGTCAGTTTGTTTGTCAGCCATGCTGAGGACCTGAGTTGAATTACGGTTCAAATCCCCGTCCGGCCTCCAGATTTAAGTTTTTCGTGATTTCCCTAAATGCCGGGATGGTTCCCTTCAAAAAATGGTCCAAATGGCTCTGAGCACTATGGGACTTAACATCTGAGGTCATCAGTCCCCTAGAACTTAGAACTACTTAAACCTAACTAACCTAAGGACATCACACACATCCATGCCCCAGGCAGGATTCGAACCTGCGACCGTAGCGGTCGCGCGGTTCCAGACTGTAGCGCCTAGAACCGCTCGGCCACCCCGGCCGGCTGTGCGCTTGTCGAAAGATCCCTTCCTAAAAATTGGAAAGTTGCACAAGTCACACCAGTACCTAAGAACCAAGGAGTAATCAGCTGAATTACAGACCCATGTCACTAAAGCAGATTTGTAGTAGGATTTTGGAAGATAGACTATGTTCGAACATTATCAGTTACCTCGAAAAAAATTTATTGACAAACAGCCAACACGGATTTAGAAAATGTCGTCCTGTGAAACACAACTAGGTCTTTATTCTCAAGATGTAATGATTGCTATCGACAGTGGATATCAATTTGTTTCCATGTCCGCCCCCAGTAGCTGAGCGGTC
The DNA here is from genome assembly GCF_023864275.1 of Schistocerca cancellata. NCBI lineage: Eukaryota > Metazoa > Arthropoda > Insecta > Orthoptera > Acrididae > Schistocerca > Schistocerca cancellata. The sequence continues at coordinate 303,195,180 of NC_064629.1, forward strand.
AGCGCGACAGAATGTCAATCCTAAGGGCCCGGGTTCGATTCCCGGCTGGGTCGGGGATTTTTTCCGCTTAGGGACTGGGTATTGGGTTGTCCTAATCATCATCATTTCATCATCATCGACGCGCAAGTTGCCGAAGTGGCGTCCAATCGAAAGACTTGCACCCGGCGAACGGTCTAGCCGACCATGTTTTAAGATTTTCTCATAAGTTGCTTGTAATCGAATTGCGTGCCTATGGACTATCGTCTCAGTTGTGTGACTGGATTCGTGATTTCCTGTCAGAAAGATCACCTTTCGTAGTGACTGACGGAAAGTCATAGAGGAAAAAAAAAAAAGAATTAATACATGGCGTTTCCCAAGGAAGTGTTATAGTCCTATCTGCTGTTCCTGATCAATATAAACGATTTATAAGACAAAATGAGAAGCCCTCTTAGTATTGTTTATAGGTGATGCTGTCATTTACCGCCTATTAAAGTCATCAGATGATCAAAACCAATAATAAAATGATTCTGATAACGTATCTGTATGGTGCGAATAATGAAATGTGTGAAATCATCCACATGAGTAACGAAAGGAATCCGCTAAATTTCTGTTACACGATAAATAACACAAATCTAAGGGCTGTAAACTCAACTAAATACTTAGGGATTACAATTATGAATAATTTAAATTGGAACAATCACATAGATAATGTTGTGGGGAAAGCATACGAAGGGCTGCGATTTATTGGCAGAACACTTAGACAATGCGACAGGTCTGCTGAAGAGACTGCTTACACTACGCTTATCCGCCCTCTTATGGAGTACTGCTATGCGGTGTGGGAACCGCATCAGACAGTACTGACGGGGATATCGAAAAAGTTCAAAGAAGGGCAGTTCTTCTTGTACTATCGCAAAATAGAGGAGAGAGTGCCACTGATATGATACGCGAGTTGAGGTGCCAATTATTAAAACAAAGGTGTTCCTGGGCGCGACAAGATCTTCTCATGAAATTTAAATCACCAACTTTCTTCTCAGAGTGTGAAAACAATTTATTGATGCCCACCTACATAGGGAGAAATGATCATCATAATAAAATAAGAAAAATAAAAGCTCACACGGGAAGGTTTAAGTGATCGCTTTCCTCCCGCAATGTTCGCGAATGGAACGGTAGAGAAATAGCTTGAAGGAGGTTCGATGAAACCTCTGCCAGGCACGTAATTGTGAACTGCAGAATAAACATGTTGATGTAGATGCAGAGGATGACACGGCGACCGGCCGGCAACGGCTGGTATTGTGAGCTTAATCGTGGAATGACTTTCATTCGGTTCCGAATAGTTTGTTATTGTTGTTATTGTGCCTCATTCCCTGCACTATTCGCCCCGATGATCTGCCGGTTACTATTTGTTCACTACTTCCCCTCTTGGATTCTGTGACTACGAACGTTGTGGACATCTCTGAGTGCTAATGTATGTTACACTACTTAACACCTCTAGATACTGCTTCAACGCAGCGAAACCGGTCGTGTGAATCATTCATCAGTTAACAACTATTTTCTGTTTCATTCAAGTTAAATTTATCATGACTTCAGTTAATTACTGACGTTTACCTGCACCATTATCAAACAATAGAATATCATCAACAAACAGGGGGTGGTTCACGAATGTCGCGTTAACGGTTATACTTGGTTCTTCTTTCACAATTTATGGATCATAAAGCTTTCTCTACGCTCTTTGGGTTATAGTTATGGTGATATGGAATCTTCTTTACTGATTATTGTCATATTTCTGAATCCTGAGTTATCCTGATGAAGTCTAATGGAAGCTGTCAACTTCTAACCGGGCCCGAGAAATAATAAATACCTTAGAAACAGCTTGAAATTCTATTTTCAACGTCATAAATCAAAGGGAGGGATACAATTAACCAGACATTTTTTCGATCTGGAAGAATGAGTAAATGAACGGCAGTCGTTGTAAATGTTTGGCAGCTGGGCGTGTAAACATGTCACAGGAAATACACCTCCGGCAGCGTCAGTGTGACTGTATTGGTACATTTGCATAGGAGCTGGCTGACAAAGAAGCAGGCGAGAGGCGTTGTCGCGTAGCGCCAGCTTTGTCCCTGCCGCATCCGACATCCAGGCTCCCCAGTCACTCGGAAACTCGACGTTGGGAAGCAAGACAACCTTTGGAAATTTTGCCCAAAGTTGTTACTGATTAATTTTTAGATGTGTAGCAACCAGGGGGGAAAGTAGTTCAAACTTTATGTTCAAAAATACAATTGTTCGAATCAAACAGGATCATCGGCCTAAATAAAAAGAAAGCACCACCCCTCCGTAGTGTACCGGCAAACATTGCTAGCTCCTGACGAGGCTCGACTTCCTGTGACCACTACAGTTCTGGAACGGGATCCACTCAACTTCATGAGGCTACATGAGCAGCTGCTTGATAAACCAAATCACGAAATTGACACACAACGATGCAAAGTAGCTTACAACAGGCTGGAATCAGCTAAATATTATTATTGTAAAACAAGAAATGAATAAAAAACGACTACGAGAGGGCATTATTCACGCATGGTGCTGTATTTACGTAGAGTTTGTCTCTGACGAAAACTTTGGAGACATTACGGTACATTTGCATAACGTTAGTTCTCGATGCGTGTGTCAGTTAACGAACTCACTTTGTGAAAGGAGTAATAAAGGATGACAATACTTTCTGTGTGTAGCATCAGTCATAAGCCATAACATTCATATGTGCAGCAAAAGATACGTTGACGTTACTGTTTATAACGTTTAAAGGAAAAACAAAGTGAAAACTCTAACTAGCATTTTATATCAGGGCCTAAATTGTGTAATAAATTACCGGAGGAAATAAAATGCAAGGAGCGATCAAAATGTTCCCGTTGGAGGGCATTGATGCAACGTATATGCAATTCAGCGTGAGTTCGATGCGGGTATATAAGCACCGACATGTAGACAAGGGGTTAAGTGCGACCTTCGAACGGAAACTGTTTGATCGACTCTTATAAATAACTAAATTACATTCATATAAAAAGGCAGTAAAAAAGTACCTCTTAAATGATGCCTATTGCACTATTAAAGAAAATAATCTCCATGTCACATTACAATCTTCGTTCTCGTTTTTTAACAGGAAAATCATGAACCAAAGGCCTGTACTGCACTATATTAATATCTCACCGTCTTTGTGAGCTTAACATCACACTCGGCAAAGGGGGATTCTGAATCAGTTTTTCAGACAGGCAGAAGGGAAGATATGGAGATGTAACAAGTGCGAGGCAGCTTGGTTGTAGTCCTGATGTCATCTGAAAGTGTGTGCAGTGATAAATATTGAGAAACTCAATGAACAATGTACAGATATTTTTTTATGTTAGCAAACTTATTTGTTCCAAGTATTTATAATCAATAAGGGGTGATGCACTGGGTATAAACCGAAAAAGGTAGCGTATTTATTACGATACTAGTCTCGGATTCTGGAAAACAGATATTCATGCTGTGTCCTGTTATTCTGGTTTAGGTTTTCTGTGGTTTTCCTAAATTATTTCGGGGATGGTTTCTTCAACAAGGACACGGCCGACCATCTCCCCTATGCTCATTAAACACATCTGTGTATCCTCCCAGCAGAGGTGCTTCATAGACCTCGCCCAGACAACGTTATCTGTATATACTGTATTTCTGTGTCTGTATGTATTACTTGATTTTCCTTTTATTTAGCTGACAAGTTATATATCATTGTAGAATTATCCCTGGATGAATAAATCACTATATTATACTAAAACGGAGCGACCCCACGTATCTTATTGGAAGCGAATTGGCAAGAGTACGGTCAGGAAAAGAAATGCCGGACTCTTCCTCATCTGTAGCTTTCTAAGGAAGCATGAGTTAAAAGGCAACTTATGAAAGCTATCCTTCAGTATTATTCTCTGTCTACGATACTCTTCAAGGAGGAACGGCGGCAGAAAATGAAAGTTTCATGGATCAGCTGCGCGACCTCGGGTAGGTTTGTTTTCGGCACAAGGTCGCTATATAAACACACAACGAACTCCACCGGGAGAACAAGAGCGAGGGTTCGCAGTGGACTCATATGCGAAAGAAGCGGAGCTCAAAGTCCTGCGCGGCCATCCTGATTCGGGATTTTGTCGATCACTTTAACACGCTCACGCTGGCGCTGTGAATTGCGTTTCCCTCGCTGTGGGGCGGCGGGCGTATTCATGCTTTCCTCTGTCTGGCGGTGATACTTTTCCTGTTTCTCGCCGTGGGACGGCGGTCGTATTCAAACGCCCTACGCAACTATTTTAATGTATTGAACTTTTCTTTTTAAAACCACGGGAGATCACAAAAAATAATTTTCCACTAAATTAATCACAAATTGTGTGATAGGTTATTTGTTCAGAAAGCTCTCTCGTTGAAGGGTCAAACAAAATTGGATTCCGACATGTTCGCTGCGCCTGGGTGATAGGTAATACATCACACGTTATTGTATTGCCGGTGGCTTAACTGGTAGAGTCGATCGTGAACCACCGCTGGTGCACGCCGTTCACTGGGAGGATCTAGTGTCAGTCACCAGTGGTACACGCCGGCGTGAAAGTGTTAAACAAAATCCAGAATAGTTCCGTGAAAAGGCTTGTGACATATTTATTCTACTCATGTTCTGCAACATACACTCCTGGAAAGTGAAATAAGAACACCGTGAATTCATTGTCCCAGGAAGGGGAAACTTTATTGACACATTCCTGGGGTCAGATACATCACATGATCACACTGACAGAACCACAGGCACATAGACACAGGCAACAGAGCATGCACAATGCCGGCACTAGTACAGTGTATATCCACCTTTCGCAGCAATGCAGGCTGATATTCTCCCATGGAGACGATCGTAGAGATGCTGGATGTAGTCCTGTGGAACGGCTTGCCATGCCATTTCCACCTGGCGCCTCAGTTGGACCAGCGTTCGTGCTGGACGTGCAGACCGCGTGAGACGACGCTTCATCCAGTCCCAAACACGCTCAATGGGGGACGGATCCGGAGATCTTGCTGGCCAGGGTAGTTGACTTACACCTTCTAGAGCACGTTGGGTGGCACGGGATACATGCGGACGTGCATTGTCCTGTTGGAACAGCAAGTTCCCTTGCCGGTCTAGGAATGGTAGAACGATGGGTTTGATGACGGTTTGGATGTACCGTGCATTATTCAGTGTCCCCTCGACGATCACCAGTGGTGTACGGCCAGTGTAGGAGATCGCTCCCCACACCATGATACCGGGTGTTGGCCCTGTGTGCCTCAGTCGTATGCAGTCCTGATTGTGGCGCTCACCTGCACGGCGCCAAACACGCATACGACCATCATTGGCACCAAGGCAGAAGCAACTCTCATCGCTGAAGACGACACGTCTCCATTCGTCCCTCCATTCACGCCTGTCGCGACACCACTGGAGGCGGGCTGCACGATGTTGGGGCGTGAGCGGAAGACGGCCTAACGGTGTGCGGGACCGTAGCCCAGCTTCATGGAGACGGTTGCGAATGGTCCTCGCCGATACCCCAGGAGCAACAGTGTCCCTAATTTGCTGGGAAGTGGCGGTGCGGTCCCCTACGGCACTGCGTAGGATCCTACGGTCTTGGCGTGCATCCGTGCGTCGCTGCGGTCCGGTCCCAGGTCGACGGGCACGTGCACCTTCCGCCGACCACTGGCGACAACATCGATGTACTGTGGAGACCTCACGCCCCACGTGTTGAGCAATTCGGCGGTACGTCCACCCGGCCTCCCGCATGCCCACTATACGCCCTCGCACAAAGTCCGTCAACTGCACATACGGTTCACGTCCACGCTGTCGCGGCATGCTACCAGTGTTAAAGACTGCGATGGAGCTCCGTATGCCACGGCAAACGGGCTGACACTGACGGCGGCGGTGCACAAATGCTGCGCATCTAGCGCCATTCGACGGCCAACACCGCGGTTCCTGGTGTGTCCGCTGTGCCGTGCGTGTGATCATTGCTTGTACAGCCCTCTCGCAGTGTCCGGAGCAAGTATGGTGGGTCTGACACACCTGTGTCAATGTGTTCTTTTTTCCATTTCCAGGAGTGTATAAATGACTGCGATCACCGACCTATAAATCATTTGTGACTTTAAAAATATGGGATGGTGGGTAGCCCTACATGTTGCAATCAGAGTTGCATAATGTAGTGGGACGAAAACAAAGAGAACTTGGAAAAGTACTTAGGAAAATTCGTTCCTCCGTCCACGTGATTTATTAATAAACCTCAAAACATCGGCAGTACTTCCTGAAGCACCGTGAGGAAACGTTACACATCACCTTATCCCGTACACGCAAGATGAGAAACAATAGTCCCGTTGTTCTAGGAAGAAAACGTGCCCATCCCTGTTAGCCAGTGATGTGCCCGGCTATCATTCTTAGTGTTCTACAGTGTGACGACAATGCATGCTACAGGACTGTAGTCTCCACGATAGCGTCCAACATCAGCCAAGACATTATGACCTTCTGCTTAGTAGCGTACTCTTCCACGTTTGGAACGCAATATAGCAGCGGTTCTGTGTCGCATGGCTTGGTCAAGTCCAAAATAGATTTCCGGAGGTATGTGCCATCAGATTTATTTGCGCAGGTCACGCAATTCCCATAAACTAAATGCCGGTATTATTGGGTACGGAACTGGCGCCCGATTGCCTCCCTGACATGTTCCACCGGGTTCAAATTAGGGGAATATGATGTCCAAGACATCAAAGTAAGTTCGCTATCATGTTCCTCAAACCACTGTAGCACGGTTATTGGTTTGTGAAATTTACAGTTATCCTGCTGGTAGACGCGGTCGCCGTCACGGGAGACATGTAGATGTAGATGGTGTGCAACAAAGTTCACATAATCCACAGCTGTCATACTGCCCAAGGGAGCCCATGTGAATGCCCCTCATAGCATAATACTGCCTCCACCGGCCTGCGTTCGTGGCGCGATGTTCCGACTAGCCGTTCGCCTGGATGGCGGCGTATCCGGACGCAACCGTCGACCAGGTGTAACAAGAAACGTTATTCTTGCGACCAGGCAACGCGTTTCCATTGTTTCACGGTCCGGTCTCGATGACCTCGTGCCTAATGCAGTCGTAATTGACGATGTCGTTGGTCAACGTGTGAACATGTGCGGATCGTCCGCTGCGGACCCCCGTGGACTATAGTGCCCGATAAACAGTGTCCTCTTAAACACTTTGGCCTGCACCAGCATTGTATTCTGTCATCAAATCCACCACAGATCGCCGTCTGTTCTGCGTTACAGAGCGGAAAAGCCTCCGATTACCACGTTCTGTGATGAGGGTTGTACTTCCAACACCTACATCTTTACCAACCAGAACGTGAGTGACGCTATCATGTGGATTTTTAGTCTGAAGTATGTTCTCGTCCTTACGAACAGATGCAATGGCATGCGAAGCAACAGTTCAGCCGGCAACAGACAACTCTAAAACGTTAAGGCAGCCAAGTACACTGCTTTTGCAATGCCCCAGCGTCGAGCCAACACTTTTAACCGCACTTTCTGGTGCGTTTACTCCATACAAAGTAAATGGCAGTCGTTCCGTGTTGTGTCCAGATTCAACCTTTCATTCTTTTTCGGTGTGCGCGATGAGTAGAAACTCCCTGGCACATTAGAACTGTGTGCCGGACCAGGATTTGAACCGAGGATCTTGCATTTCATGGGCAGTTATTCGGGCTTGGAAAGCTCAGTCGGTATAGCGTCTTCCACCAAAGGCAAGGTTCTTGGTTTGAGTCCCGGTCCAGTGTTAATCGGCTGGGAAGTTTTACCCCGTGTTATGGTTCCACACGCACACATCAATGTAGAAACATCACTTCTTGTAGCGGACGAACTGTCATGGTGTAAGAAACTCATTTCCCGAGGCAGATCATTCTGCCCCGTTATAGCTCTGCGGATTTTGACTTCAAGGGGACATACAGGCATCCTTCGGATCGTCACTGAGCTTGCCGTTACAATGGCGAGGTCAGGTCACTGCAGAGCCCATACGCAGCCTTCCGTCTTAACTCCTTACTTCTGGTTTACCTCAGGGAAGCGTCTTGGCTCCTCTTCTCTTCAACATTTATACCAACGACCAGCCATTGACCCCAGGCACAAGGAGATTTTTATATGCAGATGACCTAGCCCTTGGTACGCAGAGCTCATGCTTTGAAAGAGTGGAAAGAAACCTGACAACAGCACTTAGAACACTGTCAAGCTACTACAAACGGAACCAGCTCAGACCAAACCCTTCGAAGACACAAGTGTGTGCCTTTCATTTAAGGAACAGGAAAGCTAATCGTGAGCTACATATTGCGTGGTCAGGCATCCAACTCCAGCATCATCACGCATATAAATACTTGGGAGTCACTCTCGATAGAACTCTGACATTCAAAACTCACTGCAAGAACACCAAAATGAAAATCTTCGCTCGAAACAACCTAATTCGCAAACTAGCGGGGACACAGTGGGGATCACATCACAAACTATTCGCTGTTCTGCAATGGCACTGCGCTTTTCTACTGCTGAATATGCTTCTCCAGTCTGGTACAGGTCATCTCATGTCAGACAAGTAGACATTGCTCTCAACGAAACCTGCGGGTTGATCACAGATTGCTTAAGACCTACCCCAACTGATAAGCTCTACTGCCTGGCTGGAATAGCGCCACCATGGGTACGCAGAACAGTGGCTGCCAACAAGGAGAGACTGAAAGTGGAACAGGACAGTGCCCATCCACTGCACGGATATAATCCACCACAGCAACGGCTGAGATCGCGAAAGAGCTTCCGGAGAACATCCGAGAAGATCACCATTTCACCAGAGAAGGCAAGGCTGGAGTTATGGAAGAAGTCGACGCCTCACCTGCAGACGCCAGAAGCTGAAGAACTACCACCTGGATACAGCGAGAGCTGGCTGGTGTGGAAATCTTTAAACAGATTACGATCAGGAGTTGGAGGCTCTGAGCACTATGGGACTCAACATCTTAGGTCATAAGTCCCCTAGAACTTAGAACTACTTAAACCTAACTAACCTAAGGACATCACACACACCCATGCCCGAGGCAGGATTCGAACCTGCGACCGTAGCAGTCCAGGAGTTGGACGATCCAGAGACAACCTGAAGAAATGGGGCTTCATAACAGAAGATACGTCCTGTGATTGTGGACAAGAACAAACCACAAGCCACATGCTCCAGTGCCTTTTGTGCCCTACATCCTGAACGAAGGTTGATCTCCTGCAAGCCACTCCAAGCGCCTTCGAGATTGCAAAGTACTGGACGCTTGTAATACATATATATATATATATATATGTGTGTGTGTGTGTGTGTGTGTGTGTGTGTGTATGGCTACTGTAAATTTGTATGTTTCTGACTCGAGAATAAAATAAACTGCTGGTTCACTATTCTACTTGCCCTCCGAGTTTGCATTGATTGGGATCATTGTTTCTCGTTCTTACAACTTCACAAACGCTAATTTTCCATACTATATTTTGTGCAGTATGTACTTTGAGGCCGATGCATTGGAAGTGAAGTGTGATTTCCAGGTCCAAAAGAGAAACAGGATCATCTGCTACCTTGTTAGGTCTCTGACCTTCATATTATGGTCCACTTGGTTTCTGATTTTGATAAAGTACGATCTGTAATCATCTTTTGTGCATGCAGCAGACACGTAAGTTAACGAGGGCAGCGAGTGTACGTTGCCGTGCGATTTTGTGTCTAAGTGCCAAAGAAGCGGGTGACAGTTCGAGACCTGGGGTCAGACTGATACCTTATCACTCCATATGTTGTGGAGCGTCTGCGCGTCGACTTGGCATCGTAGGCACGGCAAAATGGAGCAGACTTAAGCATGTGCTCTCTGCTACTTCAGACGATCAGCTCTGCTGCCCTTGAGGTGTTTGCCACATTGTCTCACATTAGCAGCTGGAGAGCTGTATTCTTTAAATTTCTTCTAAGGCGTTGCCGGACGTGAACGCTCGGTTTTGCAGTTATCCAAAAAATAATTTTCTTCAACGCAGGGTACGATAAAGATGGTGAACCGCCCGGATAGGCGAGGGTGTTAAAGCGCCGCTTCCGGGACAGGGGGGGGGGGGGGGGTGCGCCGGCCCCAGATCGAAGCCTCCCGGCGGGTTAAAGGTGAGGGTCGGTGTGCCGGCCAGCTTGGATGTGGCTTTTAGGTGGTTTCCCGCATCCTACTAGGTGAATGCCGGACTGGTATCTACGCAGTGTCACAAGATATTAGCTAGTGAAACTAAGAAAAGGGAAAGTAAGGAAAGGAAGACAGCTTTTTGAGAGATACTCCATTTCCAAATTCGGCTGTTATGCGTAATGAAAAAATTGCAGCTTGTTCACAGTAATGATAGGCTTACTCTGGATAATAACGAGAGCTCCTCACCAGGCCTCGAAGGCCCAAGGAATGTGTACCAGCCTCCGTCTCATCTTCTGCCTTGCGGCATAATGTAGATGCAGTATGGAGGGGCATGGGGTCAGCACACAACTCTCCCGGCCGTTTTTCAAACTCTCAAGACCGCCGAGCCGCTACTATTCGGTCAAGTAGCTCCTCATCTGGCATTACGAGGCTGAGCGCATCCCATATCAGTCCTCTAACCACGTAAAAATCCTTGGCAGTACTGGGAATCGAACCCGAGTCCTCCGTATAGCAGTCTTCTACCTTGACACTGCATAAGTAACGTTAATTCTTCAATATCTTAATTAAATCTCTTCTTTTTAAACAGAATTGCCACATCTGTGGACCTAACTCTCACTGATACATAGCATAACACGAAGAATCACAGATTTTCATCCTTTAGTAGGAAAACCTCCTGCAAATTGACGTATCGTGTGCTTTCCCGAAGTTAACTGCTAGGGTTACATAGAACACGTCACTATCTCAACAACATTCAGTTGCACCAAAATATTCAAGTTCTTTTCTCTCTTCAGTTAAGCCAGGAAGAAAGACAAGTTAATGATTAACACCTCGACAATATTAACGTCATTAGAGCCGAAGCACTGCTCTGATGGAGAGGGAAGCGGGAAGAAAAAGGAGAGAATCTTAGGTGACCAGCTGAAGGAACCCTCCTGGCATTACTTCGAATTATTTAGCGGAACTACGAAACTTGCATCAGAATGGCCAAACGGGTGTTTGGATTCGGCGTCTCGTGCAAACAAGTCTGATGTCTTAACTACTGTGTAATATCACGTGATTACACATTTCGACTGATTGGCATTCAGCGCGGACCAACAGGACGTAAGACTGATTTGCTCAAGTGTTCCGCAGGTACGAGCAGTAAGGACGAAGACTGATTATCTATGTGTATATCTTGCAAACACAACGGTTACAACAGAGGATCACAGAATATATTTCACCTGATGACACGCTAAAGTTATACTGCTGCCAGATCTCATACGTATGAGATTACGTTTCCTAATATCGCATAAGATATAGTCCGAGTGAGGATACACATTATTTAAGGCACTGGTCTCGTGTAAGCGATAATAAAAGCTGACAATTCTCATTTAATAAAATTTTTGTTGGTTCCATGAATTATTTGTGACGAATGCCAGCCTGGTTCCCTAAATAGTCCGCCAACACTTTCATACTATCCATCTGAGCGAGGGTCTGGTCACTAAAAACCTTGATGTCTGTGGTACGTCTAACAGTCTACCTTTGTATGATGTGCCTGAATGTATGGATGTGGATGCTCTGTAATTATTGCCTTCACGACACATGATATGTGTAACAGTGTGTTGTTCAGAAACAGGACAAGTTATTATAAGAATCGAATGAGATGGCACAGAGATTAAGAGGTTGGACTGGGAACAGCCAAGTGCAAATGCATGCCCGGTATCTATATTTACCCTCTCCATCACTGGTATTCTTCTTGATCCTTATATTATCCAAGATGGTGCTTCCTCTCTAATTATCGTGTCGTTCGTGGAACTTTCAGCTTTAATTTTTCTCAACAATAATTCTTATTGCGCAATATGATGTGTGCTCACAGCAGTAACCATCGCTTATTCACGCTTGCACATAGCCGAGTGAACGGAATCGATGAGTAACTGAGGAACATTTTGCTGTTAAACTCCATCATCGAAAAGCAGTGAGGTGCTGACCTAGCTACAGTTCGTGTGCCCGTGGAATCCCCAGATACGTGTACAAGGCCGGGCAGCACGCTGACCGCGACATTGAACTTATACTCTCAGCTTGTAACATGCTGAACTCTGTGACGACAACCGAACGCGGCTGCTGATAGCTAAGACAATGGATTCGCATTTGGAAGGGAGGCGGTTAAAATCTCCGTCCCGCTATCCAGATTTAGGTTTCCTGTGGTTTCCCAAAATCGCTTAATGCAAATGTCACCACAGTTCCTTTGAAAAGAACACAGCAGATTTCCTTCCCCAGGCACAGCTTGTGCTCCGTGTAGTGTTGTAAAACTACCGTGGACTTCGGTAGACCGTCGTAAGTACCCGTAGACTGCGGTAGTTTTCCTGGTAGTTTTGGTCAGTTAAGTTCGCAACCGCGTTACCTGTACGTTGTTAGGTATGCTGCACACCTATCGGGCATTGCCTCGTTTCGATCGCTTTGTATGCGTATGCGATCAGTGTCGTACTAGATTCCCCTAGAGACCGGAAGCGGTGAGCCTTCTAGAAACTGAGTGAGGATATATAAAGGGCCATGTAACCTAAGGAAAATTTAGGTTCCACATAGTTATCTTGCTGTCTGTTACTTGTAAAAGCTAAATTGAAAATCCCAATATTTAATTCAGGTTTTATTCGAAAATTGTTGATTTGTTACGTGAAACAAAGGGGTGTTGTAGCAAAAATAAAAAATATATATCATACAGGTATTTCATAAAGCTATAGAAAAAGCAAATTTACACAAAAAAGATGAAATTAAAAAAACACAAGACGAAAACATCAAACGTCGCTTCAACACTTTGTCGAGCTTATATAAAATACGTTTCTGTTATTCACAAGCACCTTTAGTACTTCTTAATAATAACAGGAAACTCTTACTTTTGATCATGATGAAGAACGTTCTAATGAGTAAACAGTAACAACAACATTTATATACATTTTTATGTTCGTGCGTGTAAACTATACTTGCATCAGAAGTAAGCGCTTTGGTTACCTGAAAGCGCAGATGTTATGCAATCAACTAATTTTTATTACTTATAAAATTCAGTTTATATTTTGTAAGTATATAAAATACACGGTAGACTAACAATGAACGAAGTGCGGTTCTAATTACGTGCAAAACAAACAAATAAACAAACAAACATACAAAAAACAAAGAGAAGTCGTCGGCCCTAGGTTCCTCTCCCGCACATTCATTTATATTTTTTCCTTACCAATGCTACCTTCTGTGATGACGAACATCTGCATCTAGAAAAAAGGAAAGAAACTACAATTGCACCAGACAACAGCACAAATGTAAAAATTTAATGTTGATCGATTCCATCCCTATACCTTCGAGAATATAAATAAGAATTTTTGAAGATCAGTATGTCTGCACTCCCGTCAACACTTATTTCTAGGAACACCATGAGACTATCAGCATAATATTTCAAGAAGTTCTGTCACTCGATGTAGAAGGGCAGTATCTTATCGTTATATCACCAGGACATTCACCATCGCTCGAAGTAAGTAGAAGCCATTTTCACGAAGACGGCTAGGAGCAGTCTAGCGCTGACATTCTACGTTCTATTTCTGCTGTCTGTTTTGACCATTTGTGTGTTAAAGTTCACGATCGTCTCTAAGCAGAGTTACTCACGAACGGCTCTATTCTTGTCTTATTGTAATAACACCTGTTTCCAGATGATTAGTCCATAGTAGTGAAATTACACTTTAGGGACATTCTAAACACATTTCCTTTCTCATGTTATGTCTAAGCAACTTTTTTAAACTACTGCCTCATTATGCCACTCATTGCGATGTATTGTGTTATTAACACATAGCACCATCTCTAGTTGTACCGAAGTGAACAGTAACACCGAGTCTTAGTAATCTGTGTGGTTCCAGTACCCGAAAATTGACCTGCTTCCCATTCACCTGTCTCTGGTAAGTGTAATGTTACTTTTTTTCTTCGTGTGGTCGTAGTCGTCGTCGTCGTCGTAGTAGTATTAGTAGTAGTAGCAGTAGCAGTTGTTATCGTTGTTGTTGGTTATTTTATATTATTATAAAGCCAGTCATAGACCACAAATGCTTATCAATCAGATTATTAATTTCAGTCAACGATGACCCTCTTCAGATCTGAGTAAATGCAGTATGCTTCACAATTCGTGTCACTGTGTATTTTGATGGTACAGTCACATTAATTGGCCCCACAAACTTCATCACAGAATCACTTGTATGGCCAATTAACGTGACTATACCACAAAAATATGCACTCACATGAATTGTGTAGTGTACTGGATTTACTCAGATATGTAGATGCTCATCGTTGACCGAAATTAATATCCTGATTGAGAAACATTTGTGGTCCGTAACTGGAATGGATTTATAATAAAATAGAATAAACAATTCCTGGAGCACTGGAGAGCCTTACTACAACTATGTCGCAACTCGTGTTATTTTTATTGTTGTAATGGTTGTAATAAGTATCTGGACTCCAAGCAACCACATATACTATATAAATCTTCCTGACAGATTAAAACTGTGCGCCAGACCGAGACTCGAACTCGGTCCGGCACACAATTTTAATCTGTCAGGAAGTTTAATATCAGCGCACACTCCGCTGCATAGTGATAATCTCACATATACTATATGTTCCTTTGATATAACAGGATATCTTGACTGATCCCCTAATTATCTTGATCATGATTTAGACCTCTCTCGAGTCATCTAATGGTTCGTAGGAGCTATTTTGTCCAGTGTACGCCTGTATTTAGTATATATTAGTTGGTTTTCTTTTCGTCAGCTCAAACAGGAGTATTAAAATTCGTCTGCCACGTTAATATAATTGTGATTCACATATTTATAACGTGCCCCAAATCTTGCCCGTAATGTAATTAAATATACTGTTGCATGCAGATGACAGCGCGAAACCTATTGTAAGAACCATAAGGAGATATAATTCACCCACGAAAGTGCTCGGAATCTTCTTTAATGTTGTTAATAGATCTGGGGCCTTTAGCATGTGGATTAAACGGAGGCACAAAGAAGATGCAAAGAAGAACTGAACGGTTTGCCATGGGTTTTTATCGTCACAGAAAAGTTAAACGAACTGCATTACGACACGCTATAAGAAAGACGTTATGCACCACAGAGAACCTTATACTCAAATTTATGATAGTCGGCATTCTAGTCCCAGGCAAGAAACTTATTACTTCCTACAATATACGTCCCCTTTCTTGATGACAATAACAATAAAATTACAGAAACTCTGGCTCATGCAGAGGGGTATGGTCATCCTTTCTTCTGCCACCCTATCCAAGAAATAGGACAAAAAGTAGTAAAATTACTCTTTTACACCATACACTATACACCACACGCCTTACGGTAACTTGCGAAGTACCAATGTAGAGTTGTTCGTTCCGTTTTTACATTTTAGGATTTATACCTTTCTTTAATTCCACTAATAAAGTGCTTTGACAGTGCCGTACGATATGTCGTTTTCAATATAATAAAGAAAGATAAAGACATCGGTGGCATTTAAAAGGGGACAGTAAGTAACTTTCGAGCTCCAAACTTTAGGCATGAGATATCGGGGAAGAGATTCGCCGAACTGTCTTGAGATCGTCTTGAGGAAGAGGATTTCACCCTGGCACGGAATAGGCGTGAAGGCCCACAAGGAGCGACACCAGGAAATAGCCACAGTCATCCACAGTTTCTCATCGATATTCATATCGTATCGAGAGAGTCCACTTTGTCTCCTCTGCTACGCCTACGATCGTGTTGTGGCCTTCTTGTATTCTTACGTTTTCCGTTGTTCGCAATGTCCGTATTTTTCAAAGCTCCAGCTTTGCTTTAGTATACAGCCACCAGCGAACGTGATAATTTTATATGAATGTAGCGTTCAGTTTCTGCTCTCTGGTTTTTCGCAAACGGTAACTGATTACAGCTACAGGACAGTTGCAGTGTGTACAATGCCGTTAAGTAATTGATTGAATGTGGTGGAGTTGTGTGTGGCAGATGAAGACTGTGGGAGAGTGCGTGCTTTCCACGGAGGGGCCTACGCGTCAGCACGCTGCGTCAGCCCTCTCCTAATCATTTGTAATTACTCCGACGCGTCTCGAGCGGGTACTCGGAAGGAGCCTGCATGTGGAGTACGCACACTGTTTCTGATAGTTGAGATGATATTATTTCATGTTCTGGGGAGAAACATTGACCAGCTGTATAGAGTCACTAGGAGTGTTTTGAACTTATTTCGCTGTGCGAAGGCGAAACGTTCGAAATAAAGGCTCTTCATTACCCTCCTCAACAGCGGTCCCCAAGCAGAATTTAGATCTGATAGCAAGTTGAAGTTAGTTACAATGAAATGTCAAGTATCAGGCAGAGTCGACTGTGTACTGCAACATATCTGCAGTCTAAAAAGAAGAGCACGCAATTTACGATGTGCAAAGAGCGAAATAGAAATTCAGTACTAGTGTCAAGTATATCAAGTATGGGAAACGTGGCAGGTAGGTGCGGATCATGGGTTCTGTCTAGGAGGGGGAAGGGGGGGATGGCAAAAGGGGGGGGGGTGCAGTCTGTTAAGGACCCCACACATGAGCGACGGATGACAGCGATACGTCGAATGCGATATCGCTGCGATCGGTCTCTCGACTCCACCGTGCCATACACGAGCGATTTGCCGAACAATCTCAACCTGTATTGCGAGCAGCACGGTGGGGTCAAGACCTGCAATGGAAAATGAACTGCTTTTAGCAGATATTGCAGTTGATCTCCGTATCCCTACGAATACTTGCAAAAAATAAGTACAAGAACTGGAACTGTAATTTGTTAAACTTTTTTTGAAACACTTTTCTTGGGAACTGTGGTTTACTTTACAGAATATATATTTAATTTTTCACTGACACCAACTGGATTGTGTCCATCTTCCCAGCGAGCTAATATAATCTGTTTTTCTTCATTAGTCATCGATTGTTTTTTTTGATTTATTAGTCTTATAGATTAACTGCAAGTATTTTCACAATTTGTTTGCAATCTCGACATGTCTGTAGAGATGTTGTCAACAGCATTCCCACTGATTACCATTATTCTTGTTATAAATTGCATGAGGGAGAGTTAGATTATATGACGTGACAGCTTACTTGAGTATAGCTTTGTAATCAATTTTCCCTGAACATTTAAATTAAAATGACCTTTTAACATTATAGTCGTTCTGTTTAGAAGTTAAAACTTCAATAACGCTGTAATTTTTTCATAACTTCAGATCACCCTGTGGAGTCAACCGTATCGCGACTATCACTATGAACTTCCCATCAATTCTACTTCTATAGCACAAGCTTTAAAATGCTAATCACTGGAAAATCGGAGGGTGTACTATTACTTCTTAATATAAATGGCAGTTCCAGCCTCCATTTCTTGTAGTAGTTCGTGATCTGAATAATTATAAATTCTAATGTAAAGTTCTTACTCAATGTTGGCAAAGCGAAACTAATCAGAATTGCACAACCAGGCTTCATAACCAGAGAAACGAGTTGCGGCCATATTGCCACACATCGTTCCCTACCTGCCAAGCAGCAATATTGCAAGCACGAATCACATGCTATCGATCAGATCGCCTGGGATTTCCATGCGATCATATCGGTGTTCAGCGACCTCCCTCCGAGATTTGCCCACACACGTCCGAACTACGAAGCGATCAGTCGCCCATGCGACGAATCGCTGCGCTCGTGTGTTGGTCCCTTTGCTGTTCCTCCCTACCGCCGCTCCCCCCTTCCCTTACCCAATGACGGTAAGTTATATTTTTTAGGGTGGGGGTGGGGGGAGCGGCGGTAGGGAGGGACAGTAAGAGTCTGTGGCACCTATCCCCTCCTACCCTCCCCCTCCATCCCCTAAAAAATATAACTTATGTTTATAAGGAGACAGCTACTTTATTTTCAACAATCAAGAAATGGACTTCGGAGTTCAGCAAGTTCGTAAGTCTCTCGAAGATGCCGAAGACATACCAAAACTTCTACCACAGATGAAAACTTTGAGAAAGGACACGATGAGGTATCGTACGATCGAAGACGAAAGATGTGTGAAATAGCTGAACATAGTGACATTTGAGAAGAAAGAGTACATTACGTTTCGCACGAAAAGTTAACTGTGAGACACATCAGTGAAGGACGAGTGCCACAGATGTTGAATGCTACCACTGCAAAGGGTAAAAGGAGAAGTGGTGAATAATATGCAAATTTTCTTGAGGAAATTAAGTAAAGAATATGTGAAAAAATGTATGGATTGCAAAATTTAGAAAAATCACACTGCACCTGCGCAAGCAGGTGCTTTCGCAACACTGTAACCGCGGCATATGGAGTGCGAATTGTTGGAGTATCTACCTTGTTCCCCAGATTTGGCCATCTATGACTTACACCTCGTGTCACATCTAAACAAATTTGTGATTTACAAACATTTTATTTTTATTTTTTATGTATTTATTTATTTGACCCGATCTAATTATGACCATCGGGACCTCTTACATCGGACTAGTGTTTTCTACATACAGTACTTGTTTTATATCACAGTTACCTAAGAAATAACAATTTTAATAAGACAAATAGCACTCTAGCGATTTGAGTTTGTATAGTGACAATGTAAGTAAATAATACCAACTATGACTTTTGGTCCAGTGAAAATGGCGAACATTCCAGAATCAAACTTCCGGCTTGGAACCTGCACGCTAGAAAAAGTTGACAAATTACATTGATCTGACTGGGGGTTATTTCGCAAAACAACTGTAACTGACCTAAGAAACACAGTTCTTTATGTTTACGCTGCAAAGTGTTGTCCTTGACCTCATACAGTGATCCCTGTAAAAGAACAAAGGTGACTATATGAGTCATTTGTCTCAAGCAACGATGATTCTTTCGTCTGGAATTTAGACAACATTGATACAACAATAGTCGACGATTTACCGCGTATTGCGTATTTTCTAGAATGACACTTCTAACCGTAGGCTTCCGAAGTTGAGTCACTTTGAACAATATACGAAGTTATAATTTATTAACTACCTCCTAATATGAAAGAAACTGGAGTCAGCATGAGTGACAATGGTTATAGCTGGTGGTATCATAGGTAATCTCACTTACGCACGATATTTTTCAACTCTCTCAAAATGCAGTGCAGTGCAAGTGAGAATTCTTCTCACTTATGTGAGCGAAGTACACGGAAATTTGCTACCAGGAAGGTGAGAACAGAGTAAACACTGTCTAGGTGATACGAGCTACTGCCACTGTGTACTACATCGGGGACTAGCAGTGCAAATTATTCACATCAGAAATGTGGAGACGACTCACCTGTAGTGGGCAAGCGAGGCTGCAGGCGAGCGCAATGTTGTCTTCGCGGTGAGCGGCGGCGAGACGCACGGCGGCGGCGTGGGCGGGACCCACGCGCAGCAGCAACAGCAGGAGCGCCAGCAGCAGCGCCATGGCCTGGACTGCCACAGCGACGGCCGTCCCGCAACTGACTGCCCACTAGCCGCTGCGCGCCTCTGGAGTCTCCGCGCACCGCAGCGCCCCTACCGGCACGCTACACAAACACACTACACACTGCTCCTTAGCCTGTGTTGGAAGGTACAGCGGCATCCAAGCTCAGTTCTGAGGGGAGTCACAGGTATTGCTATCCCCCTCCTCCTCCCCCGCACCAACCACCCTAATACACTATGATGGTTCAAATCCCTGTCCGGCCGTTCAGATTTAGGTTTTCCGCGATTCCCCTAAATCGATTAAGGCAAATTCCGGGATGGTTCTCTTTCAAACAACGCGGCCCATTTCTTTCTCCATCCTCCCTTAAGGGGGGGTTGGACGTGAAACGGGCCGACTTGGAGCAGGAGAGGCACCACAGGACATTTTAATTTACACTGTCTATACTTTTACAAATAAATTCATAAAACTCTATAAATGCTAGAAACGTAGGTTTGACTTTCCTTAATCTTTCTTCTAAGATAAGTCGTAAGGTCAGTATTGCCTCACGTGTTCCAATATTTCTACGGAATCCAAACTGATCTTCCCAGAGGTCGGCCTCTACCAGCTTTTCCATTCGTCTGTAAAGAATTCGTGTCAGTATTTTGCAGCTGCGACTTATTAAACTGATAGTTCGGAAATTTTCACATCTGTCAACACCTGCTTTCTTTGGGATTGGAATTTCGAAAAACTGATCTTTAAAAAGTGATCCTTTAATTTTGTTGTGCAGTGTATTTGGAAGAAGGAAGGTTAGTGTTTACGTCCCATGTACGTCGAAATCATTAGAGATGGAAGACTAGCTCGGTTTAAGGGGGGTAAGACGCCAAACGGGCCGACTTGGAGCAGGAGAGGCACCACAGGACATTTTAATTGAGACTGTCAAATATTTATTTTTTTACAAACAATTTACAATTTACAATTTACAATTTACAAATAAATTCATAAAACTCTATTAGCATGACAAGGAAGGATTCAGGATTCACACTCATGGCAGAGGAAGTTCCAAAACATAACAAAACAATTTTTTTACATGTGAAATTTTATCATTTTTTCACTTGGTATTAGCTGCATTTGTTGCTGTAGGTACACTTTTCTTCATAAGTAATACAGATTCTTCGATGAATTTTGCACAGCAAACAAACCATACCTACAGGTGTATGAAACTCTACAATTTCCCAAATCTGTTACAAACTGTGGTAAAAATTGAGATAATTAACTATAAAATTCGAGTTTTCTCTAAACACGAAGTTTAAAACGTAACAGCCCATTCATTTTTCCATAGATTAAATAAATTCTAGAGTTTCATACACCTGGAAGTATGGATTGTAAGCTGTGCAAAATTCATCGAAGAATCTCTCTTACTTATGAAGCAAAGTGTACCTATAGCAACAAATGCAGCCAACAGTAAGTGAAAAAAAATCATTAAATTTCACATTTAAAAAATATTATTTTTTGGTGTTTTTGAACTTCCACTGCTATAAGTGTGAATCCTGAATCTTTCCTGGTCATGCTGACAAAGTTTTATGAATTTATTTATAAAAGTATAGACAGTGTAAATTCAAATGTCCTGTGGTGCCTCTCCTTCTCGAAGTCGGCCCGTTTGACGTCCTACCCCCCTTAATCCGAGCTAGTCTTCCGTCACTAATGATTTCGACGTCCATGGGACGTAAACACTAACCTTCCTTCTTCCAAATACACTGCACAACAAAATTAAAGGATCACTTTTTAAGGTTCAGTTTTTCGAAATTCCAGTCCCAAAGAATGCAGGTGTTGACAGATGTGAAAATTAACGAACTACCAATTTAATAAGTCGCAGCTGCAAAATACTAACACGAATTCTTTACAGACGAATGGAAAAACTGGTAGAAGCCGACCTCGGGGAAGATCAGTTTGGATTCCGTAGAAATATTGGAACACGTGAGGCAATACTGACCCTACGACTTATCTTAGAAGATAGATTAAGGAAAGGCAAACCTATGTTTCTAGCATTTGTAGACTTAAAGAAAGCTTTTGACAATGTTGACTGGAATGCTCTCTTTCAAATTCTAAAGGTGGCAGGGGTAAAATACAGGGAGCGAAAGGCTATTTACAATTTGTACAGAAACCAAATGGCAGTTATAAGAGTCGAGGGGCATGAAAGGGAAGCAGTGGTTGGGAAGGCAGTGAGACAGGGTTCTAGCCTCACCCCGATGTTATTCAATCTGTATATTGAACAAGCAGTAAAGGAAACAAAAGAAAAATTCGGAGTAGGTATTAAAATCCATGGAGAAGAAATAAAAACTTTGAGGTTCGCCAACGACATGGTAATTCTGTCAGAGACATCAAAGGACTTGGGAGAGCTGTTGAACGGAATGGACAGTGTCTTGAAAGGAGGATATAAGATGAACATCAACAAAAGCAAAACGACGATAATGTAACGTAGTCGAATTAAGTCGGGTGATGCTGAGGGAATTAGATTAGGAAATGAGACACTTAAAGTAGTAAAGGAGTTTTGCTATTTGGGGAGCAAAACAACTGATGATGGTCGAAGTAGAGAAGATATAAAATGTAGACTGGCAATGGCAAGGAAAGCGTTTCTGAAGAAAAGAAATTTGTTAAAATCGAGTATAGATTTAAGTGTCAGGAAGTCGTTTCTGAAAGTATTTGTATGGAGTGTAGCCATGTATGGAAGTGAAACATGGACGATAACTAGTTTAGACCAGAAGAGAATTGAAGCTTTCGAAATGTGGTGCTACAGAAGAATGCTGAAGATTAGATGGGTAGATCACATAACTAATGAGGAGGTATTGAATAGAATTGGGGGGAAGAGGAGTTTGTGGCACAACTTGACAAGAAGAAGGGACCGGTTGGTAGGACATGTTCTGAGGCATCAAGGGATCACAAATTTAGCATTTGAGGGCAGCGTGGAGGGTAAAAATCGTAGAGGGAGACCAAGAGATGAATACACTAAGCAGATTCAGAAGGATGTAGGTTGCAGTATGTACTGGGAGATGAAGAAGCTTACACAGGATAGGGTAGCATGGAGAGCTGCATCAAACCAGTCTCAGGACTGAGGACCACAACAACAATAACATTTACTAAATCTCATGCCGAGGCCTAAGTTTGAAATTTGACTCAAAGATGCCTACACCTTCCTCTGTAGTGGTGAAAAAGTGTGGCGCCCTGCGAAGTCACCCTAGGACTCAGCGAGACTTCAAACAGCAAGGAATCTTCAAATTTGAAAAAAAGAAAAGACCACAGCTCAGACGTTTATGTGAGCTTTAAGGTGGGTTAATGATATCACATGTTCACCACAATTCTTCCCAACGCCACTATGGGCGTTGTAATGGTTCTTTATTTACGTGACCATTACGGCACTCCAACCCCAGGTCTCGATACCAGTAATATCGAACTACTTTTCTGCGAAGTAACTGACATATTTTTGTGACAATATTCACATTAGGTTTTATTAATGTATAGCTACTCTGCTGTATCGATATATTACAGTGATGTGATTCTTGTGTGTATTCATTTCTGTGAGACTGTCATAATCTTTGACTTACTTGTAACCGTTTTGGTGTGAATGCGCACAGAGTAGTCTTTGTTTCACTTTGCAGAAGTTATGTTGTTATTTCGCTTTGTAAAAGAACAGTCAAGTCTTGTGTTTGGTTAAAGTGGAAATTAAATATGTGAAGATTGATACAAAACTGTTTTCTTGATGATGTGACAATTAAGAAGAAGTATATGTGAATTTACAAGAAGTTCATTAAAAATGTGGATCGTGAACACCAAGTCAAAAATTATTTCTACCATGCCATTATTCCGATCTGGGATTGTTTGATCACTAAGTATTTCCTGAAAAACGCATTTGTTAGGTCTTCAAATATTGCGAAAATACAGATCCGGACCTTCTAGCAGCCAAAGTGGAATCACCCTACAATCAACAATATGAGCCATAACGACTTCGACGAAATCTACGTGGAAATCCATTCAAGATAAGTGCCAAATTAATGACTTATTTACAGTGACCTCATTATTTTGATTCTGACGATACCATCCACAGTCAATAGTTTTGTTGTTGCCCGAAAATCGAACATATGCTGCGTGAGCAACATTATTAATCTGATTTCTAATCTACTTTGCAAGTGGTGGTATTGTTAGAGCGTGTTACACGATGGCAAGATCGTCACAGCCCCTCTTACCCACATTTCACCCCTTATTTCTCTGCCTCTGCAATGGAGGTTAGAAACGCGCCACCTAGCGCTGAAATTACGCAATTTTCTTATCGGTGGTAGACGGAAACATTTCAGACACATCGCCGCTCGGAATCGACAAGAAGAGGCTTCAGCGGTGGCATGCATTGCATTGTAATGCGGAATGACACAGTAACGGCGTCACAAAAAAGGGCCTTTCTTTGCAAAAAATGAGGCAGAAGATTTCATTTTTTATCTTGTGTATGTAGTTGAGGGTATGTAGAACCCAAGTATTCGGCCTTCAAAACCCTCGGGACTACTTCTTGTGGCAACAAAACCACGAAATTTCGGCACGTTTTTTTGGATTTTCGCCTACTACTCGGATACTATGCATCTCATTGAAACTGTTACCGTTACCAAAACGAAAGAACATTTAATTTTGCTTCGAATGACCTACTTACATGTCAAAATTGGTGCAGTCATTTGGGCGCAATCTGTTGTCAAAGCTTGGTCATTTTTACCAACTTGGTTAAAACCGGCTACTCCAAGTGAAAAATGTCAAGTTATCAAAGTTGTAGAGGATGAAATTTCATGTTTCAAAAGTATCTAGTTTTGCAGTTTGAGGCACTATTAAGCGTTCATACACATGAAAGCCAAATTATGGGTGCAATATTATCACATGGTTACATTCACAAAACAGTTCGCTGAGGCTGAGCGTATTGGAAAATGGAATCTGCATTGAAACACATTAAGAAAATGCCCCATACTTTCGTGCTGCTGGTCATTTCCAGCATGCTAAAAGTGCTCACCTCTAATTTCAAGATCTGCTCCCACTGGAAGACCGAATGGATACTGCTGATTTCAACAAATTTACAACAGAAGGCTACTTCACAATTAGGCTAAGTGATAAATTTTGGTGTGGCATATGCTCTGATATGACGACAGAGCAAACTTTACTGAAGACAATGAAAGCGAAAGGTGGTTTAATTCGCGGGCGTGGGTTTTCAGGTTTAGTGATTACAAAGTGGTCTTCAGGAATGGCATCATTATAGGATGTTTGTCAAAAAATTGAAGGATACTGTGGTATGTCATCAGGAACAAGCGAGCTACATGTGGATTTAAGAGCTTCAACGCAGAGTTTGAAATGCAGCAGACAGTGACAAACAGAATGATTGGCTGTCAAACCTCCACCTTCTCCAAGATGTAACGTGCTTATGTCAGTAAACAGTGGAGTAATTGGTAATGAACTGGTAAACTGTCATGAGGCATTAGTAGAAGGAATTAAGGGGATAGCCGAATTAAAGGAGAGAACTTTAAAGACGTCTAATTTCAACGCAACCTCAAGGTAATAACACTTGCATCCTGCACTACGGATCTCAGGATGGGAAGAAAAGGATTCCTACCATAAACCCATTAACATTGTTTCACAGACTGTGTTATCAAAAAATGTGATAGAAACTTGAAATTCTGTTCCTCATTTTAACTTTCCCTCACCCCATGTTGTTGTTCACAGAAGACGGTCTCAATAAGAGTACGAAATTATCTCTCTATGATACATTCACACCTCTCCAACAAGATGAAGTACCCAAAATAAAAATCTTTGTGATGGACTGTCGTTACCTGCTCCATGAGGTTGTATGGCACGTCAGGGAAAAGATTGGAGTCATCTTTATGGAATATGAAACCTATTTGATAAAGCACTACGGATCCAAAATCACAGTTAAACTCGATGGTTACCCAAGTAATGTTTAGCGTTGGGGAGCAACGTCTTCTGAAAGATCATCTTTTAAAGACACCGGGTTCTTCATCAGATATCATTTTTGATGAAGATACAAACGCTGCAGTCGCACAGGAGAAGGTTCTCGCAAATGAGGGCAACGAGAAGCATTTGATTTTGATGCGGATGCATTAATTGTGGAAACAGTCATTTTCCAAGTCGCTGAGTCTGACGGTGTGGCAATCGTGAGTGAGGACATTTATGTGCTTGTTCTCCTAATGGGTCGAGGAAACAACTAGAACTGCTTGTGCTTCCATAAGCCGGGCAGAGGGAAATCAGCAGGAACGTGGTACTTCAGTAATTCTTTCAGTTTCTATTCTGGATTTTGTCTTTTCAACCATGGCTTCACATAATGTGATAGCACATCCTCTTTTTTGGGGGGGGGGGGAAAGGAAAAGGGAAATTACTAAACCTTACAGAGCAACAGCCACACCTGAAAGGGCAAACTGCTGAATTTGTTAAACGCTCAGTCTCTCAAGATGTAGTAGCACAGCCAGGAGAACGGCTAATGTTAACACTGCAACTTTGGACGAGCTCAGATGGGAGCTGCTTATAAATTCTGCCCCGAGAAAATCTTTCAAACTCGAAAGGCTACCGCCAACATCGGGCGCCGCAAGGTGGCACTCAGTGAGAGCCTGCCATCAGGTGCAATGTTGGCTGGAAAGAAAACGGATTCATGACAGTGGGGCTGGTTCAAAATGGTTCAAATGGCTCTAAGCACTATGGGACTCAACATCTGAGGTCATCAGTTCCCTTAACTTAGAACTTCTTAAACCTAACTAACCTAAGGACATCACACACATCCATGCCCGAGGCAGGATTCGTACCTGCGACCGTAGCGATGGCGCGGTTCCAGACTGAAGCGCCTAGAACCGCTCGGCCACCAAGACCGGCAGTGGGGCTGGAAGAAAACCTCATCAGGCTTGTTTCCCGTGACGATGACGAAAGATGAGGCATTGCAGGGTGCACAGCAGTATGTGGACTGAAGTGCTCCTCGATGTGCAAACGCTGTTGTGGCTTATCCTGCGAGGACGTCGCAGAAGTTGAACTCGACGAGGATGAGGAAGAGATCGAAGGTACGTTTCAGGATGGGTAAGTTGGTGAAGGTGCCGCAATGGATCCTGAAGATCGGATGCTGGGCCGGTACCTGCCGCAGTCTCCCACACGACCTAGATGGAATTGAAATGTGATAAAATGTTAACGTCTGATATTTTAATTATGTTTTTTTTTAATATTGTCATGCCTTTCATTTGTTCATTTGTACAAATTTTTATATTTCCCATACTTAAACACATAGTAGCCATTGCTGTCCGCCACGGGAGCTGAGTGGACAGCGTGACATATTGCCGTCCTACGGGCCCGGGTTCGATTCCCGGCTGAGTCAGAGATTTTCTCCTTTCAGGGAGTGGGAGTTGCGTAGTCTTCATCGCCATTTCATCCCCATCCGGCGTGCAGGTCGCTCAATGTGGCGTCGAATGTAGTAAGACCTGCACGAAGGCGGCCGGACCTGCCCCGCAAGGGGCCTCCCGGCCAATTACGCCAAACGCTCATTTCCATTATCCATTACTGTGTACTTGATTTTCATATTAGCAACCCACTCTCACAGATTAAGGCATAGATAAAAATGAATAAAAATACACATGAATAAAGAAAATTAGGAAGACATACATGGAAAACACATATTTGCTCATTAGAGAGCTGGCTCCCGACTGGAAATTTCATTTCATTGAATGACTTTGACTTACAAAAAAAAAAAAAAAAAAAAATTGGAATCACTTTGGCTTTCAAGTGTATGAACGCTTAATAATACCCAACACTAAAAAAATAAATGCTTTTGTAAAATGAAGTTTCGTACTCTGCAACTTTGATAATTTGACGTTTTCCATTTGGAGTAGTACTTTTTGAGTTACAGGCGTTGGAGCCGACTTTTTAACCAAGCTGATAAAAGTGACCGAACTTTGACAACTGGCTGTGGCCAAACGGCTACACCAATTTTGATATCTGAGTATGTCATTCGACGCACAATTTGATACTCTTTCATTTTGGTAATTGTAACATTTTCAGTGGGATGCATAGTTTCCGAGTAATAGGCGAAAAAACCTGAAAAAAGTTCAAAAATTTCTTGTTCTTTTTGCCACAAAAAGTTGTCCCGAGGTCTCTGGCGGTCGAAAACTTGGATTCAACATACTCTCAATTGTAGGCACAGGATGAAATGTAAAATCTTCTACCTTGGTTCTTGCAAGCAGAAAGTACCCCGATGTTGGACTGCACTGCAATATCCTATGTATCCGACGACACCGGGCAAGCGACTTTTCAAGTAAAATGTCTCCCCAGTACGGCAATATACATAATGGATGTACGAGTACAGATTGTACACACATGGTTGACGACATATGGAAGTTTGGGTGTGACCGTCTGTCATGCTCGGATAGCCATATGGTAAGAAGGCCGCTCCCGATAAGCGATAAATACGGCTTCCTGTCGCGGTCCAGCAAAATTCTCTTTGTAGTCATTCTGTTGTACAGCTGATGGTGGTCCATCTACGCAAATGCGAATTCATTTCATTTATCTAAATCAGGATGGCCAGAGGCGGGTTCGAACCGTCGTTCTCCCGATTGCGAGTCCAGTGTGCTAACCACTGCGCTATCCCGCTCGGTACACGTTTTAAAGTGCTCAACCAAGGTGCCACCGAGGGTGCGCCGAATTGAGGGGCCTTAGAGAGACCCTTTGCCATTTTATTCATGGTTCAAATGGCTCTGAGCACTATGGGACTTAACATCTAAGATCATCAGTCCCCAAGAAATTAGAACTACTTAAACCTAACTAACCTAAGGGAATCACACACATCCATGCCCGAGGCAGGATTCGAACCTGCGACCGGAGCGTTTTATTCGTGCACATGATAATGTAGCAGCCTCCGCCCACCTCCATCCCCGTAATCACGTCACAGAAGGTAGCGAAATAGAAGCGCTGAGAAAGCGTAGAACCCATTTGCTGCTTCGGATCGCGTTCAAATTTCGTCGAGTGGTTTTGAGCAGTCCTAGTAATTCCATCTTGTGTACCAGAGCATTAAACTGCCGTCTCACAACACTCCAAAGGGGTGAGATCACGTTCAGTGGGGTTCCAGATACATGGTGTCCTTAGAGTAGTGTTGAAATGCACAGGGGGTGGCAGCAGTGTCGACCTGTTGCTCACCGCACAGCTAACTGCCGTTTTCGACGGCGAAATGTGTGGGAATTATAGTCTCAACGGAATGGGTCGTTGCATTGTCGCCCTTTATTCCTCCCCTGAGCGGAGGCGTGTTTGAAATGTTTCCCTCTGTCACCCATAAGAAAACCACGTGATTTCAACTCCGGGTGTCGCGGTTCTGGCCTCCGTCGCAGAGGCGGTGAAATCTGGGTAAGAGCCGCTGTGACGATCTTTCTATCGAGTGTCACGTCCATAATGGCGTCGGGCAGAAGTGTTATGAAATTTGGTGTACTTCTGAGTAGTGATTTTTTTTTATTTGCATTTGTCGACGTCTTGCTGTTTGAAACGTCACTGAGCCTGTAGGTTGTGTCGCATGGCGCCACACTTTTGTGCCGTTACAGAGGACGTTATTAGGCACCTTTGAGCAAAATTTCAAACTTATGCGTCGGAATGGGTGGCAATTATGGGTTTTCGAAAAAGTGATCCTTTAATTCTGTTGCGCAGTGTATAAGTACCTAACTTTCCGCCACCACCGCTTTTAACGTGTCACTGTGACTAGGATTGCAACAATGCATTAAGTAAACTGTTTACTATTATAATAATAAACACTTTAACAATTTATTTACGTGTAACTACCAAAAAATTACAGTTTAGAGAAATACAGCATTTGAAATGAATTCGTCCGAAACTTTGTCGTCTATGTGTAATGCAATTTAATGTTGAATGACAAGTATACTGTTTCAGTCGTGCTGATTTTTGTTTATTTCAATCTAGTTTTCGGGTTACTGGGCCATCTTGAGGAAACAACTGACTAGTGCCTGGAAAGGACACTAGTTCTTAGGTAACATCTACATCTACATGGATACTCTGCAAATCACATTTAAGTGCCTGGCAGAGGATTCATCGAACCACCTTCACGATTCTCTGTTATTCCAATCTCGTTTAGCGCGCGGAAAGAATGAACACCTATATCTTCCCGCATGAGCTCTCATTTCCCTTATTTTATCGTGGTGATAGTTCCTCCCTATGTAGGTTTTTGTCAACAAAATGTTTTCGCATTCGGAGGATAAAGTTGGTGATTGGAATTTAGTGAGAAGATTCCGTCGCAACGAAAAATGCCTTTCTTTTAATGATTTCCAGCCCGAATCCTGTATCATTTCTGTGACACTCTCTCCCATATTTCGCGATAATACAAAACGTGCTGCCTTTCTTTGAACTTTTTCGATGTACTCCGTCAGTCATATCTGGTAAGAATCCCACACCGCGCAGCAGTATTGTAAAAGAGGGCGGACAAGCGTAGTGTAGGCAGTCTCCTTAGTAGGTCTGTTACATTTTCTAAGTGTCCTGCCAATAAAACGCAGTCTTTGGTTAGCCTTTCCCACAACATTTTCTGTGTGTTCCTTCCAATTTAAGTTGCTCGTAATCGTAATACCTAGGTATTTAGTCGAATTTAGGGCTTTTAAATTAGACTGATTTATCGTGTAACCAAACATTATAAGCAAAGATTCATTCCACTTGCACTTCTCAAACTTGTTTCTTAACGTTGAAAGTACGCTTTACACAACGGACAACATTAACCACAATAAATAAACGCCACGCGGTTTAGGCGCTGCAGTCCGGAACCGCGCGACTGCTACGGTCGCAGGTTCGAATCCTGCCTCGGGCATGGATGTGTGTGATGTCCTTAGGTTAGTTAGGTTTAAGTAGTTCTAAGTTCTAGGGGACTGATGACCTCAGATGTTAAGTCCCATAGTGCTCAGAGCCATTTGAACCAATAAATAAACTACACTATGTTACAGAGTAAATGGTTATAATGCTGAAGTTTGTGAGGTCTTGAAATTGGTTGAGAAACGATACACAATAATTAAAACACACAACCTTACACTATTACAGGTTTATGGCTATGATGACAAAATAGTTGCCGGCCGAGGTGGCCGAGCGGTTCTAGGCGCTACAGTCTGGACCCGCGCGACCGCTACGGTCGCAGGTTCGAATCCTGCCTCGGGCATGGATGTGTGTGATGTCCTTAGGTTTAAGTAGTTCTAAGTTCTAGGGGACTGATGACCTTAGAAGTTAAGTCCCATAGTGCTCAGAACCATTTTGAACAAACTAGTTTGAAATAAACAAACATCAGTAGAACAAAAACAGCGTACTTGTTATTCATTATTAAATATCCCTCAGTCAGCTTCTTGTGGTTTGCTGGTTGTCCCTGTGGACTGATTAGTCATTTCAGATTTGTTGTTGGCAGCAGGTATTATCAACCTCTTCCGGCCGTAAACCAGTCAACACAGGCAGGCCCATTGGAAAGCATGTGAAAAGCACCCTGTGTTAAACGAAGCTTGTAACTTATTAGAATTAATTTTCGAGACTCAAAGTTTTCGTGCTACTGTATTCTCCGAATGTTATTTGAAATTTTTTAACAATTAGTGTGCAGAAAAATATAATAACATTTTTACTAAAATGTTCTTTGCGGGCGGAGGTTAGTCATGACCCACATGACCCCATCTCCCTGGGATCCGCGCCAGGGAAGCATACACCCGATAGGTCCCATGTTTCGCATGGTTGTAATATATCTTTAGATGTAATGGGTATTGCTCTAGTACGATGCGCTTGTCAAGCCTTTTTTGAGAAATCGAGGTTCGAAGTTACATATGCCTCCTGAATAGCATACGAGAGCACCAACCGTCGATCAGTGGCGTTATCTCAATCAGCTAAGGCGACAAAAAATTTTTTTTCAGCTGACTGTCAACAGGATCGATGTATCTGGAGAAATGCATGATAGCACACTGTGCTGTCTTACAATACATTTATTCGCTACCGGTTTCGACCATGGACCATCTTCACATTTTAAAAATATCTATTGTGACAACTTCACATGTCATACATGCTAATTAACCAGAAAAGTATACAACATTGCTGACCTGAAAACGTTAAAATGATGCTTAACGCCGTAATACCGGCTTAAGCAAACAGAAAACAATGAAAACAGGAACTGCTTGCTGAAGCCGGCATTATGGCGTTAAGTACCATTTTAACATTTTCAAGTCAGCAGTGGAGTTTACCTTTCTATTTAAATAGCATGTATGACGCGAGAAGTTGACGCAATAGATATTTTTCCACTGCGAAGATGGTCCTCGATCGAAACAGGTAGTAAATAAATATATTATAAGACAGCACTCTGGCCGGAGTGGCCGAGCGGTTCTAGGCGCTACAGTCTGGAGCCGAGCGACCGCTCCGGTCGCAGGTTCGAATCCTGCCCCGGGTATGGATGTGTGTGATGTCCTTAGGTTAGTTAGGTTTAATTAGTTCTAAGTTCTAGGCGACTGATGACCTCAGAAGTTAAGTCGCATAGTGCTCAGAGCCATAAGACAGCACGGTGTGTTATCATGCATTTCTCCAAGTAAGGTGACATAATTGAGATCAGCCTTTACTACCTTAGAATCATGTCATTTTCTATTTTTACCTCTTTAATCTTCCACCAAACAGTTGTATCTTTACAACAAACCAGGTTTATTCTGGAAACAACACCAACAACAATAATAATGACAATAACAATATTAATAAACAAGAAAACTAATTACAATTCACCATGCATTCCTTCCTTGCAATAATGTTCACAGGCTGTACTGGCCCACAAAACTGGCGGTAGAGGACTCTTGCAAGGACTTAGGACAGTGAACCGTGTGTTCTGACCGGACAAGTTACTCTGTAACTACGACATATGATCTGAAGATGGGTAGCTAGCCCGAAACCGGTAATTGAAAATAAAGAATAGCGATCGAAGACTGAAACGCCATATTTTATCTTGCAAGTAAGACAATCAGTGGAAGGAAAAGAAGCTTGCATTGACAGATTATATGAAATTTTAATGATTAAGAAAAAGCACCCCTGCTCTATTTTATTAATCATTAGAGTTAGTGTCAGCTGTGGTGCTCAATATGATCAGGATTATGCGAAAGATAGCAAAGAATCGGCTGTGATTATAGTCAACAACAGAAATCTTATGAAGGTACATCAAACCAAGAATCAATACCAGAAAGCTCTATTCCAATGATGTACTGAGAGCCAGCGCAATGAGGCATTCAATGGGGATTTTTTTTTTTTTTTGAGAATATTCAAACAAAATAGATAAAGACTTTACCAGGTCTTGGCTGTCTAACGCAACCGTAAAGAACGAAACTGAAAAAACTGATTTTTGCTTCACAGAAACGAGACATTAAAACTAGTGACATCGAAGTCACAACCGAGGAAACAGCAAGACTGAAAGTGCAGACTCAGCAAATAAGCTGACAAAACAGTCGTCCATGTCTTGAGCTGTTCAAAACGGTAGGCTCAGACTGATTACAAGAAGAAATGGTTCAAATGGCTCTGAGCACTATGGGACTTAAAATCTGAGGTCATCAGCCCCTAGAACTTAGAACTACTTAAACCTAACTAACCTCTGATGTTAAGTCCCATAGTGCTCACATCCAAGTGCGAGGCAGGATTCGAACCTGCGACCGTAGCGGTCGCGCGGTTCCAGACTGAAGCGCCTAGAACTGCTCGGTCACAGCGGCCGGCTACAAGAAGAGGAACAATGATGTGCCACGAGTGATCCACTGGAACATAGGGCAAAGATATCATGTGCTGTTGACACGGAACTGGTGGGACACAAGCCAGAAAAAGTTGTCGAAAACGAACATGCCTAATTATTGTTCCAACTTCAGACAGATCGAACCCTGGAAAACAATACACCAGACGTTTCACTTGGTGAGAAAAGGAAGTGTGTATAACGGACACTGGCATTCCAAGTGTCAGCAGAATCGGCGAGAAACAACTTGAAAAACTTGCAAGATAGGAGGATTTGATAATCGAACTACAGCGACACTGGGGTAAATCAGTGGAAGTGGTCTCAGTGGTTCTGCCACTCTGGATGTAGTTTGAATATATCTCAGTGGGCACTTGAAACCGTTGACACTGATAAAATAGTTATCTGCCAACTACAAGGGGCTGTCAAATGAAAATGAGGCAGATGGAAAAAAGTAATTATGCTGTTCTTATTTCAAAGGGAAATACCGGAACTGTTAATATATTTATTCCACTGTGAGACAAGACTGTCAATGGCTTGATGGAAAAATGTTTGCTGTTGCCTACAGAACCACGATTGTACCCAGGCGTGCACCTCTTCGCACGAACCAAATGGATCCTTGCGAATGTATTTCTTCAGAGCAGCAAAACTATTGGAATCGCACGCGGAGAGATTGGGACTGTATGGGGGATGTTAAACCACTTCCCGGAGAAACTTCTGTAGCGTACTTGAAACAAACTTGGCAATACGTGGGCGGACATTTAGCCGGCAGATTGTTTCCACTACGCTGCAGAAGTTTCGATGGGAAACCCTTACACATCCTTTATACAGCCCCGATCACTCCCCATGCGATTTCTACATTTTTTGGGGCCCTGAAGGGAGACATCCGCGGCCGTCGATTTTCTTCGGACGAAAGTGCCCGCCTGGGTGCAATCATGATTCCGTAGGCAATCGCAAACATTTTCCCATTTAGGCACTGACTGTCTCATCTCACAATGGGATAAATGTATTAACAGTTATGGTAATTATTTTTTAAATAATGAACAGTTTACTTACTTTTTTCCATCAGTCTCGTTTTCATTCGACTGCCCCTTATACACTGTCCAGCTGCCAAAATCCTGAATAACCACCTTTTGCAGCGCACCGCTGTAAGACGTGCAGAGCACTACAGGATTTAACATCTGAGGTCATCAGTCGTCTAGAACTTAGAACTACTTAAACCTAACTAACCTAAGGACATCACACACATCCATGCCCGAGGCAGGATTCGAACCTGCGACCGTAGCGGTCCCGTGGTTCAAGACTGAAGCGCCTAGAACCGCTCGGCCACAACGGTCGGCGGAGGAAGAGAGTCAGTGAGGTTCTGAAATGTATTGAAAAGGATGCAGAGCCATGCCGATTCTAGTAGCGTGGCCAGCTGCGTAAGGGTTCTCGATTGAGGGTCCACGGCGCGAACAGCCTGATGGAGATGGTCCCGCAGATTCTCGATTAAATCCGGAGAGTTTGGTGGCCAGAGGAATACGGTTAACATCCTGGTGCTCTTCGATCCACGCATGTACACAGAAAGCTGCGTGGCACGTTGCATTGTCCTGGTGATAGATGGCATCGTGCTGAAGAAGAACAAACTGCATAGGGCTGTGGACTCGGTGTCCAAGGATAGATGCATTGTTTTGTCGATACATTGTGCCTTTCAGAATGAAAAGATAATTCAGGGAATGGCACGAAAATATTCCGCCGGCCGGGGTGGCCGAGCGGTTCTAGGCGCTACAGCCTGGAACCGCGCGACCACTACGGTCGCAGATTCGAATCGTGCCTCGGGCTTGAATGTGTGTGATGTCCTTAGGTTATCTACAAGATTAATGGAAAATCTCATATAAAGATGTGAAGCAAATACTAACAAAGAGATATAGGGGCTGGCCAGTACTTAGCTCAGTACAATCGATAGATACACAAAACAGAACAGATAATTTACGTATCCTAGCTGTCGGAACTTTGTTCCTTCGTCAGGGAGGAGAGAGGGGGGAAAAAGGGGGTTGTGAGTAACTGAATACACTTTCCCTTCTTCACCTTTTTTCCTCTCTCTTCTCCCTGACAAAGGAACAAAGTTCCGAAAGCTAGGACACGTACATGTTCTGTTCGGTTTTGTGTATCTATCTGCTGTACTGAGCTAAGTACTGGCCAGGCCCTATATCTCTTTGTTAGTATATGTCCTTAGGTTAGTTAGGTTTAAGTAGTTCTAAGTCTAGGGGACTGATGACCTCAGATGTTAAGTCCCATAGTGCTTCGAGCGATTTTGAACCTTCCGCCGGTTGTTGGAGGCTGTTTGCTTCAGACGCTTCCCACTGTACACGCCAATGGCCATCTGTCAGATGCAAAGACTACCTGTCACCAAGCAGTGGACATTCAGTTGCAATATCGGCGTGCAAATTCCAGCCTTCGTCGCTGATGAACAGCAGTCAGCATGGGTGCACGAACCAGGAACCTGCTGCGGAAGCCCATAAACAGCAAAGTTCGTTAAAAGCTCTTTGAGGAGACAGTGTTGGTAGCCCCTTGGTTGTTTGTCAGTTGCACGTCCACACGCCGTAGTCATCTCCGCAGCCGACGTTCACTCCTGTTATCTACGGCCCATGGTGCACCACGGTTGCCGCGGCGTCGGTTCTGGATAGTGCCATTTTGCTATCCACGGTATACTTTAACCACGGCGACAAACCTAGCCGTGTCGAAAATGCTTCCATTCTTGGCACGAAAGCCAATGCACATGCCCTTTCTGACGTCAGATAGATCGTTCCGTTTCCGCATTACGACAACGACTGCAGTGTTTTCACCTTTCCCCGACACGCTTTATATACTCTCCTCTGCTAGTGCTGCCACCTGTCGTCTGTGAGTTGTTATTGCACTTTGACGTCGAACACAGTGTGTGATGACCGAGCGAGGTGGCGCAGTGGTTAGCACACTGGACTCGCATCCGGGAGGACGGCGGTTCAGTCCCGTCTCCGGCCATCCTGATTTAGGTTTTCCGTGATTTCCCTAAATCGCTTCAGGCAAATGCCGGGATGGTTCCTTTGAAAGGGCACGGCCGATTTCCTTCCCCATCCTTCCCTCACCCGAGCTTGCGCTCCGTCTCTAATGACCTCGTTGTCGACGGGACGTTAAACACTAATATCCTCCTCCTCCACAGTGTGTGATGACATTCATGTGACTGGGCCGTGTAAAAAAAAAAAATGAAAACCAGCATAGTGAACTCGTTTGCTGTCATAAATAATAATAATGGTATTTGTTGTGGTACACTCATAGCGGCGAAACGAATATTCACTGATGGATACATTCGTAAGCGTATCGCAGTGACGTCGTATGGGGCTGTAGTTGCTTTGATTCATGTACAGTGTATTTACAATACGCGTATCAATGCATTTGTAAATAAAGGTTCACTTCGTGATGGTTAATTATTACGCCTGGAATATATATCTCAGCACGAACGTGCCACTATGATAATCATTACTATTGTTGTTCTTTTCAGAAGAAATATGGTTTGTTGGAGCGATGCAAGTTTTTAAGGAAGAAAAAATTATGACTCGAACCCAGTATTGGTAGACAATACTAGAGAGCTTTTATCGTATTCAACAGTATCGTAAAACTTTAGCAAAAATGTTCAGATGTGTATGAAACCTTATGGGACTTAACTACTAAGGTCATCAGTCCCTAAGCTTACACACTACTTAACCAAAATTATCCTAAGGATAAACACACACACCCATGCCCGAGGGAGGACTCGAAACTCCGCCGGGACCAGCCGCACAGTCCATGACTGCACAGCCTTAGACCGCTTTTTTTTATCTCATTTTATTCTACATTGTTCGTTGAATTTGTTCGTGGCGGACGTCCAATGACACCCGTTCAGGTTGTTCATTGATCCTTGCACTCAGTTTTTTTGTTACAGAGGGTAGCTTCGCCCTCTGACCGAACACGCTGAGCTACCGTGCCGGACGACCGCTCGTCTAAACCCGTGCGGCAAAACTTTAGCCCTCGATTTATCGAAAACGCTTGAGAAGCGAACCGAACTAGGGCACCATTTGTTACTTCCAAGTATGTAGTACAAACGTGTGAAAGAGGGGCAAAATCGGTGACCCATTGTGAGCGAGCTTTCCTTGTGAGTCAGTGTGGAGACAGGGTTTAAAGCGGTCGAGAGCTAAAGAGAGCCGACCGTTGCGACCGAGCGGTTCTAGGCGCTTCAGTCCGGAACCGCGCTGCTGCTACGGTCGCACGTTCGAATCCTGCCTCGGGCATGGATGTGTGTGATGCCCTTAGGTTAGTTAGGTTTAAGTAGTTCTAAGTCTAGGGGACTGATGACCTCAGATGTTAAGTCCCATACTGCTTAGAGCTATTTGAAACATTTAAGCTAAAGAGATTATTTGTGCATAATGGCCGGTCTATGCACCAGAAACACCATCCAGCAGAGGTCTAGTCTATTTTTCACTCATTCATTCGTCATATTAAAGGTCTTTTTGCCACACACTTCTACTGTTTTCCTTATAAACGCTATCTGATACGTCCTCTAGTTTTAAATCACGGTCAAGGATTTTCCAAGAATATCAGGTATGGATACCGTAAAGTTTTCGCATGAGCGATTTCCTTGACGAAATCGACTACTGGCGCTGTGTGTGCTTGCCCTGTACATCAGTCGCCAATTACGCGGGGCCAAAGAGATACACGGACCGTGCAACGAACTTGTGACGTCACACTAGTCGGTGTGTCCGTCACACTTCGTGAACCCTCGGCTCCATGCTGGGCCCACGGGAAATCAATATTTAATTGAAAAGTTGCCCAATAAATGTCTTAATTTTGTCGTGTGCTAGCGAGAACTTCCACGTATTTAAACACGCATTCAAGAATTATTAAATTCGTCTGAAATAGTTACTCGCTTTCCGCCGGAAACGGCTGCTGGAACACGTAGGACCTGCACGGCAGTGACGTCGATGATCAGTTGACTGTGCCATGTGTAGAGTCCTAGAATCCAGGGGATGCTAAAGACTGCACATGTGCAGAAATGGGCAACTGTGGCGTCGTCAGTTAACTTGGGAAGTAACTCTCACCACGCTCACACATGTTACGGTAACAGATTGTAAGCTTTTGTCATTTCTTAAGCATTATTTTATCGTTGTCCTTGTTTTCCTGACATATTGAAAAGCTTGCACGATGACTTGATAGATTTCCTACTGATGTTCTGCCGCAAAGAAAACTAAATATCTGAAAGTAAAGAAGTATTTAGGTTTTACAATATCTGGACAGTACCTGAGCACAAAGAATAAAGTAAATACACTCCTGGAAATGCAAAAAAGAACACATTGACACCGGTGTGTCAGACCCACCATACTTGCTCCGGACACTGCGAGAGGGCTGTACAAGCAATGATCACACGCACGGCACAGCGGACACACCAAGAACCGCGGTGTTGGCCGTCGAATGGCGCTAGCTGCGCAGCATTTGTGCACCGCCGCCGTCAGTGTCAGCCAGTTTGCCGTGGCATACGGAGCTCCATCGCAGTCTTTAACACTGGTAGCATGCCGCGACAGCGTGGACGTGAACCGTATGTGCAGTTGACGGACTTTGAGCGAGGGCGTATAGTGGGCATGCGGGAGGCCGGGTGGACGTACCGCCGAATTGCTCAACACGTGGGGCGTGAGGTCTCCACAGTACATCGATGTTGTCGCCAGTGGTCGGCGGAAGGTGCACGTGCCCGTCGACCTGGGACCGGACCGCAGCGACGCACGGATGCACGCCAAGACCGTAGGATCCTACGCAGTGCCGTAGGGGACCGCACCGCCACTTCCCAGCAAATTAGGGACACTGTTGCTCCTGGGGTATCGGCGAGGACCATTCGCAACCGTCTCCATGAAGCTGGGCTACGGTCCCGCACACCGTTAGGCCGTCTTCCGCTCACGCCCCAACATCGTGCAGCCCGCCTCCAGTGGTGTCGCGACAGGCGTGAATGGAGGGACGAATGGAGACGTGTCGTCTTCAGCGATGAGAGTCGCTTCTGCCTTGGTGCCAATGATGGTCGTATGCGTGTTTGGCGCTGTGCAGGTGAGCGCCACAATCAGGACTGCATACGACCGAGGCACACAGGGCCAACACCCGGCATCATGGTGTGGGGAGCGATCTCCTACACTGGCCGTACACCACTGGTGATCGTCGAGGGGACACTGAATAGTGCACGGTACATCCAAAGCGTCATCGAACGCATCGTTCTACCATTCCTAGACCGGCAAGGGAACTTGCTGTTCCAACAGGACAATGCACGTCCGCATGTATCCCGTGCCACCCAACGTGCTCTAGAAGGTGTAAGTCAACTACACTGGCCAGCAAGATCTCCGGATCTGTCCCCCATTGAGCATGTTTGGGACTGGATGAAGCGTCGTCTCACGCGGTCTGCACGTCCAGCACGAACGCTGGTCCAACTGAGGCGCCAGGTGGAAATGGCATGGCAAGCCGTTCCACAGGACTACATCCAGCATCTCTACGATCGTCTCCATGGGAGAATAGCAGCCTGCATTGCTGCGAAAGGTGGATATACACTGTACTAGTGCCGACATTGTGCATGCTCTGTTGCCTGTGTCTATGTGCCTGTGGTTCTGTCAGTGTGATCATGTGATGTATCTGACCCCAGGAATGTGTCAATAAAGTTTCCCCTTCCTGGGACAATGAATTCACGGTGTTCTTATTTCAATTTCCAGGAGTGTAGATGGAAAACGTATGAAAATTGTATTAACAACGGAAAAGTCAGATTTGTTGAACGAGAAAAGTAGTTTTCGTTGTTGTTTGGCACTTGGAAAGAGAACAAGATATAACATAAAGTAAAAGGTCGCTATTAATTGCTCTCTAAATGTGATTTTGTTCGTATATGCCAGCTACTAATAATTAAAGTGAAGCTACTCAAGGAGGTCCAGAGTGAGCTGTAATTATCGTATGCTAGAGAAACTGGGCAAATGTACTATTGCGTTAATGCGGAACCGATTTACGCTGGAGAAAATTAGTTCCAGTTTTCGCTACCAGTTGCGGATCTGGCGCTGCACACTGTTTGTATGACGGTTCGACATCCACGCTGTCATTTAAGAAGACATAACGTGAATGAACAGTATGACTATCGAGAAGAGAGACAGTGCGCTGTTAGCGAAACTGCTTTATGTGAACGGCAGCAATTACTGTGCAGCATTGAGAGGGCATCGCCGACTGAAAAGTCTGAGGAAAGGCCCGATATTGTAAAATGGTTTAAAGAAAATGATTATGAAATTCGAAAACACCAGTGTTCTTGATGTGGCAACTGTAAGACGAAGGCGTCCTATACCGGTGGAAGTTATTTACGAGGATGATGTTGCTGTAACTGACGCTGGAGCACGATCCAGTGATAGTGTAGTGTCACGAGAAGTGTCCATCCCATCGTCAACATACGGAAAATTTTGCTGTCTATGTTACACTAGTACCCGTATAAGATCCAGACAGTATTGCAACTGAAACCTCATGATCCGCAGCAACGATCTGAATTTGCTCATTGGTTTTGGCACGTATCGAAGATGATGACATGCGGCCGGGCAATAATCAATGGAGTGACGAGGCATATTTTACGCTACAGGGTGTAGTGAATACACAGAACTGCCGAATTTGGGTTACTGTAAAACTGTGTGTGGTGCAGGAAGAGTCATTTCCTTCGCCGTATGTGATTGTGTGGTGTGCACCTTTATTCTCAGTAAGTTTTTCTTTGAACAGACTACACTCACAGGGCCTGTCAGGTGTACCGTGACGTCTGGACATTATCGAGATCTTCTTGTACAGCACGTGATTCCTGCTATGAAAGAGCGCAAGTGTGTGGATACCACTGATTTCCCAGTGAAAAGTCTGCTTAATGCAAACTTTCACGAACGTGTCATCTTCATGGGTTTTCCAGCTTTATGGGCTGCAAAATCACCTGATCTGAATCCATGTGATTTTTAGCTCTGGGATAACAAAAACAACGCGTTCATCAGGGGCACGTTCTGTCTCTACCTGTTCTGAAGGCCAGTATACAGGAACACGTTGCTCAGATTTCACCGGAACTGGTGCGAGCAACTATTGGTCACGTCGTTTTATGGATGCAGCATCTCGACAGCGTCTCTGGCAGTCACACTGAACACATTGTGTGAGCGGCGGTTAATAATAAAATCAACGTTATGCCTTGCTCACTTGTTTACAGTCCACACTGGACCTCTGAGAGTATCTACACTTTAATTATTATAAAAACCTGGTATTTTCTCGATCATGTGATTTCTGCTGTTTTCAGATTTTGGGACGACACTTTTCCTTTTCTTTCAGTTGCCAGCAATGTGGACATTATAACATATGACGTTATTAAGAACATTCACAGGTCATAATTAAACTCTATTTTTATTGTTCGTTCCTTAGTTCTGTAACACTATTTCGATTTTGAAGAATGGCCCACGTCCCGCTCCTAATCCATTAAATACGGAAATTTTTCTATACGTCTTTTTTGTATTCACAACGCCAGATTTGCACCTAGTGGCCAAAATTGGAACTAATTTTTTCCAGCATAAACCAGCTCCGCATTAACACATTAGAATATCTACCAAATTTCACTGCCTTAATATAATTACAGTCTACACTGGACCCTGTGAGTAGCTACACTTTAATTATAACAACCTGGTATTTTCTCGATCACATAATTTCTGATGTTTTAAGAAGTTGTGGCTACACTTTTCCTATTTTTCAGTTGCTAGTAATGTGGACGATATAATATATGACGTTTATTAAGAACATTCACATGTCATAATTAAACTCTTATCTTCATTGTTCGTTCCTTAGTTCTGTTACACTATTCCGATTTTGAAGGATGGTCCCTAATAACCTCACTTTCACAGTTCGGGTGCCAACGGCACAGCAGACAGCTCTCACAATACACGCAATTTTGGCGCGCGACGTGTCAACAAAAACATCAGGGATCCTGCAATAGATTCACTGGCCATTATTAGTTGATGGAAACAATGAAGTCACTCGTGTACTAGCGTCTCAACTTTATTAGCTGCTAAGTGACTACGCCGAAACTTAGTGATTACACACACCACATTTTGAGGATTTGCCAAATGTCCGCATAACAGGTTTGCTAAGATTGCAACTTCCGCTCTCATCACGCAGTTCGAGATACCATATGTGTTTGTTTCCCCAAATAATTCAGGGTTTGGGAGTTACTCTGTACGCCTTTTCCTTTTTCCATACGCAAAGAAGCATGTCACAGAGTCACAAACCCGCATGGCGAGCCGGTCATTCCTGTAGGTGCGTCTGCTAGTTTAATAGCCTCGAAAATGATCACACAAACATCTGCGGTCGTCTTTTGTTAAATCTGGCGGTGAATTACTCTTGCATAAAATGAAGAAGCGCCCTGCTGTCTCACTGATCAGGTAGCTGTCGCACAAGATCTTGCAGCTTTTCCACATATGTTCCACCACTATTTTTCTAGGTGGAAGGGATAGAAACAACAACTGAAAAAGGAGTAATCCTGAGCCACGCAGGTACCTGCGGTCATTCCTGCACATTTTCAATTAGCCCAATTATAATAGTTTTGTCGACAAAGTCGCAAACGCCGAAAGAGTCCCGGAAATTCAGTTCTCTGAAGCGTTTTGAGCTGGTATAACGCATTCCGTGGTCACAGTGTTTCGGGAATAATATTGTTGGACGTTTGTTGGTGCACAGATAGTTTTTCAGACTGGTTTTACCAGCACGGTTTGTTCACGTTCGCAAGACACTTGACTTCAGTGGATTCTCGGTGAATCTCAGTGATGGTAACAACTATGACGCCTGTTCTAGAGGTTGACGATTTTTCCGATCTCCACGATCAAGCGACACTGCCCTCTGTTTACAACTTTCTGTAACGATTTTTAACTGGTTTCGCATCTAAAACCACATGAATTCTGTGTTTCGATGTCAATCAATTTTGCAT
Source organism: Schistocerca cancellata (assembly GCF_023864275.1). Classification (NCBI taxonomy): domain Eukaryota; kingdom Metazoa; phylum Arthropoda; class Insecta; order Orthoptera; family Acrididae; genus Schistocerca; species Schistocerca cancellata. Next base: position 303,238,476 of record NC_064629.1, read on the forward strand.
GCCTACCACACAGGCACCTACACAACGCTTCCTGCCACTATTTTGATTCTGTCATACACTCGTAGTAACCACATCGCTTGCCTGTAGAAAAGGGAAGAGTGAAACATGGAATGGGATTTCAGTGTATAACGCCTTTATGAAGAAGATGACATTCCAGCTCAAACGGTGGGTGTGGGTTTGTAATGTCCTTTCAGTATGAGGAAATTAAGTAAACAAATTATCGTGTTTCAAATGGTTCACATGGCTCTGATGACTATGGGACTTAACATCTGAGGCCATGAGTCCCCTAGAACTTAGAACTACTTAAACCCAACTAACCTAAGGACATCACACACACCCATGCCCGAGGCAGGATTCGAACCTGCGACCGTAGCGGTCGCGCAATTCCAGACTGAAGCGCCTAGAACCGCACGGACACAACGGCCGGCTGTAAATGTAACTATCCAACCGTTCCTGCAGCCTGCGATGCATCAGTGACAACGGCAAATTTCGTTTGTTTCGTAAGATTACTGGAAAAAGACTTCAACTACTCTACTACACAAATACCGCCCAGAACGCCAGCAACATGCAATAATCAACTTTCAAAGCACAACAAACCACGTACGCGCCTTAGGTACGGGCAGCTAAGTGTTAATCGCAGCTGCGTATACTGAGAAGACAAAATTACATCTCGTCATAAATGAAAAACTGATTTCAACGTAGACATTCAACGTTCTGACTCCCTCACTGGCTACATTCTCATAACCTACCTAACTTTCGTGATTCGGACGTGGGTGTATGGTACTGTCTACAACGGTTCACATACAAATAACAAGGAAAATACAAGTTATAAGAATTCAATATGTTTTCCTAGACAGAGGTAGTTAATTATAATGCTGTGTTTCATCAAGACAGTCCGCAGCTCGTGGTCGTGTGGTAGCGTTCTCGCTTCCCGCGCCCGGGTCCCGGGTTCGATTCCCGGCGGGGTCAGGGATTTTCTCTGCCTCGTGATGACTGGGTGTTGTGTGATGTCCTTAGGTTAGTTAGGTTTAAGTAGTTCTAAGTTCTAGGGGACTGATGACCATAGATGTTAAGTCCCATAGTGCTCAGAGCCATTTGAACCATTTTTTTTCATCAAGACATAATGAGGCATTATCACACTATAGCCAACACACAAGAACTGTCTCCTCTGTTCTATCGTGATTATATGTACTTCCATCCACCAGTACATCCAGTTTTCTACTGCAAAGAGTACAGTTTGTTCAATAAATATAACACATGGAAAGAAGTCAGTAGCTAGGATAGAGCATCCTAAGTTTTTGGGTGTACATATAGATGAGAATCTTAATTGGAAAATTCATATTTTGGATCTCCTAAAGTGACTAGGTTCAGAATCTTTTGCAATCAGAATAATTGCTAATTTAGAGGATATAGAAATTGTAAGCTAACATACCTTGCATACTTTCGCTCTCTGATGTCATACGAAATAGTATTTTGGGGTGACTCAACACTTAGGCAAAAAGTATTCTCTGTTCAAAAGAAAGTGGTTAGAATAATGTGTGGGGCTCATTGTGTATTGTATTGTGTACTGAACCAGGGACCTAGAAACGACGGAGAGGCTTCGTTCCGCCGCAACCCAAAGTGGTCCACAACCCCACAACAGACCACAGCAGTCCACCCACACTTCCACCGCCCCACACCGAACCCACGGTTATTATGCGGTTCGGCCCCCAGTGGACGCCCTCCCGGGAACATCTCATACCAGACGAGTTTAACCCCAAATGTTTGCATGGAGGCGGAATGGCGGAATAAGGGGGAACAGCCCGCATTCGCCGAGGCAGATGGAAAACCGCATTAAAAACCATCCACAGGCTGGCCGGCACAACGGACCTCCACAATAATCCGCGAGGCGGATTCGTGCCGGGGAGTAGACTGCCTTTCCGCTCGCGAAGCAGCGCGTTAGACCGCGCGGCTAGCCGAGCGGGCGGTGGGGTTCATAGTCGCACATCTTGTAGGGATCTGTTTAAAAGGTTAAGAATTCTTACAACAGACTCACAGTACATTTACTCAATTATGCAGTTTGTTCTCAACAACATGGACCAATTTAAAAACAACAGTGACATTCATGATTATACTACCAGAAGAAAGAAAGACTTACACTGTACTCTACTTAACCTATCTTTGGCACAGAAAGGGGTAAAATATGCTACTGTAAAACTTTGCGGTAAATTACCAGATGAAATAAAATATCTGACAGACAGCAGTAATACTTTCATAAATAAACTGAAATCTTATCTCCTTGACAAATCCTTCTGTACCATAGATGAATTCTTGAATAGGAGTAAATAAATCTATAGGTATGATACATGCATTTCGTGCTATTTAATGGAGTGGGGTAGGTAATAAAAATTTAAAGTTAAAAAAAACTTGATTCAATTGTGCATTTCTTATGCACTTGACACATTCCACATCATAACGGTTTGCGTGAGACTGATCAATGGAACACATAACTAGCTAACTAACTAACTTAAACAGATTTTACCTTCATCATATTAAATAGTCCTGTATCTTCTGTTTGTATTTTTCACTGTCTGTGGTCTTCTAAGAAGGCTGCCGTCTGATGTCTCGGCCTGTTTGGGTAGGCTGCAAACCAAAACATCTTCTCATATGGACAGCTTTGTTTTCAATTGCTTTTTTTTTTCAAGTGTCTTAAGTTCCGTCAGTGTCGAGTTTGTTGAAAATATTAGTAATTTTGATGATAAGCAGTGTTGCTCAAAATGGTTCAAATGGCTCTGAGCACTATGGGACTCAACATGTTAGGTCGTAAGTCCCCTAGAACTTAGAACTACTTAAACCTAACTAACCTAAGCACATCACACACATCCATGCCAGAGGCAGGATTCGAACCTGCGACCGTAGCAGTCCCGCGGTTCCGGACTGAAGCGCCTAGAACCGCACGGCCACCGTGGCCAGCAATAGTGTTGCATTTGGATTAAATTTCAGTATACACTGATGAGCCAAAACCATAATTACCACCTGCTCAGAAGTATATTGGTGCACCTTTAGAACGCAGTATAGCGGCGATTCTTCTTGGCATGGGTTTGACACTTTCTTGGCAGGTTTCCGAAAGTTTTTGTCACCGTGTGTTACGCAACGGTTACACAGGTACTCTACATTACGGGCCAGTGGTGTGCAGGCGCAGGCCTTGCTGCCAATAGAGTTTCAGATGTCTTCCATCGGGTTCAGATCAGGCAATTTTAGTGGTACTCTACATTACGGGCCAGTGGTTTGTAGGAGCAGACCTGGCTCCCAATAGCGTTCCAGATGTCTTCCTTCGGGTTCAGACCAGGCAATTTTAGTGACCAAGACATCAACGTGAGTTCTATATCATACCCCTTAAAACAGTATACCAAGATTCTTGTCTTGTGATACGGACAGTTGTCCTGCTCGAAGATGTCATCACCACTGGGGAAGACAAGCGTAAATTCGAAATAATGTGCAAGTAGGCCATGGCTGTCATGTTGCCTTCAATTACTACCACAGGTTTCATGGAAAACAAGGTGATGTCTCCCATAGCCCGATACTGTCTCCACTGGCCTGCGTCCGTGGCATAGTGAATGTTTCGAGCCGTTCTCGCCTGGATGACGGTGGAGGCGGGCACGACCATCGACCTGGAATAACAAAAAACGTGATTCATTCGGCCAGGAGACACGTTTGCACTGACTCACAGTCCAGTCTAGATGATTCTGTGTCCACAGCAATTGTAAACGATGATGTCGTTTGGTCAATCCTGCCTCGGGCATAGATATGGGTGATGTCCTTAGGTTAGTTAGGTTTAAGTAGTTCTAAGTCTAGGGGACTGAGGACCCAGACGTTAAGTCATTGCTTAGGGCCATTTGAACCATTTTTTGATCAACAGTGGAACAAGTAGAAGCGTTCTGCTGCGGAGTTTCATGTTCAACGATGGACGCTGATGCGCTGAACGGTATTCATCGAAAAGCTTGTTCTTTCACCAGCATTGTACATACACTGCCGTCATATCTGCCACAGATCGCCACCCTACCTACCTTAAAGAGAAGGCAAGTGTCCGACCTCTGCTTTATGTGATGAGGCGTAAATAACCAAACTCGTGTCGCCTATTCGTAATTTCATTGGCCTTCAACCATTTTCCATATCTAATCATGACAGTAGCACTCGAACAGCCGACCAGCTTGGCCGTTTTCGAGATGCTCACGACCACGCGGGGGGCCATAACAAATTGCTGTGTGTCAAAGTCATTTATGTCAGTGGATTTCTCCATTTGTGGTCAGTATCGTCGCTAAAATGATTCCACATTCGTCTCTTCTCTACTTATCAACTTTCCTTACTACGTCAAGTGCCCACAACGCAATCAGGTGGCATTCATTCTTACGATGGGCAATGGTTACAAGGCTGTGTTTCATTTTTGTCTCAATTACACGGTCCAGTCACATTTATGTGGCCACCACCTATATTCGACGTCAGTGTGCAATAACCGCTCACAGACGGCTGGTGGCAATACTGGCAGCGGAGGATATGCAAATGGTGTTAAGGGGGGGGGGGGGGGACACGTGAAAAACAGTACAGTTGTTGTCGTAATCCGGAGACGGAACGATTTATCTCACGTTCGATACGGCATGGTCATTGGCTTTCAGGTCAAGAGTGGAAGCATTTCCCGATCTGCTAAGTCTGTAAACAGTTCGCGTGCCAGCGTGGTCAAAGAATATTGTGCATGGCAAAATGGCGCTACCCAAAACCGGCGCCGAGGCAGCTGTGATGTACCACGGGCCATAAATGACGGGGGTGAATGACGGTTGCATATATGTGTACTGGAGAACAGGCGTTCAACCATTGAGCAGCTGCCCGCCAGATGAAACAAGGCACTACAGGCAGCGCATCCTCAACGAGCATTCAGCGAAGGTTGCTGCGTTTTGGCCGCAGCAGGCACCTGTTTCATGCTTCCATGTTGACTGGTGACGAAGGCTAGAATTTGCACGCCAATATAGCAACTGGACATGCACTAAGTGGCGACAGGTGGTATTTTCAGATGAGTCATGTATTATGCTCGATCGGACAGATGGCCGTTGACGTGTATGACGCAGCAACAATCGTCGAGAGAGTCCAGGCCTGAGAAGGGAGTGTTATAGTCTGGGTAATGTTTTTATGGCATTCCCCGAGTGATCTCGTCATTCTGGAAGGCGCAATGGATCAAGACAAGTATGTGGACCACGACCACCCCTCCCTGCAGACTGTATTTTTCGAACCACGGTGGCATCTAAAAGCAGGACAATGCAAAATATCACACAACTCGCAGTGTTCATGCATGGTATTCCACTGGCCACCAAACTCGCCGGATTTTAACCCAATAGAGAATCTGTAGGACCACCTCGATCGGACTGTTCGCGCCATGGATCCTTAACCGAGAAACCTACCGCAGCTGTCGCGGCACTGGAGGCGGCATAACTCCTCATCTGTATCGGTACATTTCAGAACCTCATTGACTCTCTTCCTTCACGTGCAGCAAAATTTGGTTATTCAGGCTTTTGACAGGTGGGCACATTAATGTGATTGGGCAATGTGTTTCGTTGTTATAATAGCATGAATGATGAATGAAGCACGTTAAAACATTGAATATCTTCAGTTTTTTTTTGTTTTTTTTTTTGTCCATCACCGTCTGATCTCGTTCTTTTCTCAAATATCGTTGGACACTCAGTTTCTCTATTTCCCCAGTCGTGCTCTTGTTGCCTTGTCATCCGTATAGGCTGTGAATATATGTGATCTTGCTCGTGTTGTGTAGGGAAATATAAGTACGGAAACCGTTAAAATGCAACGAGAATCAGCCTTAGATGAAATGTGCCATTAAGGCGATGTACGAGGCAACCGAAATAATCATACAGGAATGTACTCCACTGGGCGTGGTTTACGTCACGCGGGAAGGAGAGACTGATGAGGTAACAACAAAAGCGGAGGAAGACCTAGCGCGATGTTTACTTTCGTGTTAAACTTACGATGAACATGTTAAACACATTAAATTCATAATCATTAACAAACATGTTGGAATTTATGTACTACAGTATTTCTGTCACGGCGACATCATAAATGTTGTAACATTATGTCCTAGATCCCCTCTGATCCTCAACAAATTTATAACATTCGTTTTATATGTCATTTAAGAAGACGTACTCTCTGAACAATATACGTAAAGGAAGGGAATCGATTTTAATTTCGTTGTCGACAATTGTCTAACGTGACTTAAGTATGATCGGACGCAGATTTAAATTCCATCTTTGGGCTTGAGGATCATATCAATCATTTCCCGCCAAATATTGAGGGAGCAAATTTGCACCATGTGGGTGCAGTCCTGAACTCATGTTCATTATCGATCACTAACAGGGCGAAAAAACTTTAGAACACATGACTCTGGCCGATTTCCTTCTCGATATAGTATGCAGCATAGGCCACACTGAACACCAGTATTTATATTTAAATTTCTTATTATGGTCCTACACTGAGCAACCAGGCGTGTTTGTTGCAACGCTAGAGTATTGTCCGACGGAATGGGGTTAAATTCTCTGACAGATCATTTGTAAGCCAAGTTTTTCGAACGTTGGCAACGAGAAATCCGTCAATTCTGTTTCCGTTGTCTATCCAGGAGGACTAGTTGTTTTTCTCAAAAGAATCATGGAGATTTTAGGTCTACTTCAGTAGAAGCACAGCCCCCCCCCAAAAAAAGTATTTGTTTTTGTCTATAGTCTCATTTTTTAATTTTCATCTACGTCTACATCTACAGAGACACTCCGTAAGTCACCGTACGACGCGTGCCGGAGGTTACCCTGTACCACTACTGGTCATTTTCTTTCCTGTTTCACTAGCAAATAGAGCGAGGGAAAAACGACTACCTATATGCCTCCGTAACTAGCCCTAATTTCTCGTATCTTATCTTGGTGGTCCTTCGCACAATGTACGTTGGCGGCAGTAGAATCATTCTGAGATTTGCTTCAAATGGCGGTTCTCCAAAAATTTCTCAATAGTATTCCTCGAAAATAACGTCGCCTTCCCTCCAGGAAATCCCATTTGAGTTCCAGAATCATCTCCGTATCACTCGTGTGTTGTTCTGACCTACCGGTAACAAATATAGCAATCCGCCTCTACACTGCCTCGATGTCCTCCTTTAATCAGACGGATCCCAGTCACTCGAGAAGTACTCAAGAACAGGTCGCGCACTAACGTCCTATATGCGATCTCCCTTGCAGATGAACCACACTTCCAGAAAATTGTCCCAATACATCAAAGGTGAACATTCCCTTCCCTACCACAATCCTCACACGCTCGTTCCATTTCATATCGCTTTGTAACGTTATGCCCAGATATTTAAACGATTTGATTGTGTCAAGCAGGACACGGCCGGTGCTGTATCCGAACATTATGGGTTTGATTTTGCTACTCATTCATTCATCAGACCAAATAGAAATTTTGTCTAAGTTAGCTTGTATCCTCCTACAGTTACTCAACTTCGACACCTTCCGTATACCACAGCATCATCAGCAAGCAGTCACAGATTGCTGCTTACCCCGCCCGCCAAATCATTTATGTACACAGAGAAAAACAGCGGTCCTATCACGCTTTTCTGGGGCATTCCTAACGATACCCTTATCTCTGACGAACACTCGTTGTCGAGCCAATATACTGGGTTCTATAACTTAGGGAGTCTTCGAGCCGCTCACATATCTGTGAACCTATTCCATATCCCCGTGCCTTCTTTAACAGCGTGCAGTGGGGCACCGTGTCGAATGCTTTCGGGAAATCTAGAAATATGGAATCTGCCTATTGCCCTTCATGCATAGTTCGCAGGCTATCATACGAAAAACGGGGAAGCTGAGATACTTACGAGCGATGCTATTTAAAATCGTGGTGATGTGGGCAGATGCCTTTCCGTCGTCAGGAAATTTATTGTATTCGAACTAAGAATATGTTCGAAAATTCTGCAGCGAATCGATGATACCGAAGAGTACTCTTTGTAAAATTGGGTTTCCATCCGAACCTGTTGACTTATTTGCTTTCAACTCTTCCAGTTATTTCTCTACACTAGGGATGGTTGTTATTGTGTTGCCCATACGGAAGTCTGTTCGATGATGAAACGACAGTATGTTAGTACGATTCTCCTGCGTGAACAATTTCTTGAAAGCGAAATTTAAAACTAATGCTTTCGTTTTGCTATCTTCAACTGACATACCAAACTGGTCAACAGGTTACTGGATGGAAGCATTGGACCTGCTTAGCGATTTTACATAGCATCAAATTTTTTGGTTCTTACCAGATGTTCTGTTAAGGTACGATTTGCTTACTGGTTACGGTTTTCCGTTTTACACAGTACCATCCTCACACCACCCTATTATCAAACCACCACAGCACATATTTAAAATAATAATGCGAGAAACATTTACAAAATACTTTCTCTGCGTAGTAGCGAACGTATGATATAGAGTGCAATCTTAAAATACACTCCTGGAAATTGAAATAAGAACACCGTGAATTCATTGTCCCAGGAAGGGGAAACTTTATTGACACATTCCTGGGGTCAGATACATCACATGATCACACTGACAGAACCACAGGCACATAGACACAGGCAACAGAGCATGCACAATGTCGGCACTAGTACAGTGTATATCCACCTTTCGCAGCAATGCAGGCTGCTATTCTCCCATGGAGACGATCGTAGAGATGCTGGATGTAGTCCTGTGGAACGGCTTGCCATGCCATTTCCACCTGGCGCCTCAGTTGGACCAGCGTTCGTGCTGGACGTGCACACCGCGTGAGACGACGCTTCATCCAGTCCCAAACATGCTCAATGGGGGACAGATCCGGAGATCTTGCTGGCCAGGGTAGTTGACTTACACCTTCTAGAGCACGTTGGGTGGCACGGGATACATGCGGACGTGCATTGTCCTGTTGGAACAGCAAGTTCCCTTGCCGGTCTAGGAATGGTAGAACGATGGGTTCGATGACGGTTGGGATGTACCGTGCACTATTCAGTGTCCCCTCGACGGTCACCAGTGGTGTACGGCCAGTGTAGGAGATCGCTCCCCACACCATGATGCCGGGTGTTGGCCCTGTGTGCCTCGGTCGTATGCAGTCCTGATTGTGGCGCTCACCTGCACGGCGCCAAACACGCATACGACCATCATTGGCACCAAGGCAGAAGCGACTCTCATCGCTGAAGACGACACGTCTCCATTCGTCCCTCCATTCACGCCTGTCGCGACACCACTGGAGGCGGGCTGCACGATGTTGCGGCGTGAGAGGAAGACGGCCTAACGGTGTGCGGGACCGTAGCCCAGCTTCATGGAGACGGTTGCGAATGGTCCTCGCCGATACCCCAGGAGCAACAGTGTCCCTAATTTGCTGGGAAGTGGCGGTGCGGTCCCCTACGGCACTGCGTAGGATCCTACGGTCTTGGCGTGCATCCGTGCGTCGCTGCGGTCCGGTCCCAGGTCGACGGGCACGTGCACCTTCCGCCGACCACTGGCGACAACATCGATGTACTGTGGAGACCTCACGCCCCACGTGTTGAGCAATTCGGCGGTACGTCCACCCGGCCTCCCGCATGCCCACTATACGCCCTCGCTCGAAGTCCGTCAACTGCACATACGGTTCACGTCCACGCTGTCGCGGCATGCTACCAGTGTTAAAGACTGCGATGGAGCTCCGTATGCCACGGCAAACTGGCTGACACTGACGGCGGCGGTGCACAAATGCTGCGCAGCTAGCGCCATTCGACGGCCAACACCGCGGTTCCTGGTGTGTCCGCTGTGCCGTGCGTGTGATCATTGCTTGTACAGCCCTCTCGCAGTGTCCGGAGCAAGTATGGTGGGTCTGACACACCGGTGTCAATGTGTTCTTTTTTCCATTTCCAGGAGTGTATATAGGTCGTCCCTCACCCGTGGCACGTGGTTCCCAAGTAGGTATGTCAAAAACTAAAATTAAAAGTCAATTGTAAGCTTTAAATAGATGTAGATTACGGCCAACAGAGATAAGAGTGGCCGCTATGCATGATTGCATTGGCCGTAGTTCCAACCGGCAGTATGTTGCGAAAATGTAAAAGACGAGTACCCATAGTAGAAAGGAAAGAAACAATGAGTAAATACACAGCACTTTGCAATGGAACTCTGTTCTCAGATCTAAAAGAACAATCTGAAAATTGAGGTGCATAACGTGCATACACACACACACACACACACACACACACACACACACACACACATACACACAACACGAGTGCGTACACATAAAGCCTGCGGTTATTGCAAAATTTGAAATTTCCGCCCAGATCTCACAAAAAAAAAGACGGTGAAACAGGTGAATATGTGGTAAACAGCGACACGTTACATGTTAGAAAGCACAGTTTACATATTTTCCAACGAAAATTCCGCACTGGCTATATGAGTGATTTTTATTAAATCTGCGACCGGTTTCGCACCACTTATCGGTGCATTCTCAGGCAATATACGCTATTTATGACATAGTAATGTTGAACATTGCCCTGTAGCCACTCCCCACCATTCACGTCCAATATACAGTCATCTGGTGAAAGCGGTAGTTAAAATTTAAAAAATCTTTTTTAAATTTTTTTTAAATGATGGGAGCGGCAATGACCGTGCAAGTTGAGAGGAGCCGAACGGCAGCGAACACGGCCTGACTGACTGGCCGCAACACGGAATTTTCCTTGGAGAAAAAAAGTCGAAGTTTGGCTGTGGTTGCCCGCCCTACAAAACAACATGTTACAGTTTATATAACCTGTAGCAGCATCAAAAATCGGAATGGAGAAAAAGTAAGTACACTCAGTTTACAAACACAGGCCCCACATCAACTTACAAATTTACGAAGCTGATTCATAATCGACATTCCCCCACACCATTTTCGAAAACTATTACTTTAACTTAACAAAGGATAGTTAAAGAATAAAATAAAAACCAATTTAGACAGCAGTATATAATATAATAAAAATATTATAAATCAATATTACCAAAGCCTAAAAAATCCTATAGTTTCATTTTAAACTTAACATTTTTTGTAAATACGTGTAACATGACACTGAAAAATCTTGATTGATTGTTAATGACAGACTGGAGCAAAATATAAGCTGTACTGCAAATGTCAGACAGGCATATAAACATCATAACAGATAACTGCGGCTGTGGTATATTGGCGAACCCAGACCACGTTGTACTTGGTTTCATTTTATTCAAATACTATAGTTAATTTTTCCCCCGCGTATTAACAGTAAGGTATTTCATACTCTATTTCACTTTTTAACGTTTACATTTGCCTTCGTAATAATATACAGTAGCCTGTCATTTTATAGTAAATGTGCATAAAGTGGCTTATGTACGGTTTCAAGGTTGAAGTGTGGAAACAGAAACTATATATTGCTGTGAAATATTCCTCAATTCCACGTTAATATCAGTCCGTTAATGTGTAAATAAAAGAAGATCGATAAAAAGTAGAAATGGTGTAGTGTTCGGAAGAAGTGTCAAAACATTTATCAAGGCAGATTTTCCGTGGTTTCTCTAAATCAGGTACGGCAGAATGCCTGGGTGGTTCCTCTGAAACAGGCTATGGTCGATGCCAATATACGGGTGGTGATTCTCTGATATTCATTCTTCAGTTTTGTAGCATATTTTCATTGATTCTTGGACAAACCCCAACTTCCTGACGTGGAGCATTCTCTTTGGACCAATGAATAGATGATTGGAGGAATTAACAGAAAGATGTGATCCCAAGGGGCAAAATGTACCTTTTTGCGATCATAATCAATGTTTCTGCCTCAAACTAGTATCTGCCTCAAACCAATTAAAATTTGAGAGTTCGTTATTGTCTTGATAACACGTTACTTTCTTCGTGCTAAATATAATACACATGGAGTGTGAAGTGCAGGCACATAGTAAATGTAATCTTTAACAGAGGAATGGTAACGTAATTCAAAATACGTAATTCAAAATGTTAGGCAATAACTGAATAAAAAGGGAACAGATCAGGTAAGCATTAACACTGAAAAATCAGTATGTGTATGTGTGTGTGTGTGTGTGTGTGTGTGTGTGTGTGTGTGTGGTGTGTTTCGCGGGATGTGGGGAGGGGGTGGAGGGGCGTGCGAAGATGAGTGGAAGAGGAGGAGGACAACATTAACAAAGAATTATACTTTGCTATCAGTGTGGGATCCGTACCAGGTCGGGTTGACAAAGGAGATAGAGAAGATCCAAAGAAGAGCGGCGCGTTTCGTCACAGGGTTATTTGGTAAGCGTGATAGCGTTACGGAGATGTTTAGCAAACTCAAGTGGCAGACTCTGCAAGAGAGGTGCTCTGCATCGCGATGTAGCTTGCTGTCTAGGTTTCGAGAGGGTGCGTTTCTGAATGAGGTATCGAATATATTGCTTCCCCCTACTTATACCTCCCGAGGAGATCACGAATGTAAAATTAGAGAGATTTGAGTGCGCACGGAGGCTTTCCGGCAGTCGTTCTTCCCGCGAAACATACGCGACTGGAACAGGAAAGGGAGGTAATGACAGTGGCACGTAAAGTGCCCTCCGCCACACACCGTTGGGTGGCTTGCGGAGTATAAATGTAGATGTAGATGTAGATGTAGACAACGTTATTCTTCCTCTTGCATTGAATTACGTTACCATTGCTCTGTCAAAGATCATATTTACATTTTCTTTGCACCTCACTTTTCATGTGCAATATCTTTTGCAATGTTGTTCACCAATATTGTATGCTCTTTGATGACGGTAGCCAGTTGAAGTTGGCGATTCTACTATGAGTGCAACAAGTGTTTACGAGTGGTGTAAGCATTCCGAATGAAGCTCTGAAGACGCTGAAGATGACGAGCGTCCTGGACGCCCAAACACATCTTTAACCCAAGAAATCGAGTAAAAAGTGAAGTAAATGATTATGAACAATCGCCGAATCGCAGTCAGAGAAGCCACTAATTGCCGGCAGGTATAGCCGAGCGGTTCTAGGCGCTTCAGTCTGGAACCGCGCGACCGCTACGGTCGCAAAATTGCTCTGAGCACTATGCGACCTAACATCTGAGGTCATCAGTCGCCTAGAACATAGAACTAATTAAATCTAACTAACCTAAGGACATCACACACATCCATGCCCGAGGCAGGATTCGAACCTGCGACCGTATAGGTCGCTCGGTTCCAGACTGTAGCGCCTAGAACCGCACGGCCACTCCGACCAGCGCTACGGTCGCAGGTTCGAGTCCTGCCTCGGGCGTGGATGTGTGTGATGTCCTTAGGTTAGTAGGTTTAAGTAGTTCTAAGTTCTAGGGGACTGATGACCTCAGATGTTAGGTCCCATAATGCTCAGAGTCATTTGAACCATTTGAAGCCACTAATGATGCCGAAATACCAGGTGGTCGAAAATTACTGAATTTTGGAATCGGAGATTTTCTCTACTTAGAGAGTGGGTGTTGTTTTATTCTTACATTGGTATCGCCATAAGCGACAGGAAAGCCAACAAATTAAAAATAGTCAACATTGATGGCGAACTCCTGAAACGTGCCATAAGGGGAAATGAAACATGATTTTACGGATATGACGTTGAAACTAAGGATCAATCGTCCTAGTGGAATTATTATGAATCGCCAAAACCAAAAATAGCTCAACAAGTGCTGTCATATTTAAAAGTTATACTCACTGTGTTCCTCGATTTTAACGGTCTAGTACAAGGCCCTATAACCAATAACGAGTACTACTCAGAAGATCAACGCCGTTTGCGGGAAGCAATGGGAAAAACGCTCAGATTTGTGAAGATACAGATCATGGCTTTTACAAATGGTTCAAATGGCTCTGAGCACTATGGGACTCAACTTCGGAGGTCATTAGGCCCCTAGAACTTAGAACTAGTTAAACCTAACTAACCTAAGGACATCACACACATCCATGCCCGAGGCAGGATTCGAACCTGCGACCGTAGCGGTCACGCGGTTCCAGACTGCAGCGCCTAGAACCGCACGGCCACTTCGGCCGGCTGGCTTTTACACCACGATAATTTACCTTCTCACACTTCGTTGCTTCTGAATGAGTCTATGCCCAAAAACAATACCTTTATGGTACCCCATATTCCTTAGAAATAGCGCCATGCGTTTTTTTCCCAAAAATAAAGAAACCCTTAAAAGTTCGTGATTTTACGATCATATATGAGATTAAAACGCCTCACTGAGCGAGGTAAAAGCTGCTCGAAAAATGAGTGTAAGAGGTTTTTCGGGGATTGGAAAAAAAGCTAGAATATGTGTAAAATATCTAATGGGGATGAATTTGACGAATAAATAAAATTCTTTCAAAAAAAATTCTTGTTATTTTTAGCACGCTTCGCGTGTGACAGCTTACCTATTTTTACGTGTGTGGCCGATATTAGCAGCATATCCCATATCGTGCGGTCGAGTAAGCTGCAAAAGAGGAAAAGTGAGAGCTGTTGCCATAAAACTAAACAGATACCTGAAATGAGCTATCTTTTGTGTAAGTTGCTGTACGCAGAAAAATTGGCCCAAATGAAAGCAACCCGAAGGGTGCGTAAATAGTGGGGTAACTGCGCCAGAACGCCGAACGTCCGGCTCGGTAGCTGCGCGGTCAGCGTGGCACATTGATAACCGCAGGGGTCTGGCTTCGATTTCCGAATAGGTCGGAGATTTTCGCTGCTCGGGAACTGAGTGTTGTGTTGGCCTCTCTTCGTATCTTCGTAACTGACACGAAAATCGTCTCCAATACTGACACGGCTGAATGCCCTAAAGCCAATAAACTGAAATAAAATAATGATAATAATAATAATACTACTAATAAGTAACTTGGTATGCGGCTACTGGACACGCAATATGACCACAGCACAGCAAGTCGACACGGCTTTGCAGCATCGTCCCTAGTGCTGTCTATGAGATATAGAAGTACAAATACATGCCATATGCTATGTGCTGGACTGGTCGCACGCAAGTTCTTCCGCCTCATTCAATTGTCACTGGAGTGCTGAGAGCCACGGTGTAGTGTTTTCCGACGAGTCTAGCTCAACTTGACATATTAAGTCGCGCAGGAGGCCAGCAACCTATACTTGAATGCTGAGCACGTCCTTATCACTGGTTATTGCTCGCTAGGATGAAGACTCCATTAGACTCGCAAGGATCAGCTTTCGAGCTGGCTCATCACCGGAATATCTGCAAAACCATCACAGTTATCATGAAAACACAAATTATAGGTAACCTATTAAGCGCAAACAAATTTAAATCCATTTTAAATAATTACAACATTGTGTTGGTATCAGGATCAGCAATTCGTAAAAGTTAGTGCACGCTTTCCCTAAGCAGCACAGAATATCATTTCGAATAGTAGGTCTATTAAGGTTTAAAATAGTACATAAAATTGTAAATATGAATAAAAGAATTATGCATCTGCTGTATATAGATTCCAATGTGGAACATCGATTTTATGTAGGCTAAATTGGTCGGAATTTTATAACTAGACGCAAGGAACATATCAAACCAAACAAAACGATAGCTGCCGGCCGGCCGCGGTGGTCTAGCGATTCTAGGCGCTCAGTCCGGAACCGCACGACTGCTACGGTCGCAGGTTCGAATCCTGCCTCAGGCATGGATGTGTGTGATGTCCTTAGGTTAGTTAGGTTTAAGTCGTTCTAAGTTCTAGGGGACTGATGACCACAGATGTTAAGTCCCATAGTGCTCAGAGCCATTTGAACCATTTTTTTTATAGCTGCCGGCCGGAGTGGCCGTGCGGTTCTAGGCGCTACAGTCTGGAGCCGAGCGACCGCTACGGTCGCAGGTTCGAATCCTGCCTCGGACATGGATGTGTGTGATGTCCTTAGGTTAGTTAGGTTTAATTAGTTCTAATTTCTAGGCAACTGATGACCTCAGAAGTTAAGTCGCATAGTGCTCAGGCCCATTTGAACCAAAACGATAGCTTCTGGCTATTATTTTCGAAGTACAATACATACAGCAGTTACTGTTATGAATCGTTTACACGTAGCACCTAAAGGAATGAAGTTAGACATAAGAGGGGAGGGGGCGTTGAATACAGCAACACATTTTTTTTCTGCAAGCGGGTTGGTTTTATTCAGGAGTCCAGTACACTGTATTATTCCCCACACTTTTGGTTACAAAACCCTATTTTTCATCACAATCTCCGTTCAATGTGATGGCCTTACGTCACCTTACTGGAAGGGCTGCCGGCCGGGGGAGACCGAGCGGTTCTAGGCGCTACGGTCTGGAACCGCGCGACCGCTACGGTCGCAGGTTCGAATCCTGCCTCGGGCATGGATGTGTCTGATGTCCTTAGGTTAGTTAGGTTTAAGTAGTTCTAAGTTCTAGGGGACTGATGACCCCAGCAGTTAAGTCCCATAGTGCTCAGAGCCATTTGAACCGTTTTTGGAAGGGCCTCTTTGCCCGCATGGTACCACTCTACTAGTCGACGTCATAGTCAACATCTTGCTGCATGATAATCTCCCCATCATCCAAGTACTACTTCCCGCGGCGTGCATCCTTCATTGCGGCAAAGAGATGGAAGGTGCTAGATCCGAACTGTAGGGTGGATGAGGAATAACAGTAAAACGAAGTTTTGCGAGCGTTTATCGGGTGCGCAGACTTCTGTGAGAACTTGCGTGCAATTGAGGAGCGAGGAACTCGATCGTGAGCCGTCGATCACCTCGAATGAGACTGTTCGCACGTTCCAAGATTGCAGGAGCCACAGCTGAGTGCGGCCGGCCGGCATGCGGGAGATCAGACAGATCTGCGCTACCTTATTGCGATGATGACAGGCGCCTCGTCCAACGACTCGCCGCGCTTTTGTTAACTGCCAGGTCTCCGTAGGTATTCTGCGATGCTCTAGTTTTCCGTCAAAGGAACTCAGTGACAGCTCTCTGCTTGGAGTGCACCTCCGTTACAGACGCCATTTTTAAGGTTACGTATAGAGTCACCACCTATTGGAACTTCATGAAACTATACGGACTGAAGCAATGTCCCACAACAAATTCCGCATTTTCTCAACCGAAATTGGCCGAGAAAAAAAAAGTGTTGCATTACTTATTGAATGCCCCTCGTACTTGAAGAATGGAAAATATACGTATAAACGGAAGACAAAGGAGCCGGACAAACTGATGAACGAACAGTCCGAATTTAAAAACAATAATTTTTTTGCGCTTTTCAAAAATGATTCCCGATTCAGTAAAACAGTTTGCTGATGACATATTTGTAATTTATAAAATAATCTGATAATGTCTGAGACGTTTATAAATACAGCATCTGTGTATTTAGGTGCAACATTAAGATCTCTTGAGAGAAAGAGCATATCAACACACACTAAAAAACTGAATGCGCCTGTCAAATTTTTATGTATGAACAACTAAACACGCCTATCGAGTTTTAAATGTACCAAGATAATCGCAAAACAGTCAAATAACATTTTTTACATTGAACTGGCGTAAAACCAGATGTAATACGTACAGTCAAACATTGCAAATGCATGTATGTCATAAAGGTTTACTGCACAGTTGTAACTTGTGCATTCAAAATGTTTGAATGCATATTTCATTTATAACATTTTACCTTCCAATACAGATTACGGTTTAAGAATGAACGAAAGGGTTCGAAACGAGTCACTAATGGAAATATTATTAGGAACTCCGTGGCTTGGCTGTAGTGGAGGTGGGACACTGCGTGGAAGTCGGTGTAAAATTGTTAACAAAATCAGCATAAGGTGCAAGCCTCAAAATATAAAATATCAGTAACTCTTTTTATAACAAATAAAAATAGCAATTAAAAGTGTGCAAACAAAAGTACATGCTAAATCTCGTGATTTGAGCAAAAGTATGTTGGGATGGTGATGAAGCGAGAAAAAAGGGGAGATGTTGGGATGTACATGAACCAATCCTAGCTCATGGGACTGACAAGCAGTCACATACAGCATTGGCAAACCTATAGCTGAAGAGGAAATACCCACTATAAGTTTATTATAGTGCCACCACGTACCCTAGATAAAAATGAAATTACTTTAATGTCGGAATAGGGTCACGGGCGAGTATGCACCAGAACGTTTAGAGGGAGGGGTCAGGGGGAATATTTTATTGACTAATCATACCACGGCACTAAAAATCACATATAATAACTAATTGCCGGCCGGTGTGGCCGAGCGGTTCTAGGCGCTACAGTCTGGAACCGCGCGACCGCTACGGTCGCAGGTTCGAATCCTGCCTCGGGCATGGATGTGTGTGATGTCTTTACGTTAGTTAGGTTTAAGTAGTTCTAAGTTCTAGGGGACTTATGACCTCAGAAGTTAAGTCCCATAGTGCTCAGCGCCATTTGAACCATTTGTCCACTTAAATACCGTTTTCTGTTGTTTTATACAAATAATGATGACTAACTCCTTGTGTTTATAGCCACTAACTAACCTAAGGACATCACACACATCCATGCCCGAGGCAGGATTCGAATCTGCGACCGTATTGGTCGCTTCGGTTCCAGACTGTAGCGCCTAGAACCGCACGGCCACCCCGGCCGGCTAAGTGAACAGAGAAAGGGAGAATGCCTCTGATCGGATGTATCTTTAACTACCTCAGGCCAAAGGAATGTGATGTTTTATGCAGATATGTATTATGTTGATGAGCCGTGCCCGAAATGCATAAAGAAAACAAGTTTACACAACAAGTTGAATCTTACTACTAGTGGGCAGTCAGCGCTGATAAGGAAATGCTGATTATTCGGGTCATTCTATCCTACAGTGATGGCCATATGTGTGTTAAGTATCTGACATGGTGACTATAATCTGGCAATCTACATTACAGAGCGGCTAACACTGAAAAGCCATTATTGTGGTTTGCTGCGCCATTGGATACGACATGCGATCTTGATTTCTACATATTGAGTAGAGTCTGAACAGCAACCGTTACGTGAGGGATTTGTTACTTCTACAGACAATTTCACGTGTCAGTTCTTAAAGGGTCAATGTCGGTCTACATGTGTCGAAAAATGTATAAGCCTTCTATAATGAACTGCGGGCACATATACCACTGCTTCCTGTCAGGTAGTCGGCAACGCGGTTCTGCAGTAACAACTGTTTATGCTTTATGGACATTCACACAAATCACGTGGATGGATATTCTCCACGAATATATTCAGACTCCATTTCTTCCCATATTGTTACTGTTAAACGCCTCATCTGAGGTATATACTTCGTCGTAGTCACATTTATCCTTCTTAGTTTTACAATTTTGACAAATATAATGGAGTTAGTACTATATTTGGAACCTTAGGTCCATCTGTCAGGGATTAGGGCGACCTGTGGCTTACAGTCAGTGTTGATCCCCACGAAGAGAGAGTGGCGCTTTCTGTCAGCCGGACGCGTGGCCGGCCGAAGGCGAAGTGAGGGGTGAGGTCACGTCCACTGACCTACTTCGGCGCGCTGAGGCTGATGTGTGTGACGTCAGCCAGCCCCAGGCCCGGAGCCGCCACAACATTTTCTGGAGGCTCTGCGACTGTAGCGGTGTGGATGGCCGACGCCTGCCGAATACAAATGCGTCTTATGGCTGGCGCTGGGGCTGCCGGCACGCACTAGGCTCAGTTTATCCGCAACAGAGAGCACAGGTCAAGTTCTGGACTTGTGCCCTAGAAACCCAGGAGCTCCACGTGTGCTTGCCGGCCGCCTAAGCCTACCACGCCCTGCCAAACTGCTCGACGATATTGACTTTGTTTCGATGAAGGAGTGCGTGGATTTCTGCTGGGAGCACAATAAAGAAGTTCTTTTTGTACCGCGGACGTGGTTTCAGTTGTGTTGCTTACCAAGCAGGATTTTCATCCGAAGTTCCTTGAAACTAAAGAGGGATTTTCTGTAAGCGGCTGAATATTTATCTCCGTCTCCATTTGGACTCTGTAAAAGACCTGTGATTCCCAAGTAATTCACACAGCTATTTACTGATCTTTGAAAGAACTGCGTTTAGAACTATTTGACTATACGAATGGTGATACAAACGTCCATCAAATTAACGTGACAGCCTGAAATAGAATAGTAATGAACAATTATGTTTTGTAGTTTATTTAGGGAAATTATCGTGGTTTCATAATATTCCCTGAAATTAATTTTTCTTGAAATTGCTATCATAAAACTAACACAATCAGAAATTTAGACACCCTTTAAGAAAATTAGGATACAGCGTGCTTTGGGAAAATCTAAACGTGCAACTAAGACAACGAGTTACAACAGTATAACAAAGTAGCAAAGTTGAAATTATTTGATAGCACAAAATAACAGTTTTTCTCTCCATTTTTTTTCTCGAAACTACTGTCAGAGATGACTTTTGAACTCATTAATGCAAATTAACAGCGACCTGATAGATAATTAAAATATTAATTCGTCTTGATCGCATGGATTTATTAAAAACTAAAACGTATACGCCCAAATGGTAACGAGTTTCTATTTTATCAAACATAATCTTCAGACTACGTCTCTAAAACGTGATACATTGATATTCTTTAGAGAGAAACAGGTGTCAAAGTCACACACTTCATCTACGTAAAAATTATGGAGAAACAGACTTAATAAAATAAAAATAAAAATGTTGCAATAAAAACTTTTTATTTTATTAAGTCTGTCTATACATGTTTATTATGTAGATGAAGGGTGTAATCTTAACGCCTGTTTACCTCTAAAGAATATTAATGTTTAACGTTTGAGAGATATGGCCCGAAAATGATTTTTGATAAAATCGAAACGGTTACCGTTTTGACGTGTGGCTTTGGTTTGTAATAAATCCTTGCGATCAAGACTAATTATTGTTTTAATTTACTGTCAGAGAGGTTGAGCAATTTAATCTAGACTGGAACTGCTCAAGTTTATCTCGGTACTGCATTTTTTCATTGACTAGTCTCTCTAGAAAGGCCTACGTTCATTTCGTCAGGGACGGATTCCAAACATCTGTCGTTACGTGCGAAATGTCTCACGGATGTCAAAATACTGTTGCTCGGCGACGGTGCAAATGTTCTGGGTGGGCAATACTCGCCATTACTTGTCCAAAACTAGCATCAGTAATTTGAGGGTAACGTCGCTGTCTCGTGGAGCAAGCCTCTCGGACACCAGTCTCACTTTCGATATGGCTCTGGATATATGACAGAAATAACATACATGTGTATCTCCACAAAGAAGATCCTCTTTCAAAACAAAGATTCTGAAAATAATAACGAGTTTGAAGTATGACTAAAATAGCAAATCCATAATATAATAAAAATGTATGTATGTATGTTCCATACCTCTCGCTAAATCACTGGACCGACTGTATCTAAATTTGGTACACATATCGCTTACCATCTGGAAGGAATCACTGAGGGGGTAACAAGACAGGGGTTGAAAAAGAAGTGTAGCGCACGACGCGCGAATACTCGATTTTTTCATCCAGTATTTGAGAACCAGAGCACTTAGAAATTTGCAACAAACTTTACATATAATTTTAAACCTTAACGAAACTTTTTCTCGCTGACAACCGAGAAGAAACGATAAAAGGGAAAGATTTTATTGCTTACTGCATTTTTGCTGTTCCTTCAGTAAAACAGCCGCATCAGGCATAAGGCTTTAATTTATTGCTTCTTTGTTACGAAATCTATTCGCAACAGAGTTCACAGACATACTCAAACAGAAGTGAGCTGATGGTGAAATGTTGGCGATCCTGTTATCTTAGGGACAATGCAATCAATACTCGTGACAATTTGTTAAAAATAGGGCTCCGTATTTTCGGTAATAATACAGCTAAAATAAAGAAGATTTATATAAGAACAACCAAGGACAAGATGCCAGCGAGTAATCCCAATGATGAGCTAAAATATATAACCACTGTCCACTGCGAGATCAGATACCGTCTGATGCCGTTGCGGGCATGTCACGCAGACTGTTATAGCCCGGTGCCTGGAAGCGCGTGTCTCGGAAACAGTGAAACTGGTTGGCTGCTGCCGTGTTACTACATGGAAAGTGGCTGAAGGCCGGTAAATCACGAGTAGTGAACGTCCATGATCCATCATAGAACGCGGAGGCCAGCAGCTTACCCGACCTGTAGAGCAGTAAAGGTGGCGATCTATGACAGTTCTAACGACAAAGTGCAGTGCTGGTGCAAGCATTGCCCACCATTCAACGCACGTTGTTGAACAGGTGGCTCTCCAGCAGGCGACCTGTTCGTGTTCCCAAGTTGACCAAGCTTGTCATCGATTACGATTGAAACCTCCCCTTAGAAAAATTTATATTTTACTGTGCTGGAAAACCTCTACGTTATTTGATTTTCAAACAGATGAGCAGAACTGAACGTACTCAGACATTTCTCTCTTTACTTATTCTGATCAACACTAAACTGACACACAATATTTTTAGCGTAACGCAATCTGACTTTCAATAATCCCTACAAAAGAATGGCCCTGACTAACAATAACCTATACCTTTCATGAATCACTTACCTCACAAAAATCTTCGTTACCCGAACTACTGCAATACAGCGAGCGCCAGTACTGCCAGCGAAATAAAAGATTCTAACTACTGAAGGCACTAACTACTGATAGGCATAGTTAGCAAATGAAAGATTTTGATACAGAACAAACAATGCATTTACCTTAATAATGTTCAAAAGTCATCATATATATATATATATATATATATATATATATATATATATATATGTGTGTGTGTATTTTGCCCACGTGGAATGTTTCCCTCTATTATTTATATATACATATATATATATATATATATATATATATATATATATATATATATATATCAGTTCATGATATCCAGTATTACAAATTTACTCTTTCTGATGGACACACGTCCAGATCGTCCGCTCTCAAAATTCTGCCATCTCTCTCCCCACATCCACCACTGCTGGCGCCTCACCTCCAACTGCACAACGCTGCGCGCTGTTCACATTCAACTGCCCAACACTACAATATCAAATATTCCAACAATGCAAACAAGCCACAGACTGCACACAGCACAGTCAGTGATTTTCATACAGAGCGCTACGTGGCGTTACCAACATAAAAACCTAAACAGCCTACTTACACGATGGCAATGGGCACGGGATCATCGAGATTGGACCGTGGACCAATGGACACGTGTCACCTGGTCGAATGAATCACGTTTCAATTTACACCAGGTCGATGGTCGATAGTCGTATCTAGATATGTCGTTATCCAGATGAATGGCTGCTCGAAACATGCACTGCGCCCCGGGCGTAGAACGGTGGCGGCAGTTTTGTGGTATGGGGAACATTCATCTGGGCGTCAGTGGGCTTTGTAGTGGTAATCGAAGGTGCTGTGAGAGCTGTGAACTACGCGAACATTATTTCAGACAATTTGCATCCCTTCATGCATGTCTTCCCCGTCGGCGACTGCATCTTCCAACAAGATAACTGTCCGTGTCACAACGCCAGAATAACGCTACAGTCATTTGAGGAGCATCGTAGTGAATCAGGTTGATGTTTTGACCACCAAATACATCTGTTCTGAATCCGATGGAAGTCACGTGATCGGGTGCCAGCTCGGCGCCACAAACCAATTTACGGGAATTGCTGGACTTGGTGTCCCATACTTTCGGAAGCCTACCAAGGAGAGCGTACCCATGACATGCAGAATCATTGCTGTATTGCGTACTCAAGTTGGACAACCACGATATTAAGTAGGTGGTATTATGTTTCGGCTCATCTGTGGATTTTGCTGTTATACACTCGAAGGAATACGACTATGACACTACCCGATTTCAGTTTGCCCGAGCTGCAGCTACCTAAAGGGTGGTGGAAACGAAAACGCACGGAAGGATTTTTAAGGAGGATATTATGCAAGACGGCCTAACAACTGTGCACACCAGTCGTCTTGTTCATCACCGGATGGAGCGTCTGCAGGGAACTTGCCAACAGTTTAGACTTCAGAGCTATGGAGGACCGATCACTTATCTCACGAATCCCGATTTCTCGTGCAAGGTATCTGTAAATGTGTAGAATTAAGTGCTAAGACAGCAGTCAATATTGATGTGTCGGTGTCCGAGATGGCAAATAAACATAATCAAAAATCTGCATAAAGGTAACACGTTAATAAATTGATGTACAACACGCACACTTAATAACTGCTATATACGTAACTTTGATGTCCTGTAGGTCCTTCTTCGGTGATGAGTTATATGCAACGAGGATAATGTTTCTCACAGAAACAAGTAGTGCTGGATACTGATACAATCCGATAGGACACTGACAAGTAGAAATGCTTAGTAGAGTCATGTTACGTCGATGTAATTTCCTCACTGCAGTCTTCCGTACTAAGGTTAATATGAGTTCGAAAATACACTGAGTCTATGGGAAGCTCTGAACTGAGGTTGTGTGAAAAGACGCTCCGACCAGAGACGCAGATAGTGAGGTTACGTGAATTCTGCGTCCTCTGGAGACATATATGTGTGGCGCCCCATGTCGGGGACAACGAGCGACGGAAGAGCCTTGCGTGCGCTGGCGAGAGATTTAAATGTACCGTCTCCCGCGCAGCTATGAACCGGGTGCAATCGACGAATATGCCGTGGACACCGCAATGATCATCCATAAAATATCTGTATGAAGGATTCATTATCGAGGAAGTTCCTGTGCATGGTGCGGTATAGATGGATGCTCAGGCCTTTGCCTTATTCCAGTCCGGAGCAGTAATTATGTGGCTCCTTAGAGGCGACCTCATCGATGTTTGTCTCGTTCCGAACAGATTTTGTAAGGCCCAACGGCACTGACCGACCGCCGTGTCATCCTCTGACGATAGGCGTCAGTGAATGCGGGTGTGGAGTGGCATTTGGCCAGCACATCGCTCTCCCGGCCGTTGTCAGCCGCTCCACCTCTATAAAGTACCTCCTCAATTTGCCTCACATGGGCTGAGTGCACCCTGATTGACAACAGCGCTTGACAGACCGTACGGTCACCCATTCAAGTGCTAGCCAAGCCAAACAGCGTTTAACTTCGGTGATCTGACGGGAACCGGTGTTACCATTGGGGAAAGGATGTTGGCTCGTTGATGCTTACTATGTCCTAACGCAGATGGATTACGTGATAGATTAACGTCCCCTTGTGTAAACAATGACAACATCCTGTAACACAGAACCGGTATATGCTACTGCCTGCAGAATAGGGATGGGAAAAACCGAACGGTTAAAACCAAAAAATGGCTCTGAGCACTATGGGACTTAACATCTGAGGTCATCAGTCCCCTAGAACTTAGAACTACTTAAACCTAACTAACCTAAGGACATCACACACATCCATGCCCGAGGCAGGTTTCGAACCTGCGACCGTAGCGGGCGCGCGGTTCCAGACTGAAGCGCCTCTAACCGCGTGGCCACACTGGCCGGCGGTTAAAACCGATACAGATATTTTACTTTAGAATAACCGATATTTTTCGAAATTTGTTTGATCTCAGTTATAACAGGAGTTTTTGTTTTTTTACTAATAACTGGCTAAAAATTCGAAATATCAATTAGCCATAATAACAATGCCAAAAATTTTCGTGTTTAAATAAACCTTTTTTAAAGAACGAGTAATTCTTATTCGCAAAATTTGCATTGCTTTGAAATATTGCGTTATTATAGAAAATGGGAAGTAAATCAGTGCTAGTTAAATAACAACGCCGATAGAAACGAGCAACAAACACGTGACATAAGAGCTGGTATAGCACTCAAATGGCTCTGAGCACTATGGGACTTAACTTCTGAGGTCATCAGTCCCCTAGAACTTAGAACTACTTAAACCTAACTAACCTAAAGACAACACACACGCTGGCCGCGGTGGCCGTGCGGTTCTGGCGTTGCAGTCCGGAACCGCGGGACTGCTACGGTCGCAGGTTCGAATTCTGCCTCGGGCATGGGTGTGTGTGATGTCCTTAGGTTAGTTAGGTTTAAGTAGTTCTAAGTTCTAGGGGACTTATGACCTAAGATGTTGAGTCCCATAGTGCTTAGAGCCATTTGAACCATTTTTTTTGACAACACACACATCCATGCCCGAGGCAGGATTCGAACCTGCGACCGTAACGGTCGCGCGGTTCCAGACTGTAGCGCCTAGAACCGCTCGGCCACTCTGGCCGGTGCTGGTATAGCACTGCTGAGACAAAAATGTACGCGCTGCTGTGTGGCATGGCCTATTAGATGGTACGGTACGCGTGCACCTGATCTATATGGTAGTTTCGCGCTATCGTCGTCGGACATAAGATGTATTACAGAATGGCACTATCGCTAGTTTTGGAGTGCAGCAGCAATGAAGTACAGTGCTCCATTTGATTTAAAAGATTAAAAAACGGTAGGAGCCACAACAAATCTGCGGCATCATATAAGAAGAAAAATTACAGTTTAACTGTTCATTCATATTTTACAATAAAAATAGAAAGCAGTTGATCTACTGCCTGTGTATACATAACACTCCTTTATCTGCTTGTAGTCCTTGAAAACGGACAAATTAACGCGAAAAATAGAGTTCGTCAACCTCAGTTTTCACCCTTAAGGACTGACTATTCGTAAGGTCCTAATAGTGATATGAGCCACGATTATGGACTAAGTTTTCTTTTATTTGTTTATTTAACTTAATATTTTGATTCTATGTCTATTGAAACTGAATCAGTCAAAATTTTTCAATCTTTGTTCGATTTCTGCCTTTATTGCAGGAAATTACAAGGATAAAAGACTGAAAACACGGTTATTTCAGAAACCGGTTATTTTGAGCGATTTTAACCACCAGGGAAACCGATATTACCGAAAACCGGTTGTTTCAACCATGACCGCCATTCCTACTACAGAGCTATTCTACTGCCACCAAAGTACATCTCGCGTAAGGGCCATGAAGAAAAGAGAAGATAAATTGGGGCTCGGACGGGGGTATATAGACAGTCGTTCCCTTTGAACTTAAGTTTTAGGAAAAAATTGGATCAGTGTCTACCATCGTTTTTGAACAGTTCAGGCTCTTGCACCAAAGGAGTTTAAGAGAAGGAACAAATCACACAACCAAATTATCTGAAAAATAAGAAATCTTATTTCTGAAGACACGTGAAATATGTGTACAGCATATATCTAGTTGCTGTTACAAATGATCAATTTAGGTACTAATGTGTTTCAATGCCAGCAGTCGATGTTTTATTCCAAGCTCACACTGAGTAACGTGCGTGCAGGCATACCCCACCAAAGGCGCTGCAGTGTTTCTGATGTAACCACTTTGCATCACTGATTTCTTTTTCTTTTTAAATCTTTTTCCGTTTAGCTAATTGATTTTATTGACGATAATCATTTTTGTGCTTCAGTAAGATGAAAAGAATTAAGCAAATTGTAATCGATTTTATAAGAGACACTGAAAAAAGCATGAAAGAAATATTAAGTGTGTAGTAAAAGTCGACGCGGTTGTATCAGTGTTACGCCACGTAGCAGAGGCAGGCGGGGGCTGTCAGCGAGAGCGAATGGAGGAAGCGGAAGGGAAGGCGTCGTGATGATGGCACGTGGCCGGGCTGCGTGAAGCGGGGGCGGACGCAGCTCCCTTCTGTCACACTTAGTCTCCACTAGCGGGCTTTGCAGACAGATTCTCGCACGCCTGTTACGCGAGTCTGAGCAGTCTTCTCCATTCTCGCACACCGGTGACACCTGCCGCCACTTCGCCTTCGTCAGGCGTATCTCGGCACTAGGCATTCCAAACAAATTAGTGCTTTTGCGGTCTGGTGATTCTCAGGCATGATACGCGGACAAAGAAAAAAAATTCCCGGGTTTCTCCTGGATTTCCCGGTTAAAAATACATTTTCTCCCGGGTGAAAACATACTTTTTCCCTGTTAACTGACAGTACAGCCCGCATCTCGTGGTCGTGCGGTAGCGTTCTCGCTTCCCACGCCCGGGTTCCCGGGTTCGATTCCCGGCGGGGTCAGGGATTTTCTCTGCCTCGTGATGGCTGGGTGTTGTGTGCTGTCCTTAGGTTAGTTAGGTTTAAGTAGTTCTAAGTTCTAGGGGACTTATGACCACAGCAGTTGAGTCCCATAGTGCTCAGAGCCATTTGAACCATTTTTGACAGTACATTTTGGCAGGCGAAGTAGTCGAGCGGTTCTAGGCGCTACAGTCTGGAACCGCGCGACCGCTACGAGCGCAGGTTCGAATCCTGCCTCGGGCATGGATGTGTGTGATGTCCTTAGGTTAGTTAGGTTTAAGTAGTTCTAAGTTCTAGGGGACTGGCGACCGCAGAAGTTAAGTCCCATAGTGCTCAGAGCCATTCGAACCATT
This sequence comes from Schistocerca cancellata, assembly GCF_023864275.1. NCBI lineage: Eukaryota > Metazoa > Arthropoda > Insecta > Orthoptera > Acrididae > Schistocerca > Schistocerca cancellata. Next base: position 303,266,769 of record NC_064629.1, read on the forward strand.
GACAGTACATTTTCTCTCGGAACTGTATAGCTTATCCATCCTTTGAATGGTTATGGTTTTATACACGGGTGTAGAATTTCCCGGCGCTTTAGAAAACGAAACACAGGGGGAAAAAACGTTTTGGAAAGATCTTTGATGTGCAGTAACATGGGTAACAGAAGAAATACTTCAGTTGATTGATGAAAGGAGGAAGTACAAACATGTTCCGGGAAAATCAGGAATACAGAAATACAAGTCGCTGAGGAATGAAATAAATAGGATGTGCAGGGAAGCTAAGACGAAATGGCTGCAGGAAAAATGTGAAGACATCGAAAAAGATATGATTGTCGGAAGGACAGACTCAGCATACAGGAAAGTCAAAACAACCTTTGGTGACATTAAAAGCAACGGTGGTAACATTAAGAGTGCAACGGGAATTCCACTGTTAAATGCAGAGGAGAGAGCAGATAGGTGGTAAGAATACATTGAAAGCCTCTATGAGGGTGAAGATTTGTCTGATGTGATAGAAGAAGAAACAGGAGTCGATTTAGAAGAGATAGGGGATCGAGTATTAGAATCGGAATTTAAAAGAGCTTTGGAGGACTTACGGTCAAATAAGGCAGAAGGGATAGATAACATTCCATCAGAATTTCTAAAATCATTGGGGGAAGTGGCAACCAAACGACTATTCACGTTGGTGAGTAGAATATATGAGTCTGGCGATATACCATCTGACTTTCAGAAAAGCATCATCTACACAATTCCGAAGACGGCAAGATCTGACAAGTGCGAGAATTATCGCACAATCAGCTTAACAGCTCATGCATCGAAGCTGCTTACAAGAATAATATACGGAAGAATGGAAAAGAAAATTGAGGAAAAATTTAGGAAAAGTAAAGGGACGAGAGAGGCAATTCTGACGTTACGGCTAATAATGGAAGCAAGGCTAAAGAAAAATCAAGACACTTTCATAGGAATTGTCGACCTGGAAAAAGCGTTCGACAATATAAAATGGTGCAAGCTGTTCGAGATTCTGAAAAAAGTAGGGGTAAGCTATAGGGAGAGACGGGTCATATACAATATGTACAACAACCAAGAGGGAATAATGAGAGTGGACGATCAAGAACGAAGTGCTTGTATTAAGAAGGGTGTAAGACAAGGCTGTAGCCTTTCGCCCCTACTCTTCAATCTGTACATCGAGGAAGCAATGATGGAAATAAAAGAAAGGTTCAGGAGTGGAATTAAAATACAAGGTGAAAGGATATCAATGATACGATTCGCTGATGACATTGCTATCCTGAGTGAAAGTGAAGAAGAATTAAATGATCTGCTGAACGGAATGAACAGTCTAATGAGTACACAGTATGGTTTGAGAGTAAATCGGAGAAAGACGAAGGTAATGAGAAATAGTAGAAATGAGAACAGCGAGAAACTTAACATCAGGATTGATGATCACGAAGTCAATGAAGTTAAGGAATTCTGCTACCTAGGCAGTAAAATAACCAATGACGGACGGAGCAAGGAGGACATCAAAAGCAGACTCGCTATGGCAAAAAGGCATTTCTGGCCAAGAGAAGTCTACTAATATCAAATACCGGCCTTAATTTGAGGAATAAATTTCTGAGGATGTACGTCTGGAGTACAGCATTGTATGGTAGTGAAACATGGACTGTGGGAAAACCGGAACAGAAGAGAATCGAAGCATTTGAGATGTGGTGCTATAGACAAATGTTGAAAATTAGGTGGACTGATAAGGTAAGGAATGAGGAGGTTCTACGCAGAATCGGAGAGGAAAGGAATATGTGGAAAACACTGATAAGGAGAAGGGACAGGATGATAGGACATCTGCTAAGACATGAGGGAATGACTTCCATGGTACTAGAGGGAGCTGTAGAGGGCAAAAACTGTAGAGGAAGACAGAAATTGGAATACGTCAAGCAAATACGAAAGTATAAATTCGAATTCCACCAAACAGCATTGAAATCGAGATTGTGATGCGCTTTTGTAAGCCAGTCATAGCTCATGTCACGTGATTTTCACCAGCCGATGATACCACGTATTCAGAACTTATGACACGTGATGAAGTCAGCCAATAGCAACATCACTGTTAAGTAGCGCGAACACACAAACAGAAAAAGTTAATGGTTTAAATTAATATACATAGTGTTGCTACAAGAAAAGTAAAGCTTTCCGTTATAATATTGGTCTATAAGATTAATACACTGGAAGAGAAGGTAAGCTTTCACATATACTGTTGGTCTTTTATGCGCGTATTACAATTTAAGATATATCACACAAATGTACCATTAAAAATTTTAATAACGACATAAATGTCTGTTCTTCTGGGCTCAAAATTCATCTAAATGGCTTGTCATCAAAGAGTTTATTTTTAAATGAGAGTCAAGCGCTCTTTGATTTAAGAAATTCATCGTACACTCTCGTATGTAGTTCAACTTGCGTAAAACAAAATTTTCTTTGATAGTAACGCTTTTCAAACCACCATTCGACCTGTTAGAAATAGGTTCGTTTCTGCAGTTGCCAGAGAGCGCAAGATGACAGGCGTCACCGCGCTTGCGCAGCTACAATGTCGTAGTGAGCCGTAGGTTCGTACGTTTAAAACCCTAAAAGATCTTACATTAGATCGTAAAAGAAACAAGACATTCGAACCTGCGGCTGCTTACACAGCCAACAGCCACATTTTTGTAGCCAGAAGCGGGAGAAGGTACTACTCAACTGCGCATGTGCATGATTACGCTTTTAACTGCTAAAATGAATCTAATGTAAAAAGTTGTGACGTCACGCTCATCGGAGACAATCATTGCATATTCTTCCTAAAGCCTTTGACAAATTTTGCTGTTGGCAGACGCTTGTATGAGCACTTCGTTTTGTTGCTGTATATGGTGCATTTACTTTGCAGTTTAAGTTTTATTTTCGTTTTTTCACTCATTCATGTTTTATAGCTGAAGTATTATTCTGCAGTAGCGGGATACAGTCATATGATTTGTTAGAGTATCGGTTCTTATCAGTCAAAATTACAAAAATTTAACTGAAAACAATGAAAAATTCCCGGAATTCTAAAATATTCCCTGGTTTTCCCCTGTTTTCTCCAGATGAAAAAATTCCTGGGTTTTTCCCGGATCTCCCTGTTGTCCCGGATCGTATACACCCTGTTTCTCAAAAGCTTTGACTGACATTTTAGCACATTGTTAAATATTATATGCTACCCCTGTTTTTCTGGTAGAGACTGATAAACTTCTGTTGTTGGCAGTGACTATTAAATTTGTAGGTTAATTCTTTCACGTGTGCAAACTGTTTTTTAACAAAATCCCTTGAAAATCACGGCTAAGTATTGCAAAACGATAGTTCTGGCGTTTAAAATTAAACGAAAAAAAGTAATGGTCATTAATGCAGATAAGATTATCAGTCATTTACGCGCAGGATTCGTTCCTAGACTTTGATATATATTACAGACATCCTCATCATGGATCAATCTGAAAGTTGTAATATTTGAAGAAATACATTATCACATTTAAATTTTTATTTTTAACTGATGACAGGTTTCAATAGTGCTTTGCTGTCATCTTCGGATCTCATCTTTTTCAAAATTATGCCATGTATTTTGGCAATGTAGATATTTATATGGTTTGGAAATGCAAGATCTACCAGCAGATAGATCACAACCAATCAGCATGTCATTAATAAAAATACTATTTGCAATCACGTTGCCATGCAACTTTCGCCGATTACGTCCGACGACACACATGCTCGTTTGGACAAGTACCGCTCCATACGATATGCAACAACCCAACATTTCACGCGACAGCGGTATTCGTAATCTTCCAGTTACTTCCTGTTACACTCTACAGTTTCCGCAGTACGGCAGAGTTAATGCACATGAGAAGGAACACCCGTAATGTTCCAGTTCAGCATTGGTAGTGGTCTGCGTTACACAGTCACGTCGATCACACATCTAGGTATAACATTCCAAAGCAACATGAAATGGAATGAGCACGTAAGGAGCGCAGCAGGGAAAGCGAATGGTCGACTTTGGTTTATTGGGAGAATTTTAGGAAAGCGTGGCACATCTTTAAGGAGATAACATACAAGACAGTGGTGCAACCTATTGTTGGGTACTGTTCGAGTGTTTGGCATCCGCACCAGGTCGGAAGTAGTAAGGTAGTGGCGGTCTCAGTGCAATTTTGATATCAAATTGATATGCAAATTAATTGAATTGATCAATTAATCACCCCACCCCCGCCCCCGACCACGCCCACCCCCGTCCCCTGGATGACGTCACGTGTTTTCCCAGCTGCAATCGATAGAATTGCGAAAAATCATGGAAAATACGTATAAATTGAGGGAAAATACGCTGAAATGCGGGGAAATTGAGGAAGTAATTGCGTGTTTTCTGGTTGGCGCAGAACAATCCTTGTACATGTGAAAAAGCATGCGACAGCAAGAGGAATCCGAGATAAATTCGACATAGAAGCGAAGGGGCCAGGGAAATAATCAAATATATGTGTGTACTTCAGGTGGCATATAAATCCATTTTTGACAAGTTAAAACTGCTTAACATTCGTGCTCGTTTATACAATCAGGTGAAATGTTTAAATGGCTTGAACTTCATACTTGTTAATAACAATCAGGTAAAATGTTATAGACTTGAAGTACAATAATCATATTGGCTACAGCAGTAAAATCATACATAGATGACACTATTTGATTGGGATTAATAGACAGATGTGAGAGGCTGGAGGCAAAAGGAGAGGAAGAGAGAAAGAGAGAGAGAGAGAGAGAGAGAGAGAGAGAGAGAGAGGGTGGAAGAGTGATTATATGAGAGCAAACATTTACATATTCGACATCTCAAAACAAACACCTCCAAATGCTTTAAGCAATTATTCTGTAATAATGTTGTTACGTTGTATATTCTTTGCACTTTGCGATTATGTCTTCTCTTCTGCCATACGAACCTCGCACCCAGCAGATTCTAGACGCCATATTTGTTTACAAATGTGACAGTTACATGATGATGATGATGATGTTTGGTTTGTGGGGCGCTCAACTGCGTGGTCATCAGCGCCCGTACAATTTCCCAACCTTTGCTCAGTCCAATTTCGCCACTTTCCTGGATGATGATGAAATGATGAGGACAACACAAACACCCAGTCATCTCGAGGCAGGTGAAAATCCCTGACTCCGCCGGGAATCGAACCCGGGACCCCGTGCTCGGGAAGCGGGAACGCTACCGCGAGACCACGAGCGGCGGACGTGACAGTTACATGTGATGTGTTACGACAGCGAAAGGAACCCGTGACCACTGGAGGTACTCTAGTTTACTTATTTTATGTTTACCATTAGAGATCAGTTTAATTTTTTGTCAGAAGAAATCCAAAACCATGTTCTGAAATAGTGTCTTGTTCCTCCACTAGGCAGTGCCACAAGTTCCTCCAAAAAAGCGTAACACAACACACACACAGATGTCATACTAACTAATGTAAATCCACCCGATGATGGAGGTTTAAACCATTGAAACGCGTCGTGGAAATAAATAAAAACGGTGACTGGTAACAGTTAACTTGTTGTTTCATTTAATGTCAATAACAGTAACGGTAAAGCCTAACCTAAAATGTTCGCATTTAAAGGAAGGAACCTTGACGGAATACTGGATCTCTGATACTTGTCGCTGTGGAACATGGGGTTAAATGTAGCGGTCATCACCTTAATACAGTTGTTTGGAAGCGTTCCTCATTGCCACAGACTCGTCCTATTTAGATATGTTGTGATACTCTACACATGTTTTTATTTTTATGTTTTTTGCCAATAATATAACAGTACCTCTTTTTATTTGTATTACCACATGCGTGTCGTGAACAGCACGTTCAGGTGATGGTCAGTACTGGAACAGTAATCATGTACATCAATGCAAAATGAAGGAACAATGGAGCACTGAGACATCCGCTACCCTTTCCATGGGAACATGAGATTAATTGTTCAGGTAATCACCTTCGAATAGTTGGAAGTGCTCTACAATACCACAGACTCTTCCAGTTTCCATATGTCGCGATGTCTTCCACATTTTTGTCAACGAGAAACATCACATACGTGTTTTATTTCTACCAGCCTGTGGTATGGTAGCTGTACAGATTACATGCGATGTTCGGTTTTCTGTGGGTGCCAGAGGATCGAAACGTGTTAATGTCGGTTTAGCAGCAGCTGACACGGCTATCTAAGTCATGGTAGAAAAAACTAAGTGTATGGCAGTGTACACTGACTGGATGTGTTACAACAAAGAGAAACAACAATGTATTAAACTGCTTATGGAGGAGCAGTAACTGAACCCTCTCGTGTGATTGATAGTCTGTTGGATATGGTCATCCTACAGTACAGGTGATGAAGCTTTACACCGGTCTGTGGAAGCGACTTCGATCACGAACCACCTGCTCCAGTGAACCAATACCTGTATATTTAACAGGATCGCCACATACGTTTGTGTGACGGACATGAATGCACACTGAGAGACACAGATCTCCTGCGAATTGGCTGTATGTAGTTTGGAGATGTGTCGCAAAATCTTCATCCTTCCTCCATGCCATGAATGATGTGTAGTCTTTCTAAATTTCCCAACAAGAAACACCACGGTAACTGCTCGTACTATCTCTCCTACTACCTCGTGTTGCACGGGAAAGTTTCGTTTGACGTTGGACTTACACACTGTACACGGTTGGCGGAGATAAGACATCATAGTCTCATTTCTACCGAGTGGTGAACACGCGCTCCTGTCGCATTAACTCAGCACGTCCTGTTTCCATACAGGATGCAGAAGGTCTTAGATATAGAGCTCTCCGAATTCCGTACAGGTCTGACTTAAATTGGGGCGTTCACATTGGCTAAGCTGCATAGATGGCGGGGGTATAGACTTAGGTGCAGTTGCAAGATGTAGAGGGACTGTCTGAAAAACAGCGCTGGACTTCCTGTTGTATGGCGTCCTTAGCAGATAGATTCGAAAATGGTGACTCATTTCTAGATATGAGAGTGTCACGAATATGATTCACCAGTGTCTGTAATCAATAAAACATGTCTCTACAGGATCCAACGCAAATAAGTGGTTGAATGGATAGACTTGATGCAAAATCGCTGACAGCATTTCTACCAGAAAGCGTAACACTATCAGCGATTTGTGTGTGTACCTGTAGACTCAAGACTGCTTTTTATGCAGGGTGACAGTAATGTGGTCACGACGATCGCGTTTTTAATAGCACAGTCCTTACGCGAAATATGTATTCTGGGCTGTAGAATCCCTCTGTGGTCAGCTTCAGATGTCATTTCTCAATAGTGTTCCTCGAAAAGAACATCGTGTTCTCTCGACGGATTCCCATTTGACCTACCTGGTGAGTGTAATCCGATCACAGAAAAAAAGAACAATAAATTACTCGCCATGCAAAGTGACTCTCATGATCAATTTAATTTCGAAATAACAAGGACATTCTGGGTGATCGGTAGTTTTCGCATCAAAAGAGTCGAAGTTTTTTTCCTGATTTTACGCAGGGTGGGTATGTTTCTGCTGATCATTTGTGATCGGTGGCAGTACACTTCGCTGGACGTCACAAAATAATGAGATGCGAGTGCAGTCGACGTAAAAAAACTATACCGATTTTGCTCACAAAACTAAATGAAAATGGACTTTGTCTATTTTCACAGAAAGAGGATTGGTCCAAATGGCTCTGAGCACTATGCGACTTAACTTCTGAGGTCATCAGTCACCTAGAACTTAGAACTAATTAAACCTAACTAACCTAAGGACATCACACACATCCATACCCGAGGCAGGATTCGAACCTGCGACCGTAGCGGTCGCTCGGTTCCAGACTGTAGCCCCTAGAACCGCACGGCGACTCCGGCCGGCACGGAAAGAAGAAATTTATTATCTTTACGAATGGTTTTGTTCCTTTTTTTAATAGTTGCTTTATTAAACAAAAGTGTTTTTCATCCCAGAACGAGAGGCCTATTGGAGGCGTTGGGCACCTGCCTAGCCTGTGACAGCTTGTCGCCACAGGTGAGACCCGTAACCATTATGGATGGCTGTATCACTACACTTTAGACAACCAAGATGCATTCAGGACAGCCATTCTTTTATCTCCTATTGTTTAGTTAACTATACTTGCTTTTGTGTTGGTGAAGGACTATCATCTCAAGGCCGTCAGTGGCCAGCACATGTCGCGAGGCTGCTGGCGGGGTAGCTCTCTCCCCCTGTCCATCCACCCTGTAGGTGGTTGGAGGGAGGTAGAGAGAGGGCCTCGATTTTTGGCAGTTTGTGATTGTACATCAACGAGAATGCACGTTCAACTACTGCCTCCTCTGCAGTCTTACAGGACGACGATTTTCCCCAGCATATGTGCTACATTATGACCAATTCAATACAAGTGCTGGTTTTTTTTTTCACGACAATTTCGAAGTGTAATGGAAATGGAAATGTCGTGTGGCTAGGGCCTCCCGTCGGGTAGACCGTTCACCTGGTGCAGGTCTTTCAATTTGACGCCACTTCGGCGACCTGCGCGTCGATGGGGATGAAATGATGATGATTAGGACAACACAACACCCAGTCCCTGAGCGGAGAAAATTTCCGACCCAGCCGGGAATCGAACCCGGGCCCTTAGGATTGACAGTCTGTCACGCTGACCACTCATCTACCGGGGCGGACTTCGAAGTGTAATGAAAACTATGACGCATTTTTTTCCATCAGCTGTGATAGCGTGCATTGGCTTCAGTTAGCTGGGCTGTAGGGTGATTTTTAGTAGGCATCTGTAGCGAACTCTGACGTCAAACAACGACAGATACTGTATGCTTGCAGGCAATACACTTTTTAAGCTCCTCTCTGTCCAACACCAGCATCTAGTCAGTTGACCGTATTTTCCACCAGAAAGAATAAAGATAGTACCTTACACCTCAGCCTTTCTCCCGCCAGCTTGTAGGTGTAGGGTAGGGTTTGAGTGTTTCTGTCGCTGGTTTCGAGTGGTATTTCGAATTTTTTTCCCAGCAGGATAACACCAGTTTTGTGGTACCGTCAGTTTTTGCGCCGTATTGCGCTTTTGGCCGTGCTCCTGTAGCGCTATGCATACGTATTTAATATCGATATTTGGTGAGCTGCGGCGGACTGGCGTCAGCATCGGGTACGCTCGTTATATCGTTGCGATCGATTGTGGAGGGTATATTTGATCTTTGGATACCGTGTGGCTTTCTTCCGGGTTGGCGGGCCTCAAGAGTCGGCCGTTAGTTTTCAAAAGGAAGACATAGAGAGACGTGGGATGTCTCCAGAGAAAGGAGTGTCGACTGCGACCGGTAGTGCCCTATCAGCGTTATACAGGGTGTTACAAAAAGGTACGGCCAAACTTTCAGGAAACATTCCTCACACACAAAGAAAGAAATTATATTATGTGGACATGTGTCCGGAAACGCTTACTTTCCATGTTAGAGCTCATTTTATTACTTCTCTTCAAATCACATTAATCATGGAATGGAAGCACACAGCAACAGAACGTACCAGCGTGACTTCTAACACTTTGTTACAGGAAATGTTCAAAATGTCCTCCGTTAGCGAGGATACATGCGTCCACCCTCCGTCGCATGGAATCCCTGCTGCGCTGATGCAGCCCTGGAGAATGGCGTATTGTATCACACCCGTCCACAATACGAGCACGAAGAGTCTCGTACCGCGCCACGGCTATTGTCCCGTGCTAATCCATACATCAAATGGGCATCTGACAACTCCGCATTTGTAAACATTGCACTGACTGCAAAACCACGTTCGTGATGAACACTAACCTGTTGATGCTACGTACTGATGTGCTTGACGCTAGTGCTGTAGAGCAGGGCTTAACATACGTGCTCGCGGAGCAAGCTGTGAGCAGCAAGGCGCGAGCACAGAGCAGCGCGAGCACGCTACCCCCACTAAAGGACCAGAACAGAGAGTAGGGAGAGTCACGTGGGGCACACAACAGCTGCCGCCAGTCAATGTAAATCCGCGGCCACCTGTAGGGATATCACTCACGAATTATTGCTGCGACAAATGAAACAAATAAAGGAGAATGTACACGTGCCACATCATTTTATTAGCTTAGTGTATGCCTCTACATTCGTATTAATTTGTGAACTGTTACACAATCAAAGCGGTCACTGAAGTGTGGGATTCTCGGTTATCTTGTACTTTTTGCCCTTTACAATTGCGTCTATGTTTCGAGTAATTGTTCTTGTGCATTGTAGGCGCAGCGTGCAGTTTAAATTTCGATCAGACAATGTGTTTCTCAGGTGCATCTTGTTACATTTCATTGCAGAGAACAGTTGTTCACAAACATACGTGGAACCGAACATCGATATTATTGTAGCCGCCAATTTGTGCAAACGAGGAAATCTATCCTGAGGGAAGTGTCTGTAGAATTCCAAAATGTTTTTCTTGTTCTGAAATTTGTCTCTGTATTCTCTGTCACACTGCAGGTCAATAATTTCTAGTTGCAGCTCAGGACGAATCTCTTCAATATTCGCTGAATATGGAGAGGAGAACAGATCAAAATCACTGTCTAGTGCTGTCAGATCTTGAAAGCGATGACCAAATTCTTCCTTAAGGGCAACTAAACTATGTGAATAACGTTCACAGTCTTTGTGAACATCTTGCATGGATGATAATTTAGGAAAATGAGCTAGATTTCCTGTTTCCAGCTGACTCACCCAAAGTGTCAATTTCATTTTAAAAGCTCGTATTCGATGTATGAAATGAGTAATTAGCAGATCTTTACCTTGTAGTGAAATGTTCAAAGCGTTCAGATGGCCAGTTAAATCTGCTAAGAACGCGAGATCACATTTCCATGAAGGCTCTTTCAATTCAGGAACACACATGTTATTTATTTTCATGAACATATTTATCTCATCTAATAGTGAAAAAAATCGATTTAATAATTCGCTACGACTAAGCCAGCGGACCTCGCTGTAATAAGGCAGGCTACCATACTGGCTTTCTACATCCTCAAGAAAGCTTTTAAATTGCCTTTGTTGTAACCCATGCTTCCTTATATAATTGGTTGTACGAACAACACTCATCACATTTTTTAGAGTGATACTCTTTGCACATAAGTTTTCCTGGTGGATCACACAGTGAACGCCCCTTATTTCATTCGGCACGGTCAGTTTTTGCATTTTCTCCTTCAACACCGCAACCAAACCTGATTTTTTCCCCGTCATCGCTGGTGCACCGTCTATAGACACTGAAACTAAAGAATTCCAATACAATCCGATATTTTCAACACTTTCTTCAACGCTACTTAAAATATCACCTCCGGTTGTAGTGTTCTTCATGGCTACTACATCGAGGAGCTCCTCCCTCACCTGAAGATCTCTGTTAACACCTCTAATAAATATGGCAAATTGCGTTGTTCCAGTGATATCAACAATTTCGTCCAGAGCTAGAGTATACGCCATAAAATCTTTACAGATATTTGCAAGCTGGCTCTGGACGTCGTCTGCCATGTCCTGCATGCGACGCATAATGGTCATGTTAGATAATGGCACAATCCGAAACTGTTCAACTTGAGATGAACACAAATGTTCCGCTGCAACTACCAAACATTATTTTATTAAATCGCCATCAGTGAAGGGGCGCAGGGATTTTGCTAAAAGCAAAGCAATTTTGTAACTCACTCTGAGAGCTGCCTCAGTTGATTTTTCTTCATCGTCCAGATCTTCTTCGGATAGCTTCCTTTTAAGTTTAATCACTTCCTGTGCACGATCTGGTCCATCACATTTTCCACTTCCGTAGTCTTTCGCGTGGTACGACATATAATGTCGCTGCAAATTAAATTTCCTAAAAGAATTCAGCGTTTTGTGACATACTAAACATTTTGCAACACCATCTTTTTCTGTAAACAGATACAATTCCTCCCAATGGGGGTTGAACTGCGAAAGCATGGTTGGGGTTACACAACGGCGACTTGACATGATTCTTAACCAGCGAAGTGACTGTTAGATCTGATCGTAGTACTTTAAACGTTACACAGTCGGCGCGAATTCAATAGGCACGCTGCGGCCCTACTCAAACGTGCGCGCGCATTTCCCCTCCCTCCCTACTCCAAGACCTTGCACCTGCTCGCGAGCACGTGCCTGAGCAGACGGGAGTACTCGCGCTCAAAACCGGCCGGTTGTTGAGCCCTGCTGTAGAGCAATGAGTCGCATGTCAACACAAGCACCGAAGTCAACATTACCTCCCTTCAATTGGGCCAACTGGCGGTGAATCGAGGAAGTACAGTACATACTGACGAAACTAAAATGAGCTCTAACATGGAAATTAAGCGTTTCCGGACACATGTCCACATAACATCTTTTCTTTATTTGTGTGTGAGGAATGTTTCCTGAAAGTTTGGCCGTACCTTTTTGTAACACCCTGTATACCACGCAATTTTATTGGCCGGCAAGTCTGTGTTTTGGGGCAGCTCGGCGATCCAAGTTTCGTGATTTCTATCAAGGGAAAGGCCCCTGAAGGAATGTGGTTAAGCTGTTTGAGCCGCTGAGTTGTGCTGTGTGCAATCATCAAGTAAGTTGGCAGTTAGTGTATGTGGCTGAGCGACGCGTTGAGAGGTGTTTCACTCGCTAGATGATTATGGAACTTACAAAGCCGTTAATCGAAAAGTATGTGGATGAGCTCCGTGTGATCTGGTTAAATGTTGGCTTCACAGTGAAGTTTTAGTTATAACTGTTTTAAGTGATTGAAAACTGCACCTAAGTAATATCATTATTATTGGTGAACCGTCCTTGAATGGTTTCAATTTAAAGTGCCGTGATTGCTGTGGATGGAACGTTTTATAGACTGATGCACGTATGCCTGATGCAAGGGTCTGCCCTGTATTTTGTGCGTGTTTCAGAGAGTTGCAATTGTCCTGTGTTTGTCAAAAGTTGCTGTAAGCGCCAACGCCTTGGTGGGGAGTGAGGTGTAACCCGCAGCATAGGTCCAGCTGTCTTTACGTAACCCTGCTACGGCTGGATTGCTTTGGGTGAAGACCCCTTACAAAAGATTAGTTTATCTTTCCTTCCACCAAGTCGGGTAAAATGTATTTTGTAATTTGTGATTTTCTGGTGATTAAATAAATGTTTTTTATGTAACATAAAGATAGACCTGCAAGTAAGTGTAATCTGGGTTTGTTTCATGGCAATCTTTCTTGCTTCTGTTACATATCTATGTTCTAGTGAATTGTGGGTAACGACATAAGATTTAAGTATTGTTTGGGCCATGTAGTATTTAAATGCAGTTAAGTGACTGGCCCACTCTGATAGGAACTGTACTGTTAGTTGTATCCTTTTGTTAAGTGTGGCGAAGCCACGGCAATACTGGGTTTGCTAGTTGTTTCTGAACTGTTTTTACATGCATTTCATGGTTATACTTGTTTTGTTTTAATAAGAACTTACACTAAGAAACTGCTGCTTGTAGTGAAGATTGTGGGGAATGATTTGCAGGAACCTTATGTTAATAAATTAAGTATGTGTAAATCAAAGTACGACTACCAACCATGATTCGCCATCCCGTTTCCTGTCCTGAGAATAGTTTTGGTATGGATTGTGCAAGGTCGTATTAAAGGGGCCACATACCATTTGGGTCAATTTCGAGTGGTATTGCGAAATTTTTCCCAGCAGGATAACACCAGTTGTATGGTATCGTCAGTTTTTGTGCTGTATTGCGATTTTATGCCGTCCTTGGGCAACGATACGGTTATAGTTGTGTAATTAAGACCTATATTTGTGATTAATTACGTAATTAGGATCTATCTTTGCGTCAGTTTCCCGACCAAAATTAATGAAGTACACTAACCTAACCTTCCTCTCCCGCATCTGGACAGTTTCCATGTGTTAGGGGGGCACTTGGGCTTTCCATCCAGTACAGTCAGGGTTCGAATCCCAGAAAGGTCTACATCTACATCTACATCTACATTTATACTCCGCAAGCCACCCACGGTGTGTGGCGGAGGGCACTTTACGTGCCACTGTCACTACCTCCCTTTCCTGTTCCAGTCGCGTATGGTTCGCGGGAAGAACGACTGTTGGAAAGCCTCCGTGCGCGCTCGAATCTCTCTAATTCTACATTCGTGATCTCCTCGGGAGGTATAAGTACATAAGGAGGTATTCGAAACCACATCCAGAAACGCACCCTCTCGAAACCTGGACAGCAAGTTACACCGCGATGCAGAGCGCCTCTCTTGCAGAGTCTGGCACTTGAGTTTGCTAAACAAGTCCGTAACGCTATCACGCTTACCAAATAACCCTGTGACGAAACGCGCCGATCTTCTTTGGATCTTCTCTATCTCCTCTGTCAACCCGACCTGGTACGGATCCCACACTGATGAGCAATACTCAAGTATAGGTCGAACGAGAGTTTTGAAAGACACCTCTTTTGTTGATGGACTACATTTTCTAAGGACTCTCCCAATGAATCTCAACCTGGCATCCGCCTCACCAACAATTAATTTTATATGACCATTCCACTTCAAATCGTTCTGCACGCACACTCCCAGATATTTTACAGAAGTAACTGCTACCAGTGTTTGTTCTGGTATCATATAATCATACAATAAAGGATCCTTCTTTCTATGTATTCGCAATACATTACATTTGTCTATGTTAAGGGTCAGTTGCCACTCCCTGCACCAAGTGCCTTTCCGCAGCAGATATTCCTGCATTTCGCTGCAATTTTCTAATGCTGCAACTTCTCTGTATACTACAGCATCATCCGCAAAAAACCGCATGGAACTTCCGACACTATCTACTAGGTCATTTATATACACTCCTGGAAATGGAAAAAAGAACACATTGACACCGGTGTGTCAGACCCACCATACTTGCTCCGGACACTGCGAGAGGGCTGTACAAGCAATGATCACACGCACGGCACAGCGGACACACCAGGAACCGCGGTGTTGGCCGTCGAATGGCGCTAGATGCGCAGCATTTGTGCACCGCCGCCGTCAGTGTCAGCCAGTTTGCCGTGGCATACGGAGCTCCATCGCAGTCTTTAACACTGGTAGCATGCCACGACAGCGTGGACGTGAACCGTATGTGCAGTTGACGGACTTTGAGCGAGGGCGTATAGTGGGCATGCGGGAGGCCAGGTGGACGTACCGCCGAATTGCTCAACACGTGGGGCGAGAGGTCTCCACAGTACATCGACGTTGTCGCCAGTGGTCGGCGGAAGGTGCACGTGCCCGTCGACCTGGGACCGGACCGCAGCGACGCACGGATGCACGCCAAGACCGTAGGATCCTACGCAGTGCCGTAGGGGACCGCACCGCCACTTCCCAGCAAATTAGGGACACTGTTGCTCCTGGGGTATCGGCGAGGACCATTCGCAACCGTCTCCATGAAGCTGTGCTACGGTCCTGCACACCGTTAGGCCGTCTTCCGCTCACGCCCCAACATCGTGCAGCCCGCCTCCAGTGGTGTCGCGACAGGCGTGAATGGAGGGACGAATGGAGACGTGTCGTCTTCAGCGATGAGAGTCGCTTCTGCCTTGGTGCCAATGATGGTCGTATGCGTGTTTGGCGCCGTGCAGGTGAGCGCCACAATCAGGACTGCATACGACCGAGGCACACAGGGCCAACACCCGGCATCATGGTGTGGGGAGCGATCTCCTACACTGGCCGTACACCACTGGTGATCGTCGAGGGGACACTGAATAGTGCACGGTATATCCAAACCGTCATCGAACCCATCGTTCTACCATTCCTAAACCGGCAAGGGAACTTGCTGTTCCAACAGGACAATGCACGTCCGCATGTATCCCGTGCCACCGAACGTGCTCTAGAAGGTGTAAGTCAACTACCCTGGCCAGCAAGATCTCCGGATCTGTCCCCCATTGAGCATGTTTGGGACTGGATGAAGCTTCGTCTCACGCGGTCTGCACGTCCAGCACGAACGCTGGTCCAACTGAGGCGCCAGGTGGAAATGGCATGGCAAGCCGTTCCACAGGACTACATCCAGCATCTCTACGATCGTCTCCATGGGAGAATAGCAGCCTGCATTGCTGCGAAAGGTGGATATACACTGTACTAGTGCCGACATTGTGCATGCTCTGTTGCCTGTGTCTATGTGCCTGTGGTTCTGTCAGTGTGATCATGTGATGTATCTGACCCCAGGAATGTGTCAATAAAGTTTCCCCTTCCTGGGACAATGAATTCACAGTGTTCTTATTTCAATTTCCAGGAGTGTATATTGTGAAAAGCAATGGTCCCATAACACTCCCCTGTGGCACGCCAGAGGTTACTTTAACGTCAGTAGACGTCTCTCCATTGAGAACAACATGCTGTGTTCTGTCTGCTAAAAACTCTTCAATCCAGCCACACAGCTGGTCTGATATTTCGTAGGCTCTTACTTTGTTTGTCAGGCGACAATGTGGAAGTGCATCGAACGCCTTCCGGAAGTCAAGGAAAATAGCATCTACCTGGGAGCCTGTATCTAATATTTTCTGGGTCTCATGAACAAATAAAGCGAGTTGGGTCTCACACGATCGCTGTTTCTGGAATCCATGTTGATTCCTACAGAGTAGTTTCTGGGTTTCCAGAAATGACATGCTACGCGAGCAAAAAACATGTTCTAAAATTCTACAACAGATCGATGTCAGAGATATAGGTCTATAGTTTTGCGCATCTGCTCGACGACCCTTCTTGGAAACTGGGACTACCTGTGCTCTTTTCCAATCATTTGGAACCTTCCGTTCCTCTAGATACTTGCGGTACACGGCTGTTAGGAGGGGGGCAAGTTCTTTCGCGTGCTTTGTGTAGAATCGAATTGGTATTCCGTCAGGTCCAGTGGACTTTCCTCTGTTGAGTGATTCCAGTAGCTTTTCTATTCCTTGGACACTTATTTCGAAGTCAGCCATTTTTTCGTTTGTGCGAGGATTTAGAGAAGGAACTGCAGTGCAGTCTTCCTCTGTGAAACAGCTTTGTAAAAAGGTGTTTAGTATTTCAGCTTTACGCGTGTCATCCTCTGTTTCAAAGCCATCATCATCCCAGAATGTCTGGATATGCTGTTTCGAGCGACTTACTGATTTAACGTAAGACCAGAACTTCCTAGGATTTTCTGTCAAGTCGGTACATAGAATTTTACTTTCGAATTCACTGAACGTTTCACGCATAGCCCTCCTTACGCTAACTTTGACATCGTTTAGCTTCTGTTTGTCTGAGAGGTTTTGGATACGTTTAAACTTGCAGTGAAGCTCTCTTTGCTTCCACAGTAGTTTCCTAACTTTGTTGTTGAACCACGGTGGTTTCTTCCCGTCCCTCACAGTTTTACTCAGCACGTACCTGTCTAAAACGCATTTTACTATTACCTTGAACTTTTTCCATAAACACTCAACATTGTCAGTGTCGGAACAGAAATTTTCGTTTTGATCTGTTAGGTAATCTGAAATCTGCCTTCTATTACTCTTGCTAAACAGATAAACCTTCCTCCCTTTTTTATATTCCTTTTTACTTCCATATTCAGGGATGCTGCAACGGCCTTATGATCACTGATTCCCTGTTCTGCACTTACAGAGTCGAAAAGTTCGGGGCTGTTTGTTATCAATAGGTCCAAGATGTTATCTCCACGAGTCAGTTCTCTGTTTAATTGCTCGAGGTAATTTTCGGATAGTGCACTCAGTATAGTGTCTCTCGATGCTCTGTCCCTACCACCCGTCCTAAACATCTGAGTGTCCCAGTCTATATCTGGTAAACTGAAATCTCCACCTAAGACTATAACATGCTGAGAAAATTTATGCGAAATGTACTCCAGATTTTCTCTCAGTTGTTCTGCCACTAATGCTTGCTGAGTCGGGAGGTCGGTAAAAGGAGCCAATTATTAACGTAGCTCGGTTGTTGAGTGTAACCTCCACCCATAATATTTCACAGAAACTATCCACTTCTACTTCACCGTAGTTTTTAATTTCTCATCAATTCCAAGCGCCTCTGGTGATTTAATTGTATTGGGGGGGGGAGGGGGGTACACTTGGGCTTTCTGTCCAGGAGGACCAGGGTTCAAAAGCCAGAAAGGGTAATGCCAATTTTAATTTCCCGCCAATCTCCAGTGGGGCGTGGGGAGGGCACATCAGGACAGCCCTAGGACAAAGAAATTCCCACCAGAATTCGAAATTCCCACCAAAATTCAAACTTTCCGCCATTAGGCTAGGTTGGGGGGAGGGGTTGGGTAGGGGAATGGGGGAAGGGGAGGAGGGGTTTGGGGCACACGTGTAGCTGGGAAAATACGTGACGTCCTACCCGGGGGGGGGGGGGGGGGGAGTGGTCGTGGGCGGGGGTGGCCAGGGGAGTGATTAATTGATCAATTTAATTAATTTGCATACCAATTTGATATCAAAATCGCACCGAGGCCGCCACTACCCTACTACTGTCAGATTAAAGGAAGACATCAAAGCAAATCAGAGGTGGGCTACTAGATTTGTTACCAGTAGGTTCGAGCAATGCGCAACTATTATGGAGATGCTTTGTGAACTGAAATGGGAATCACTGGAAGAAAGGCGACATTCTTTTTGAGGAGCACCATTGAGAAAATTTAGAGAACTGGCTTTTAAGGATGACTGCAGAACGATTCTACTGCTGCCAACATATATTTCGCGTGAGGACACGAAGATAACATTAGAGATATTAGGCTCGTACGGCGGCATATTGATAGTCTTTCACCCTCTCTACATTTGCGAGCGGAACGGGAAAGAAAATGACTAGTACTGGTATAGGATACCCTCCGCCACGCACCATATGGTGACTAGCGTAGTATGTATGTAGATGTAGACGCGGAAGCGCCGGTTTTGCGATATAACACGGTTTTAAACAGAGTTGTATCAGAGTTACAGAAAGTTGTCGGCTCAGAGCTACTGCCGTCCGGCACTGAAGCGCCAAAGAAACTGGTATAGGCATGGGTATACAGAGATATGTAAACAGGCAGAATACGGCGCTGCGGTCGGCAACGCCTATATAAAGGCCGGTTCCCACTAGCGCTGTGACTCGCACACGCTACGTGGACTTTCGCGCGCCGGAGATCATCGCCATCTGTGTCTCATGTGTGTGACGTCGTTTCGTGTTTTTAGTGTCCGCCGTCACGCTTCTCCGTTCAGTTGTGCCATCGGATTCGTCAGTGTTCTGTGCGCCGTGTCAACGTGTTTTCAGTGTCTTTCTCGTCGAGTGTGAACGGCTCCGTGTTTTTTGTGTGACTGTGACCACTGTTTTTTGCCCGTCACTGTGTTCATTTTCATTCTCCATTTTTTGTACTGTGATTGTCAACTCTCTGTCTGAAGAGCGGCGTAGCATGCCGCTGCCAGCCTACCTGTTTTGTTCAGGTGTTAAAATAACAATAAAGTAAAAAAAAAATTAGCGCTGCCGCGCGGCAAAACCGCACGTAAGGCCCGTGGTTGCCATGGGAACGCTGTTAGCGGTGAGGCATGGCGGCCTCTGCGTCGCGGTTTGCTCATGTCGAACCGCTGCCGCGTGCCGAGCTGCAGGTTCGCGCCGCCTATCACAGAACGCGCTGAGCGTGACGTCAACTACGGAACCCCGGGCCACACGAACTTTCGCGGCGACAGCTATGAAATACTTATCATCCGATTTCAAGGAAACTATTCGATAGAAAAATTTGATTCTTGTGCATGTTACAGCCTGATATCTTCTCTCGATAAAGGACCGAATTTCTTTTCGTTATTCGTCGTGGTTACCTGCGCTATCGCATTTTCGTAAACCATTACACGAAATTTTAATGAGTGTGCAGAGATAAAAACGCATTGCGTGGACTTTGCATACAGTTCATTTTAGGTAATACATTATTGGTATGAAATTTATTCAACATATTGAAATTGTTTTTAAAGCTAAGGGCAGAATGATAACTATCACCATTCTCGAGATATTGAATGATATGTCGGCAGACGGGCTGTGCGGTGGACGCGCGTGGGTCTCTCGCGATGCCACCGATACTTCGTCCTGCTCGTCGTAAACCATGTGGTTGTATCAACTGCAAATTTCGTAAACGGTTCAAGAAATTGAAACGTGTTTATTTGCAAATGATAACTTGTAAAAAGTCATGTATTTCGTCTTATGGTAAATATCCAAAATCTGTTTATCTACCGAGATATGAAAGTAACTACAGTTTTTCAGAATGGATCGATGAATTTTGTTTAAACGTCATTTAATAGCATGTGGAATGAGAATTACAGTGACATGGAACACGTTAATATTTACAATATTGTATGTAGACTTATAGAAGTTAAACTGAAATTAATTTGCTGGTATAAGATGTAAGTATCTACAGCTATTATTTCTTATGGTAAGTAACAAACGTTTTTTTTCTTGCTCCAGTGTAATTTACTTGTTCAAGACGCGTTTCGCCTTTTACTTTAAGGTATCTTCGGTGGAATCTAGAATAATTCAGTTTTGTTTTGATATATGATACTTGAAGATTATAAAACAGTTTGCATATTTTTTACGTGAATAACTGATTACTAACAGTTAATCGAGTTTTTGGCGGACATCTGCGTTTCCCCTCACCTGGTCATATGCTGGAGGTTGAACTAAAACTCAGCTTATGGAGCATAAGCACATTTTCATGTTCGCTCTTTTTTCTTCTGTCACTAACTGTAGACATTTTACCAGAAACTTTGATTTAATGTCGTAACCACAGTGTATCCACCTCATGTCCATTCCTGTTTGGTTTGTTTATGTACACGTTGCCAACCTAAAGAATTATATGCTGAAAACTAATGTTTGTTTATTTCTGTTCTCCTTATATCTGTATGCATGTGTGGCTAGCCAGCGATAGTTATAGAAAGTTGAAAGTGAATGCAGTAATTTTCAGACAGTTCAAATCAGCTGAACACGAAAACTTTCAACAACGCTCTGGCATATATTACATTCACATGCAATTTCTTCATCTCAGCCTGACTAATTACACGCACACACAAACAGATATAAAGGAAACAGAATGAACAGATTTTAGCTTTCAGCATATGCTTCGTTAGGTTGGCAACGTGTACATAAACAAACCAAATAAGAAGAGACATAAATTGAACACCCAATAGTTACGACTCTAAATCAGTTTTTGGTAAAATATTCGCAGGTAGTGACAGAAGAATAATTGTGCTCCACACCAATTAGCGCAAAGAACATAAAAATTGTGAAGGAAAAAAGTTTTCGACGTGAAATTATTGTGCTTACGTCTCGTAAGTGATTTTATAGTGCAATCTACAGCCTGCGACCAAATGAGAGGAAACGCAGACGCCAGCAAAAAATTCGATTAACTGTCAGTAATCACTTATTCACGTAAAAAATTACGACCTGAACTGTTTCATAATCTACAAATAACTCAAAGGTTCCACTGGAAATGCCTGAAAGTAAAAGGCGAAAAGCGTGTAGAACAAATAAAATACGTCACAGGAAGGAAATGGCGTTTGTTATTTACGAAACGGATATTTCTGTGCTTGCTGTAGGAGATGGCCACATGAACAAATTTCTTATTTATTATTTCGTTTTGCCTTAAGATATTTTGTTTATTTCCAACGTTTAGAATTCTTTATAATTACATGTAAAAACACCTGATTGCCAATTACTCTTTCCAGCATTGCTAAAACAGTCTTTACAGTCAGATGTATATTCTTTGATAAGTCGATTTCTTTTACCGAAAGATTTTACATCCCTGATCGAATCTTTGTGTCAAACACCTTGGCATAAAGCACCAAATATAATATGATGTGAATCGTTTTCAATATCCGTAAAGTCTCACTGATCACAGTCTTGCAAGTAGTTATGAAAGACCAGTCATAATAATAGCTTTCACAGTTACCACTTTAGGTCTTATAATCCAATTGGCGATTCCATATTCGGTTGCCAAAATACCTTATTTATTTTTTGATTAACCTGCTTTCCCCAACAAAAAAGGTAATTAAAAATAGTTTCATACGACGTTCGTGCATCCTTTAACATGCCTGAGAATGGTCACATGGTATATGAAATCAGCGGAAAAGCCTCCACTGCACAAAAAACGTATGGCAGCATATGTAAAAGTGCATTACGATACATTTGCCTCTGATGACTTCTACACAGTTTGAGAACTGCCAGTACATTCGAAAGTCATGGATAATACATAACCAGTCATTGGTTGTTGTTTCATGTGTTATGGGAAATATTACAGATGGTAGAGTGACCATAACAGTAATTAAACTTCATCATTTGCTGACAGTCGCCGTAAGAAAACTGCATTCAAGTTGTAACTTTTCCCTAACATAAGGCTGTTTGCAGAAACTAATAGAGATGTATACACGGATACATCACAAATATATGTGCTACAGGTTACATTAAACAAATATTCTGGCAATAAATACGCAATGACCTACCTAATGAAAAGGGATATTATCTGCTGCTGGGCTGCATTAACAAGAAATGCAATTCGTCTGTGTGTTGATACAGTGATCCACAGCAGTCTATCCTCTGCAGGCCTCTTCATCTCTACATAACTACTGCATCCTACGTTCATTCTAATCTGCTTACCGTTGGTAAACTTTGGTTTTACTCTACCATTTAGCCTCCATTACCAAACTGACGATTCTTTGATGTCTCATATGTCCTGTCAACTAACTCCTCTTGTAGTCAAATTGTGCCATAATTTCCTCTTCCTCCTCTATTTAATTCAGTACCTCTTCTTTAGTTACACTATCCTCGTATCCAGTCTTCAGCATTTTTATTTATCACCACATTTGGAAAGCGTCTATTGTCTTCTTGACAGAAATGTTCATCATCCACGTTTCACTTACATACAAGGTTACACTCCACACAAATACCTTTGTAAAATAGTACCCAACCATTAAAATTTACATTCAATCTGAACAAATTTTCTTTTTCAGAACGCTTTTCTTCCTATTGACAGTCTTCATTTTATATCCTCTGTATTTCTGCCTTCTCAATTACTGCTTCCCGTTCAAGTGATTGAACTCTTAGAAATGCAGTTTGGTTTCTGTACAAGTTGTAGATAATCTTGTGTCGCTGTGTGTTATCGATGACATCTCCATACCTTCAAAGAATGTTTTTCAATTAATATTGTCAAAACCTTTCTCTAAACATGCAAATTCTATAAACACAGTTTTGCAGTTCGTCAGTCTGTCAACTTGGCTAAATGGTAGGATCACATGCCTTGGGTGTTCAGACATTTCATTGGAATCTAACATTGTGTTTATGTTAGTTTGAATAACTATCGACAAACTGTGGGTCTTGAATTATTCAAGTTCCATCTCCATAATTTGCTACCGTTTACTGTCTCTTTAGTTGTAAACTGCAGTTCGTATCCAATAAATTATTGTTGGTTTGCGTCTGCACTGGGAAATGTTATACAATTTAAAATCTGGTTTCGAAAACTGTTCCAAATATGTATTATTCTTTGATGATTCTTAAGCAAGGTGTTGGCGATGATTACATTATGCTCTGTGGCTTCCACTGTCATCCCACCTCCCAAACCTTTGTGTTCTTACTGTTTTCCTGTGCCTGCTACCATATCACATTTTACATTTTTGTCTCACTTAACTGTCTGAATAATCTCTTTTGTCGTACATTGTTTCAGTGTGTTAGGAGATAGTGAACAATCATGAACTGTTGTCATGAAAACTGTTTATGGTGAAATGAGAAAACATGAACAATGAAATATGTGAAAGAGTACATTGTACAGAAAATGGAAAATTGGTATGTCTTCACTCAACTTCGTCTTCCCTTCATGTAGGTGCAAGATATAGTTAATCAAACGCACTGGGCGTTTCAGTGGGTCCCGCCTCATACCTCAGTAGCTGTCTGTCATTGGCTACCACAAGCGTCTGCCACTTCCAGATGGGAACGCCAATTCCGCGAGCCACCACGTCAAAGCAGAAAACGCTTACCACTGCCGTTGCCGCACGCCACGCTGCCGCGCTGTAGACAAGTGTCTGGCGCTGTCGATCCACAATGAACGCCCCCGTGTCTGGATATTTTAACCCCCTTTCTCTCCAGTTATTTTGTTTGTATGTGCCTCTTTTTCCGCCTTTTTATGTATTGTTCCCTCTTTTTATTTCAATGTAATGTCACTCGGCTTAGCTGTACCAGGTAGCCGCCTTGCCACGGTTCGCGCAGGTTCCGCCATCGGAGGTTCGACTCCTCCCTCAGGCATGGGAGTGTGTGTGTGGTCATTAGCGTAAGATAGTTTACGTTAGATTAAGTACTGTGTAAGCCTAGGGACCGATGACTTTAGCAGTTTGGTCCCATAGGAACTTACCACAAATTTCCAAAAATTTTTCACTCAGCTGAAGAGCGGCAGACTGTGCCGCTGCCAGTCCTCCTCTGCCATATGGGACAGGGGAATGAAACGACAATAAAGAAAAAAAAATGGTGCAGCTGTATATCGGTTACTGATGCTGAAATGGCAGGTTATCAAGATTTAAGAGAGTTTGAACGTGGTTTTATAGTCGGAGCACGAGAGATGGGATACAGTATCTCCGAAGTAGCGATGAAGTGGGGATTTCCCCATACAACCATTTCACGAGTGTACAGTGAATATCAGGAATCCGATAAAACATCAAAACTGCGACATCACTACGGACAGAAAAAGATCCTGCAAAAACGTGACCAACAACGACTGAACAGAATCCTTCAACATGACAAAAGAGCAAACCTTCTGCAAAGTACTGCAGATTTCAATGCTGCGCCATCAACAAGTGTCAGTGTGTGAACCATTCAACGAAACATCATCGATAAGGGCTTCTGGAGCTGAAGGCCCACTCGTGTACCCTTGATGACTGCGCGGCACATAGCTTTACACCTCTCCTGTGCCTGTCAACTCTGGCACTGGACTGTTGATAACTGGAAACATGTTGCCTGGTCTCGTTTCAAACTGTACCCAGCGGATGGACGTGTACGGGTATAGAGACACCTCATGAGACCATGGACCCGACATGTTTGCAAGGGACTGTTCAAGCTGGTGGAGGCTCTATAATGGTGTGGGCGTCTGTGGGTGAAGTGATACAGGAACCCTGATACGTCTAGATACGGCTCTGACAGGTGACATGAACGTAAGCATCCTGTCTGATCACCTGCATCCATTGACGTCCACTGTGCATTCTGACGGACTTGGGAAATTCCAGCAGGACAACGCGACACCCCACACGTCCAGAATTGCTACAGAGTGGATACAGGAACACTCATCTGAGTTTAAACAGTTACGCTGGCCACCAGATTTCCCAGGCATGACCATTATTGAGCATATCTGGCATGCCTTGCGACGTGCTGTTCAGAAGAGATCTCCACCCCCTCGTAATATTACCGATTTATGGACAGCCCTACAGGAGTCTTGGTGCTGATGCCCTCCAGCACTACTTCAGCCACTAGTCGAGCCCACGCCACGTCGTGTTGCAGTACTTCTGCATGCTCGCGAGGACACTACACAACATTAAGCAGGTGTACCAGTTTGTTTGGCTCTTCAGTGTGTTTTGCTATGTCAGTGAGTTCAACACTTATAACTTAATCTGTTACAGTTATTTTGACATGACGATGAGTTAAACCTCATTCTTGCACCGGACGAAGGTGCGTTTGCCGGTACAAAATGGCTCTGAGCACTATGGGACTTAACATCTGAGGTCATCAGTTCCCTAGAACTTAGAGCTACTTAAACTTAGCTAACCTAAGGACATCACACACATCCATGCCCGAGGCAGGATTCGAACCTGCGACCGTAGCAGTCGTGCGGTTCCGGACTGAAGCGCCTAGAGCCGCTCGGCCACCGCGGCCGGCTTGCCGGTACAACGGAAGGTTCTTCAGTTTGTTGTGGGAGCAGATCCAGTGGAATCTAGAACGCATAAAATATTGGTTCACTTTATTACAACAATAATAAGAAGATTTACTTAACTTTGTACAATCCATTTCCACAGGAATGTTACGAGTATTTACAAGTGTCTCTAAATATTAACGTGTCACCAGACACCGGACAATTTACAAGTCCATTCTCTTGAAGTAGACTGACAATATTCACAAATAGTTCTACATAAGACACAGAACACACTGGCTACCCAATCAAAGACAATGCTTTCGTCTCGGGCGGTAACTGTGAACTGGGCTAGCGTTCCAGTAATCAGCCGTAAGCGGAACATCGATTACGGTGGCGTAACGAAACTCTAGGACACTGGTTCTCAAGGTTTTCCCGTTGCGCCCCCCTTGTGAAAAATAAATTATTTTTCTCCGTCCCCCCCCCCTCCACCCACTTATTGTTTTCTTTCTCAATACTTCTCACACTTGGCACAAAAACGGCTATAAATCCATACATCTCTGTCTAATTATTGCAACAATTAGTTACAACAATATCAATAATTAGAGAGTGTCCTTCGATCACATCAGCGCTAAATATTTTTTTAAAAAATTATCATACATTTCTATTATTCGAAAGTGGTGAATGTCAACAATTACAACTAGTTTATAAATACCGACAGCTTCGTGTACGTTTTTTGTAACTGAGCAAATACGTGCGTTTCCTACGTATCATTAGTTCACAAATTATTTCCATCTATATTGATTTTAGTCCATTTATAATGTTTTAATTGTGAATGTTTTAATAGGTAAATGACGACAGCACAATAGTCAACATTTAAATGCCAATTTAAAACGCATTACATTCCAACAGATCATCTAAAATGGAAATAAACAAGAGTAAAAATTTACACGGTTTAAAATTCGGAAATTTTCTGACATTTGCACATTTTGTGTGATGCGTGTGCTTGAATTTAAGAAGAAGGCAGATGTAGTCTTGTATGGATTTTTGAAATAGTGACTCGCAGACCCAGTTGCAGCTGTGTCTTGATTAATGCCATTGTGCAAAATGTTCACTTATTGTCATTAGTGGTTGCTAAATGTTTGGTAAGTAGCTAACACTGATAATGATCAGTGACAGGAGTTGTGTGATGAAATATTACTCGCGACTTTTCTCAGCATTGCTGCTTACATGATCTATACTGGTCAGTTCTTATGAAATAAGGCAGAAAATTAATGACGAGGGAGCTTCCTAACTTGGTTCATGGAAATGAAAATCTGAACGCTAGCAGTTTGTTCACCGGATGTCTTTTTCTCGCATAATATCAAACATAAATATTTCAATGAAAGCCGTCGCCCACCTCTACTACCCGCTGCGCCCCACTTTGAGGACGGCTGCTCTTTGTGGCGCGGCTACGCGGGCGTTGCTCATTCCTTGGTACGGCGTTCAGCGACTGTTGTTTTGTGTGGTTCCATTGTGAAGTGCCAACCTTGTCATGGTACCTCCCTCTTTGGATGACATTACACTTACAGCTTCAGCAATTATCGTTAATGCCAGTACTGTCATGGTGACTATTCTTCACTATATTGATGAGACGCATCTGTGCAAGGGAAAGAACCCACTGAAACGGCACATTAAAGATCATGGTTATACCCAGAAAAAAGTATTTGGATGTAATGGTTACATGAGTAATAGATACATCAGTAATGACTTTCAGTAACGAAAGTAACGAGCAAAGAATATATTTATAAGGGACTTATTTCTCGACAACACCGAATTCATACGGTACAAAATTTAATCGTTACTTTTATAGTTCCAGTCAAGAGTAGGCAACAATAGCCGCCATGTTGATAGCCCGTGGCGCTCCAGACGTCTGGGTGTGTCCGCAGCTCATTGTCTAGTGGCTAGCGCTGCTGCCTCTGGATCACGGGGTCCCGGGTTCGACTTCCGGCCGGGTTGGGGATTTTCTCTACTTGGTGACTGGGTGTCTGTGTTGCCCTCATCATTTCATCACCATCATCAGTTCGTGACAGTGACAAAATTGGACTGTGAAAATATTGGGACTTTCTACGTGCGCTGATGACCGCGCAGTTGAGCGCCCTTTGAAATCAAACATCATCATCACCACGTCTGTGTGAATACTTGCCTTACTCCAAACAAGCTCGTTTTCTCATTCAAGGTTTGTGACGTTCCTACACGATCCTATACGGACGGGCGAACACTGTCTGTCCTGTCGGGCGCTAGTCACATAGGTAAACTGAGATCCTGCATGGTTTTGAGTATGGCCCACTTGAACCCATCAATTCCATACTAGTATGACAGTCTTCTCATCAACGCGAGCAGCAATTTCGCTGAATAATAAACCAGTCTGGATAGGATACGATTCTGCCACTGTCGGCTTCCAACACCTGCTGGGGGACGTTTGGTTTACACGACGACGGGCGAGCACTATGTCTGCCCTGTCGGGCGCTAGTCACATAGGTCAATTGAGATCCTGCATAATGTTGAGTATGGCACACTTGAACCCATCGATTCCATACTAGTATGGCAGTCTTCTCATCAACGCGAGCAGCAACATCGCTGAATAATAAACCACAGTCTGGATAGGCCACGATCCTGCCACTGCCGGCTTCCAACACGTGCTGGGGGACGTTTGGTTTACACGAGTCATAAAACAATCTCTGAGAGTCAAACAATATTCAAATGTAATTTATGACTGAGGAAGTCGTTACATAATCTGTGATGTCGTCAATCATACCACCACACCGCCACCTGAGAGATCGATCCGCCGGATGCGATTCTCTCGATAAACGGAACAGAAGAACGGCTGTGTTAGCTAAAGCGTACACAGCCAGTCGCAGTACTTATGCTCGCCGGGAAGCGCCGGGAGGCCACTTAATGTGCAGTTGTGGCAGTCTACAGTTCGTAGCCGCGCTCAGTGGACAGCTATCGCCGATGTTAGTCATCGTCTGCAGCTCAGTCATTGCTGGCATCAAGTCTTTGTAGCTCCGTTCCAAGTTAGTCTTCAAATTCACCGGATTCCACATTCAATATTACGAGAGATTGATTCGTCACTGCAAGATTTGTGACTTGTAAATTATGTCATTCTACAGACACTTAGTCTAGTCGCGTCTTCTGTAATCGCCAACCAACTGATCATGGACTACAGCAAAGTTAAGTAATAAATACTTTCTTATTTTGTACTCCTGCTAATTAATTGTTCAAAAATGGTTCAAATGGCTCTGAGCACTATGGGACTTAACTTCTAAGGTCATCAGTCCCCTAGAACTTAGAACTACTTAAACCTAACTAACCTAAGGACATCACACACATCCATGCCCGAGGTAGAATTCGAACCTGCGACCGTAGCGGTCGCGCGGTTCCAGACTGTAGCGCCTAGAACCGCTCGGCCACCTCCGCCGGCTAATTAATTGTGTTTTCCTGTTGTAGCTACCAGGCAGTCTTGGCATAGTAGAACCCACGTTTCCACCTCCTTTTGCCACCTCATGTTGATGGACTCTATTATGGTGGAAGATCGAGAGCCATCATAATCTTCCCTTATATGCAGAATACGGATAATGTTACTCCTACCTACTTTGTGTGGCTGCACTGAAATGCTAATAATTTGCATTTTCCGGTACACTGTACGCCAGTTTAAATTTGTTGCATGACGTATTCGTGGTGTTGTAATTTTCATAGCCATAAGTGTGTTTTCTACACTGTATTACTCTGTAAAAATTGAATTTGTAGCAGCGACAGTTACGGAGGAGGCAAAGTGAATTCCCCTCGTCGCCGCGTTTCCACAGGTGGTTGGCAACGGCGCCGCTTATTGGCCGGATTTACCCAACGTTCGGGAAATTCAGGCGCCAATGAAGTTAGGGCTCGCTGACTGCTCGGTAGCGCAGGGGCGAGGCTGCCGGCGACGCAAGACAGCGCCGTCACGCGATCCAGCGACAACGTCTACATCTAAAGCTTCGTGAGTCAACAGGGATCTCGTGTGAAACTGTCGCACTTTTGTAGTTTTCATAATTACAGTGTTTGGACGAAATGAAGTCGTTGGGATAAGGGTAGCTGTCGGAATGAAAACATCTTTAAAAATGAACCTAACGACGTGAAACAAGATACCTCCTCGTATATGCATTTCCATGCACATAACATCTAACTGTAGTCAGAGAATTTAATTTGCACTTAGTATTTTATGTAAA
This sequence comes from Schistocerca cancellata, assembly GCF_023864275.1. Lineage (NCBI taxonomy): Eukaryota > Metazoa > Arthropoda > Insecta > Orthoptera > Acrididae > Schistocerca > Schistocerca cancellata. Next base: position 303,296,762 of record NC_064629.1, read on the forward strand.
CACGTTAGGCAATAGTAGCAATAGGTAAATCACAGCTCAAGGCGACAATGAGAAATACGTTTGTCGTTTCGGAAAGTACAGGGTGGCGCACGAAATGTGTTACCAATTGTTTCTTTCACAGTTTACGACGCACATTAGATATCCCGCTGGGATCACTACAGCAGTACCAGCAGAGCTTGGACAAACAACTGAGTTACGAAATGACGTGTAATTCACGATACTGCCGCTAGGAGACTTGTAAGCAGCAATGGCTGACAATGGAAGACTGACGACACAGCAACGATCGGCAATTGTGTTACTTTTTCATGAAACGAAAAGCCTTGTTGTGACTCAGAGGCGTTTTCGACAACAGTTTAACACGCAATGGGTCCCTTGCAAGAAGACCATCCACAGGTTGTACGATGAATTTGTGCAGGAAGGAACAGTATTGGAAGCGAAGCGACTTCGGCCTAAGCCTGTTTGTTCGCCGGAGAATACTGAAACGGCACGAGTTGCTGTACAGAGAAGTCCCGGGAAATCGTGTAGAAAGGCAACAGTGCAACTGGCAATATCCAGACGCTCCGTTCAACGCATTCTTAAAAGTGACCATATGTACCCATACAAGATGACCTGTGCACAGAAGCTCACTGAAGAACACCAGCAGCAGAGATTACTGTTTGCTCAGTGGGCATAGGCTAGGGAAGAAACTCTCAACAACGTTTGGTTTTCAGACGAGGCGCATTTTCATTTAGACGGTGTGGTTAACAAACAAAATGTACGCTTTTGGGCCACTGAAAACCCACAAGTGCTTCATGAACGACAACATTATGCTCCGACGATTACAGCGTGGGCAGCAATTTCCAGTCATGGACTTATTGGACCCTTTTTCTTTGAAGAAACTGTGAACAGCGAGCGTTATTTGTGCATACTTCGCAATAGTTTCATTCCACAGCTTCTTGCTACTGCCTTGCCCTTCAACACGCAGTGGTTCATGCAAGATGGAGCAAGGCCACATACTGCAAACACTGTGTTGGAGTTTTTACACGAGCATTTCGACATGCGGATCAGTTCACTCAGGTTTCCAGGTCGCTTCAATGACGGACAAAATTGCCCCCCCCCCCCCCCAATAGTCCAGACCTCAATCCATGTGACTTTTTTCTTTGGGGGTACCCAAAGGAAAAAATTTTCCCGAAACGTCCCCGTGATTTAATGGAGCTCAGAAGACTTATTCTTCAAGCTTGCAGTGAAATTATGGAAGACATGTGCCGTAGGGTAATCACTAACTTCAGTGTTCGTTTGAAGGAAGTTAGGATACGAAATGGTGGACATATTGAGCATGTGTTGAGTTAGAACAAATCTCGATGGACGGCTGTTCATTGTGGTATATGTTCCTTTCAGATTGTATTGACAATAAAGTTTCTATTAAAAAACAAAATGGTAACACATTTCGTGCGCCACCCTGTATATTCGTTTAGCTTGGACGACGGGCAGAGATAATGGACTACCGCGGTGGCCACTGTTATTTTCCATGACAACGCTGTGTATAAATTATTCAGTTAATAAGTACCTTAATACAAGTAAAATGGTACTTGTATTAGATTGGTGCATCAGTTCTTAGCGTTTTGGTTTTTCATGTTGGTATTCCGGTTCCTATGGGTTAATTTATAGACTGTCATTTTTTATTTGTATTTCACTGTTGCTATCTGTGTTGACATATCGTTATTTTGTCATTCGGAGATAGTGGAAATGTGGACGCTAGAGAATGGTGTGCCAAATAGAGAAATCGGAACATTTCCGACCTATTCTTCTGTTTGAGTTCAATAGAGGAGTGACAGGAGCGGAAGCTACCAGAAACATTTGTGCCGTGTATGGGAATAATGCCAGTGGACAGAGCACTGAACGAAAGTGGTTTTCCCGTTTTAAGGAGGATCCTTTTGACATCAGTGGCTCTCCAAGTTCAGGAAGACTTGCAGGGTTTGATGAAATCGTTGAAATGCGTTAATCTACAAGTCACGCCGGAACTAGGAATAAGTCACTCGAGAACTGGGAAATGTGATGAACTGCGATTATTCCACCATAGTGCGATATTTGCATGTAATGGTGAAGGTTCAAAAATCGGGTGTACGACTACCGAATGCTCTAAGCTAAAATCACAAATATCAGCAGATGGCCATATGTGGATATCCGTTTGCTCGTCATCAATTGCCTCGTGAACAACACCGATCTTCCTATTCCCTATCGATACAGGTGACGAGAAGTGGCGTCTAAATACTAACATACGGAAAAGAACGGAATGGTTGAGCCCAGACAAAGGAGCAATTCTACGTACAATGACCTGCACTCCGAGCATAGCTCGACGAGTTCTTCGCCTCAAAGCAACGTGATTTCTACCGTCACGAAATCGAAAAGATACCCCAGCGTTGGCAGACTGTTGTAAGTAGCGAAGGAGAATATATTATTGATGACTAAATTCTCTGTGATATGTATCAGTTGTGTTTATTAAATTATGTAAAAACGTTACGAAATTTTGCGCAAGCTAATAATGAGACAAAATGAAAGAGAGTCTCTTATTCGTGATTAATAAGTTAGGTTCGTAAAACAAATGTATGAAGCTGGGCAATCATCATGCTCTTTTCTCTACGATATTTAAAAGTCTCTTTTACTTTAAAAACCGGCCGGAGTAGTCGTGCGGTTCTAGGCACTACAGTCTGGAGCCGAGCGACCCCTACAGTCGCAGGTTCGAATCCTGCCTCGGGTATGAATGTGTGTGATGTCCTTAGGTTCGTTAGGTTTAATTAGTTCTAAGTTCTAGGCGACTGATGACCTCAGAAGTTAAGTCCCATGGTGCTCAGAGCCATTTGAACCATTTTACTTTAAAATTGCTCACCAACAGTAAGTTTTAGCTCGAAATCGGTATGCAATGCCATAATCAGGTTAAAATACTTTTCTAACGACATCTCATTGAGCCCTGTACGATAAGTATGTGTTGAGAAAAAGCTATGTTGACTTGAGAAATAATATATATGATGATGATATATAAAGATTTCTACTCCGTTCATTCACGGAACCACGAAAGAAATGATATCCTGCATGCTTATGAGCGAGATATTGGTAGTCTTTATTTATCTACTCGGTCTCTGCGACAACGGTAATTAGGACGCTGAAGAATATTCGCATTTCTGGTCCCTCTAAACTGATTCTTGGAGTTTTCTAAACTACATATACGTAGCGTTTTCCCGCATGCCTACTAGTTACAACTTTCAGCTTTTCCGCTGCTCTCTTCCGCCAGTTAAACGGTCTCGTGAGCATTTTGAGCGTTCTTTTGCGTATGCTCGACTTCCTGTGTTAGTCGGACCTGATAGGGATCTCAAGCGTTTGATCATTATTCCAGTGCGGGACGAAAATATGTTTAGTAAGCTATCCTTTTAGAAGGGAAACTGTCAATTCCTAGCACCTTACTAAAACAATCAAAGCCTGTATTTTGCTTTACACGATTGTGCTTCTGTCGTGGTTTCCATGAGTCCCGCAGGTGAATTGTGGAAGATTTTTCTCATCAACATGACTTTTTCCTTCCTCATCTTTCCTCAACTGAGCTAGTGTTTCACCTCACATTTACATATACATACATACAGCCGCAAGCCACCATACAGTGCACAGGGCTAGGTACCTTGTACCACTTCTGGTCATTCCCTTTCCTGTTAAACTCGAAAATGCAGCGAGGGAAAAACTACTGTCTAGACTCTAGAGGTACACATTATTAACTGTCCGTATGCTTCCGTTCCAGCCCTAATGTCTCTTGTTTTCGCTGTCCTTAAGCGAGGTGCACGTTGTTGACAGTAGAATACATACGTAGTGCGTCGCAAATTCTGCTTCTCCAAACTTTCTCAATAGTCATTCGCGTAAACAATGCCTTCTCACATTTGAGATCACCTAGCATTTCCATCGTTCTCGCGTGTTAATTAAATGTATCAGTAACAAATCTGACAGAATGCCTCTGAATTGCTTCCATGCCTTCTTTTAATCTGATCCAGTGCGGATCCCAAACACTCGAGGAGCCCTCAAAAATGGTCCGCACGAGTGTTATATGTATGTGTTGTCTACAATATACTTAACACTCTAACTTTTCTTGTGTGCAGAATATATTTTTCTCGCCTACATGCCATTATTTGGAGTTTTTACTGTATTTCGGTAAAGACATAATCCATGCTACTGTCGTTCTTTAATAACAGTTTTGATTATTTTTAGAGCTCATACACCAAGGAATCAACAACGGTGTACTCTAATTTGCTTAGATTTATGGCTTACTATTTGAATACCCGGAATTGCCCAGATACGCATTTGTTCCAATTTTCTACTAGTCCAGCTCCTCTTTCCCACTCTCTCTGACCAACTCCTCCACACCCTCTCTGTCCATATACTCCTCCCCCCTCTATCTGCTCCCTCCTCCTCTGTCCATCTCCTCCTCTCCATCTAATTCCATCTCTTACTTCCCACCTCTTTGTCAATCTACTCCTTCCCTTCTCTCTGTCCATCACCTCCTCCCCCGCTCCCAGTTCATCTCCACCTCTTTCCTTTCTGTGTTCATCTCCTCCTCTCCCCTCTCTGTTCATCTTCTCCTCTTTCCTTTCTCTGTCCATTTACTCCTCTCCCTCTGTTCATCCTTCTCCTTCCCATCTCTCTGCTTATCTCATCCTCCTCCTCTCTCTCTGTCCATCTGCATCTCCTTCGGCCGGCCGGAGTGGCCGAGCGGTTCTAGGCGCTGCAGTCTGGAACCGCGTGACTGCTACGATCGCAGGTTCGAATCCTGCCTCAGGTATGGATGTGTGTGATGTCCTTAGGTTAGTTAGGTTTAAGTACTTCTCAGTTTAGGGGACTGATGACCTCAGATGTTAAGTCGCATAGTGCTCAGAGCCATTTGAACCTTCTCTGTCCATCGCATCCTCCCCCTCTCTCTGTCCATTTCCTCGTCCCCTATCTCTGTCCATCTCTTTCTCCTCCCACATGTGCCAATCTCCTCCTTCTCCCTCGTCCTCCCTTCTTTCTCCACGTTATCATTCTCACCCCAGTAGGATGCTGGTGGCTCTTATCCCTGCAGTATTTCTTTCCGGAATGTAACTGATATGCGTAATACATTTGACTGAAATCACTCCAGTAGTTTGGGATGAGCTTCTTACCCGTGGCTTTGCTCGCATACGCACATGTCAAATATATTTCACAAATATTTAACATATTTCACGCGTATTTGTATACAAATTTCACCTTTATGTCTAGCGAATTTCACCCTGCAGTTTCGTTTTCACGCAGCTTAATGTTTACGATATCTTATCTCCTGAACTATGTGCTGTACAGGGATATAATTTTACTGGTGCATCCAGAAGCATATGTGCCTACAGTCTGCGAAATGTGCTATGAATAGAGTTAGCATTAAAGAAGCAATAAACTAAAACGTCATGCATGATGCGGCAGTTTCTCACGTATCTCAGTATCTGACATCATATGTCCTGAACTATGTGTTGTGCAATGATATATTTTTATATGTATACTCGGCGGCAAATGTGGATACTGTCTGAGAAACACCGGCTGCTGTGGCCGAGCGGTTCTAGGCGCTTTAGTCCGAAATCGCGCTGCTGCTACGGTCGCAGGTTCGAATCCTGCCTCGGGCATGGATGTGTGTTTTGCCCTTAGGTTAGTTAAGTTTAAGTAGTTCTAAGTCTAGGGACTGATGACCTTAGATGTTAAGTTCAAAATGGTTCAAATGGCTCTGAGCACTATGGGACTTAACATCTGAGGTCATCAGTCCCCTAGAACTTAGAACTACTTAAACCTAAATAACCTAAGGATATCACACACATCCATGCCCGAGGCAGGATTCGAACCTGCGAGCGGTTCCTAACTGAAGCGCCTAGAACCGCTCGGCCACACCGGCCGGTAGATGTTAAGTCCCATAGTGCTTAGAGCCAATTGAATTTGAATTTTCTGCGAAATGTGTTTCGAATAGATTTTCTAGTTAAGTCTTGCATGATGCGGTAGTTTTAACGCGTTCAGTGTTTATGACGGCGTACCTCCCGAACTAAGGATCGTACAACGATGTAATTTTTCTAGTACGTTCAGTGGTATAAGTGACTATTGTCTGCAAAGTATGTCACGAATACAGTTAGTAGTAATGAAGTAATAGGTCATGCTTTGTGCGGCAGTTTCAATGCATGAACAGTGAAAATATAGTAAGCGACAAACATTTTTCCTTTCATAGATTTGTGGGGGACGTCAGTAAGAAAAAGTTCCGTAAAGGTATGAAATTATGTGTAAAGTTTGTTGCAAGACTGTAAGTGCTATCACTCTCAAATACTGGCTGACTAAAGTATGGGTATTCTTCTTGGATCTTTGGATACACTGTTTTTACACCCCCACACCAATCCCTTTGATAGGTGGGTGGTTTTTACATCCACAGTCATTCTTTACAGACGGTAAATGATATGGGTAACAAATTTGGCTGAAATGAGTCCAGTTGTTTAGGAGGAGATGTGAAACATATATGCACACGTATATTCAGATATACACTGGCGCCCAAAATTAAAGTTGTAACGGAAATTTTGCAAGATTGTGTTTATTTTGCCACAAAACGATATAAACGGGTAATAGTAAAGTAGAAATAATGGAGAGAATTCAGAACGTAAACAACTGCAACATGCATAACGGTAGACAAAAATGTTCTTAGTTTTTTCTAACTTAACGGACACATTCCGACAACCGGTCAATGTGCTCAGTATGAGGTGTGACTCTCTCTGGTAGCAATTCAGGCCTGACAACCATCGGGCATGCTGTGAATGATGTGATCAGTCTCATGTTGAGGCAATAACACTCATTCTTCCTGCAGAGCTGCTCGCAGTCTTGGTTGGAGCGTGGTTGGTGGATGCTGACGTAATGCAAGCCGTGTCCGTAGTGCATCCCAGACATGCTCTATGGGATTCAAATCGGTAGACGGAGCAGGTCATGCGCGCAATATCTTCCGTTTCCAAGAAAACATCAATCACCTGTGCTCTATAATGTCGTCCATCAGTACGAAGTCTGGGCCCACGGCACCTCGCAACAACAGCACATGAGGTCCTAAGATCTCGTCACGATACCTGACAGCAGTTAAACCTTGCCGATTCACCCGTACAATTTCATGAATAGGGGTTCGGGTAGTAGACATAATTGCTGGCCATACCATTAGGGATCCTCCTCGATATCGGTCTCTTGCTACAACGTTTGGGTCAGGAAATAATGTTCCACGTTCCCTCCAGATGCGAATCCATCGAGAGTTACTCTCCACACTAAATCGGGACTCATTTGTCAAAACAACATAGGCCCACTGTTCGGCTGCACGTGTGGCATGTTGGTGACTCCACTCTAGGCGTTCTCTCCTGTGAAGATGCGTCAGAGGTAGACATAAAACAGGCCTCGGAGAATAAAGGCCACTCTGTCAAAGCCTTTCTGCATACCGTTTGCTCGATACAACACGTCCAGTGGATGCTGCGAGCTCACATGCCAGTTCCCTTGCAGTATTAGGGCGGTTTCGGTCTCTATAAGCTGTCGCCACATTCGAGAAGCAACAGAAAAATTCACACTAAGCCATCGGGCCACATCATTTTGCTACTGTCCTGCTTCCGTTCTTTCTATGGCCCTCTACCGCAGAGAGTCTGATAGGAATCTTCTCTGTGCCTTACTGCACCGTCTATGACTGTATATACAGCGATTGTGTATGTGGGACTACCCTGTAAGCATTGGCTCGTTTCATAGGTACCCCGACGTGATTGTTGGCATGGTTGTCCGTTGATCGGAATGCCGTCTTCCACGCAGAACAAGATCATACGTACGGCTGGTCGACAGTTTGTATGATTATATCGTGAATTAGACACAGGACCGGGAAGTAACGGTCTTTTTGGTTTAATTTTGGACACCAGTGTACGTACATGCGTTGATCCATTTTGTTGGATTTATGAGAGCGCGTGTTCCATTTTCTTTTAGAAACTGACAGCATGTATTTGTGATTGATCTGAGAAGAATGCATGACTAAGTTACCCTTCCAAAGAAATAGTAACAAAATTAATTTACACTGTTGTTATTATACTGGGTGATCAAAAAGTCAGTATAAATTTGAAAACTTAATAAACCACGGAATAATGTAGATAGAGAGACAAAAATTGATACACATCCTTGGAATGACGTGGGGTTTTACTAGAACCAAAAAAAAAAAAAAAAAAAAACAAATATTGCTAGACGCGTGAAATATCTCTTGCGCGCGTCGTTTGGTGATGATCGTGTGCTCAGTCGCCACTTTCGTCCTGCTTGGCCTCCCAGGTCCCCAGACCTCAGTCCGTGCGTTTATTGGCTTTGGGGTTACCTGAAGTCACAAGTGTATCGTGATCGACCGACATCTCTAGGGATGCTGAAAGACAACATCCGACGCCAATGCCTCGCCATAACTCCGAACATGCTTTACAGTGCTGTTCACAACATTACTCCTCGACTACAGCTAGTGTTGAGGAATGATGGTGGACATATTGAGCATTTCCTGTCAAGATCATCATCTTTGCTTTGTCTTACTTTGTTATGCTAATTATTGCTATTCTGATCAGGTGAAGCGCCATCTGTCGGACATTTTTTGAACTTTTGTATTTTTTTTGGTTCTAATAAAACCCCATGTCATTCCAAGCATGTGTGTCAATTTGTACCTCTCTATCTACATTATTCCGTGATTTATGCAGTTTTCAAATTTATACTGACTTTTTCATCACCCGGTACTTAATAACAGTTTAACTGGCTCAGAACTTCAGCAGTATTAAAACCAAGGGTATTTCACAGGTTATTCTGCTTCCCCTACGTCATTGCGGAACACGATGCTCGAGAGTTAAAACTGTTAATACATACAAATAAGGAAGTACGGGCAACTGGTAGATAAAAATACTTCAGCTTCTTTTGGGAAAAAGTAAGTACTGACTTGACACCTGCAAAAAACTGTAGTCTTTCTTGGCTTGTAAACATTATAAGCTAGGTGTACCCACTTAAGGTTCGGCAGCTTCTGTGATTTACTTTGCACACTCAGGGAAATTCTATCTACAATATTAGAAAGACGGTTAGTTTCTCTATTGGGAAAAAAGAGATATTAAGAATTTTATAATTTTTACTGTTGTAAATAATTGTTGTTGTTGTTATGGTCTTCAGTCCTGAGACTCGTTTGATGCAGCTCTCCATGCTACTCTATCCTGTGAAAGCTTCTTCATCTCCCAGTACCTACTGCAACCTACATCCTTCTGAATCTGCTTAGTGTATTCATGTCTTGGTCTCCCCCTACGATTTTTACCCTCCATGCTGCCCTCCAATACTAAATTGGTGATCCCTTGATGCCTCAGAACATGTCCTACCAACCGATCCCTTCTTCTGGTCAAGTTGTGCCACAAACTTCTCTTCTCCCCAATCCTATTCAATACTACCTCATTAGTTATGTGATCTACCCATCTAATCTTCAGCATTCTTCTGTAGCACCACATTTCGAAAGCTTCTATTCTCCTCTTGTCCAAACTATTTACCGTCCATGTTTCACTTCCATACATGGCTACACTCCATACAAATACTTTCAGAAATGACTTCCTGACACTTAAATCTGTACTCGATGTTAACAAATTTCTCTTCTTCAGAAACGCTTTCCTTGCCATTGCCAGTCTACATTTTATATCCTCTCTACTTCGACCATCATCAGTTATTTTGCTCCCCAAATAGCAAAACTCCTTTACTACTTTAAGTGTCTCATTTCCTAATCTAATACCCTCAACATCACCCGACTTAATTCGACTACATTCCATTATCCTCGTTTTGCTTTTGTTGATGTTCATCTTATATCTTCCCTTCAAGACACCATCCATTCCATTCAACTGCTCTTCCAAGTCCTTTGCTGTCTCTGACAGAATTACAATGTCATCGGCGAACCTCAACGTTTTTATTTCTTCTCCATGGATTTTAATACCTTCTCCGAATTTTTCTTTTGTTTGCTTTACTGCTTGCTCAATATACAGATTGAATAACATCGGGGAGAGACTACAACCCTGTCTTACTCCCTTCTTAACCACTGCTTCCCTTTCATGTCCCTCGACTCTTATAACTGCCATCTGGTTTCTGTACAAATTGTAAATAGCCTTTCGCTCCCTGTATTTTACCCCTGCCACCTTTAGAATTTGAAAGAGAGTATTCCAGTCAACATTGTCAAAAGCTTTCTCTAAGTCTACAAATGCTAGAAACGTAGGTTTGCCTTTCCTTAATCTTTCTTCTAAGATAAGTCGTAAGGTCAGTATTGCCTCACGTGTTCCAACATTTCTACGGAATCCAAACTGATCTTCCCCGAGGTCGGCTTCTACCAGTTTTTCCATTCGTCTGTAAAGAATTCGTGTTAGTATTTTGCAGCTGTGGCTTATTAAACTGATTGTTCGGTAATTTTCACATCTGTCAACACCTGCTTTCTTTGGGATTGGAATTATTATATTCTTCTTGAAGTCTGAGGGTATTTCGCCTGTTTCATACATCTCGCTCACCAGATGGTAGAGTTTTGTCAGGACTGGCTCTCCCAAGGCCGTCAGTAGTTCCAATGGAATGTTAAGAGGACCTTATTAAAACTACGGGTGCTAAATAAGTCTGAGTGGGTGTATTTAATAAAGTTCGTGGTCATAAACTATTACAGAAGTAGAAAATAAAAGACAGCATAAGATTAAATGTTGTTATACTGTTGTACGAAAGTAATCTAACATCGTAAATGACTCATCTTAGTTCAAAAGTCGTAAATAAATTACGTGTGAAAGAGCCTCCCGTCGGGTAGACCGTTCGCCGGGTGCAAGTCTTTCGATTTGACGCCACTTCGGCTACTTGTGCGTCGAATGGGATGAAATGATGATGATTAGGACAATACAGCACCCAGTCCCTGAGCGGAGAAAATCTCCGACCCAGCCGGGAACCGAAGCCGGGCCCTTAGGATTGACATTCTGTCGCGCTGACCACTCAGCTACAGGGGGCGGACACAAAAGTCGTAGTGCTCATGAATAAAAGCAACCAGCTGGCATTTACAAACAGAAAAATTTATGAAAAAAAAAAGAAAGTCTAAATCAAGAATGAAAATTCCAGTTAAACTGTTGGTGAAATATTCAGTTGTCACGTTACAAATCATCTACATAATCGAGACGTATAAAGGTTTAACATCTTCATCTAAAACCAGATCTTTTCGACAGACTTTCCAATGTCATGATTCCTTCGTTTCTTTTGTCTTTTGAGTATCACCTGGCCTGCCAAGATTTCCAAGTAGTTTACTTCTTTAGGTTTAGAAGTTTTATTTTGACCTTGACGCGTCTTTCTGTCTTTGGTCTGAGCCAGTAATGTTTATTCTGCAAAGAAAGACTTTTTCGAAGGATTGTGAACTCCTTAGCAATGGCTCTCACGCTCATTCCATCTGCAATTGCATCTAACGCTCTGCATAATACCTCTTGTGACCACGGTCCTCACATTTTCACTTTAGAGACAAACAAATGATTACGGTCTTAGAAAAAATGGATAATTTATTCAAGAAAAGGAGCTTCACAAACTGAACAAGTCAATAACGCGTTGTTCCATTTTTTTTTAATTTGTGGGCCTTATACAGGCAGTTACTCGGCTTGGAATTGCCTGATGGAGTTACTGGGCCGGCCGCGGTGGTCTAGCGGTTCTGGCGCTGCTGTCCGGAACCGCGGGACTGCTACGGTCGCAGGTTCGAATCCTGCCTCGGGCATGGGTGTGTGTGATGTCCTTAGGTTAGTTAGGTTTAAGTAGTTCTACGTTCTAGGGGACTTATGACCTAAGATGTTGAGTCCCATAGTGCTCAGAGCCATTTGAACCATTTTTGGAGTTATTGGATGTCCTACTCAGGTATATCGTGCTAGATTCTGTCCAATTGTCGCATCAGATCGTCAAAATCCCGAGATACTAGGAGGATTCTGCCCACAATGCTCCAAACGTTCTTAATTGCGGAGAGAGCCAGAGACCTTGGTGGGGATAATTCGATGGTGTTGCATCGTGTTTTTCTTTTTCTTTAGTAATTTTTTTTCCTGAAAGCAGGAAACAAACAGTCTTTAATGTAGACTCATTTATTTTACGAATATAAACTAAAATCGTCAACTCTAATCTTCGTAATACCTTCCCTGTCTGAAGTGTTCATAGTTGCACATATAAGGAAGAATTAATTACGGCAGAGGACAGTATGATGTGAACATACCTTATCACCCTTATTATTATTACAAGGCCCTATAGTGCTTTATTACAGACCTCCCACTCTTCCTCGTTCAGTTGTTGACTATTTCCATGTCAATAATAGTTTCGTAACTGCAAAAATACAGTTTTAAAGATGAATAAACGAGGTTTCTAGGCATATATAAACAGTAGATTACTTAGAAATTAATCCGTATATCTGAAAAACTAACGCACTCCGAAGCTGGTCAAACGGAGAACTCGAAAACAACAACACAAAATTGGGGTAAAGAATAACAGCGGAAACACGTTACTAGCGAGATCGAGTACTTATTAGCGGGAGGCACGAACTGCTGCCAACTTCCACATGCCGTCCATATTTTCAGAATTTCGAGCAGTGGTCCTTATTTAAAACCGAGTCTGTTTTGATATACCTACCTTACCATGAGAACTGTACGATATTTTCCATGGCAGTTTTTCGAGTAATGCTTTTGTCATTTACTATTTTTATTCAGGTATCGTAGCTGCTCTTTCCTCAGAAATCACGAGTGATACTGCAAGCAAACTATTCTAAATAATGTTTTCCCTTATGAAACACACCGTTGTCTTCCGAAGATAGCCGGCAGTTGTGGCTGAGCGGTTCTAGGCGCTTCAATCCGGAACCGCGCGGCTGCTACGGTCGCACTGGAGTCGGCATGGCTCCAATCCCTGACGGTACCTTCCACAACCTCACAGACTCTCTTTCTGCATACCCCGCAGCACTTCGCGCCGCAAAAGGTGGTTATTCAGGCTCTTGACAGAACAGTATGGTCGATAAGGCCCTCGCCATATATAAGAAAGAAGAACACTAACACCTGCATCCTGTTCTTCGGTGTTTCTATGCCTGCTGGAATCGTCTCCTACTAAATTTGTGCACTTCATGTATTTCAAATAAAATAAGTATTTTACTTTTTGAATTTCACTGAATTCGCGGATCATTTCTTCTTTTTTCTTTTTTTCTGAGCGTTATTACTGGTCCCAAGTCGTTTACCTCAACCTTCCTTAGGCAAGGAAGATGGAATACAAAACAATCTGTGATCATTCTCTGAAATATTACATAGTTTGATGCAATGAATAAAATAGCTTTTCTTAATACTTCGTTGATAAAGGGTGCCAGCCTTCGCCATGTTGGCATAGAATATTCAAGACATGACATCAGATATGGAAGGAGTTTAGAAACGTGCTGCTAGAATCGTAAGTCGGTATAGTCATTATGAAAGTGTAGCAGAAATACTCGGAGAATTCTTGGAAGGAAGACGAGGCAGTTGTCGAGAAACTTCACAGTGGAAATTTATAAAATCCGCATTCGAAGATGTGTATGCGACCATTCTGCTGCCACCAACGTGCGTCTTGCATAGGGATCATGAGCATAAGATAAGGGAGATTAGAGCCTTTAAAGAAGCATACGGAAGGTTATTTTCCCTCGCTCAGTACGTGAGTGGAACTAGAGAGAGCATCGACGAGTTGGTAGGATGTACCCTCTGCCATGCACTCTACAGTAGCTTGCGGAGTATGCATGTAGATGTAGAAGAACAGCTTCAAAATCAGAATACTCTTTCTTTTGGTTGGCACACAATTCTCTTCCAGGATAACATTGTTAAGCTTACTTCTCTTTTAAAGCATAGAATGGACAGTGCCACTCAAAAGGCAGTTTGCACATTCATTCTTGTTAATGTTACTGAGCCTGATTCATCTCTCCATGCTTCATACGAGGAATGTTCAATAAAGAGTGGCACTAATGTTCATACAACAATTTGTTGTAACAAATAGCTCATACAGACTTTCGTCTCCCTCAAAATACTCTGCCCCCTTCCCCCGAACACAACGCACTTGTTCCACCTACTTCGCCATATCTGGAAGCCACTCCTTGACATCTTCATCAGGGTTGACTCTAAATCTTTGACTGTGTTGGTCTTGTTGTCGAACCGCGAGGTCCCTTATGTTCCTTTTTGGCTGTCAGGTTAAGAAAAAGGTCACATGGAGCCAAATCTGGACTCACATTGGGACGTTAGTCATCACAAATAATGGCACCTGCAATTTTGATAGTTGTTTTTGTCATAGCAGTAAAAGGTCCACCTGCTCCTCCTTGCAATTCAGCATTTTCCCGGCCATTTTGGAAAGCGCGATGCCAACGGAAACAAACTAGACGAGAATTGCAGAGTCCCGACAACTCTCTACACATCGTCGTAGGTTTCAGTAGCGTTTCTCTTCAAGAGAACACAAAATTTTCTTGCATAACGCTTTTAACACTACTGGGGCTGCGCGTGTGCTATTAATTACCAAATATGGTTTATAACGCACAGTGAGTGTTACCCTCGGAGAGGAATTTAGAAATTTGACCGAGTTTACCTAACGGAAAATTGGGATCTAACCTTAATTTCGTAAGAATAGCTGTAGGTAGATCGCAGAAAGAAATAATTTTGCAAAGAGTAACAGTAACTGATTACTGTTAAATGAAATAGTTATACGGTCGCCAGCCTAATTAGGCATAATAATGTAAAATCGTTATTCATAGAGAACCTATTTTTACTGCTTCAAAGCGAACTTTCATTAAATACTGTTCCATGAAGTGCAACGAATACACCCAAATGGACAAATTACACAGTGGGTAGCAGAAGTTGTCACTTTAGTAGTTAAGTAGTCACTAGATTTTCTCTAATTATTACTTTTGTCTTTAAATGATATGGCTTAAACCTACCCTTCACTAACCACACAAGACCAGATAGCACATAATAATAGTCAAGTACAATTAATACACACATTCACTGCAAAAAAAAAAAAAATCACACAGTATACAAATCTTCTATCCTTGTTTCTCAGTAATTACTTCTAAAATCATTAGCTAGAAACCTACTAAGCTGATTTATTCCTTTTGCTATGATGGAAAAGAAATGTGATCCCAGAAACTAGCGCTTTCATTGTAGCAACAACACTGTATACACTTTCAAATTTATGTAGCATTAAGGTAGGATTGGATTATTCTTTCAAATTGAAATCATTAAGTATTTTAACACTCTTTACCCAGACAATAACCTCTACAAAACAGTGACAATTTCCTGTAAAATTTTACTTCACCCAACGTCTAGACAAAATGTTTATAGTACCATTTGTGAAACAAGTAAGTTTCGGAAACAATTTTAAATCAGTAAACATTAGTACCCTCTTCTCCAAGTAATACACTTTCTTAAACTGATTTTTAAGTTCATTTTCTATTTAAGTTTCAAAACATTCAAACATGAACAGTCACTGTTATATGTATGAGAAAGAAGTAATTCTTGCCCAGCACATTAAGTGCAGTGGCATAAAACTTTACCACACACAAAAAATGCACTATAGGATTGTTAATACTCTTTATGCGAAGGACATTCTCGGATTTCATTACTTAATGGAGAGGATCCTACTTGGAAAAGTGCATAGGATG
The DNA here is from genome assembly GCF_023864275.1 of Schistocerca cancellata. Classification (NCBI taxonomy): domain Eukaryota; kingdom Metazoa; phylum Arthropoda; class Insecta; order Orthoptera; family Acrididae; genus Schistocerca; species Schistocerca cancellata. Next base: position 303,312,441 of record NC_064629.1, read on the forward strand.
GACACATCGTTCAAAAACATTTTTGAACGTTAGGATTATATTTTCATAGAAACAAACACAACATTACTGGTTAACACATTAATACATTTCTGACCTTTCGTGAGTGCGACGAAGTGGTTGCGCAATCGAGGTGGCGAGTCTGTGGCGGCAAGGTGGTCTTTCCATGGACAACAATAGCTCTATTTACCTCTTCTTGGCGATGTTAATAATAATTTTAGAGCTTTTACCAAATCGAGAGCATCATTTTACAGCCGCATCTTAAATCCGAGGCCATTCCATTCCACTTGTAATACTATAAGCCTCACTCGGCACCTGCGCTGTTTGCTCGTCAGTTACTTGCTGTCGACTGACTACTGTGTTCTCTCGTTTGGCACCCAGACGAGCGCCACATCCATCTTTTTCTGGCGGGCCAACTCGCTTCCGTTGCAGAGAGGAACTACATTGGTTTTTTTCTTTATATAATGCGAAGTCCCTATGTATGAACCAGTTACAATGTAGTTACCAACAAACATATTACAAAAAATCTCATCATTTAAGCATATTAAGAAGTCAACACAAATAAACATAATTAAACGCTATTCTCCTCCAAATAATACAAAGAATTTGACTTGCAAAGAGTAAACATGTCACAAAGCTTTTACATTTCTTTAAAGTAGATCCAAGACATTGCATATTAAGTAATATATACTTTACATTACTCATAATAAATCAAATAGTTCAAATGGCTCTAAGCACTATGGGACTTAACATCTGCCGGCCAGGGTGGCCGAGCGGTTCTAGGCGCTACAGTCTGGAACCGCGGAACCGCTACGGTCGCAGGTTCGAATCCTGCCTCTGGCATGGATGTGTGTGATGTCCTTAGGTTAGTTAGGTTTAAGTAGTTCTAAGTTCTAGGCGACTGATGACCTCAGAAGTTAAGTCCCATAGTGCTCAGAGCCATTTGAACCATTTGAACTTAACATCTCAGGTCATCAGTCCCCTAGACTTAAGACTTAGAACTACTTAAACCTAACTAACCTAATGGCATCACCCACATCCACGCCCGAGGCAGGATTCGAACCTGCGACCGTAACAGCAGCGTGTTTCCGGACTGAAGCGCCTAGAACCACTCGGCCACAGCGGCCGGCCATAATAAATCAACACAAATTATTTACAGTATTACTCGTAAACTGTGGTGTTACACGCTGTTCATGAAAATCTGCCATGACTATGTTTAGAGCCGATTATGAAACCCGGCCACTCTCTTAGGCTGCCAACACTGAACCAACAAAGCTATTGCCGTGAAATTTGCACTGACTAGCGATTATAGAGTACTTAATTCAACGGCGCGTAGACAGTTGTAGCAAAAGGGCACCTAGAGACAGGAAAAAGTTCAGTGCCAATCTTTGAAAAACATACCTCGTGTATGTACTGTAACGATTTTTTGATTGAAATCAGGTGCATAGCATTTGTTTTATTCAGTTTTCCAAGAACGAAAACTCTGGAAAGGATTGTATCTAGTCAGTAGTCTTCCTTTTCTCAGTACGGCTAAATATTATTTTTCTTTTTTCAGTTTACGATCTTAGGGTAAGAATTTAATGCTTCGTAGCACTATTTTTATATTCGAGGCTCCTTTTTTTTAAACTGAAAATTATTTTCACTACCTGTACTGTCAACTATAGTTTTAAGGTAACAGATTAGGATTGTGGATTGATAAAACTGACAAGGGAATGGTCCAATCCGACTTTTTTTTTTTTTTTTTTGAGGAAGAATGCATCGAAAGAAATGCACTGTGAAAATTTTAGCTGCTAAGATGCATTTCGATTTTTTTTCAAAAGCTGCTGAAGTTTCTCGTTTTTGTCCCACGGAGAACCGCTTATAACAGCGGTTTGCACAGTCCTTCCTGCTTAGCACGCTATCGGCTGTGACAAGAGAGCATAGCGCCGGGTAGTGCTAATATCCGGAGTGAGACAAACGATTTTGGAGCACCCAAGCCACACAGTAAAAGGTCACGTATCATTAATGTTTCGAATAAGAGTCAGCTCGTACTGACGGCTAAGTTGTTGCATATTTAATCCTTACAAAGGTGCCTAGCAGAGGAAAATACATCAAGGCAGTGTTTGATGTTACATTACAGACGAATTCCATCAATCATGACTTTAATTTATTGAAATGAAATATTTCTTACACATACATCATTACCTTTAAAAGAACTTTCTCTTTTATGCTTCGACACCTTTGTACTCCCAACGAAGCGTCTTGGTTCCAGTCCCAGAGACGGGTTTCACGCGAAAGAAATGAATGAATAATAATCCAACCAATACGTCAAAGTACAACCGACTGATTAGATTGTTTCCATTTGGTTGCTTCCATGGACTGGTTTCACTCAAAAGAATGAATAATTCAACCTGTATGTAAAGCTGCAACCAAATGTGTCGATAGTTTTCCAACGGCTGACTGAATTGATTGTTTTCATTCGATTGTTCGCATCAGTATCGGCATCGGCGATTTTCAGCGTCATCACCCAGCTATGTCTTGGGGCCAGTAGCCACTCTGTGGGAGCGGTGCCGTTCACTCCAGCCATGGCTGTTAGCAGTTACAAGAAGTGACCAAGGCACGCCTGACTGTACTGTTGACGGCCTGCTGGAGAGACACCGCTAGTTCAGCGCGGAGTGTGTGTAGTCGTGCAGAGTCAAGCTGCGGCCAGCCGACAGGGAATGGCCGGCAGTTTCGAAGACTACTCGCAGGAACAGGAGGAGGGCAACAGCAACTGCACGCCTCCACGATTACAGGGCATGGATCCACTGGTTAGGGAACCGGAAGGCCCACCCGATGATGGCGCCCCATCAGTCTCAGATGGCGGCGATGCGGCTCACAGCCGTTGTGTCCCCAGGTGGAACTTGCTGCTTCGTGAGAGACTGTAGACGGGTAGGAGTTAGACCCACTTATGTCCAACTTCCTGGCTGAATGGTAGTGAAGTAACAAACGTTTTCTTACACATCACTGATAAAACAAACGACAGCAGCGCGCGAACAGCAGCTGCTTCGACTTTGTCACAAGGCATACGATGTCACACGCAACTACCGTTTCTAACCGAAGCGCTGATGAGTAGAGCAAAGCTACCCAAGACCATCAAATTTCCGAAACATAACTTGTCGAAGTGACGAGATATAGAATAAGATTGAAACTCTCATTCCAGTTCTCCTGTGCCACAGCTTCTCACTCTCAGAGCTGCCGAATCAGAGCTCCTCGGTGCAATTGAGTCCTCGCTGCACCCACGACTGGAAAAAAAGGCTCTGAGCTCTATGGAACTTAACATCTGAGGTCATCAGTCCCCTAGAACTTAGAACTACTTAAATCTAACTAACCTGAGGATATCACACACATCCATGCCCGAGGCAGGATTCGAACCTGCGACCGTAGCGGTCGCGCGGTTCCAGACGTAAGTTCCTAGAACCACTCGGCAACACTGGGCGGGCCCCACGACTGCATCAGCAAAATTCTCTGTGCTCCTGCTCGCTCTAAAATTCTGCTAAAACTTTCTCCGCCAATCCAAAGTTTCTATAAGTTTCTGACGAACCAAAATGTTCGCAACGTAATTGCTAAAACACCCCTCTTTAATTACAAGCTAAACAATGGCCAGTGTCTCTGCGAGCACAGTTTCTAGAAGTTAAGTGTCAAATTCTCTCTCTACATATATGTAAAAATTTTAGACCTTATGCGATCCTCTCATAACTATAGTGCTCTGAAAATGGGCTGCTATGTTCGGCTCTAGTAATTTTTTAAGATCGCCAATAGAGTTCTATCCTGCACTTTCCACAGCTCGGGGGAACATTCAGACTGTTAGGACACCACATCAAGTGGCGGCATCTAAAACGAACTCTGCTGTTTCTTTTCACATGAAGAAGCCAGTGCTCTTTATCTGTGGGCAGTGTCCCCGTCTCTTACTTTCCCAGTAGGCTGCTCGCCCAGTGCCTGACTGCACAGCTTCGACTTGTAAAAATGGACAGTTTCCAGCACAGGCCCAAGCTTTTCATCACGGCTTATTATACGGCCGTTTTGAGGTGGAGATGATGTACCCTAATGCTGTGGTGGCCAGTATATTCAAAGAAAGCAGCTATGACCCCTGGATGTCGGAACCAGGCCAACAAAATAGACTGGCTGCCTACGTACCATGCACGTGTGCTGATCACCGGCAGAAGCAGTCGTCTGAGAACGAGATGGATGTCCCCCCTAGAAACTACCTTGGAGTCACCGATCCCTGAGATCATTACGTCTCTCAGATGCACACAGTTACGGAAATTTTCAAAACTACCCAAAAAGGAGGCAAAATAAAAGCTGGAAGTAATGGCTTAATTGTCACAACGACTGAGGCAGTACATAATCAGCACTGAATTACTTAATCCGTACCCGAATATCTCAGATCTGAAGTGAGTTAAAATATATATATTTACAAAAATCAGACAGACAGAAGCATTTCAAGCTCCCTTGTTCGCCCTGGTTCCAGCTGAAAGGTGTCTTAATTTTGCCTGTCAGGAGAGGTATTGGACGTATTTTGAGGAGCCAGTGTCAAAGTCTTGCGGCCACTTATACCTTCTTACCTCATTCTCTATGGTCATCACAAAGACAGTAACCCTACATCTAGATCTACATCTACATACATACTCCGCAATCCACCATACGGTGCGTGGCGGAGGGTACGTCGTACCACATCTCTTCCTGTTCCACTCCCAAACAGAACGAGGGAAAAATGACTGCCTATATGCCTCTGTACGAGCCCTAATCTCTCTTATCTTATCTTTGTGGTCTTTCCGCGAAATATAAGTTGGCGGCAGTAAAATGGTACTGCAGACAGCCTGAAATGCTGGTTATCTAAATTTCCTCAGTAGCGATTCATGAAAAGAACGCCTCCTTTCCTCTAGAGACACCCACCCAAGTTACTGAAGCATTTCCGTAACACTCGCGTGATGATCAAACCTACCAGTAACAAATCTAGCAGACCGCCTCTGAATTGCTTCTATGTCCTCCCTCAATCCGACCTTATAGGGATCCCAAACGCTCGAGCAGCACTCAAGAATAGGTCGTATTAGTGTTTTATAAGCGGTCTCCTTTACAGATGAACCACATCTTCCCAAAATTCTACCAATGAACCGAAGACGACTATCCACCGTCCCCACAACTGCCATTACATGCTTGTCCCACTTCATATCGCTCTGTAATTAAATATAAATATTTAATCGACGTGATTGTGTCAAGCGCTACACTACTAATGGAGTATTCAAACATTACGGGATTCTTTTTCCTATTCATCTGCATTAATTTACATTTATCTATATTTAGAGTTAGCTACCATTCTTTACACCAATCACTAATCCTGTCCAAGTCATCTTGTATCCTCCGACAGTCACCCGACGACGACACCTTCCCTTACAACACAGCATCATCAGCAAACAGCCACACATTGCTATCCACCCTATCCAAAAGATCATTTATGTAGATAGAAAACAACAGCGGACCTACCACACTTCCCTGGGGCACTCCAGATGATACCCTCACGCCCGATGAACACTCACCATCGAGGACAACGTACTGGATTATATCACTTAAGAAGTCTTCGAGCCACTCACATATTTGGGAACCAATCCCATATGCTCGTACCCTCTCTCCCTATGATGTCATTTTGCTGCACTGACACCTTAGACACCGAGTTCTTACGGTGTGTATCAATTATCTCTGCATTTCAGTCGTATTGTATGCAACATCACTAATCATGCATACTTATCCTGTAAACTGACTCGTTCCACATAATCTCAATGAAAGAATCGTTCAAATCAGCTACGGAAGGTGTAACTAACTAACTAACCAACATCAGTGGTTCTTCCTTGTCGGCACTCGACCTGTGTGTTGCGTACTGACCTGCTTTTTCGCCTCTTGGATTTCAAAATGTTACTCCATCATGCAAAGCCTATTGTTCCGTGACACTTCAGTTGCTTAGATCCCATGCCTTCTTCTTTAGAGGAGCAATAGTGAAAATATTGCTCTAATCACACATTCTGTCAAATTCTTAACCCATAATTTATATTTTTTTCTCTTGCCTATATAGTGAGTACATGCGAAGTGCGAATCTCTCTAAAATTAAAACCTATTATTACCCATCCGGTAAGACATCTCACTACTCCTGTAGTCTTCGTTAGTAATAACGGAAGAAAAACTGGACTTAAGTGCTTTCAGGCTTCTTTCTCAATGATTAGGTATCTTAATTAATAAGTGAGATAGTAGTACAATTATCAGCTTCTATGTCCAATAACGCAGATACGAGGTTTGTCCAGAAACTTAGGCTCCGGTCGATCGCGAAATGGAAACTGCTTGGAAAATCCGGTAAAGCTTTGCACAGACGTGTTGGACAGTGTCGCTAGTATGCCCATCGATTGTGTCGCTTCGCTCTTTTCAGTTTTGAGTGAACAGTGAGCACGTAAAGATGCGTAGGGAATAGCGTCTCCCGCCAAGTATGAGGGCCTGGTTAGAGATTTCGCCTGTGCCATGCAGCCCACATAACACAACTGTCGAGCAGTTCCTTCTTCATGCCAATTCTCGGCCGCTCACTGCAGGGGCAATGAAGATGCTTCTGCAGCGTTTCCGATGAGAAGTGTTTGATCACCCACAATACAGTCCGTAATTGGCTCTCTCTGAGTCTCATCTCTGCTGAGAGGAACCGCTGGCTCTGAAGACAACATTTTTCCAAAGACAACGAGCTGCAGACCAGTGTAGATAACTGGCCGAAAGCACAGGCGGTTGCTTTCTATGACGAAGATATTTGAAAGTTGATACAACACTACAGCGCTCGAAGTTGGAGCGGCGACTATGTAGAGAAGTAGGTGGAAGGTGTACCTAACTGTTGCAAATAAAACGTTTCTGGTTTTCACTGTGTTTTCGATTTCGCGACTGATCGGAACTTACTTTCTGGACAACCCTCGCATATCACCTAACATCTCAGTGTTGAACACAATCATCATCACACCATCATCATTATTATCATCCACTGCTTCGTGCAGACACCTCCCTACTTTATAATCTTCATCGATACGCATCCATCCTGCTCCGTCACGGAATCTAACCGCTCGAAGCATATAAATGGAAAACACTGTCGAAAGAATCGCACCACCAGGAAGGACTTGTGCGACATAAACGAAAGTTGGCAGGTGTGTTTCTACATCTGAAAGATGATGTCTATTCAAATTTTGCGCCAGTCGCATAAGAGTGGCGTTAGTAGCGGCAATGTGAGGATGCAAATCAGATTTGCTTTAAATGCACCCTGTAACGGTCGTGAGCGTTAGTTACCTTTGAGACGGAACGGGGTGAGTTGATGTCAGGAATGCCTTTAAGGCGAAAAAGTAGCCGTTATCAAAACTTCACTGAGTTTGAACGAGATCGTGTAATAGGGCTACGAGAAGCTGTGCGTTCCTTCTGCGATATTCCAGAAAGACCTAGAAGGAATGTAGACACTGTACATGATTGCTAGCAGCGGTGGTCACGAGAATGTATGGTCGCAAGGAGACTGGGCTCCGGAAGACCATGTGGAACTACCGAGAGGGAAGACCATCGTGTTCGGCGTATGGCTCTGGCGCATCGTACTGCATCTGCAGCAGCAATGCTGTTAGCGGTTGGCACCAGAGTGACACGACCAACTGTTACAAATCGTTTACTTCAAGGATGGCTCCGAGCCAGACTCCCTCCAGCGTGCAGTCCACCATTTGAGGGCAGGGTGGAAGTCTGCTGTGTTTTATGATAAAAGCTGGTTCTACCCCGGTGAAAGTGATGGTTAGGTGTTTGTTAGGAGGGCAGTTGAGGGCCTGTAACCGACCTGTCTGTTTGCTGCCGGCCGGAGTGGCCGAGTGGTTCTAGACGCTTCAGTCTGGAACCGCGCGACCACTACGGTCGCTAGGGGACTGATGACCTCAGATGTTAAGTCCCATAGTGCTCAGAGCCATTTGAACCATTTGTCTGTTTGCTAGACGCACTGGACCTACGCCTGGAGTTATGGTCTGGGGTGCGATTTCGTATGACAGCAGGAACACTCTCGTGGTTATCCCACTCACCCTGACTGCAAATTCGTACGCCCACCTGTTGTGATGCCTTTCATGAACAGTATTCCAGGGAGTGTTTTCCAACAAGATGACGCACGTCCACATAATGCTGTTGTAGCCCAGCACGCTCTGTAGAGTGTCCACATGTTGCCTTGGCCTGCTCGATCTCCCGATCTGTCTCTAATTGAACACATATGGGACATCACTGGATGACTACTCCAGCGCCATCCACAAACAGGAACAGCCTCCTGTGTATTGGCCGGCCGCTGTGACCGAGCGGTTCTAGGCGCTTCAGTCCGGAACCACGCGGCTGCTACGGTCGCAGGTTCGAATCCTGCCTCAGGCATGGATGTGTGTGATGTCCTTAGGGTAGTTAGGTTTACTTAGTTCTAAGTCCAGCGGACTGATGACCTCAGATGTTAAGTCCCATAGTACTTATTTGAACCTCCTGTGTATTGACAGACCAAGTATAACAGGCAAGGAACTCTGTCTCACAAACTGACATCCGGCACCTGTACAACACAATGCAAGCACGTTTGCATGCTTCCATTCAACCTTCTGGCAGTTACACATGTTATTAATGTACCAGCATTTCACATTTGGGATGGCTTATCTCGCACTTACATTAACCTGTGATCTTGCGATCTAAATCACTTAAATATATTACCTATCCAAATTTATTCCCGAAATTTTATTACTCTATGTTAATTATTTTTTGGTGTTGCGATTTTTTCCGTTAGTGTACGTCGATGATGCAGAACATTATCATCACCTGTTTAATTGCGTGATGTTCTACTTTTAAAACACAATACGACAGAATGAGATTTTCACTCTGCAGCGGAGTGTGCGCTGCTATGAAACTTCCTGGAAGATTCAAACTGTGCGCTGGATCGAGACTCGAACTCGGGACCTTTGCCTTTCGCGTCAAGTGCCAGGAAGTTTCATATCAGCGCACACTCCGCTGCAGTGTGAAAATCTCATTCTGGAAACATCCCCCAGGCTGTGGCTAAGCCATGTCTCCGCAATATCCTTTCTTCCAGGAGTGCTAGTTCTGCAAGGTTCGCAGGAGAGCTTCTGTGAAGTTTGGAAAGTAGGAGACGAGGTACTGGCAGAAGTAAAGTTGTGAGGACGGGGCGTGAGTCGTGATTGGGTAGCTCAGATGGTAGAGCACTTGCCCGCGAAAGGCAAAGGTCCCGAGTTCGAGTCTCGGTTCGGCACACAGTTTTAGTGTGCCAGGAAGTTACAATACGACAGAGATTGTGCTTGACATGGATTCTACAGGTCCTGGACAGGATTCCAGAAGTATGTGGCACCAGGTGCCTACGCGCAGGTCAGGCAGTATCCGCAAATTACGGGATGGTGGCTTACAGGCACGCAGCTGGCGTCCGATATGTGTTCCAGTGGGTACAGATCAGGCATGTTTACTGGCCAAGACATCAATTTCAGTTAAATAGTATGCCACTCAAACCCTTGTAGTACAATTCTCACATTGCGAAACGGACAGTTATCCTACTGGAAGATGTCATCGCTGTAGGGGGAGACTTCAAGAATGAGGCGATGCAAGTGGTTCTCGCAATAACTTCCACGAAGCTCATTGCCGTCATTATGCCTTCGTTTACCACCACAGATCCAACGGAAGCCCAACTAAATGTACCCATTAGTATAATTCTGCCCTCACCGGCCTGCATCTGTGGTGCGATGCGTGTTTCGTGCAGCCGTTCGTCTGGATGACGCCGTGTAAGAACCCAAACATCGACCTAGTGTAACAAAACATGCGATTTATTCGCCAGGCGACAAGTTTCTGTTGATCCACGATATAAACTCAGTGATGCTGTGCCCAATGTAATCATAACTGACGATGTCTTTGGATCAAAACAGGAACACGTAATGGTCGTGTGATGTGGAGCTCAATGTGCAACAATGGCCTTTCAACGGTGTGCTCCGAAACACTTGTGTCTACATCACCAGTGTACTCTGTCGTCAGATCTGGTACAGATCGCTGCCTATCGTGGATTGCACGGTGGGGGATTCTCGGACCTCAACGTTTTGTGCCGGTCCGAGTGGCCTAGCGGTTCTAGGCGCTACAGTCTGGAGCCGCGCGACAGCTACGGTCGCAGGTTCGAATCCTGCCTCGGGCATGGATGTGCGTGATGTCCTTAGGTTAGTTAGGTTTAAGTAGTTTTAAGTTCTAGGGGACTGATGGCCTCAGAAGTTAAGTCCCATAGCGCTCGGAGCCATTTTTTTCAACGTTTTGTGATGAGACGTGCTCGTCTAATACCATACGGCCTACTCGTTATTTCGTTGTCCTTCAACCACTTTCCATAGGTGCTCGCGACAGTAGTACGCCAACAGGTGACCAGCTTCACAGTTTCAGAGATTCTCGTTTCCAGCCGGAGCGCCACAACAATGTGCCTTTTATCAAAACCGCTTATAGAAGTGGATTTTCGCATCTGCGGCCCGTTTATTCGCTATAATGACTGCTCATTCGTCTCCGTTCCGCTCACTTTGTTTCATCACTGTGTCACGTGCCCGCAACACCACCAGGAGGCATCCAACCTCGCTGTGGGCGGTTGTAATAACGTTTTGGGTCATCAATGTATATCTGTGTAGTTATTAAACGATTGCAAATCTTATATGGATCGCGCTAATCGTGTACCAATTTCCTACTTAAAAATCCTCAAGAATAAAGCCTCCACTGCAGTGACAAATCAAGACAATGCATCCTTAACCATTACACCACCTTTATGGGCTGTAAAGAGCATGTCTCACCCATAGTAAGGGCAGCGGCAGATTATCTTAAAATGAAACAGAAAGACCTCCAGTATTTGACTGGATTACAACTAGGTGCCTGGCAAGTAAATCTTACTTCACGTTCCCCCCACCCCCTCTAATTCTATCTCCTCCCCCCCTCTCTTTATCAGTTTACTCTTTCCCCTCTCCCTGTCCATATTCTCCTGCCCTCTCTCTCTATCCATCTCTTCCTCTTCGCTCTCCCTGTTCATCTTATCCAATTTCCTTCCTGTGTCTATCTCCTCCTCTCCCCCCTCTCCGTTCATCTTCTCGTCTGCCCTTTCTCTGCCCATTTCCTTCTATCCCTCTGTCTGTTCATCTTCCATGACAAGTCGAAGAGTTTCTGCATGTGGGTGGTCTGCTGCATGGACCAATTGTTTAAGGTGCCCCCAGAGATAATAATCCTAAGGACTGAGGTTGGGGGAACGTGCAGGCCATGGAAATGTCTTTCCTCTACCTATCCATCTGTCATGATACATACTAGCTGGTGCATCTCTAGCACCGAGACTGAAATGTGCTGGAGTTCCATCATGCATAAACCGCATGTTTCTTCTTATTTACAGGGGCACATCTTCTAGCAGGTCTTGGAGAGTGTTCTGAATAAAGTTCCTGTATACAGTACATGTAAGATGTGCTGCGAGAATGCACGACCCTACAATCCAGTCAGCACCAACTCCAGCCCACACATTAATCTTAAATTAAAGCTGATCTGACCTGTAATGTAACATAAGAATTGTAATCGGCTCATAAGTGTTGGCTAAGGAAATTTGTTAACCCATCTCTTCCAGACATTGCCTTGTGTGTATACAATACAAAACTGAAGAGACAAACAACATGTGATGTCACCGCCACATATCGCTGAGCGATATTTAATTAATTTTCTTCTCATTTATTGGCTATTTTTGAGGAGAGTACACTGCTTGCTAAAGCAGGAAGAAGGCTTCAGATGATTTGTGAAGACACGAGCGGCTCCAGGTGTTCGTCCCGTCGTCTAGCTTGACCACAGGAGGTAAGTCACGGAGGTTCTAGGGGAGCGAACTGGATCACCAGTGCATTCCAGTAGCAGAAACGGTTACCAAAAGCCCATGCTCTGTGCATTAGTGGCGAATGTGGTTTTTTCCTTTGAAGGCAGTTGCCGCTAAGCCACTGCACGTGCGTAGAGTAAAACTGTGCTTCACGAATTCACCTCCCGTGGGCCGCCATGGCGCTGCCGAGCCACGGTGAGAAATTTCGTTGCGTTTTCCTCCAAATCTTGTTATCCAATCAACTGAGACTTGCCTGTCACTTTTCTTAGCCACGAATGGCTCAACCCACGAGTAAAACATGGCTGTATCTACATCTACAGCATACTCCGCAAGCCACCTAATGGTGTGTGGTGGAGGGTACTTTTGATACCACTACCTGTTCTCTCCAACCTTCTTACACTCGCGTATAGTGCGTGGGAAGAAAGATTGTCGGTAAGCCTCTGTATTGGCTCTAATTTCTCGATTTTTCTCCTCGTGGTCAATGCGCGAAACGTATGTGGGGGGAAGTAACATGTTGTCAGACTCCTCCTGAAAAGTGCTGTCCCGAAATTTCAATAGTAATTTTCTCTCCGTGATGCACAACGCCTCTCTTGTAACATCTGCCAGTGGAGTTTGTTTAGCATCTCCGTAACGCTCTCTCGCCAGCTAAACGATCCCGTGACGAAACGCGGCGCTCTTCATTGGATCTTCTCTATCTCCTCTATCAGTCCTATCTGATAGGGATCACAGATAGATGAACAATACTCAAGAATCGGGCGAACAAGCGCCGTGTAAGCCACTTCTTTCGTGGATGAGTTACATTTCCTTAAGATTCTTCCGATGAATCTGAGTCTGGTATCTGCTTTGCCCACTATTTGTTTTATGTCGTCATTCCACTTAAGTTCGCTCTGGATAGTTACGCCTAGATATTTTACGGCAGACGCTCTCTCCAGCTGTTTGTCATCAATAGTGAAGCTGTACGGTAGTGGATTCTTTTCCTGTGTATGCACAGTATGTTACATTTATTTATGTTCAGGGTCAACTACCAGAGCCTGCACCATTCATAAATTCTCTGCAGGTCGTTCTGCAAACTCTTACTATCTTCTGGCGTTGCTACTTTGGTATAGACAACTGTATCATCTGCGAATAGCCTTAAAGAGCATCCGACGCTACTAGATCTTTTGTATGTAATGTGAACAGCAACGGTCTTATCACACTTCGCTGTGGTGCTCCGGATATTACCTTTACATCTGTCGACTTTGTTCCATTAAGAGGGGCGTGTTGAGTTCCATCTGCAAGAAAGTCTTGAATACAATCGCAAGTCTGCTCCGATACTCCGTAAGCTCGTATTTTTTCACTAAGCGGCAATTCGGGACGGTGTCAAATGCATTACTGAAATCAAGGAACACGGCATCAACCTTAGCGCCGTTGTCCACTGTGCTGTGAATCTCATGGAGGAACAGAGCGAGCTGAGTTTCGCAGGATCTCTGTTTGCGAAACCCATGTTGATTTTTATAGTGGAGATGTTCATTTTCCAAAAACGTCATAATTCTTGAGCATAAAATATGTTCCGTTATTCTAGAACTGATTGACGTCAACGGTATAGGTCCTTAAATGTGTGGATCTGTCTTACGGCCATTCTTAAAAACGGGAGTGACCTGCACTTTTTTCCAGTCGTTACGTACCTTTTGTTGCTCAAGCGATCTACGATAAATTACTACTAGAAGGGGAGCAAGCTATTTCGCATAATCTTTATAGAATCTTATAGGTATCTCATCTGGTCCTGACGCCTTTCCACTACTAAGCGATTGTAGCTGCTTTTCAGTTCCGCAATCGGTTGTCTCAGTATCTGTCGTTTCGATGTTCGTACGACGATTGAAAGGAGAGACAGCGTTACGATATTCCGTGGTGAAACAACTTCGGAAGACCGAATTCAGTATTTCAGCCTTCTCTCTGCTATCTTCCGTTTCGGTGCCGGTGTGGTCGCTGAGAGAATGAATAGATGATTTTGACCCACTTACTGATTTTACATACGACCAAAATCGCTTAGAGGTTTTACTCAGGTCGATTGACAACGTCTTACTTTCAAAAGTATTGAACGCTTCTCTCATTGGTCTCCTTACGCTCATTTTCGCTTCGACCAGCTTTTCTTGTCAGCTAGGTTTTTACTTCTCTTGAATCTGAGGCGAGGTGCTCTTTGTTTACATAGCACATTTCTAACACGGCTATTAAACCATGGCGGATCTTTCCCATCCTTCGAAACCTTACTCGGAACGTACTTCTCTAGGGCATATTGAACGATGCCTTTGAATTTTTTCCATTTGTTCTCCACATCTTCGTCCTCATCACCGAATATTTGATGCTGACTGCTGAGATGTTCTGAAATTTGTATCCTGTCACCCTTGCTGAGCAAATATACACTCCTGGAAATTGAAATAAGAACACCGTGAATTCATTGTCCCAGGAAGGGGAAACTTTATTGACACATTCCTGGGGTCAGATACATCACATGATCACACTGACAGAACCACAGGCACATAGACACAGGCAACAGAGCATGCACAATGTCGGCACTAGTACAGTGTATATCCACCTTTCGCAGCAATGCAGGCTGCTATTCTCCCATGGAGACGATCGTAGAGATGCTGGATGTAGTCCTGTGGAACGGCTTGCCATGCCATTTCCACCTGGCGCCTCAGTTGGACCAGCGTTCGTGCTGGACGTGCAGACCGCGTGAGACGACGCTTCATCCAGTCCCAAACATGCTCAATGGGGGACAGATCCGGAGATCTTGCTGGCCAGGGTAGTTGACTTACACCTTCTAGAGCACGTTTGGTGGCACGGGATACATGCGGACGTGCATTGTCCTGTTGGAACAGCAAGTTCCCTTGCCGGTCTAGGAATGGTAGAACGATGGGTTCGATGACGGTTTGGATGTACCGTGCACTATTCAGTGTCCCCTCGACGATCACCAGTGGTGTACGGCCAGTGTAGGAGATCGCTCCCCACACCATGATGCCGGGTGTTGGCCCTGTGTGCCTCGGTCATATGCAGTCCTGATTGTGGCGCTCACCTGCACGGCGCCAAACACGCATACGACCATCATTGGCACCAAGGCAGAAGCGACTCTCATCGCTGAAGACGACACGTCTCCATTCGTACCTCCATTCACGCCTGTCGCGACACCACTGGAGGCGGGCTGCACGATGTTGGGGCGTGAGCGGAAGACGGCCTAACGGTGTGCGGGACCGTAGCCCAGCTTCATGGAGACGGTTGCGAATGGTCCTCGCCGATACCCCAGGAGCAACAGTGTCCCTAATTTGCTGGGAAGTGGCAGTGCGGTCCCCTACGGCACTGCGTAGGATCCTACGGTCTTGGCGTGCATCCGTGCGTCGCTGCGGTCCTGTCCCAGGTCGACGGGCACGTGCACCTTCCGCCGACCACTGGGGACAACATCGATGTACTGTGGAGACCTCACGCCCCACGTGTTGAGCAATTCGGCGGTACGTCCACCCGGCCTCCCGCATGCCCACTATACGCCCTCGCTCAAAGTCCGTCAACTGCACATACGGTTCACATCCACGCTGTCGCGGCATGCTACCAGTGTTAAAGACTGCGATGGAGCTCCGTATGCCACGGCAAACTGGCTGACACTGACGGCGGCGGTGCACAAATGCTGCGCAGCTAGCGCCATTCGACGGCCAACACCGCGGTTCCTGGTGTGTCCGCTGTGCCGTGCGTGTAATCATTGCTTGTACAGCCCTCTCGCAGTGTCCGGAGCAAGTATGGTGGGTCTGACACACCGGTGTCAATGTGTTCTTTTTTCCATTTCCAGGAGTGTATCTTCCTACCTTTCTTAACATTCCTTGTAGGACCCGTCGTCATGGATGCTGTCCCACCCTTAAGATCACTGATACCTTCCTCTACGTTAACTGATTCGATAAGTTCAGATCTGTTTGTTGGCAGGAGATCTAAGACGTTACCCTCACGAGTTGGTTCTCTAACTATCTGCTCAAGCTAATTTTCGGACAAGACATTCAGAACAATGCCACACGAATCCCTGTCTCTGGCACCAGTTTTGATGGCATAACACTC
Organism: Schistocerca cancellata; assembly: GCF_023864275.1. NCBI lineage: Eukaryota > Metazoa > Arthropoda > Insecta > Orthoptera > Acrididae > Schistocerca > Schistocerca cancellata. The sequence goes on from NC_064629.1 coordinate 303,328,393, forward strand.
CCAATCTATACCTGGCAAGTTGAAGTCATCCTCTATTACAACGACATAATCAGGAAAATTACTAATGATTTTCTGTCAGTTCTGTCGGAAGAATTATATAAAATGGATGACGTCCAGACAGTCAAACAAGTAATGCAGAATATATGGCCAATGGCAGAAATCCAAGAGTGCGCATTAATTCATCCTTTAGATAAGGAAGGAGATAAAACTGACACCAACAACTACAGAGGAATATCACCGTTTCCATTTGAAGCGGTTCTTTCTCAGCCCCTTTCGTATAATTGTTATTTGAAATACTTAATTTACATTCAATCAGTCTAGCAGAATAATCTTGTGCTATTTGTTTTTTATAAATAATAACTGGAAGACGAGATCATGGACAGTATCTCTAATGTGTGGACGTGTGAGTAACTAGGTGTGTATTTGTAACTGAATAATCAGGATAGTTTTGTCTTATTTTTCTTTTGTAGAGGCTGAATAACTTTTCGTAGGATTTTATTCTCATATCTGGCATGTGACCTGAGATGGCCAGCGACAATGTATATTCCGCATTTAAAAGTATGGATAGAGATTGGTCAAGTAAAATCCAGCGCCGGAAGCTGCAGAAATATCCACTGCCTTCTCTGTTCAAACTTTGTCCGGTATACTTCATTGGAACAAGGGAACGACCTCTTTGGCGGTTTGCTAGCTCCCATCCAATTGGGTAAGCAGCTGTTGCCTCCTGACGATTTTGCCAACTGGCCAGGTAACACTCCAACTCTGTCAAAATGCCCTGGTCATATAGCGGCTTATGTAGATTTCTAAAAAGTTTGGAAGATAGCACTCTGGCTGCGTCTATGTGGTGAGACATGTTCTTGTGAGCTCAGCTAGTGTAAGTCCCTTTTCGATTAGGATCCATTAATTAATTCATAAAATGAAGAACAAACAGCCTTCAGTCACAAGTTGCGTTTATTTACTGCACTATGCATTTCGAGCCCTGCAGTAAATAAACGCAACTTATGACTGAAGGCGGTCTGTTCTTCATTTTACGAAAGTAAAACAGTCGCAGACGAAACACTGAAAAACAATGGATAAAATTAAATTAATTCATAGTTGAATGGAGGTAATTATTGTGTTAGTTAAATTAAATCACCAGGAGAATAAATGTTTTTTGGTGACATGTGGAGCAATTATTTTTCGAAGACCTGTTGATGTGCTGTTTTCGAAGAACGAGTGGGATTTCACAGATCAAATAGTCATCATAACAACTGATCAGAGCGTTCCTAGCTGGGTAGAACGAATACCTGGATCGATATCAAATTTGCGTGTGGCGATTTTTTCCCGTTTTTATATTTTTTGACATGTCGAACTTAAGATGACAGACCATTCGCGATAGTGCCGCACTGTTATTTTTTAAGTAAATTGTTTATCGTTATGAATACGTGCAAGCCAGCGGAGATTTTAGTAGATTGGAATTTGACAGAATTGGTTCAAATGGCTATGAGCACTATGGGACTTAACTTCTGAGGTTATCAGTCCCCTAGAACTTAACCTAACTAACCTAAGGACATCACACACACCCATGCCCGAGGCAGGATTTGAACCTGCGACTGTAGCGGTGTCGCGGTTCCAGACTGTAGCGCCTAGAACCGCTCGGCCACAGCGGCCGGCTTAACGGAATTATCGGGATTTTATCCAGCATGGTGAACTTAGTTTCTGGCCCCCTTTGATCACCTGTAATGACATTTCTTATTGGTTTACGCGTCCTATGTATCTTCCTTCTACTTATTTGGAGTAAATGCTTGGATGTTACGAATGTTAGAGCTTATAGAGTACAAATCAACGAATTATCTCCTCTGGGTGAAGATCCCTTCCTGTCGGTTATATTTACTGGAAAAAACACACCACTTAAAGGAACCATAATAATAATAAGTTTGTTCTCTTTTTGGCACACGGTGGGCAAGTTATGAAAGAAGAGCCTACAAGCTACTATACATTTATTTCATGGATATATTCATGGTTGGTATCCCACCACCGTCCCGTGCGTCTCCAGATAACTCTTCGCCGGTCATCGGGGCTCAGTTCGTAGCAGGACTCACACTGAAGACAATTCTACTCTAGTCAATGAGATTCAGGCCGAAGACGTTTCTAGAGACGCCCCAGACAGCGGTGGGATGCCAGCCTGGCTGTCAACGGCCAGACGGCCATCAAGAGTCATACGATATAGCAGTGCCCATGTTATTCTGACTGCAATGCAAAGTTCCTTTGGACAGGCATACATGACCGCAAGGAACAGACATTGCGGTGACCACAGCCGTTACGATACACATCAAATGAATTCGCAATTACGAATAAGGACTACCATCGGCTGTAGAATGGAATGACGACATTGAAAAATTGTGCCGGACCGGGACTTGAACCCGGATTTCCCCCTTGTAGCGAGCGGTCGCCTTACCATCTGGTCGTGGATCGTACACGGATAGACAAATTGCGCGATATGAGGGACATCTGGGTTCGAGTCGCGGTCCGACACAAATTTTCATTGTCATCATTCCATTCTACAGCCGATGGTCGTCCTTATTTGGAATTGCGATTTCATTTGATGTGTACCAAGATTGATGGTCTCGGGTGCCATTTCTTTTCATAGCAGCACCCTGTTGGTTGTCATCACAGCGGTACGTCGACGATATTCTACGCTCAGTTTTGTTGCCCTTTTTGGTGAGCCATCCTGGGTTTACGTTTCGCAAAGATAATGCCCGCCCGCATTGACTTGCTCGATTTGTGAGGGTCTTCCTCTTGAATAAATCATCCAATTTTTCTGAAATTATCATTTGTTTGCCTGTACATGTACATCACATCCATGCCCGAGGCAGGATTCGAACCTACGACCGTAGTAGAGCAGAAGTAGCTCATTGGAATTGATATGTATGTAACTGTAAGTCTTCAGGCCACGAGTGGCCTACCGGGACCATCCGACCGCCGTGTCATCCTCGGTGGAGGATGCAGATAGGAGGGGCATGGGGTCAGCACACCGCACTTCCGGTCGTAAGATGGCATTCTTGACCGAAGCCGCTACTATTCGGTCGAGTAGCTCCTCAACTGGCATCACGAGGCTGAGCGCACCCCGAAAAGTGGCAACAGCGCATGGCGACCTGGATGGTCATCCATCCAAGTGCCGACCATGCCCGACAGCGCTTAACTTTGGTGATTTCACGGGAACCGGTGTGTCCACCGCGGCAAGGCCGTTGCACTGTAACTGTAAAAGGAGTCCTATTATTTTTTGAACTGTTAAGAGTAGACAAATCTTTGCCCCATTCGGATAATTCCTTCGTGGCGCGTCGTTTTTTATGTTTTAGAGTGTAATTTAATGAGCCATATTCTTTTAAAGATTTCACACGACATTGCACTCAGTGGACTCAGGGTATAGCGAAGCTTTGTCTACTCTTAACAGTTCAAAAAAGAATAAGAGAACTCCTTTTACAGTTACATACATATCCATTCCAATGCGCTACTTCTGCTGCTGCTACGGTCGCACGTTCGAATCCTGCCTCGGGCATGGATGTGTGTGATGTACTTACGTTAGTTAGATTTACGTAGTTCTAAGTCTAGGGGACTGATGACCTCAGATGTTAAGTCCCATAGTGCTTAGAGCCATTCGAACCATTTTTGCGATACTTAGTAGGCTAGAGAAGCAGGTAGACAACAAGATAGAGGAGTATCAATGTGGATTCAGGAAGGAAATATCATGTATGGAGCAGATCCTAAGTCGAGCTGATACTCCAAGGCAGAACATAATGTTGTATGCCCTATTTTGATAAGTTTGTTGACTTAAAAAATGCATACGACTCTGCTGAAAAACATCTCTGTTTCAAGTATTAGAAGAGTTTAGTGCGGGTGATAAAGCAATAAACGTATTTCGGCAAACACTAATGGGCATGAAATCTAAAGCTAAAATTTTTGGAGAGACATCTGAAGCTTTCGGGATGCGAACAGGTGTTAGATATGGCAGTGGTCAGTCCCCAATCTTGTCAGTTGTTTCCTTGAAAAGGTGGTCCGAGAATAATGAGAAGAACTCAGAAAATGTGGATCCATAGATAGAAAAGTTTGCCAAACTGAGCCTAGTATAAATCTATCCCCCATTTTCCTACTTTCACATCTGTATAGCCAGCATATTTAACTGCGGTAGTATCGTGACGCAGCAGCTGTCTTTGTTAAGCACTTGTTCAATTTTGCGCTCACTAAACTTCTTATAATTTTTTTAACACTCGCGACATCTTTCAGATGTTCCACAGATGTCCACTGCAGTGGACAGAGAAACTTTTCTCCGTAATCGTCTCCAGCGCTCTCGACTGCAAGAGAGACTACGCTACGGCAACTTCTGTTCTCTTGAGGGAATATATATATCGCTAAATGTCGTGTCTCGTCTATCACCTGCTGGTGAATTCTGCGTACAACACCGCAGGGCTGCGTTCGTGTTCGATTCGGAATTCCTACACCAAAAAAAAGGCCTCTTTACATTTCTGTACGTTACTAAAAGCCATTAATTTGAGCTCTATAAGTGTTGGGCTATTCCTGAGTTGCATGAGGCAAAATGTTTACGCTGTATATGTAAGGTCTTTGAGATTTGTTTCCCGTGGATGCACCGTACCTCTTATAGCATCTCCCGTGATTCCATGGCTTTGGAACTGAAAGTGGGGACAGGAAATCCAGTATCTAACTAGGAAACTCAGTCACTAAATTTAATAAATGCAAAGCTGTGCATGTCACAGAACGAAACGAAGTGCTAAATGTCGGGTACAGAAGTAATGAGTCGCAAATAGTCATGTTATACAAATACCACCCACCAACAGTACTGGAGTTTTTCAGTGGAATGGCTATGAAAGCTCAGTCGCGGGAAAGGCAAGTGGCAGAATTCGATTAATTACTATGATTACAGGAAATGAACTTCGCTCCAGAAAAATATTGCTGCTTAAACTATTTAACGAACTATACAGGAATGCTGTTCGAGTATGTGCAGCATATAGATTAGAGCTACAAGTTACATCGACCAGATGCAAAGAAGGAACGGGATAATAGTTATGAGTTTGTTTCAAAAGGGTAAAGTGGTAAATAATGTCTGAGAAAGGAAGAGTTGGCAGACTGTCTTAGTAAAGCTCTGTGGCGTTTAAATAAAGAATAATAACCACTTTATTTCTGTTTTAATTTGAAATATAATTGTGTTACCTCGTAGTAGAACTTATTAAAATCGTTTTTATATCCGATCTAGGTGGGGCAGGAACCAAAATGAACTGTCAACCGCATGGTAAGCGAAAGATACAGGACTGCGTAGTCCTCTTATATAAATTGCATTATTTTTGCATGATACAGAGTCTACTGTTAGTCATTACACAATACTCTGACTGTCTGTAGATTAAATTTCAGGTGAACGGTTGTTTGTTAAAATTCCTATCTGGCCATCTAGATTTAGATTTTCCGTTGTTTTCCTGAACGGCTTAAGGCAAATGCCGAGATGGTTGTTGTAAAAAGAACTCATCCGATAAAGTTCCTTATCCTCACCCAAACCATTTCTACTGCCCTCGACGTACACCGGGTGTTAAACACTAATTTTTCTTTATTTGTTAAATGATACAGCAATTTACAGAAGTTTTGCTCGTCAACAGTACTTCACAAACAATAAAATATGTATGAACAATGGACCATTTGAACTGTTTGGAACTAATATTTGCAGCTTGTACGAGTCTTCGCAAAGCTTTCATCTGTGATATTTCTCATCAGAGTTAGAAAGTAACCATCGTTTTCATTTTTGTATTCAGATGTGAAGGGAACTGGATTTGGAAAACATTGTCTTCTCTGAAGAATTTTATTTGATGTTGTTGTTTTCTTCAGCACATCGTGTATCGGTAAGTTTTATTCAGTTGTGAGAGTAAGCATGTCAATCCAACAAAAACTACGACGGTATGATTTCGTTGCTACTCTGGACAGCTTCAGCTTGCTAGAAGTTATTCGTAGGAATCCTACACAAGGTTTTGTTGTGACCTGTTGAATATTTCTTGAGGCTTACATTGCTCAGCAGCATCACAAATGTTGAACTATGAGACAAATATGGCCCTGCAGTATTATTAGTTATGCTACTCGTTTCAGGCCTACCAGAAACTTGCTTCAAATTTCCTGAGCTCACTTTTTTCTAAAACAGTGTATGTTTTTTGTGGGCAGTATTCAGCGTCTGTAACCATCATTTAGCTAACTGAGAATCGTAAAGTGAGACACTGTTAGTAAATATTGTCACTGGCAGCAGTGTTTATGGCGTTGTTTTGTGACTTGGTACGTCTAATTAGGGAGGCAAGAGGAAGTTGACAAACATCCGGTCAGACGAATGTGAAAACCCACCGGCGGTCTTTCTCGCGGCAGGCTCGCTGGACCCGAATTTATTCCTTCATCCGGTCTGCCACGCGGACGTGAAAGGCTTTTTGTTCCCAGTGTGATATTCTGCGCTTTAAAAAGGATGAAACGAGTGGTACTAGCTTTTGTGAGAGCTGTTTCTAGATTGCTGTATTTTGTCTGATATGTATTTATTTCTCTGAGGGATTTCGTTCTAGGCCTCACTCGATGAGGATATATTTATTCAAAAAATTTTTCACCTCCATAGCCGAGGTCGCAAGCTACGCGGTGACGCTTGACTCGGAAGTATGCTGGTTCGAACCCTGGTGGTGGATGAAACTTTTTTACTGTCAAAAGGCAAACATAGGAGAGGTGACGGTGTAAAGTTCCAGACTTCTCCACAGTGTCTCAGAAAGTGAGGGCATGTGACACTGTTCGCGGTGTTAGTCTCTTGGATGGGTTCGTTAAGCTTGGCAGCCGCCATGGTGCTAGCCTATGTGCCGGAGCCAGGTTGCACCCTCCCTCTTCTCTGATTATCATCATAATACAACACGAACATAACACTAAACTATACGCGCATTCATTACACTCACTGACACTCTACAAATACACACACGACCCAACTCTCATATATCCGTAAGGAAAGGAGCCAATGTGCGTGAAGGAAGATCACTCTTTTCGCAAAGCAGCTGAACCCACCCTGTGGGATATCACAAGCAACAATGCCATACGGCGAGGAATGAATGTGGATTTCTGTGCAACCGTAATGATTCTCACGCAGTCGTTCAGGTGGACATCTGTCTCCTTGCCATACAGGGGCGCAACATTCGGTCACTGCGTATACCATGGCCAAAGCCGCAGTGTAAAGTGTGGACACATCTGCTCCCCATGCGGTCCCAGCAAGCTTCCTTCCGATAGTATTACGAGTCTTGTCTTTCTGGCTCGTATTTTCCAAGTGCTTCTTTTAAGTGAATGAACAGTCTGTGAATGCTGAGGTATTTAGGGTACAAATTGTGTCTCACACTTTCTTAGCAAAATGTGATGTTGACCAGTTGGGTAACTATTCGGTTATTTAAATGGTACGTCCATACTTTCCTCTTAGATGGATTTTTGGCAGAGTCTCCACTTTTTATAATTTAGATTCAGTGTTTCTAGCCTCTGGAAAGAATAGCTTCTCCTTCTTCCAATGTTTTCGTTTGGATGGCTATTGCTAAGTCGTTTGCATGGCAACATGTCTGGCTTCTTGTATTTTGAAGGTCACTGGTGTACAAACAGGTGAGTACTGGAGCCAATACAAAGCCTTGTACAAATCAATTATTTGTGGGGAAAGACCAGTTCATTCTATATCCGATGGCAACTTGAAAGCACCCGATAATTAACATGTTTTTGACAAGTGTTGTCAATTTCTTACTTTGCGCGCACCGCTTCAGTCTGAGTAGTAATTCCTCTAGCCGCACCGTGTCGTCATTTCGACAAGAACTAGAGATGCTTTTAGTTCTTTTGTAATTCATCCTCTAAGTAGAATGTTTAAGCCAGTAACTGCTTAGCCGGCCTAAAACATAGGAGCTGATTTCTTTATTATATCCCAAATCCCGTTCAGAATTAAGCATTCCGTTATTTTGAAGCTGACACTCGGCTGTGAGATCGGACGATCGATAGGAACTTGTTCCAGAGGTTTCCCATCTTTACAGATTGCTAATGTGCGTCTGATTGTAAATTGTCGAAGAATTTTCCCCCTATGCAACGCATTTGGCCAAGATTCTTCTTGCCAAGTCCTTCCCTATTTTCCTTGGTGTTTCATAAATTCTGGAAATATGTCATACTTTCATGTTGCTTTTCTAGTTTTTAGAGTTTTTATGGTCTCGTTTATCTCCTGTTCACTTAAGGGATGTAATATGGTGGTGTTATCCTGTAGGTCTTTATCGATTTGGTTTAGTCTGGTATGTTTTTCGGTATCGCACTGCAAGTGGATTTTTTTCAGCACGAAATTTAATGTGTAATGTCGTTTCTGAGGAAGTTATTCTCGGCTCCAGATTGCAGTGTAGGCTGATGTAGCCAGTTTCCTCAGAAGTGTCCAAGCTTTTCTACACTTATGAGTAAAGTTCAGTTGGGAAGTCACCTCTTTCTTTCCGTATTCGACCGTTCTCGATTCTTCCAATATCTGTTTACCGATTTCGGCAATGGCTGTCTCTTGTTATACTTTACAGAGGGTTTGGGTAGTTTCATTCCAGTCTGGGACATTATATTTTCTTACTCTCCGTGAGATATTCCGTTTAGCTGCGCCTAAGATAACTCCCATAAAACTTTTGTAATTTTTCCCTTTGGAGTCATCCACCACAGATTGCTGTCTACTTTCTGGGTATATTGTGTCCATTTAACTTTCTTAAAGTTCCGTTTGGGTTTGTTGGTGTATTTTGTACCTGGTGTCTCAAAACCAATGTTGATATTGAGTGGGGCAGTGCTGACTTCTTCCAAAGAGGTTTTAGTAGTTTCCTTGATCCAATGGTAGATTGTTCTAATCGATGGAGAATTTTGATAGATCAGGGATTCTATCGGTTTTCCATCTGCCTTATCGGAACGTTTTAAATCCCTTGATGTAGTAGATTAGATACAGTTCTTGTGCGTCGAACATTTCGAATAGTTTTCTTCTATTTGCGTCTATATTTATGTATTTTTATGTTATGTATTGGCTGTTAAAATCTCCCACATATTCGCTTGTCCTAGTAGCTGTGGGTAAGACTGGTGATGACCACTTTATGTTAGGTGGTTTGCTGGCTGACGTAACAGTCAGGCTTTTGAGTTTTATCATAGGTACGCGTGCATCGTTAATTATCTTGCAAGTTACTTCAATGTAATATGAGGTGCTGTGTTTTAAATGTGTCGTGGAACCATGGATATCTGAGAAGAGCACTAAGATCGTTCTGTATTTTGTAATCTAGCATCCGACCGCTGAGTTGTCATCCAGTTGAGCAGGAATATCCTCAGGTTAGCGTATTTCACTTATCAATCCTTCTACACTAGTCTTCAAAATATGGTCATCTCGTCCAGTACTTTTTGTCTGTGGTCTTTCCTTCCGCTGCTGCTTACGTTGGTCGTGAGAGATCTGAGATCTAGTTCTGTCATCTCTTTGGTAATGGAGGGAACTACGGTGGGCAAAAATTGTAGAGGAAGACTAAGGCTGGATTACAGGAAGTAGTTTCAAATATAGGCTGCAGTATACCGGGTCTGTCTCCTAAGAGTCGCCAGGCGCATTTTCTGTGGTGTTTCGGTAGATATTTGCAGTTTAGTTTTTACACTGTGCAGCTAGAGTCAGATCAGAAAAGTATGGTTCATCACGTCTTTCATATAACGCTCAGTCTCAACAGAAAGCGTCAGTTTGTTTCCCGTTACAAACAAAATTATTTGTAAATCAGAAATTTACGTGCTCATTCGATGGAGTGCTCCCAAATTAGTCTTAATGGTTCAAATGGCTCTGAGCACTATGGGGATTACATTCTGAGGTCATCCGTCCCCTAGAACTACTTAAACCTAACTAACCTAACGACATCACACACATCCATGCCTGAGGCAGGATTCGAACCTGCGACCGTAGCGGTTGCGCGGTTCCAGACTGTAGCGCCTAGAACCGCTCGGCCAGCCCCGTTGGCCCAAATTAGTCTAGTGCAGTATTCTTTCTACCGAAATATATTAGCAGGCAAAGTAAAAGAGGAAGAATAAGCAGCAATCCAGCAGGGACTCAGTAACGCTGCATGCTTGGCGGTAGTAGTCAGGGCGGGCCTGGGTAGTGCTGTAGCTGCTGGAGTGCTGGTTATTCTTCTAGTTTTACTGTCCCTGTTGATACGTATGGATTAAACAAATATGGCGCTAGACTAATCTTGGACCGCTCTATCGAATGGGAACGTAAAAATCTATTTTAAAAATCATTTTGTTTGTAACATGAAACAAACCGATGCTTTTCGTCGACACTGGGCATCGCATGAAAGAAGTGATGAGCACTATTTTTTTGGGCTGTCTCCAGCTACGCAATGAAAAAACGAAATTTCAAATATCTGTTGAAACGTCAGAGCAAATGCGCCTGACGACTCTTGGGAGAGACATCCTGTATAGGAAGAGATAACGGGCTTACACAAGATTAATTATCGTGAAGAGCTGTATCCAACTAATCTCCGAATTCAAAACTATAACAACGACAACGATAACAAAGTGGATGGAAACTCGGTTCCTTTGCTATTAAGTCTACATCTACAACTACATGCATACTCTGCAAATCACATTTAAGTGCCTGGCAGAGGGTTCATCGAACCACTTTCACAGTTCTCTATTATTCCAATATCGTATAGCGCGTGGAAAGAATAAACACCTATATCTTTCCGTACGAGCTCTGATTCCCCTTATTTTATGTTGGTGATTGTTCCTCCCTAGGCGCTACAGTCTGGAGCTGCGCGACCGCTACGGTCGCAGGTTCGAATCCTGCCTCGGGTATGGATGTGTGTGATGTCCTTAGGTTAGTTAGGTTTAAGTAGTTCTAAGTTCTAGGGTACTGATAACCTCAGAAGTTAAGTCACATAGTGCTCAAGGCACTCCCTATGTAAGTCGGTGTCAACAAAATATTTTCGCATTCGGAGGAGAAAGTTGGTGATTGGAATTTCGTGAGAAGATTCCGTCGCAACGAAAAACGCCTTTCTTTTAATGATGTCCATCCCAAATCCTGTATCATTTCTGTGACACTCTCTTCCATATTTCGCGATAATACAAAACGTGCTGCCTTTCTTTGAACTTTTTCGATGTACTCCGTCAGTCCTATCTGGTAAGGATCCCACACCGCGCAGCAGTATTCTAAAAGAGGACGGACAAGCGTAGTCTCCTTAGTAGGTCTGTTACATTCTCTAAGTGTCCTGCCAATAAAATGCAATCTTTGGTTAGCCTCGCCAACAACATTTTCTGTGTGTTCCTTCCAATTTAAGTTGTTCGAAATTGTAATACCTAGGTATTTAGTTGAATTTACGGCTTTCAGATTAGACTGATTAATCGTGTAATCGAGGTTTGAGTTCCGTTTTAGCACTCATGTGGATGATCTCACACTTTTAGTTATTTAAGGTGAACTGCCACTTTTCGATATTTCTTCTAAATCGTTTTGCAGTTTGTTTTGATCTTCTGATGACTTTATTAGTCGATAAACGACAGCCTCATCTGCAAACAACCGAAGACGGGTGCTCAGATTGTCTCCCAAATCGTTTATATACATAAGGAACAGCAAAGGGCCTATAACACTACCTTGGGGAACGCCAGAAATCACTTCTGTTTTACTCGATGACTTTCCATCAATTACTACGAACTGTGACCTATCTGACAGGAAATCACAAATCCAGTCACATAACTGAGACAATATTCCATTAGAACGCAATTTCACTACTAGCCGCTTGTGTGGTACAGTGTCAAAAACCTTCCGGAAATCCAGAAATACGGAATAGATCTGAAATCCCTTGTAATTGCACTCAACACTTCTTGTGAATAAAGAGCTAGTTGTGTTTCACAGGAACGATGTTTTTTAAACCCATGTTGACTGTGTGTCGGTAGACGGTTTTCTTCGAGGTAATTCATAATATTCGAACACAATATATGTTCTAAAATCCTGCTGCATATCGACGTTAACGATATGGGCCTGTAATTTAGTGGATTACTCATACTACCTTTCTTGAATAGTGGTGTGACCTGTGCAAATTTCCAGTCTTTGGGTACGGATCTTTCGTCGAACGAACGGTTGTATATGATTGATAAGTATGGAGCTAATGCATCGGCATAGTCCGAAAGGAACCTAATTGGTACACAGTCTGGACCAGAAGACTTGCTTGTATTAAGTGATTTAAGTTGCTTCACTATTCCGAGGATACTTACTTCTACGTTCCTCATGTTGGCAGCTGTTCTCGACTCGAATTCTGGAATATTTACTTCGTCTTCTTTTGTGAAGGCATTTCGGAAGGCTGTGTTTAGTAACTCTGCTTTGGCAGCACTGTCTTCGATAGTGTCTCCATTGCTATCGTGTAGAGAAGGCATTGATTGTTTCTTGCCGCTAACATACTTCACATTCGATCAGAATCTCTTTGGATTTTCTGCCAGGTTTCGTGACAAAGTTTCGTTGTGGAAACTGTTATAGGCATCTCTCCTTAGTAACTGAATGCACGACTATTCATTGTCTTGAACACTACTCGTATAGATAAGGGGTAATCAAATGAAAACGAGACAGATTGGAAAAAAGTAAGTAAACTCGTTATTATTACAAAGTAATTGCCGTGACTGATAATATATTTATCCCATTGTGAGACAAGAAGTTCAATACCATCACGGAAAAATGTTTCTGGTTGCTTACGGAACCATAATTGTACCCACCCGCGCAGGTCTTTGTCCGAAGTAAATCGACGGCCACGAATGTCTCTCTTCAGGGCAACAAAAACATGTCAATTGGAAGCAGTATGGATCCGAACTGTCTGGAGGATGTGTGAGGGCTTTCCAGCGAAACTTCAGCAGCGTAGTGGAATAATAATGCCCGCTCACATATTGCCAAGGTTTTTTCGACAACGCTCCGGAAGTTGTGAAAATATATCGCCTGTGATTACGAGTGGCTGGTCGCGCCTGGTCAACTGCGCGCCCTTGCAACAACCTTGAGTGGTTTTGTAGAGTCTAACAAAGCACTTGCAAAGATGATTAAAAAATCCTCTTCAAAAACTGCCTTTACCTAAACTAAGCTATTTTACAAAGGTTAACCCCGTGTAAACCTGTTTGACTATTATTAAGGCAGTCGTAATCATTCTCAAGTACTTAGTGGTATTTTAGGGGAGGGGGGTTGTTCTGTTTTGAAACAACTTTCAACACTGCACTTATCGGTTTGATAACTCAGCTTTTCGCCCCAGAACACTGTGCCACTGTCTGAAACAGGGCCAGGAATCAGTACAAACTCATCTTGAGCATTTACGTTCTGAAAATACATAAGTCTACAAAAATCGGTCGCCAATCCTGAAGGGACAAATACTGAAAATGGTTCTTTTAATTGAACTGTATATAGGTAATGAAATTATCTTTAAATCAGTGGAACTTTATATCTTATTACCAGAATGAAACTCAAGTAGAAGGTGCACCCAGTTCCAAAATGCGAGACATTAATTTTATTAAAATTGTACAAGGAGGCAGCCTTTTCCGTCCATCGCCTTTCCGCTGATGTGGCAACAATTGACCAGTTCACTTCGAAATTTGTTAAATCATCGTCAGCAAAGCTGCTCTCGATAAAATCACTCCATAGCATCACCTGACTTGGAAGACAGGGCTCTCAGAGGCGCGGCCCAAAAACGTCTTTCTCTTCTTTTCAGAGTCGCTACGAGGGCGGTCACTGAATGACTTTCGCGTTTGCGTCTTTACTTTTGCGTTTCTCTTCTCCGAGAGGAGTCTGGGGCCATTTTGTAGCTACCTTCTTTCGCCAACCTGTCAATTCGTACTAAGTAATTCGCTCTCCCACCGTGATCAGATAAACTGATACGGTTTATTCTTCTGAACATGAGTGCTGCCGTACATTAATTGCAAGCCCACACTGCTTTCCTATCTTGACGACACCTCCAAGTGGGTGCATAACTGGTGTCAGAAGTGTAACGTGGAATTCACTTTGTTTTCGGCTTCAAGGTGACGCATTCAAATTGCTAACAAGGGAGACGTTTGAACTCGGACGCTCGGATCCCCAAGAAACCATGCTCAGAACAGCACTCGATCATATAAAAAGATATTGGTCTGTGTAATTTTCATGCAACACGTTGCATTCTACCACAAGTGACATTTTAATAGACAGAAAAATAACAAGATATCAATACTATAGGAGGGAAATTACATGTGATTCATTGCATTTTTAATCAACAGTGCAGCAAACATTCTGCTTAACGTAATTATAATTGGGTAAAACACACATATCCTACACAAATGGTTCAAATGGCTCTGAGCACTATGGGACTTAACATCTGAGGCCATCAGTCTCCTAGAACTTAGAACTACTTAAACATAAATAACCTAAGGACATCACACACATCCATGCCCGAGGCAGGATGCGAACCTGCGACCGTAGCGGTCACACGGTTCCAGACTGTAGCGCCTAGAACCGCTCGGCCACCCCGGCCAGCTATCCTACACACCTCACAGTGCTTATGTTAGTCCTCAGAGTGCAGAGGCGGGATTTAGATGAAGTGATTAACACAAGGTATAAGAAAACAATGTCCACACCTCACTAAACCTACGATTTTACAATAAAAATCGCTTTCGGATTCAAGCAGTCTAATATCTAAAGCCACATTAATTACGTTTTAAAATGGTGATATGGGTATGTCAATGTCGTAACCTACCTTTCGCCAAGTACATTGCAACATAGGCGTATAATTTGGTGCAGAAAATTGATTGAAAATTGCAAAGTAAAATTTGATGATGAAATAACGATCATGTATTTTCACTTGTGGTTTGGCGCGTTCTGGTCTTACAAAATCAGAAATCCTTCGGATATAGAGATTATATTATCGAAAGAAGTGAACATCAAGGGGTTGGCAATATTTTGTAGCTTTCGGTGACAGTATTTTCAGTATAAAAACTTTATTTAAAACCATGCGTGTATAAGTGTGCGATCTGTATGTGCTGACAAGAGAACACACAGCAATATGCTCTTTTTACTTGCTAAATGTTCGTCGAGGACTGAAGTTCGTAAGCATTTCATGTGTTCTTTAGTAATTTTTCCACTTTTGCATGCCTCCACATGGATGTTTCTGGGGCAGGTTGTTTCCACTTTCTTTGAAATATTTGGACCGAAAGTGCCTCGTGCCTCGTGAAAAGAGAAGTAATACTTGTTTGCTGGTCTGCCTGTCATTAAAAAATGTCTTGTGGCTAGAGCCTCCCGTCGGGTAGACCGTTCACAGGGTGCGAGTCTTTCGATTTGACGCCACTTCGGCGACTTCCGCATCGATAGGGATGAAATGATGATGATTAGGACAACACAACACCCAGTCCCTAAGCGGAGAAAATCTCCAACCTAGTCGGGAATCGAACACGAGCCCTTAGGATTGATATTCTGTCGCACTGACCAGTTTTTTTCTTTTCATTTTTTTCTTTTTATGTTATTTTACTTTATTTTGCATTTTGTTCAGTATTGTTCGTTGCATTCGGTCTGGGCGGACGTCACAAGACATCCGTTCAAGTTGATCGTTGATTCCTTTACTCAGTTTCTTATTACAGAGGGCATGCAGCTCTCTGATCGTACACGCTGAGCTACCGTGCCGGCAAAAATTTTACAGTTCAGGTGACTTTTGAACTCACGATCCGCCATGCAACAGTCTAGTATCATGACCAATACACCGTGGTGACTGTGCGACCACTCAGCTACCGGGGCAGACTGCCGGTCAGTGATAAAACCACATAAATTGTGTAGCTGTGGGTAGAGCTGTGTACAGACTGCAACACTCTCCCCTGTGAGGCAGCGTTGATGATGAAGACATTTCATACTGGAATTGACTCTGGTCATAAACATATTCACTTCCTCCACAAACTGTTGTGCCTGCTCACGCATGCTATTATCGTTTTCTATGTCCTTCGTGTGACAAATGAATATGCCTGGCTGAAATGACATATTCAGTCTTACGATTGTCGATAAAATAAAGTGAAGCTTTGTAATTGTCCTGCTCTTTTATAGTTTGTAATTTCGACAGTCTGTTTCCTTTGAAACGAACTCCTGCTCGCCTTTTGCTCAACACATAATTTAGAAGTAATTTGCAATTTGATTTCTTTTTAATGCACTTATAGTGCCTCATTAGTTTGCTATAGGAACTGAAGCCACGATTTTA
This sequence comes from Schistocerca cancellata, assembly GCF_023864275.1. NCBI lineage: Eukaryota > Metazoa > Arthropoda > Insecta > Orthoptera > Acrididae > Schistocerca > Schistocerca cancellata. The sequence continues at coordinate 303,344,607 of NC_064629.1, forward strand.
ACAGTCTACATAAATGTAGACTGTTCGCTGTCACGAATATCTTCTGCTACATTGGGCCTCGACTGTTTGGGTAGAGGTAGTTCGTGTTCACTTTGACTGGACTGTTCCTGTTCCCATGGAGATGGAAATGGAAATGAGCGTTTGGCGTCACTGGCCGGGAGGCCTCTTACGGGTCACGTCCGGCCGCCGTGGTGCAGGTCTTATTACATTCGACACCACATTGGGCGACCTGTGCGCCTGATGTGGATGAAATGATGATGAAGACAATGTGACAGCCAGTCCCAGAGCGGAGAAAATCCCCGACCCAGCCGGGAATTGAACCCGGGCCCCTGAGAACGGCAGTCCGTCACGCTGACCATTCAGCGATCGGGGCGGACCCCCTGGAGATGAACGTCATGTACTGACGGAACAGCCACACTTAGGCTAGGCGCACATTGAGACGTGTATAGCGCGTGTGGCGCGACGCAGCGCAGCGCGCGTTTTTGTAACATCACAGGTTCAAATGGGACAGCGCAAATTTCGACGCGACGCGACTGGGACGCGACACGCGCCTGCGCCAGGTCGCGCGGCGTTGTGGTTGAGGCACAGTTTCTCGCGCCGCGCGTCGCGCGTCGCGCTTGCCTCGCTAGCACCGTGGGAAATTTGAAGCGGGGAGCGGAAAAGTAGCCCGGCCATATGCTCACATCGGAACGGCGTATATCAGCAGTGGTAGTATTGCCAATACGATAAATTTTGCCTTATTGTGAACTGAGCTTTATTGCCTTTGGGTCGTGTTTCTTTTTTCGCCATTTAAACGCTCCAGCTTTCTTCGTTAGCACGTTATACTTTTCTGTTATTTATATCTGCATAGTTTTGTTTTGTTTTTCTTCTGTCAAGAAAAAATGTATACTTCAGTAACTGATGAGCCATTGGCCGCTGGAATTGAACCATATGCCTCCGTGATGTTTTCAGATCGCAAGAAGGGACGGAGGGTAGTGAATAAAGAAGCAAGGAATATTATAAAATCATGTGATCAAGAATCAAGGCAGGAAAGTAAAGCAAGGTTATATTCTCGCTGCCTAGTAAGCTAGCGTATCTGTACGATCTGTTACAAAAATTTAGAAAGGGATAATCTCCACAGGTGTGATCCCTTTGTGCTTGTGGTAAAAAGCGTCCAAGATCTGAAGTAGAGAAGTTTCACTGTGATTACTCTGATATGGATGTAATAATGTAATACGACACACTGTACTACATGCATGTGAACAACATATTTCCACTGTAAGTTAGAAACAGTCGAAAATCAGTCACAAATAACAACGTTTTAATTGGTTCGCCGTAATGAGAAAAAGCATTTCAATTGTTGCATGGACATTATCAGCATTAATAAATTAATTATATAACAACAGGCTACACAAATGAAGAAAATGGTCGGTATTATTACGAAAGTAGGAATATCCTAAAAGAGCGTTATGATTAGATATATTTAATTTGTTGAAATGTGCTGCTGACAAAGGCAGATCTACTTTCATGACAATGTTTTTCTCACAAGGCACACATGGCTAGCTTGTGCATTCCTGTCGCGCGCATTATCCTTCGCTGCTGACAATACACTGACCATTGTGTTGTGCGACAGATCATTTGTTTATTTTTCTCAATAATAACTATTTTATTCGCGATCACGCATTGTCAGTTTGGCAAGCCCTAGGTGAGTAAACAGTATCTGGCATGTGCCTATCATTCCGCCTGAAGGAACGCTCGTCATTATTTTAGTACTTCTCAGGTCAAGAGAAGGAATAAAATTCTTCGGTAAGTTTCCATTCCAGTCTCTCAGTGTTAAAAATACGATGGGTTACGGGGATTCCACCAAAATAACAACAGAAGTGCCAATCTGTTTTTGTGTGAGTTGTTAACCTTCTCTCATTCGAAGAAGCATCACCATTTATGAGTAAAGGCCACATTTCTCTTGGTGACTGGTTTAATTGTACTTCCTTTGTCACAATATAATTTGCCAAACTCATGTCACAGCAGCTATTGAGACAGAATTCCGAAACGGAGGGCCTCATTAAACAAGTAATTGGTAATCACAGAGCTCAATAGCTTACGAAAAACCACCGAGCGACGTGGCGCAGTGGTTAGACACTGGACTCGCATTCGGGAGGACGACGGTTCAATCCCGCGTCCGGCCATCCTGATTTAGGTTTTCCGTGATTTCCCTAAATCACTCCAGGCCAATGCCGGGATGGTTCCTCTGAAAGGGCACGGCCGACTTCCTTCCCCATCCTTCCCTAATCCGATGAGACCGATGACCACGCTGTCTGGTCTCCTTCCCCAAACCAACCAACCAACTTACGAAAAACCTCATAGTATCGGTTTGCAGTAACATAAAAGAAGAAATTTCACGTTTATTTTCATACTAGGAAGCTCTTGTTTCGCTAGCTGTCGATAACTCTTAAAAAATTAGTCACTGGAGTGAAATAAATAAAAAAAGAAGTAGTGATATATCGCCATAGATAAGAAAGTTCCTTGTGTTTAATAATTGGCAAAACACTCTCCTCCTTGTGTGCTATCATTCGCCAAACTTTCGTTTCGATGTCTCGAGCGGTTTAGGAGATACGAGAGATGTTGCGAGTGTTTCATTCTCACGGGCGTGAGACCGGAAGTGAGCGCGCTACATGGGATCAATTTTCTCGAGATCGGAGGCAGATATAGATCTCCTCCCAAGTCTAAACAAAAATTCAGCATGTTAGCTAAATTTCATACGCAGCAACATATGGTGTAATACGCACCAAACGCAAAATCATAGCGACCCCTAATTTTCGTTGCAAACTTTTTGAGTTTTGCGTAGTTTCTTACTAAAATGTGTACATCACAATAAGAATGGTCAGTAGCGAGGTGATGGGCACTTCGTCACGCAGCTGACATATAACGCCACTATTAAGGCAAAAATCATATATTTTCAGAGAATAGTTTCTGTAAAATCGTTTGAGAAAGATAAGAGGTTGCGCGCGCTTCGGTTCAGTCAGCGCAGAGCGTCGCCAGTCGGCGCGTGCAAAGTATGATGTACGGGTCGCAATATGCGCTGCACCCGCGTGACCCGTGCGGCACTTGCGTGTCGCGCTGTAGTCTCGTGTCACGTCACACGTGCTATACGCGTCTCAATTTGCGCCTAGCCGATTATGTTCACGTTCTTCCTGTCCTTCAAAACCAGTGTATCTATCCAGCGTGAAGTCATGTTTTTCTGTGTCATCCCCATTATATTTCTGAATGATTATGTTATATAATACATCCACGAACTCTCTATCCTGGACCCCGGTATCACTTCCATATTCAGCACATCGAAACTTTGTCCCTAATATTTGGACTACCTTCGTAGGATTAATTTCCTTTATGATATCACTGTACACAGTTTACACAGTAACCCGCATGCGAACACTCGAAGAGACACATTCGTGCTGCAGCTACAACATTCATATAACTACAACATGCCACCGTCTGATGGCGTTAGCTGACAAGTGCGGAGTTTTGCATGGAAATGACACAGACGACTGTTGGATTTATGGTCGAGTGTTAGTCTAAGCATTGTTTCGTGCAGTTCCGAGGGTTCGAGGTCGCAGATGCCCCTTGTAACCTACGAGCAGATGAGATAAACCGCCGTGTGGGGCTGTCCGGTTCTTTGCTGTGGCGCAGCGGACGAGCGCGTAGGGTAGTCGGCCCGGGCTGCCTGCCGCAGTCTTCCCAGCGCCACTGATGCCTCCGCCACTGCTGCACAAATGCGGCCCGTCACCTCTGCCTATTCAGCGCAGGGTCACGTCATGGGTACACTAGCTGATCACCATCCCGACACCGGGCACCACCGCCGTATTGCTGCCCGACACTGCCACGCCATACCTCGATCAGAAGATGTGAAGTCACCACACACCAGGGCGATGCTCCAGGAGACGTCGCCAAGAGCTGAGAAAGACTTTTTGTTTTCGAAGTGTAGTTTATAGGGATGGCTACAAACAGCCCACATAGACAGCTGGAAATTGATTCAGAACTGCAAACTAGGATGGAGCAACTCTGGGTGGAGAATGATCTACGGAGGTGACTTACGGGCACGTATGGTGAAATTGGTCAAAAAGTGACATTTTCTGATTATTACCTCTTAATGATATTTGATCTCTCCTGAATAGCCGGCCGGGGTGGCCGAGCGATTCTAGGCGCTACAGTCTGGAACCGCGTGACCGCTACGGACGCAGGTTCGAATCCTGCCTCGGGCATGGGTGTGTGTGATGTCCTTAGGTTAGTTAGGTTTAAGTAGTTCTAAGTTCTAGGGGACTTATGACCTAAGATGTTGAGTCCCATAGTCCTCAGAGCCATTTTTTTTTTTGAACTATTTAATCTACAAGGCCTTGGTTTTCAGTTATTTATTCCTTGAATTCATGTGAAGAGGTTGGATACACTGTGTAAACAGAAATGGCAGGATTGCACATGCATCTTGTGGATTTACTTTGTGGGTGTAGTGTTTTATAGGTGTTGAACTGCAAACATAGTGGTTTGGTGTACTACTGTGTTACATGTTCTTATACCTCTTTTCAACATGATGAAAAGAAAGAGTTCTTTTAAGAAGCGACGTTTCCATGCAAATCAGCATACGACTGGATCTGAATCCAGAGTTGATCCTGAAATAGATGTTTCACAGACACACGAAAAGGACACTCCTACTAGTGCTTCGAGGAGGAAACTTGGAAATCGTGAGGATCTATTTATTGAGAAAGGAGATCATGTAAATAGTTTAGGTTATGTTTTATTGAATTTCAGCGTGTTATATATAATCTACCTGAAACCTTTTAGTGTCTCCAGGCCTCCTCCACGTATACAACCTTCTTTCATTATTTTAAAACCAAATGTTAGCTATGATTAAATTATGCTCTGTGCAAACTTCTGCCAAGCAGCTTCCTCTACCATTTCTTACACCCATTCCATATTCACCTACAACTTTTCCTTCTCTTCCTTTTGCTACTATCGAATTCCGGTCCCCCACAACTATTACATTTTCGTCTCCCTCGTCTCCCTAAACTATCTAAATAATTTCTTTTATCGCATCATACATTTCTTCAATCTCTTCGTCGTCTGCGGAGCTAGTTGGCATATAAACTTTTATTACTGTGGTAGGCGTGGGCTTCGTGTCTGTCTTGGCTACAATAATGCGTTCACTATGCTGTCCGTAGTAGCTTACCCGTGCTCCTACTTTTTTATTCATTACCAAACATACTCCAGCATTACTCCTATTTGATTTTGTATTTATAACCCTATATTTACCTGACCAGAAGTCTTCTTCCTCCTGCCACCGAACTTCACTAATTCCCACTATATCTAACTTTAACCTATCCATTTCCCTTTTTAAATTTTCTAACGTACCTGCCCTATTAAGGGATCTGACTTTCCACGTTCCGATCCGTAGAACGCCAGTTTTGTTTCTCCTGATAACCACGTCCTCCCGAGTGGTCCCCGCCCGGAGATCCGAATGGGGGACTATTTTACCTCCGGAATATTGAACCCAAGAGGACGCCATCATCATTTAACCATACAGTAAAGCGGCATGCCCTCGGGAAAAATTATGGCTGTAGTTTCCCCTTACTTTCAGCCGTTCGCAGTACCAGCACAGCAAGCCCGTTTTGGTTAGTGTTACAAGGCCAGATCAGTCAACTACTGAAAAGGCTGCTGCCCCTCTTCAGGAACCACACGTTTGGCTGGCCTCTCAACAGACACCCCTCCGTTGTGGTTGCACCTACGGTACGGCCATCTGTATCGCTGAGGCACGCAAGCCTCCCCACCAGCGGCAAGGTCCATGGATCATGGGGGGCCATCACCACATAACAAATCAAAATTTAGAAGCTATTCGAAACCAACTTAACAACATAACTGCAATTTCAGCGATATCCCGTGTACTATCAACGATGTGTTACAACATAAACTCCGATCATGCCCTGGGGGATATACTAGCGTCGGCCATACAGACTGGCCTACAGAAGAGCTCAGTTCGATTTTAATTTGTCTCGAACATTTTCTTCATATCCTTATGAATATCCCAACACATCTACAGCCCGCTCTTCAAATGATGTGTCTCCTCACTTCTAGTTTTATACCACTGTATTATATCTATACTACTCTGAAGTTGATTCAAAATTACTTTTCACTTACAACCATCTTCTGTATGTTTCTAACTTTAAGAATATAGGCTATACGTCTTCTCGATTCTCTGGAAATTTACTCTCAAGTACATGACATGGAAAACATAAGGCTACTTAATAGTAAAATTTTTTGTGGTAAGTTCCTATGGAACCAAACTGCTGAGGTCATCGGTCCCTAGGCTTGCACACTACTTAATATAACTTAAACTGACTTACGCTAAGGACAACACACACACACACACACACACACTTATGCCCGAGGGAGGACTCGAACCTCCGACGAGGGGAGCCGCGCGAACCGTGACAAGGGGCCGAGACCGCGCGCTTAATCCGGGCGGCAATTAATAGTCAGCCGCCATCGAACGAGGCATACAGTTTTGTCTTCTGGAGAGATAAAAAACTGCCATTGTGTTTCAAACTATATTTGTGCCGATTTAACTTTGTACGCCACCATTTCTGTATGTGAGATTTCTCTATTATTAGCAGAAACTAAACAACCGTCGAGTTAACGCCACCTCTGTTCTGCTACAGAAAAATCAGCTAGTTATACGCCGTACCATACTCCATTCTGTTTTCAGTTGTGTGCTATGATTGGAGTTTGACTCCACATACATATCGAGTATCGCTGAACAATAGCAGACTTCTATTCAGTGCATCCCATTGTGCTATCCTGGTACCTGCATTTCGGTTCTCCGCACAGCTGAAAGAACCTTTAACTCCACTATCTAACCGCTTTTGTTATGCATTCCGCAATCTAAGTTCTCTCTCAGTACACATCCTGTATTACTGTCAATACCGAATTGTTCAAGTCCTTGGATCAGTTGATGGCACAGTACCAGTAACAAATCACGCTGAATCGAGCTGGCGCCCGATTACGACATTCCACCAGCACGATATTTCAGTTAGTAACATAACTATTCGCGCAGTGACTTTCGCCCTGCTTACTATTCTGATACTGAGCATGATTATACAAGGTGAGGTTTTTTATCTTGAGACAACCCCAGGCGATGGGGTGAGGGGCAAGTATGAAATCTTAAATAGGAACATACCATGTTTATAGTTGAATCGTATTCTATGGGAAAAATAAGCAACTTTTGTATGCAACTCTTTTGCACTTGTGTGATAGATAGCGCTGTAATCGACAAAAAACGCAATTGAGTTCCAAAATCGTATTATCTCGAAAAAAAAAATGCATTGGATCAAACACATATAAAGAGGCGTGGGCAAACGACTGTTTCGGTTTTTTCTCCATTTAACTGTTTTGAAACATTAATTAAGTAATTATTTGACTTGATCTTATTTCTTAAATACGTTCTTTCATTAACTGACTGCATTATTGGTTAGAATGCAGGCTATTACAATAGAAGAGGAAAATGAAATGCTTTACATATCCGGGGAAAGTGGCAGCAATGTCGATAATCCTGGAACCTTTATGCTGAACGTTGAAATCACGCGCTCCTTTCTGTTGGCTTAGTCAACACGTCCCTACCGAGGGAATTTTACGGCCACAGAAAACGAACCGTCGAAGAACAGTTGGTGGAGAGAATAATGAAACTGCGATATTCGCTGCAGTGTATCATAATCCCCACATCAGGACCTTACAAATCGGGAATTAGACAGACTGCTGTTCGTCGAATTCTGAAACGTGGAAAATATCAGCCGTTTCATATTTCTCTTCAACACGAACTTCATGGTAATGATTTTCAGAACAGAGTAACATTTTGCCAATAGTCGCTTTAACAAATAGAGAGAGACACCAATTTCTTTGCTCGATTGTTGTTCTCTGACGCGTCAATCTTCACGAACCACAGTATGGTTAATCGACAGATACGAACCACACTATGGTTAATCGACAGAACATGCAATATTGGAATGTGGAGAATCCACATTGGTTACTACACCAAGTTGAACATCCGTGTCTATGGAATGTGTACGTTTGGTGTGGAATAATTGGTGACAAACTCATTGGTGCATTTTTTGTCGATGGCACCTTAACGAGTGATAAATATCAAACATTATTGGAGGACGATCTTCCAATATTGCTTGCAAACCTTCCCTTGGACGACAATGTGGTTTCAACATGATGGTTGTACAGCACGTTATTCTCTAACGCACGGGAAGTATTGGATTGCGTGTACAATCGTCGGAGCTCGGAGAGTGTTTGGTCTGCAACATTGCCAGATCCTACTTCGCCTGACTTTTGGTTGCGGGGTTACTTGAAGAGCAAAATTTATAACGTCGCGCCACCAACGCGCGATAGCATGATCCAGCGTATCACCAATGCAGATCAGAAGATTACGACGGAAATTCTTCTGAGCTGTGTCGAATTATTCAGTGTACGACATCGAAGTGAGCGGTGACGTTTTTCAGCAATTACTGTGGAATAATTGTTGCAAACAAGCACCTCGTTGGTGAAATGTGAGAGGAGACACCTTAAACAAGTAGCCCGTTGGTGAGCGGTGGGATGACACACCTCAAACAAGCTTTATTCACAACTATTGAAAATGTCTGGTTTTCTTTTTTTAAAGCAATGCGCTTTTACTAAGCTAGTACCGCTGTTTTAGTCAATTTTGTTTTTTATCGATTACAGCGCCATCTATCACGCAATGAAAGAAATGTTATCTACAGACATGCAGTCGAGATCCACTATAAAAACTGGCCATTCCGCTACGGCATTTTTAGAAATACTGAACAGGTAGTCGTTTTTTAATCCGTTGCACAACTTTTCAGGTATTTCGTTGTCTCAAGATAAAAACCTCGCCCTGTATACTGCTGTTAACTCCCACAAATTATGTAACAGAACGCATATAAGCTCTCCAGCTGATCACATATCTTTTCCTAGTTCCCTAAGATTGTAACGAGGTGAAGTGCAGAGGTAATGACAACTTTTATTTTTCTACTGTCTTTCTTTCTTTTGCTTGTGCCGTTTCCCGCAGTGACGCAGGGTCGGCATGGTTAATCGGATTTGTCAAGGTTATCTGAAGGGGTGGCCGGATGCCCTTCCTGCCGCCACCCCGTACCTCCCAGGAAGGAATTAGTGTTCCCCAACTGTCTGTGGCTAGTGTAATCCATGGAATAGTGCGAATGTGTTCAGATGTCTGCGAGCTGTGTAACTGAGGCGGGACTTGGGGACCAGGTCGGTATTCACCTAGTGGGATGTGGAAAACCGCCTAAAAACCACATCCAGGTTGGCTGGCACACCGGCCTCCGTCGTTAAGCCGCCAAGCGGATTCGATCCGGGGCCAGCGCGCCTACCTGACTCCAGGAAGCAGCGCATTAGAGCTCTCGGCTAACCTGGCGGGCTTTTATGTTTCTACTGTCATTAACTGTAATTTTTTAATCCCTCCTAGGACTGATTTCTTTAATTAGAAGTATTATTTTGTATATGTGCTACGAACTGCTTGCTTATGAGACTGTTTCAATCAATAACCTTTCATTATTGTGCATATTTGTTCATTTGATGTTTTATTGTCATGTTCTATTTTTACAGCTCTCTCATTCAGTTGAGAGAGGACGAGTCACACTCTCACTATTTTTCGTATTCAAGGCTACTCTTTAATGTTGATTATACATCCAAGACATCATTTCTGTGAAACAACAGGAAATGCATGCAGGATCTTTAGGGTGGCTCTCCTTCGAATCGTATTTTTTGGAGTTGAGATGAAGCAGGCAATTTGGTCACTTAACAGTAAATCTAGTAGTGGAAATTTGGGGCTTGAAGCCACGCGCAGCTATTTGGGGAAAGGAACATCTCGAAGCACTTACTGGGGACAGAATGCTCATCCCAAGAACTTCTCGCACTGGTGTGCAGACAATGCTTTCAGTCGAAGAGACGTAAAAACTGCCTACCTGGATCTACATGTTAGGCACCTCTAGCCTCTGCAGGGGCAGGGATGCAAGATGAATTTAGTACCCACCCGAGGCTTTTCGACAATGTTGTAAACGCCCTTTGTGAACAGGGATGGCGGCCATGAAAATTTGCAAGTCTGCATGTACACCGAGAACTGGACGCTATCGAGGGAGCCATAAGGTGGTATCGCCTCTCTGCTAAGTTTTTTTGGAAGCTTCAGGCCTTCGAAAGAATTTTAAAATGGACTGCAACATTTACGGCGGCCATGAAATGTTCTGTGTTGGGAGCTTTTCTCTTTTAGTCGAGCCCCCAGGTCATACACGCTGCAGCGTTCGGCCCATCCAGGTAATGATCTTTGTGATAAATGTGTTGTTCAGTTTAGGGTTAACCAGAAACTCAAAACATGCTGGCTAAAGTGGCTGTGGGAAAAAGCAATGTCTTCTCCTCTCTGCATTCAGGCATAGGGGATGAGGTGTGCGTGGTTCCCCCAGGCCCCAAACACGAGAAGTTTTTAGTATTTAAATTTTTCAAAGAGGCCGTCTTTTCGTCCGTCACCTTTCTCCCAACAATCGACCGGCCCACGCCGCACAAGGCCAAGCAAAGCCGCTCCGCCAATCAAATCACGCAGTAGGATCCCCTGACTTATGAGACTGGGGGCGCGCGGAGCCGCGGCCGAAAATCGTCTCTTCTGTTCCAAGCCGCCGCCAGAGCAGACACTACATGGCTTATTCTTCTTTACCCTCGCATTTCCTTCTCCTCCGAGATGGGTTTAGGGCTGTCGTCTTCCTGGCAGTCCTCACCATGTAATCGCCATGAACAAATGAAATGACATGGTTTCTTTCTCTGAACATGAGTACCGTATATAAATTACAAACCCACACGCTTTCCATTCCTGACTACATCACCAAATTGGTATACACTCACAAGACATTTAGTATCAATCTTTTAGCTATTAATTTTACAAAACTTTTCAAATAATAATTAGGTTACTTATCGTTATCTGATTGTATTTACTTTCATCTTGAGACACTACGCTCGTTAAATTAATCGAATACTTTTACAATACGACTCATCAAATTTGTACGTTATTACGGACAGCCCTCCATTACTTCTAAAAACCAGTTACTACTCGTGTGTACTTTTTTTAAAGTATGGTAACACTAGTCAGTAAGGTAATTTTAAGCGAGAAGGAGGTTCAAAATAGTGATTAAAATAAACTGTCTGGTTCTTGTAGCTTCTTGTCGATATTATGGCCACTTGAAAACTTGGATCGCAGAAAACAATAATGTCGAGGTGGTATAGTTAGATTCTTATAAGTTTGATAATTTGGACACTGCACGATTAAATTTCTTCATCATTCCTTTTATTTTCTTCATCTCATATTTCAATATAATTTCAGAAATCGGTCTCCTTTCTGGTACAGTTCATCCATTTGAACATAACAACTTCATATCAATTTCTCCATAACTATGTCTCCTGCCAACACAACAACAGCTACATAACAATTACTACTAACTCGACACGAAGTACAAATATACAAGAAGTCGCAGTAAAACGATGTTAACAATAGTGATTTACATCCAGAGGCTGCCAGTATCTCGTCTCCTACCTTCCAAACTTTACAGAAGCTCTCCTGCGAAGCTTGCAGAACTAGCACTCCTGAAAGAAAGGACATTGCGGAGACATGGCTTAGCCACAGCCTGGGTGATGTTTCCAGAATGAGATTCTCAAAAGGCAAAGGTCCAGAGTTCGAGTCTCGGTCCGGCACACAGTTTTAATCTGCCACGAAGTTTCGATGTAGGATTACTTTAGTTATGTTATTCTGAATTACAATAAATGTGTTACGATTTTGATTCCATTGGATAATGTCATCAATTAATGTGAGTATCGTATTCTACAGTGTGTGTAAAAAATTTAGCAGCGCTGACTAGTTCCATTACAACTTCAGCACTTTCTTATGAATATTTACCACGCCAAATATTACGTTAACTCCAATCTATTTTGTATCTAACAAATAGTATTTTTATAGAATCTAAGAAAAAATGATTATAAAGTTTTTGTAAAAGAACATAACACCAGTTGTTGATATATAGTTCCTAAAACCACAATTTTTAAAACGTCTGTTTCTCTTGCAAAAATAATAGTTACGAAATAAAATGTCACTAGTTTTTCTTTTAGACACATTGTGGTTGACAGTATGGTGCAAATATGTTTTTTTAGTATCTTCACGTCTCGTATTGTATAGGTGGACCAAACATACCATGCTGTCTATCTTTTGGAACCATTCTTGATGTAACGAAAGTGCAGTTCTTGCAGCATCGAATTTTGCCTGGACATATCTTGCAGCCACGGCTACAGTTTATATGAGACGACTTGCTACTGCAAGACATACCAGTCGTCATCTTCTTCCATAAACTGCACCATTTTTAAGCACAAATATTTAAATATTGTAGAACACACCGCTACGTGAACTGTACTCAATCACTGCCTGTTAGCTCCTGTGTCCACTGTCGTCTGCCGGCCACACGCACAGTTTAGGGACGATGATTGTTTGAAACCTGTCGTAAAGCAGCATTTGTGCCGCAATGGTTTGTGGACAATAATATTTCTGAAATGAATTGTCCAGCATGGATTCCTTTGTTTAAAGCACGTTCAACGGAAGACCTTTGGAATCAGTTATAAAGTCGACTTCGCTCCAGACCCCAGCGTCCATCACTTCTTCCTCTGTTTTCGTCTCTTGAGGAAGAATAGACTGTCATTCCACTTCAGACATTCAGATGCATTTTTGAAAGTTTCCCCAGTAGAATTCAAGTCTTCATGACCGTGAAGGGAGGGCACGACCCGTATTAATGTCAACTAATAGTGTCCGCATACTTTTGATCAGATATTGTATATTCCAATCCTAATTTATGATTTCATTGTTATTCACTCTCAGTTTTAGCTAATTTTCTATTCCTGAAACTGTATGGGCACTATTACATTAAGTAAGTGACGTTAAAAAATGGTTCAAATGGCTCTGAGCACTATGGGACTTAACTTCAGAGCTCATAAGTCCCCTAGAACTTAGAACTACGTAAACCTAACTAACCTAAGGACATCACACACATCCATGCCCGAGGCAGGTTTCGAGCTTGCGACCGTAGCGGTCGCGCGGTTCCAGATTGTAGAGCCTAGAACCGCTCGGCCACTCCGACCGGCAAGTAACGTTAATTCTGGAAACTTACCATAGATGCTCCTATAGTTTACTAATACAACAGTCTCATTTTGCGAAGTGTAACTACGAAAGTTCTGTCTCCTCCGGGAGTAATATGGCTGATACATTTTCGATTCAGATAAGCTGTTCATGAGTGACCCTTCAATGGGATACGTTTGACATAAAAAAACCAATATGTCCACCCAAGAGGTACTCGATTACCCGATTCCTTTGTTTAGAGCACGTCTCACCTAGTGAGGCAGGCCCCACAAATTTCCTCCCGATACCGGAGGCCGAGAAATTCGCTTCCAAGACCGTGGCAGAATCGTCTGAGCCTCTTGTTTAGTACTTTCCCTCGGCTCTGTACTAAAAGACGACAATAGACTCTGGGTACGATGCTGCAAATAGTGAGACGCGATGTTACCTGTCTTCACAAATCCAACAAGCTGTGTAAGAGAATGGAGGATGGCCTCAGAACCCAGGCGGCTAGCGTCAGTTGTACCAATGTTAGCCACTATTTGCTGCCGGTTGCACCCAGAGCACTAAATATTTACCAACAGAGCCTCCTACACGTCTCGGATGTAACCTTCTGGCACACATACCGCATGCACACTGGTTTTCTTTCCCGACCTGCCTATTATTTCCCTTAGAACTAACGGTGGATACCCCTTTGAACCATATAACGAACCGTCAGTGCTTCTCTGGACTTGGCAGGAAAATAGGCCCGTGGGCCAAATGACGAGGCTTACCCTGCTAGCTAATGTGCCATCAGCACATTTAGGGTTTAACACCTGTTGCTAATGCGTAAGGATGCAGCCATCCAGCTTGTTGCCATATTCGCTTTCATCCAGATATACAGGAAACCGTCACCATCCGTTAATCACCCTCGAGTGAAGACAAAACGGCCAAATGTTGTACTTCAGAAGACGCAGTGGCCGAAGGTTTTACACTGAATTACAGCTACACCAGAGGTTTCACAGCTTTCGCTACTAGTGCCTTAACATACAATATCTGCAGCTTAAGGCAGCCTGTAGATGGTAGTTAACGGAGTCTCTACTTCTTTCCAGTTAACAACCGATTACTCTTATGTCCACACACGAAAAGCGTAGTTCCTATCCATACACTATTATGCAAAGCTATATTAACTAACAAAGAAGAATTAGTAACCGGATCAGATACGGACTCATTCGGATGAACGTACAGACAGCAACAAGAGATCGAATTACCTGACTGTCGCGCTGCAGTGCAATAAATCTACTATACTGCAGTGGATTACGATACCAGAGGTTTCACAGATTTCGCCACTAGTGCCTCAGCATATTTGCAGCCTAAGACAGCCTGTCGGTGGTGACTAACGCAGTAGTTGGTGTGATGAATGGAGCTAGCTCTAAATGTGGAAAAATATAAGTCCATGCCGATGACTGGGAAGAATGGACCTGTAATGTTCAGTTACAGTATTACTAGTGTCTTGCTTGACACAGTCAAGTCCTTTAAATATCTGAGAGTAATGTTGCAAATCGATATGAGATGGAACGAGAATGTGAGAACTGTGGCGGGGAAGGCGAACGATCGACTTCGGTTTATCGGGAGAATTTTAGGAAAGAGTGATTCACCTGTATAGGAAGCCGCATATAGGAAGCAGGTGCGACCTCTTATTGAGTACTGCTCGACTGTTTGGGATTCGTGCCAGGTCGGATTGAAGGAAGACATCGATTCAGTTCAGAGGAGAGCTGCTAGATTTGTTACTGGTAGGTTCGAACAACACATAATAATTACTGCCGAACGAGTCTACTGCCACCAACATACAAGGACCAACAAGATAATATTCGGGAAGTTAGGGTTTGTACGGAGGCATATAGACAGTCGTTTTTCCCTCGTTTTATTTGCGAGTGGAACTGAAAGGGATATGACTAGTAGTGGTAGAGGATACACTCCGCCACGCACCTTATGGTGGTTTGCGGAGTATCTATGTAGATTGTGCATGTACATGTACTAAAATTTCGATATTAATGAAGTATATAACCGGTAAAAATAAAAAAAATAGCATTAAATTCTGCAGTAGAAAGTTAGCTTACACATTTCTAAAGATTTCAATCCATGCAAACTTTTAGGACAAATAAATAAGACTATTAAAACGAAAAAATAAACACTTACTGTTCACTCCTTCTCAGGTGCACGTAAGAAAACTAAATGATGTATAAGAACCATGTACTACTGGTTCTTATGCTTCTCTTAGCTCCTCTCTGCTCTACGACTGAAAGCGCGCAGGAGAGATTCTAAGACGCGTGTCACGAGGCTGGAGTCCCAGTGTTTCTCACACAAATACAGTGTGCCTGGTACCGCAGGGAGGCTACTTAATTCTCTTAATAAGCCTCTTTTAAAGTGTACAGTTTAATTTCTTTCGCATTTCTCAATTTCTGTTCCTGTCGCCTGCAGATTGCGTGGAACTGCATTACTAAACCAATATTTCTAATTTTTTCTTTGTAATTGTCTTGATTTTTACTGATAATGATGTAACAGGCTGTATTGCATATATAAAAGAAAACCGCGATCAATCCCTGAAGACTATGTGATAGTCGACCAATTGTCGTGTCAACCTCAGCTATTCATCATCGGATGCAGTATGGAGGAGGATGGGGTCAGCATTCCCAGCCGTTCGCGACTTTCCGACGTTGGAGCCGCTACATCTCAATCATGTAGCTTCTCAGCTGACATCACGAGGCTGAGTGCACCCCGGTCCAGTCTCCCACCCAGGAAAAACCCCTGGCATTACCTGGAAACGAACAACGCCCCCCCCCCCCACCCACCCACCCACAGGAGGGCCACTCACGTTGACCACTGGGCTACGGCAGGCGGACGTATTGTATAAGGGGCAGTTAAATGACAGTGAGACAGACTACATAACGAGCATGGCGCTGATCTTGGTAACGCATGAAGGTGTGTACAGAAGTTCCCTCTATTGCGAGTCAGGAAGAAACAGTGAGTTAACAGCTGTACCAATTGTCATTACTTAGCTTTATGTGATTCTTGAGTACCGCAACAATGGCATTACAAGTTTCAGGTATTACTTTACTCAGACTTGCTGACACTGCATGAAACCTAAGACTTTGTTGAGTTCACTTCCTAAAAATCTCGATGTCGCACTTAGCCTTTCATGAGGAGTCATAGGCTCCCTCATACTGATACCTTGCTTTTGTATAATAGGCGTCGCAAGGCGTAATAACAGGAGATACGTGTCCTCATTCATGCGTAAATAATTCAACCAATCACATGGTTCTAAGTGAAATTCCTTCATTGAATTTACACGCGACTATGAATTTCTTTTAAGAAGCCTAACTTTACTCCATTTACTTCCTTTCTTCTGCTTTTTCTTCAGCACTAAAGCTAAGGCTATTGCAACGAGACAGTCTTCATCCATCAGTTATGATATCACCGCATATGTACACTTAATTAAAGCAAACTTAATGAAAGGAAACACGTGTCCACACTGTTCAGGGTTACAAAGAACTGAAACAACTGAGAACAGTGACAAAACTGAACGGATCGTGTAAGAACAAACATTCGAACTGAAATGAAACGAGAACGGAAACTGAAACTGTAGTGAGAGATGATATGGCCTTCTAAAAGGACCTTTAGACGTGCTCGACATGAGGTCAGCGAGTCGTGTGTGCGTCCGACTTCGCTGCGGAAGGCGGGGAAGAGGAACAGTTAGGTGTAGTGCGGTTTTTGACTGCGGAAAGAGGGTCAGGAAGTGAAATTAATGCTGTGTATGGCGAACACAGTATATCGCGAGTACGTGTGTTCGTGTGGAATAAACGATTTCGAGAAGGTCGGGTGTCATTGAAAGACAGCAGTCGGCCCGAAGAGGTTCGTTGTATCATTGCAGCGCTGGATGCTGCCATCAGAAATGATAGACGACGATGGTGGAAGACATTCGGCTCATGTTGGGCACCAGTCACGGTACGGTTCACGCCATCATTACAGAACATCTGAAGTTCTGGGAAATCTGTGCGCAGTGGGTTCTCCACAGCCTGACGGAGGGTCAGAAGTTGAACAGAATATCGTCATCACTGCAGTACTTGGAACTGTTTCACGACGAAGAATGTCGATTCCTAGCCCGTATTGTAGCGGGAGATGAAACATGGTGTCATCATTTTGAGCCAGAGAGCAAGCGTCAAAGTCAACGATTGAAGCAAATGGATTCACCACCACCGAAAAAGTCCAAAGCTGCGTGTGCGTGCCAGCTCCGGGAAAGTCACGATGACCTCGTTCTTTGACTACAAGGGCCACTGCTCATTAACTTCCTGCAACACGTTGTCACAATTAACGCACAGCGGTACGTGGACAATTTACAAAAATTGAAGCGTGCTATCAAGTCCAAATGCCCAGGAATATTGATGAACGACATAATGTCCGCCCACATATTGCCAAGGATGTTTCGATTACGCTGCAGAAAATTCGATTGGAATCCCTTACACATCCTTCATACAGTCCCGATCTATCCCAAAGCGATTTTCGTATATTTTGAGCCCTTAAGAAGGACGAAGAGGTGCGCGTCTGGGTATAACAGTGTTTCCGCAGGCAGCCGCAAACTTTTTGCCATGAAGTCGTTGATCGACTTGTCTCACAGTGGAATAAGTGTATTAAGACTTACGGTGACTACTTTTGAAATAATAAAGAGTTTACTTACTTTTTTCCGATCTCTCTCGTTTTCATTTGACTGTCGTTATACCCATGCATCTGTGGCCAGTTCTCTTATTACGAGATAAAACAATTTGAGGGTTACGTATAGCGCCGCCATGTTTCGCAACTTTTCGAAGCTATAGGGGCTGAAGCAGGTATATTCCACGATATCCCACAGTAAATTCAGCATGTTTTCAACAGAAAATGGCGGAGAGAAAAATGTGTTGCATTACCTATTGAGCGCCCCTTGTGTAAATTCATAGAGCATAAATCTGTTACTAGTAGAGTTACATTTCTCTTGTGAATCAGTATGGCAAGACGTAAAACGAATGAACTTCAACATCACAAAGCTGGCCTGAATATATCAGGTTGCCGATGTATGGGTGTCACAAAAAGTCTTCCATTACCAGGGCAAGTGTACTGAGCAGTTACCCAAAGGTGTGGCGCTACGGATCGCTGCCAGACGTCTCTTCCCCTGCACCTGTTCACGTCTGAAGCAACATGATGCTTTTTGCAGTCACTAGCTGTTTTATTTGGCGGAATGTCTTCAACTATGGTTGCGTAAGATACCGCTTGAGGTACCATGTTTATGACACTGCCGACCTAAGCAGTTAATTGTGCAGTAGCCATTACAAATGCTTCGTGTACTCCACTTTGCTTGGGTCGTGCATTCTTCTTTATTTTGTTTTCGTATATTGGAATGAATGAAGAGACTAATCCTGATCCGTCATCAGCTGTGAGTTCGACACCCACGACACCGAAAGACATCGGCGAACCCTATGAACCAGTTCTGCTTCTACAGAGGTGTAGACTGCCAGACCAGTGAGAGAGATGTGGAAGCGGGGGCACGTTCCCCCACAGCGCTCCTCTTGCCTCAGGCGGTCTAAGTTCTTGTTCGTTTACCTCGCAGCCGAACGCCACTTTATAGTGTCTGCACTATAGTTACTTCTGTTTGTATCAGCACTGTAATCCAATGTTACTTCTCTAACAGGAAAAACAGAACGTTGAGATTAGATTTGCAGCCCTCTCAACTAAAAAGGGAATAAGAAAAGCTCTGTGTCCAACTTGTGGTGTCGTTTGCCACAGACATTACACCGATCATGTCAATTCCTGGCGCCAGACGTTCCGAATACCGCCACCAGAGGTGGCTATACAGCAACCGTAGCCGCCAACCGAGTGCCCTGCACGGAAACGCCCACCTTGGCCGGTGCAGACAGCGCCGCTATCGAAGTGTATAAGAGGCCACTAGAAGCTATTATCAGCCCCCTCTGATTCGTGTGTTACACGCCTGCCAATACTCAACCTCTCTCTCAGTGATTACAGGTATTACGGACTTGTTGTATCAGGATTGTACTTCGGACCTGACTACTTGTGTTCAGCAGCCCACTGAAGTTAAGTAAACGGACTTTACCTAACTATTGCTGTGCCTCTCGGCATCTGCTTTCTGCTTCAGAAGCCACACTTCACTACAGGATACAACAATATTTGCGAAAAGACTGGTCCTTTGTCTGCCTCTTATTTGGTGGATTTGTGTCCTGCTGAGACAGCTACAGTACGGCAACGAAGTTGGTGTGTGTTTCTCGCCAGGTCTTTGACAAACACCATGTTTACCCGCTGCATTGCTTGTGTACTCACTTTGTTTGTGTTCCATATAATTCCGACCTGCAACTTGGTGTTTTCATTGTTTTCTGTTACAGAGACTGATCTTTTTTCGCATATTATTGTCTGTAACTTCTAATCGAGACATTCTTATAGCAACAGTGTTTACATTTTGTTTCTGTTCGTTGTCTCTGATATACTCAATCATGGCCAACGTACCGCGGAAAACGACTGTAATCCCACTTATTTAGTGGCAGGCTCAGCATTCAACAATTTATGGAAGGAATGACGAAACTGATGCAATTCCAAACGACTAAGTCAGCGTCAATCGCCGGCCGGAGTGGAGGAGCGGTTCTAGGCTCTACAGTCTGGAGCCGCGCGACCGCTACGGTCGCAGGTTCGAATCCTGCCTCGGGCATGGATGTGTGTGATGTCCTTAGGTTAGTTAGGGTTAAGTAGTTCTAAGTTCTAGGGGACTAATGACCTCAGCAGTTAAGTCCCATAGTGCTCAGAGCCATTTTTTCAACGTCAATCTCAGTACCCCAAACAGCATCGAAACAAGCACCGCCTATCTGTGCACTACAGTTCTGGACATTTCGGATATCGTGATCAGCTCGTCGCCACTTCATTGCCCATCGTATTCAAGGTGTGGACACAAAACCACATTTCTTGGCAACGGTAGGCGTCGCAGTATACAGACTGGCATGTACTCGTAAACTCTTCCCCATCGCTCGCCCAGAAAGTATAGAGTACGAGGAGTTGACTGCTGCATTAGACAAGTACTTTAATGCACAAGTGAACGTGGCTGCTGCTCATTACAAGTTTTTCAGATTACGTAGACAACCTCATCAAACTAACAGACAGTGTAACTGATTTACAAGGGCTGACGTGGCATTACAAATTCAAGTCTGGCTCAAAATGGCTCTGAGCACTATGGGACTCAACTACTGTGGTCATAAGCCCCCTAGAACTTAGAACTACTTAAACCTAACTAACCTAAGGACATCACACACATCCATGCCCGAGGCAGGATTCGAACCTGCGACCGTAGCGGTCGTGCGGTTCCAGACTGTAGCGTCTGTAACCGCTCGGCCACTCCGGCCGGCTAAATTCAAGTCTGAATGTGGTAGATAGTACAGTGACGTCTTGATTCGAGACGCTATCGCCCACAACGTGTCTGACTCTAGAATCACGGAACAAATACTTAGGTATCCAGATTCAAGTTCGCAGTTTATTGAGTGGCAGGAATCTTATGACACCCCCTGCGGTTAACTTTAACTCGCCTCATATTTCTCTGGTGCAAAGAAAACAGGTCGCGCACTCAGTCAACGCGGCGCGCCATTCCAAGTCACAGCCATGAAAGCGCTGTAGACAGCAGCAGCGTGCTAATCAGACGGCACGCGGTGTCAAATCTTTCCCTCAGCGTTCGCCGTCACACGAGCGGCAGGCGTGCCCTGTTGTGACGCAAAGTGTTTTCATTGAGACAAGCACGAATATGTGCAGTCAACGTGTTTACAAGCAGTCTGTCGCTTATTCCATATATCAGTCTATGAACGTCAATGTATTTTCCAAGCCATCTAATGCTAATCATAATGCGAATTCAGTGTCCAAATCAGGATCACAGAAGTCTCGGAACTCTTCACCTAATCAGCGACAAGCAAACAAACTACTTGTCACTTTGCAGATTTTTAATTGCAACGTTCCCATGCAGTTATATACCGGAGCTCACATGACAATAATTTCGAACAAACGTATGTATTAACTGTTACGAAAGCCTGACTTGTGCAACTACTATGTTGTGTTTTTACTATGTACTCTTCAGTGTCCTTCATACATGCATACATCTCCGAAGGATATGTCAATACAGTACCGCGACAGTAATTGCAACCTCTCCCTATGCGGGAATCACAGCACGTCTGCGAGTACGGGACGTAGACACACCGTGACACATGGAAATTATGGTCGGTCCTGGAGGCATGCTCGGATAGCTGAGGCGAACATTGATTCGGGCGTTGTACCAAGCTCTGCTTTCCTTCCGGTTGGGGTGGCGTCGGATGAGGGCTGATCCTACTCCGATACAGAACAACACGTTCGGAAGCAGAAGTCACCGAGGAAGCGCAAGACGTGTAGTCGTACGCCATCTGACGATTGTCTCCTCAGGATGGAGCCGACGCCTGGGTCTCAGCTTTCGTTTGCTGGGTACGGGCTTGGCGACTCCGGGTCCCTGAGCTGGGGACTGGTAAGTGCTGCCAGTCCTCCTCCACCGTAAGCTCCGGGCATGCTTCAGCTACCACAGTGCGGCGCTGCGGTGGAATGTTGTGTGTTTCGGAGGACGGGGGCCTTGGCTTCACCGCCTGGACCGCAAGGAAGGTACACACCTCTATAAAAAAACCTGAACCTCAAAGTGTACTAAATGCTGATGAGATGAACGGCTTTTGAAGTAAAACAGTCTCTAGCGGGCAACCTCTGTGGCACCTGGCTTGCTCAGGCATGCAGGGCTCTGCCTGGGTCGACGTTTGTTTCCCTAGCGTCTCCTAAGATCCCTATGGAACGGTCTCATCAAACAACTACTCCAGAAGGGACGGGTGTACTGTCAGGTAGTACCTACGCCCAGTCATCAAAGAGAGCTCGGTTGGCCAGTTCCCCCGAAAAGCAGTCTTAGAATCATAGCAACAGGGCACTAGTGTGTCATAACACTTTCATTGTCATCAAGAGAACAGAGGGGAACCTTTGAGGAGTTCTCCCCTTTCTTTATTCACAAGGCGTTGGAGGGCATTGCTGGGTCCCTAAAAAGTGTCAAACGACTTCGTAATGGAACACTGTAGTGTTGTTGCTTTAATTTGCTATGAAAGCGGTACTGATAGACAATAAAAGCGGGTTAAAAGCTGTGAGCTGTCTGGGGAAGTTAACCTTGCATTACTGCGCAACTGTTCCACCAGGTATCCAGTCTAGCTTACCAAATTCCCAACCAGACTAACATTAATTATAATCTTTTAATAGTCATACGACAACCGGTGATATGTATATAAGAAAGAGAATTTAAATAAAATGAAATAAATCAGTTTATATTTGGAAATTTATTTTAACATTGATCATTGAAATTTCAGCATATTAAACTCGATTCATAACTAAGCTGGTGCCTTATTTAGGATTGTGAAAATGTGAGATTGTAATCTTACAGAACACATCAAATATGGAGCCAAGATTGGGAGACTGCATACAACACTCCATTCATAAAATAACACACGAAGAACGTTGAAACATATGCAAGAGGAAATTAACCACAACCAACCGATTCAATTTTCACCCAAAGAAGTTACGTTCGTAGCGCAATCCTGTCCGTCATGTAATTACCACACACCGGTATACTAAATTCATACTAACTCTCTGTGAACTTTTCCCGAAAAGAATAGTAGAGGGCTACTTTGATGATTACACCACATGCTTCACGTGGTCAACTTGGTTTACACAAAGAGTGTAACTCCACAATAATTTTGATAATTAAAATAAATTAGATCGAAAAGCAATTTACAAAAGAAAAACCTCGAGCTGGTTACTATCGTCTTACTATTAACCTGATGGGTCAAACAATTCTATAAGCACGTGGTACTGGTCTCACAAAGTACACCCCACATGGGTTGAACATAAAGAAAAGTTGCTATATTGAAAAATATTGTCAAGACGAGACGTTATAATCTCACGCACATTCGCATTGAAGATTGACGATGCTAGTTAGAGTTACTGATCAACACGTGGTTCCACTTTACTCATAAAGTAGTGACAAAGCAACTACTGGAATATATTCTGAACTTCACACTCGAATTACACTGCGTTGCAATTTAAGATAACATTAGATATTTTAGAGCTAAACCTGAAATAAAGGTGATTAAATTTTCAGTTAGGCTGAACTTAAGAAATCCATTGTCCTACGGACTTAGCAGACACGCGCTTAGCCGGAGCTCTTACCACTTCAGACGCTCGCCACGGACAGACTGCCGTGGTCCCTTCGTGAGGGTGGCTCACAAATACAAAACGGAAGTGGCCAGAGGGGCAGCTTCCTATACCAACATGACAAGGGATGGACAGGACCATACTAAGGATAGAAACCTCTTTGCTTTTAGAAAGCGTAGCTACCTGTTCCGACGTTGGTCCTACTGTTCTCTAGCAGACAGGCTTGTCTGCTACCCTCAAGCATGCAACTAGAAATACATTTGCTCATTCATCCTCTCACACAAAAGGGAACGGGGATGACAGTATCTTATCATATACAGTATATAAAAGAAAGCGGATGTAGGTTCCGTATGAGACTGTGTGACATGAATTACATACAGGGTGTTTCAAAAATGACCGGTATATTTGAAACGGCAATAAAAACTAAACGAGCAGCGATAGAAATACACCGTTTGTTGCAATATGCTTGGGACAACAGTACAGTTTCAGGCAGACAAACTTTCGAAATTACAGTAGTTATAATTTTCAACAACAGATGGCGCTGCGGTCTGGGAAACTCTATAGTACGATATTTTCCACATATCCACCATGCGTAGCAATAATATGGCGTAGTCTCTGAATGAAATTACCCGAAACCTTTGACAACGTGTCTGGCGGAATGGCTTCACATGCAGATGAGATGTACTGCTTCAGCTGTTCAATTGTTTCTGGATTCTGGCGGTACACCTGGTCTTTCAAGTGTCCCCACAGAAAGAAGTCACAGGGGTTCATGTCTGGCGAATAGGGAGGCCAATCCACGCCGCCTCCTGTATGTTTCGGATATCCCAAAGCAATCACACGATCATCGAAATATTCATTCAGGAAATTAAAGACGTCGGCCGTGCGATGTGGCCGGGCACCATCTTGCATAAACCACGAGGTGTTCGCAGTGTCGTCTAAGGCAGTTTGTACCGCCGCAAATTCACGAAGAATGTCCAGATAGCGTGATGCAGTAATCGTTTCGGATCTGAAAAATGGGCCAATGATTCCTTTGGAAGAAATGGCGGCCCAGACCAGTACTTTTTGAAGATGCAGGGACGATGGGACTGCAACATGGGGCTTTTCGGTTCCCCATACGCGCCAGTTCTGTTTATTGACGAAGCCGTCCAGGTAAAAATAAGCTTCGTCAATAAACCAAATGCTGCCCACATGCATATCGCCGTCATCAATCCTGCGCACTATATCGTTAGCGAATGTCTCTCGTGCAGCAATGGTAGCGGCGCTGAGGGGTTGCCGCGTTTGAATTTTGTATGGATAGAGGTGTAAACTCTGGCGCATGAGACGATACGTGGACGTTGGCGTCATTTGGACCGCAGCTGCAACACGGCGAACGGAAACCCGAGGCCGCTGTTGCATCATCTGCTGCACTAGCTGCGCGTTGCCCTCTGTGGTTGCCGTACGCGGTCGCCCTACCTTTCCAGCACGTTCATCCGTCACGCTCCCAGTCCGTTGAAATTTTTCAAACAGATCCTTTATTGTATCGCTTTTCGGTCCTTTGGTTACATTAAACCTCTGTTGAAAACTTCGTCTTGTTGCAACAACACTGTGTTCTAGGCGGTGGAATTCCAACATCAGAAAAATCCTCTGTTCTAAGGAATAAACCATGTTGTCTACAGCACACTTGCACGTTGTGAACAGCACACGCTTACAGCAGAAAGACGACGTACAGAATGGCGCACCCACAGACTGCGTTGTCTTCTATATCTTCCACATCACTTGCAGCGCCATCTGTTGTTGAAAATTGTAACTACTGTAATTTCGATAGTTTGTCCGCCTGAAAATGTACTGTTGTCCCAAGCATATTGCAACAAACGGTGTATTTCTATCGCTGCTCGTTTAGTTTTTATTGCCGTTTCAAATATACCGGTCATTTTTGAAACACCCTGTATAAACTGTGTTTTAAAGTGTAGTAGTGTGACAGATCGTGCTTGTTTATGTGTAAAAGTAACACGTTCCCCTACTCAGTCTCCTCCCAGATAATCAGAAACGCCACAGTAAATTTAGAAGAGGAATTTATGCCGTAAATGACAACAGATTTAAGAAATTAACATGAAAGGAATCCAACAGAGACCTTTCAACACGTCTAGTTGAAACTGTTTATTCAAACCAAGTATCTAAGCTTCTGGGATGTAAGGCCTTAGGTGACTACCTAGTCAAGGCTGATTTGCATAACACCGTAAAGGCGTTGTTACTTGCTCCGATATAATGGAGATGGATCCTGCAGAGTTACGTGAAGAACGGAAAAATATAGGCGTCATGGAAGTGCAGAACTGTATGAGGAGAGTCAATGGCACGTTGGAGAAATCTGCATAATTTATTCTGACGTTTAGGACTCCACAATTACCTGAAAACATCCTTGCAGGCTATATCTGTCTTAAGGCTCGTTAGTTTGTTCCTAACCCAATGCGATCGGCCGGCCGTTGTGGCCGAGCGGTTCTAGGCGCTTCAGTCTGGAACCGCACGACCGCTACGGTCGCAGGTTCGAATCCTGCCTCGGGCATGGATGTGTGTGATGTCCTTAGGTTAGTTAGGTTTAAGTAGTTCTAAGTTCTAGGGGACTTATGACCACAGCAGTTGAGTCCCATAGTGCTCAGAGCCATTTGAACCCAATGCGATGCTTCAAATGTTAAAGATTTGGCCATACCACTATGGAATGTAACTGGAGGGCTACGTGTGGAAATTGTGGAGACACAGCTCATAAATCAGGCAATTCTTGTACACTTCCTCCGAAAGGTATAAACTGCTTTGCGGATCACTCAGTATGGAGCACGAAGTATGCGGTTTACAACGAGGAATAGAAAATTCAGGAGTTGAAAGTCACGGTATGCATACAATAAGGTGAAGCTAAAAAAGCTTTCAAAGCTATACAACCTCTGGTTTTTGCTACTTCTTTCGCATTTGTTCTTAAGAAGCCAATCACCAAGTGTCTCGCCTCAACACAATCTCAGACCACAGATTCAAGTACGAGCACATGCACTTGTCGGTGAACCTGTGGGGGGAAAAGCTACACTTCAACCAGAAATCATTCCGAAGCCGTCGGCGGTGTGCATACAACCTAAGTCACATACCGCTGCCCAACACCAGAAGCCTACTAAGCCGTCTCCTCAACCCTAGCAACCAACTCCTCCCATAAGTAAGGAAAAACGTTCCTCAAAAAGTAGTTCAAAGTCGGATCAAGTGGCAGTTAAACCTTCGAATGAGTGAGCTTTCTCCCTCTCAAATGGGGAATTTACTCTTGAGGATATGTATTTCCACTTGGAAGAACCGGAGAGATGGACACTAGCTAACGTTCTTCCTAACCTACCAGGTAAATCACTGCCTCAGAGGGAGAAAGACAAGGCCATCCTTCGCTAGTCAATGGCTCGCACAGGAACTTCTGTGTTGCAGTGGAATTTAATCAGATACAGATCACGTTTGGAAGAATTACAGCTCATGGTCCAAGAGCAACCGTTCTGCATCTGCTTACAAGAAACTCATTTTAAAGTCACTGACATACCTGCATTAAGGAGTTACCACCCCTACAGGAAGGACGATATTACTGGAGACAGGGCTGAAGGTGGAGTGGTTGTTTTCATTAATTAGATATTCCACTCCTCTCCTGTCCCTCTTACCACAGCCATACAAGCAATTGTCATGAAAGTTCCAGCACCATTTAACAACACAGTGTGTTCTTTATATCTTCTTTATATCTTCCACCTCATGATGTTTTGGATGCAGACGCACTGACAGGACTCGTCCGGGCACTACCACACCCACTCCTCCTTGTGTAGGACTTCAATGCACACAGTGTGCTGTGGGGCTCAGCTACCACTTGCTCCAGGGGTCGAATTACCGAGTGACTCGCCCATTCTGAAAATATCTGCCTTCTGATCTCGGGTCAGATGACACACTTTTCCACAGATACAGGGTCTTTTCCAGCCATTGAACTTTGTTTTTGCTCCCCAGCTATTGCAGATTTGGTTCAGTGGGAAGTGGCTACAAATTTACGTTCTAGTGACCACTTCCCTATGTGGATCCGTCTGCCAACACACATGGTGCTCTACAGAAGACTGCGAAGATGGATGATTCAACGGCACATTGGTTGTAGTACAGCCGACAGGTTATTTTTGAACAAAAAGGTGGTGCACAGGAGACGGTGGCGCATATCACTTGTGAGATCCAATGGGCTGCCACAGAGTCCATCCTCGGATCTGGCAACAACCTCAGACCATGGCCTATACTTTAATGGAATGTCGACTGTCGCTTGGTCATCAGAGCCAGACGAACATCTGCGGAACTTCAAATACCGTCGAATTATAGAAAACCTTCATGTTTTCAGATCAGCGAGAGCACAAGTATGGCGAGGGATTTCTGGAAGAAATTCGCTACTTCCATTAGTCAGTTCACTTCCACTGCACGAGTTTGGGACTCAATAAGGTGGATTTCAGGCAAGAGCAGTACACGTCCCTTATAGTCTTATCGAGAAATGGGGTCTTAGTGGACGCGCCTGAAGACAAGGATCAGGTTTTAGCTGAACACTTTTTTATAGTCACTCCGCCATCCAGATAACCTCCTGTATCAGGTGTTCTGTAGGGCTGCAGAGATGAAGCCCCATTTCTTCTCGCATAATGAGGAAGTCTATAACCTTCCATTCTCCATGTGGGAACTGGAATCAGCTCTGTCTGTTGCCAGAGACACTGCTCCAGGACCTGATGAGATTTATTATGCCATGCTCTGTCATCTGTACCCCAAAACGAAAGGACAGCTCCTCTCCTGTAACAGTCAGATCTGTTTAGATGGACAGTACCCCACGACTTGGAAGGAGGCAATATTACTTCCATTATGGAAACCAGGCAAGGACCACACCACCCCTACCAGTTACAGGAGTGCAGCCCTTACAGTTGTACGGGTAAGACTTTCGAATGCATGGTCAACCGCCACCTCGCAGACCCAAGGTCACCTGAGCCGCTCCAGTGCGGTTTCAGGCGCTACCGTTTCACCCTTCACAACTTAATACTACTGGAGACGGCGATACAGGAATCCTTCTTACGTCGAAACCATTTGGTTTGTGTGTTTTTTGCCCTTGAAAAAGCATACGACATTACTTGAAGGCACAACATCCTCCGTCAACTTCATGAACGTGGACTACGTGGACGTCTGCTGCTTCTTATCGAATCCTTCCTCGAGGACCGGCACTTTCGATATCGTGTTGGTGATGCCTTATCTGACTGTTATGTTCAAAAGAGAGGGGTCCCCAAAGGCAGTGTACTCAGCGTGACATTGTTTGATACTGTTATCATTAGCATTTCCTCTGCAATCAGGAGCCCCTGCCAAACGCTCTTTGTTTGTGGATAACTTTGCAGTCTTCTATCTCCTCCAATCTTACAATAACGATGAGACAGCTACAGCTGACCATCAGGAGATTGGAAACCTAGCCCACGACAACTGGTTTTCGGTTATCACCAGAGAAGACTATATGTGTAAATTTTAACTGTGCTCGTCGAAGCTTTAACCAACCAGTGCTCACAACAGGGGACAATATTTTACGTTTTCAAGAAACTGTGCGCTTTTTGGGTTTATTATTTGACCCGAAATTAACTTGGCTCCCTCACCTGAAAGACCTACGAACAAAGGACTTCCCTTCATTGAATATTTTGAAATGCCTTAGCGGAAAAGCATGGGGAGATAACAGGTCTCGCCTCCTCCAGTTTTACGGGGAATTTATTCGGTCAAATTTGGATTATGTCAGTGCAGTCTATGGATCAGCCCATATTTCCTACGTCAAGATGTTAGACGCTGTCCTCCATGAAGCATTCGGATATCAACAGGAGCTTTTTGGACCAGCCAAGTTCAGAGTCTGTGTGCAAAGGCTGGTGAACCACAATTCTGGACTCGGTGACGTATCTTTTGGCTTGACAGGCACTAAAAATCTCAGTGCCACCTCAGTCATTGACATTTAGTGCAGTGGTCCAACCCAGCTATTCAGGATAGGTGCTACTGACTGCCTCAAGGATTTGGATCTATCAGACCTCTGAATACACAACCAGGGATGGAACGTGTTGTCGCCTTGGCGTCTTCAGAGGCCCAAGAGATTTTAAGCTTGACGTGGCACAAAAAAACTTGTACTCCAGATTATGTTTTTACAAGTTCCAGAAAGAGAATGTCCTCAGTTGTTCTCCTGTTTTCCCTGATAACGTATTCAAAGTTCATCTTCCAGAATAATTCACAAATTATGGTGTGGATTTATATGGCATTATGATGGCACTGGGGAGGATTCACATACATCACCATATAAGGTTTCTTGTCTGTTCCGACTCACTCAGCGCACTACAAGCACTTCACCAAATGTATCCAGTAGAACAGTTGATTCAGTTCACCTATGACTCCTTACAGCGGCTCCAACGTTGTGGTAAGGGGGTGATATTTTGCTGCGTATGTGGTCACATCAGGATACAGGGAAACAACATGGTCGACAAAGCAGCCAAAGAAGCATTTTGGAATGGTGTTGCCTGTCAATGTCAGATCCTATTGCATGCCGTCATCTCATTTTCTGACAGACACATCGTGCCCATACGTCAGTGGGAGACGGAATGGTTGACAATTACAGAAAAGAAACTGATGTGGTCGCTAAAATCGACCACAAAGGCATGGCCCCCTATCAGTCCCACCGCTGGAAGAAGGTTTTGCTTTCCAGGCCACTCATCGAACATAGCCCTTTAACACATGGCTTCCTCCTCTGGCGGAAGGATCCACCACTCTACGAGGTTTGTGGTGTGCTACTTTCAGTTCAACATATTTTGGCAACGTCTGTCTTATACACTGACATCAGGGCAGCTATCAGTCTCGATGGAGATCTGCACACCATCCTTGCTCATACTGATTCCAGTGTTAGGAGTGGTGAAATTTTGTGAACTGTCAGGCCTCATCCCTAAATTGGTGGAGAAGGGAAGCAGACTTTAATACATTATAAACTGCTCTGCATGTTGGGACAGCCTTAGTCCCCACCCATGAGATTGGCATGATGACTTTTTGTCAGGGGGCTGAGGACCATGATGTTGAGCGCCCCTCACCTGAAATCGTCATACTCAGGACGGACGCACGGGATGGCGACTCAACGTTGGATGACGCATCGATCTCAGAAGACCTGCTCTTGAGCATGTCTAATTCCCCACTTACCTCAGCAGTTTCTCCTCTGTAGCCTGTGCCGCCTTCCCTCCGCCGGCTACGTCCTCTATCGACAAGACGTCTTTGGAAATCACCAAATGCGACGGCATCCCGAAGATTCTACCCCTTCACAACGCATTGGTGCTGCTTCTGTTTCTTGCGCGGACGACGTAAAGGAGGAATCGGAACGGCCTGGGAATGCCGTGGGTGGTCGCATTTCACTGGTTGTGTACCCCGCTACCTCATCACAGTGAATGCCACATCTTCGACCATCTTGTGCGTTCTGCCCCAGCCGGATGCCACTGGTGGACTCCATGTCTTGACAGCAGGAATCCCAGGAACAGACATATCGCCTAGCTACGAGCAGTGTCAACGCTATCTGTGGCCCACATAAACTGGTGACGCTCCACGATACACGTCGTCCAGCGGACTTAGATGTGCCCCCCTTACAAGAAGTGCATATTGATGGTTTTCTTAACCCGTTTGAGTATATCTATTTCGTCTCTCACGCGTCGGATGCCGGTAGCGGTGCGGCGATCACCATCTGTGAAGGGTTACCCATCAACGGCATCCAAAATCTTCCGGATGAGATGGGCATGGCTTTCACTCACTTCAGTGTCCGCATTATTAACATGTACGCTCCTTCAGGAGGAGATGGAGGAGATTGACCTCGTTGTCTACGGGACGTTAGAGACGGAGCACACGCTCGGATTAGGGAGGGATGGGGAAGGAAGTCGGCCGCACCCTTTCAAATGAACCATCCCGGCATTTGCCTGAAACGATTTAGGGAAGTCACGGAAAACCTAAATCAGGATGGTCGGAGGCGTGTTTGAACCGTCGTCCTCCCGAATGCGAGTCCTGTGTGCTAACCACTGCGCCATCTCGCTCGGTGCTCCTTCAGGATCGGAGAGGCGAAGAGAACGCTCTACCTGCTTTGCGGAAGCAGTCTTACTTTTTTCCATGTGGCGGCAAAATGCATTAGTGCTGGGGGGAACGGGATGACTTTAATTTCACCCTCCTCCCCAAAGATCAGCTGCCGCGTCATTGGCCCTGCCCAGAGTCTGCCACGATCGTCGAGCATCTCCAGCCTGTGGACACGTGGGAATACGTTCGGGCCGACTGCCCCGGTTTTACGCAATATACTAATCGCCTGCCCTCAGCCAGGCCATGATTGCGTATGGCAGAGACTCGGCAGCTTGGAGGAGGCAATCCCAGAACTCCTGTTACCAAGTGTTGAGGGACTGCTCTACGATGCCGTTTTCGCCTAAACGATGTACAACTTTGGAATGATACAGAAATTTATTGAGATACGGTCGCAGGTTCGAATCCTGCCTCTGGCATGGATGTGTGTGATGCCCTTAGGTTAGTTAGGTTTAAGTAGTTCTAAGTTCTAGGGGACTGATGACCTCAGAAGTTAAGTCCCATAGTGCTCAGAGCCATTTGAACCATTTTTGAGCCGTTTGTGATGTGGCACACATGCCATAGGTAATCAATTCTTCCCATACTCGTTGCAGCAAATCAGGCATAACTTGTGCAATGGTAGCGTAGATTCAACACACTGTCTTTAAT
Organism: Schistocerca cancellata; assembly: GCF_023864275.1. Taxonomy (NCBI): domain Eukaryota; kingdom Metazoa; phylum Arthropoda; class Insecta; order Orthoptera; family Acrididae; genus Schistocerca; species Schistocerca cancellata. Next base: position 303,376,786 of record NC_064629.1, read on the forward strand.
GAAGTCCCAGAAAAAGAAATCCAATGGTGCCAAGTCTGGGGAGAGAGGTGGCCATGTGCCTGGCCCGTCACGGCCAATCCACCGACCACGCCAATGACAGTTTTCTACATGAAAAAGAAAGGTCAGCAAACTTTCAATTTGCTAAGGACACAAACACATTAACTTCAGATTTGTCACGAACGTGTTCCAGGGTGCATGTGGGTTTTCGATGCCTCATATTCTGCAGTACTGGGTGCTCACCGTACCACTGATATGAAATGTTGACTAATCGCTGAAGATTATTTTATTGTGTTCAGGAATGTCACGTCGTCCTCTATCAGATGCAGAATTTCCGCACAGAATTTCCTACGAGCAATCTTATCAGCATCACTAATGAGCTGTGCCATTGTGAATCTGTATGGTTTAAAGTGTAAACTTCCACGCAGTATTTGCCGAACCGCCTTTTGTGGAACGCCGGTCTCGCGAGACGCACGTCGCGTTGATTTTTTGCGGACTGCAGGCAAAGCGCTCAAATTATTCTTGGGACCGAGAGCTGGCTGAAACCTGAAGCAGAAAGCTCTGAGATATTTGGCGAGTCGTGAAACGTATATCGAAAAGACAGAGTAGAGGCCACTGGATGGGGAGTGTTCTTTGCAGTTGACAAAAATATTGTCATTGTTGAGGTCAACGTTGAGTGTGAGAGAGAAGTTATCTGTTCGCGCATAAACCAATTTAACAGTTGGATATTTTTACGGGCCACCCTATTCAGCTATGACAGTTCTAGAGTCATTCAAAGAAAGTCCACGGTCAGTAGCGCGCAAATATCCAGATCATTCAATACTAGTTGGAGACGACTTCAACCTACCGAGCAAAGACTGGGATGTCTATGGATTCATTGGGAGGGGGGGGGGGGGGGGTTACAGACAGTCAGTCAAGCTAAATACTTTTGAAAACGTTTACTGAAACCTGTATTGCGCAGCTAGCTCGGCAGCCCACACGCAATGGAAATATCTTAGACAATGTAGATACAAACAGGCCGGACATCGACAATTTCACTATAGAAATAGGGATTAGTGATCGTGATGTCATTAAAGCAACTATGATTACGAAAGTTAATAAATCAGTCAGGAAGGCCAGGAGAATGTGTCTGCTAGATGGAGCAGATAAGCAGGTATTAGCATCTCATTTAGACTTAGTTCCAGTATGATGGATGTAGTGGAATTATGTGAAAAGTTTAAGTAGATTGAAATTTGTGGTCGGGAGAGTTATGTGCGTAGTAAGCGCATAAATAGTGGAAAAGGCACACCATGGTTTAATTACGAAATTCGGAGGACTCTGAGGAAGCAGAGGCTGTTGCAGTCGCGGTTCAAAAGGGAACGCACAAATGACGACAACTGAAGGATAGTAGAGATTCGTAAGCCTGTGAAAAGATGTATGCGCGAAGCGTAAAACTACCACCGTCAAACCTTACCAAAAGAGCTGACAGAGTACCCGAGAAAATTCTGGTCCTATTTAAAATCCTAAGCTCGTCTAAGGCTTCCATTCAGTACCCTATTGACCAGTCTGGTGCGTCGGTTGAAGATAGCAAAACGAAAGCCGAAGTTTTAAATTTCACGTTCAAGGAATCGTTCACACGGGAGAATCTTACAAACACACCGTCATTTGGCCACCGGACAGACTCCCTTATGGACGACATGGTAATAAGCACCCCTGGCGTAGAGAAACGACTGAAAGGTTTAAAGCAAATACATCACCAGGTCCGGATCGAATCCGAATTCGGTTTTACAAAAAGTACTCTGCGACAATGGCCCCTTACTTAGCCTGCATTTATCGTGAATCTCTTGCCCAGCACAAAGCCCCAAGCGACTGGGAAAAAGTACAGGTGACTACAGTGTATAAAAAGGGTGAAAGAACGGACTCGCAAAGCTACACACCAATATCCCTAACTTCAGAATCCATGAAAATATTCTCAGTTCGAAAATAACAAACTATCTCGAGACAGAGAAGCTGGTGTCACGGTTTTAAGAAGCATCACTCGTGCGAAACTCAGCTTCTCGTTTTCTCACATGACACACTGCGAACTACGAATGAACGGCAACAGGCAGATTCCATATATCTAGATTTCCAGGAAGCATTTGACACGGTGTCCTATTGCAGTCTGTTAACGAAAGTACGAGCATATGGAATAAGTTTACAGATATGTGAAGACTTCTTAAATAATAGAACCTAGTATGTTGTCCTCGACGGAGAGTGTTAGTCAGAGACAAAGGTAGCGTCAAGAGTGACCCAAAAAAGTGCGATAGGACCCCCGTTGTTCTCTATGTTCATAAACTATTTGGCGGACGGGGTGGGCACCAGTCTGCAGTTGTTTGATGATGACGCTCAGGTGTACAGCAAGGCGTCGAAGTGGAGTGACTGTAGTAAAATACAAGACGACTTGGGCAAAATTTCCAGTTGGTGTGATGAATGGCAAATAGTTGTAAATGTGTAAAAATGTAAGACAATGCGGATGAGAACAAACCTGTAATGTTGAGATACAGTATCACTGCTTAACACAGTTCAGTCGTTTAAATAAATGGGCGTAACGGTGGAAAGCGATATGAAATGGATCGAGCATGTGAGAACTATGATAGATAAGGCGAAGGGTCCATTTCGGTTTATTGCGAGAATTTTAGGAAAGAGTGGTTCTCCTGTAAATGAGTTCGCATGTAGGACGCTGGTGCGACCTATTCTTGAGTACTGCTTGACTGTTTGGGATCCGTACCAGGTCGGATAGAAGGAAGACATCGAAGTAATTAGAGGCGGGCTGCTTGATTTGCTACCGGTAGGTCCGAAAAACATATAAATGTTACGGAGATGCTTCGAGAACTAAAATGGGGATCCCTAAAGATAAAGCGACTTTTTTTCGAGAAAAGCTATTGAGAAGATTTGGAGAACCGGCATTAGAAGCTGACTGCCAGAAGCTTCTGCTACCGCCAACATACACTGCGCGTAAGGACCACGAAGATAAGATACGAGAAATTAGGGCTCGTAAGGAGGCATACAGGCAGTCGTTTTTCCCTTTCTCTATTTGCGAGTGGAACTCCGTCTTCAGGCCACGAGTGGCCTACAGGGACCATCCGACCGCCGTGTCATCCTCGGTGGAGGATGCGGAAAGGAGGGGCGTGGGGTCAGCACACCGCTCTCCCGGTCGTAAGATGGTATTCTTGACCGAAGCCGCTACTATTCGGTCGAGTAGCTCTTCAATTGGCATCACGAGGCTGAGTGGACCCCGAAAAATGGCAACAGCGCATGGCGGCCTGGTTGGTCACCCATCCAAGTGCCGACCACGCCCGACAGCGCTTAACTTCGGTGATCTCACGGGAAATTTGCGAGTGGAACAGGAAAGGAAATGACTAGTAGTGGTAGAGGGTATCCTCCGTCATGCACCGTACGGTGACTTGCGGAGTATCGATGCAGATGTAGACATAATTATCAACATGTGGGCGACCAGGTGATTTATCATGGCGCATGAACAATCCATCTCAACAAAGTTCTTGTGCCAAGAATAATTTGCAGACCTGCTTAGAGGTGCTTTGGCGTATTTGGTGCGAAATTTACGCCCAAATTTTGTTGCAGAGTGCGTTTCATGAAACCAAAACTCACAGCGAACCTTCTCCGCGCCTGTGAAAGATGCCACTTTAAATGAGCGCTATGCTGGCGCTCCAGATGGCAGAATGGGGTACTGATGCACTATGTGAATCAAACTTGAGGTTGTTTGCTACAAAATGATACATCTACCGACTCTCTATTTTAGTAAATGTCTTTATCACTATAAAGTTGTAAAGTCCTTATTGATTCACCCTGTACAATAGTGAACCGCGCCAAAGTACAGCTCTGACGCCGCTACGTTGAAGGGACGGTGGTGTAAGCCAGCACTTATGACCATATTGGTTTGGAAGCTCCGTACCATCTTCTAGCAGACAGGTGGTGATGGTACCAGGGCCCGATTCGAGTCATCACTGACGATGAAGGCAGGTAACCTGACACCCAGTACGACATTGGACATGACCCTCATCCCCTTGTGCTAGGTTGTACGCTAACAACCCTCATTCACCGGTTGTCATTGAAGAAGTCTCAAACTCCTAGGTACTATCCGAGCGGGAGATGCTAACAAATCATCTGGTCCTGACAGCATCCTCTTTGAATTTTATCGCCCTTTCCGACGTCAGCGCCCTCGTGGACTGTTATCTACAGAGAACTGATGTCCCCCTTGGTGATAATCTCTGATGCCTTTCAAGAGGGCGTCATTGTCCCTATTCATAAACCCCACCTGGGCCCACAAATTAGTGACCATCGTCCATTGACCCTACTAAACAGTGACATGAAGATCTTTACCCGTCTGTTGGCAGCGTGACTTAAGAGGACGGCCTGCCATGTGATGCCCTAAGATCATTCATTGCTTGGTGGAGCGTACAACATTCGGGCAGCACTCTGCCGCTGCAGAAATCTGATTTCCCTCTCTCGAGCTCATCATTTGCCCACAGCTTTGGAGTCCCCCAGCAACTATTGTCGGAGTGATCAAACGTTTCCCGCGCGGCACGAAATCCCGGGTGCATAATGGTAAGATGACACAACCGATCCTGATCAGCCACTCGGTGCGACAGGGATGCCCTTTGTTGACGCTGCTGTACGCCTTCAATCTGGAACAATTGTTATGCGGCTTACGGCAACGACTGACGGGAAAGTCGCTGGGTGGATATCGATCTACTGTACCGTGTATACGGACGATGTGATCCCCTGCCTTCAAAGTGTCCACGATACTCGGGTGGCAATTGTGTGGGTGGCAACTTACGGTGAGGTGTCAGGCTCCCTTAATGTGAGTAAATCACGAGCTATGGATATCGGCACAGGCTACCTGAGGGGAGTATTGATCCACTCAGTGTGAGCGATACCTTAAGCTGCATTGGCATCAATTTTACCGCAAACTTGCAGCCTTCTACTGCAAACAGCTGCTGCAACAGATCAGGTTTGAACTTGTTGAACATAGCTCCACTTCCTTGACCTGCAACGTACACGCTATGTCAACACCCACATAGCGCCACGGATCCCTCACATGGTGCAAACGCTTCCGGTCCCGCACATCCTGGCTCGCCGAATGTTAGCTGCAATGGGTTCCTTTGTTAGCCAGGGGATTATCTTCAAAGTCCAATACGAGCCTTCACTCTTTCCCAGGCTTGAGGGGTCTGGGTTCCAGATGTTCCAGATAGAGTTCAGGCCCATTTTTTCAGCTCACAGCCGATAGTGTGGCAGTGTTTCCTGATGTGCCTTACGAGCTTACTGCTTGATGTATATGTCCCGGCCTCGTTGTCCCCACTGATGACGTTGTCGGAGATCCCAGAGCCCGTCTATGATATCGGACTCTTCTTTTCTGAAGCACAGCTACCCTTGTGACTCTTTGCCGCCTGTGTGCTTATTGTCGATGAAGGCAGTATACACTGAGATCCAACTGGCCACTGCCCCCAATTTCACAGCACGGAAGCACCCACACTACAGATAACGCAGTGTATGGCGGGCTGTGAGCTCCCCTTTTCTTGACACTGGTGCACACTCCACGTGGCATGTCAACATTCACGATCATTGGGAAACAACCAAATCGTTCTCGTCTCCACCGAGTTCACCTCACCACGTTGAGTCGCGTGCCGGGTGCCAGACACGGATGATCATCGTTTCATTTGTGGCCTGGCGCATGGTTCAGCGAACGAACTCTGGTCTTTCTCATACATGCCATTCCCTATCGAATAACAACGCACGCGATATTGTCCCCGTATGGCGTGTACTATCCACAGATGGAGACTCCCTCTGTGAATTGGTTCCACAACCTTTCAGTTCGATATTTCTTTGCCACTGGCGAGAAGAGTATTCTCGAGTTTTGAACTTCCGCGAATGAACGACATTGCACCATTGTCCACAATCCAAAACACAGGCAATAATTTTGCAACTTAGGAGTGGTTGCCTATAGACTCTTTTCTTCTAGTTCCCTTTAAAATCGGGAAAGTGAGGGACGGAAAAAATGGTGGTTAAGGCAACCACTCGTGTAAAGCGGGAAACGTGGGTTTGAGTCCTCGTTCCCGAGACCGATGACCTCGCAGTTTGGTCTCCTCCCCAAATCAACCCTCCTCGTCCGGCACAAATTTCCATTGTCACCAGTATACTGTGCAGCTGGAGTCTGATCATATTTACAACTGCGGATACATTTCTTGCTAACTATACAAGTGGCATACATTTTCCTCGGCTTATAACAGTAATGATACCCCATTTAGTAGTGTTTCTAGCCTCTTTGTCACTTTTCGCAATGTTATAAAGACAGCTTCATTCACAGTATTGTGTTCAAAGGACAGTCAAAATATTTTTGGAATCGATTCATTCGGTCTTCTTGGGTTGCAAATTCAGGACAATGTACTTCTATGAATTTTTTTGTGCCTCAGTACAGTGTTTCAGAACTTTGTGCAGAATTCAATAAACTTTTTCAGGACAGCGTAAGCAAAACAACCAGTTTTGAGGCTTATATTAAAACGAACGGAAATGCACAACCTCGGTTTTTCTGGGCATCACCCATTCCTCAGGCAATTAGAGGTGAAACAGTGAACAGTTGTTAACCTGGCAGGATAGAAGCATAACCACTATAGTAGCAGCTAGTCGGTGGGCAGCTCTTCCTTCAGTCACAATACAGCCGTCTGGCAAATTAGGAGTGAGTGGTGATTTTAAGTCAATGATGAATCTTCGAATAGTGATTCACTCATTTCCATTACCACGGCCTGCTGAGCTGATAGGTAAGCAAGGAGTGGGTCGCTTCTATTTGTCTCACAGGATGCATGTTTGCAGTTTCATTGGAAGAGTAGTCTCAGAAATGTTTTGTGATCAGCACCAACTTGGGGTTATTCAAGTTTTTGCGTTTGCCCTTCGGCAGTACTACAGCGCATGCAAGTTTTCAGAGCTATCTTGAACATCTGACTGCTGCAATGCCTTCGTACATGAATTATTTGTATGATATTGTGATTTTGGGCCCTACTTCCGAAGAACATCTCTCTAGTCTGAGTAGTTTATTTAAAGTTCTCTCTGCTGTTGGGCTTAAGTGTAACAAAGACAAATCTTTTCTTCAAACTGAAATCGAGTACTTACATCATGTCATCAGCATCCACCTTTCGCAGTCACATTTGACTGCAGTTCGTGACGTCACAGTACCTTGCAATTTAAGTGAACTTCTCGGTGTTCTAGGAAAACTCAGTTACTACATTCGTTTCATTCCTAATGCAACGAAAATTGCGGCTCCATTACGCAGATTACGCAGGGAAAATGCTCATTTTGTATGGTTTCGGGAATGTCAGACTCCTTTTCAGTGAATGAAGGAAGCATTGCTGAGTGATAGTTGTTTAATGCATTTAGAGCCCGCTAAACCAGTCGTGCCAGCAGTCAGCACTTCCTTATATGGGACTGGTGCAGTATTTTTCACACCGAATTGGTCATATTTACAGATTGATTGCTTTTACATCCAAGCTCTTGGCCAAGGGTCCCTAAAATTATTCTCAACTAGAGAAGGACGCTCTTTTCATTAGCTATGGTGTGACAAAATTCCACCAGTATCTTTGCAGAAGGAAATTTTAATTGGTGACAATCACAGGCCTCTGACGTCGTTGTTCAACCCTTCCATGACAGTCCTACCATGTGCAGCGCAGAAACTGCAATGCTGCTCTTTGGTATTGTCCAATTACCAGTATGAAATCATGTATAGTCTGAGAGCCAAACATTCTAAATATCCATCAAATGGTTCAAATGGCTCTGAGCACTATGGGACTTAACATCTATGGTCATCAGTCCCCTAGAATTTAGAACTACTTAAACCTAACTAACCTAAGGACATCACACAACACCCAGTCATCACGAGGCAGAGAAAATCCCTGACCCCGCCGGGAATCGAACACGGGAACCCGGGCGTGCCAAATATCCATCCTCCCTCATTTAGCAGTTGATAGCAATGCAGCGTTAGATGCATCTGAAGACTGTTGTTAGCTTATTGATATGCAGGACCATGAAAATCTCGATGGATTCCTCATGGATCATTGTAGGATTGCTCAGGTAACACCTGCAGATCCGAATCCACAAGTCCTGCTGCGGTACACGTACATGATTGACCACATACTGTCATAGCGGTTCGAAATCGATTGGTTTGCTGATATTTTTCGCTTCAGTATGGTTTTCCTGTACAACAGGGTGTCATTCTGCTTCACGGGGATTGCGATCAATTGTGGGTGATAGTCCCACAGTCACTACACAAGGAAGTTCTTCGTCTTTTGCATCCAGGCCTTTTGAGCACAGTGTATACAAAGTACCTTGCCCGCCACCACTGTACATGGGTCGGGATGGGCTCCAAAATTGTGACCTCTCATTCTTAGGCATGTTAGGGGCACCAGGCTGCTCTACCTTAAAGGTTCTTTGATTGGCCCGAGCCCACTGCTGCCCGGCGGTGACTCCACATTGACTTTGTGCGTCCATTTATAAACACTTGTTGCTTAATCATTATGGACACTTACAGCAAATTCCCGTTTGAGATGCCGCTGCAATTGACCACAATGGCAAATACTATCAAAACTCTCATGTCAGTTTTCTCTATTGAAGTTCTCCCAGAAGTGATAGTCTCACATAATGGACCACAGTTCACGCCGACAGACTTCAAGTAGTTTTGTAAAGCATGGGATTCCAGATCGATTCCGTATTTCTGGATTTCCGGAAGGCTTTTGACACTGTACCACACAAGCGGCTCGTAGTGAAATTTCGTGCTTATGGAATATCGTCCCACTTATGTGACTGAATTTGTGATTTCCTGTCAGAGAGGTCACAGTTCGTAGTAACTGACGGAAAGTCATCGAGTAAAACAGAAGTGATTTCTGGCGTAGTGTTACAGGCTCTTTGCTGTTCGTTATCTATATAAACGATTTGGGAGACAATCTGAGCAGCCGTCTTCGGTTGTTTGCAGATGACGCTGTCGTTTATCGACTAATAAAGTCATCAGAAGATCAAAACAAAGTACAAAACGCTTTACAAAAGATATCTGAATGGTGCGAAAAGTGGCAGTTGACCCTAAATATGTACGGCTGATCCTGGCGGAGGTTCGAGTCCTCCCACGGGGATGGGTGTGTGTGTTTGTCCTTAGGATAATTTAGGTTAAGTAGTGTGTAAACTTAGGGACTGATGACCTTAGCAGTTAAGTCCCATATGATTTCACACACATTTGATTTTTTTTTACCCTAAATAACGAAAAGTGTGACGTCATCCACATGAGTGCTAAAAGGAACTCGCTAAACTTCGGTTACACGATAAAGCAGTCAAATCTAAAAGCCGTAAACTAAATACCTAGGTACTACAATTACGAAAAACTTAAACTGGAAGGAATACATAGAAAATGTTGTGCGAAAGGCTAACCAAAGACTGCGTCTTATTGACAGGACACTTAGAAAATGTAACAGACCTACTAAGGAGACTGCCTACACTACGCTTGTCCGCCCTCTTTTACAATACTGCTGCGCGGTATGGGATCCTTATCAGACAGGACTGACGGAGTATATTGAAAAAGTTCAAAGAAGGGCAACACGTTCTGTATTATCGTGAAATATGGGGGAGAGTGTCACATAAATGATGCAGGATTTGGGCTGGACATCGTTAAAAGAAAGGCGTTTTTCGTTGCGACGGAATCTTCTCACGAAATTCCAATCACCAACTTTCTCCTCCGAATGCGAAAATATTTTGTTGACACGGACCTACATAGGGAGGAACGATCACCACGATAAAATAAGGGAAATCAGAGCTCGTACGGAAAGATATAGGTGTTCATTCTTTTACGGGATTGGAGTAATAGAGAAATGTGAAGGTGGTTCCATGAACCCTCTGCCAGGCACTTAAATGTGATTTGCAGGGTATCCATGTAGATATAGATGTATCATTCATCATGTAACAAGTCTACCATTTCACACGCAATATAATGGTGAAACAGAATACCTTTGAGAATATTAAAGAAGCAAATGGACAAGTTGTGTACCTCCCACACATACGAGCAAGCTCTTTGTCTTCATACCGTTCCCTGAAACCCAGCGGCAAGTCGCACGTTTGCTGACATGGAACACTGCTGCATCTGCTGAATCCACCAAAGCCATTAGCTCTTCCTCCGCAGTTCACTAACTTTAATGTGTACGATTAAGTCTTTTTATGAGTATTTGGAATAAACAGATGCCAGGAAATGAGCACTGTCGCTCAAGTCTGGGACCACTCTCTTTATGTCGCGTAGGGATCACGAGATCCCGGGTTCGATTCCCTGCCGGGTTGGGGATTTTTCTCTACCCGGGGATTGGGTGTTTGCGTTGTCCTCCTCATTTCATCACCACCATTCGTGACTAGATTGGATAGGGTAAAAATTGGACCTTGTACAAATTGGGACTTTGCGCGAGCGCTAATGACCGCGCAGTTGAGCCCCTCACAAACCAAGCCACATTATCATCATCATCATCGTGTATGGCTCGTCCGGACTGCACAGGCGGCATCACAATTAGCTCCACTCTTGTCGGCCGTGTGATCCTGCCACAGATTTCTCGGCTTCAGAGATGGAGCCTCAGCCACCCTCGGCCAATGGCGTGCATCGCGCGCTGCGAGCCCGTGCTAACCCACTCACGTAGCGGTCGTGTGCTCAGCCCGTCCGGTTTGCCGGCGCTCGATCGGCCTGCGCGGCTCTGACAATAAACTGTTGTCATTCACCGTTTTGCGGAAGTTGTTGCAATCCAGCGAACATTTCGATTTATTTTCCGTCTCTAGGTGATACATTTGCACCTAACATCAACTCTGTAGGAATCAGCATGGATTTCGAAAAAGACGATCGTGCGAAACCCAGCTCGCGTTATTCGTCCACGAGACTCAGAGGGCCATAGACACGGGTTCCCAGGTAGATGCCGTGTTTCTTGACTTCCGCAGGGCATTCGATACAGTTCCCCACAGTCGTTTAATGAACAAAGTAAGAGCATATGGACTATCAGACCAATTGTGTGATTGGATTGAAGAGTTCCTAGATAACAGAACGCAGCATGTCATTCTCAATGGAGAGAAGTCTTCCGAAGTAGGAGTGATTTCAGGTGTGCCGCAGGGGAGTGTCGTAGGACCGTTGCTACTCACAATATATATAAATGACCTTATGGATAACACCGGAAGTTCACTGAGGCTTATTGCGGATGATGCTGTAGTATATCGAGAGTTTGTAACAATGGAAAATTGTACTGAAATGCAGAAGGATCTGCAACGAATTGACGCATGGTGGAGGGAATGGCAATTGAATCTCAATGTAGATAAGTGTAATGTGCTGCCAATACATAGAAAGAAAGATACTTTATCATTTAGCTACAATATAGCAGGTCAGCAACTGGAAGCAGTTAATTCCGTGAATTATCTGGGAGTAGGCATTAGGAGTGATTTGAAATGGAATGACCATATAAAATTAATCGTCGGTAAAGCAGATGCCAGACTGAGATTCATTGGAAGAATCATAAGTAAATGCAGTCCGAAAACAAAGGAAGTAGGTTACAGTACATTTCTTCGCCCACTGCTTCAATACTGCTCACCGGTGTGGGATCTGTACCAGACAGGGTTGGTAGAAGAGATAGAGAAGATACAACGGAGAGCAGCGCGCTTCGTTACAGTATCACAGTATCATTTAGTAATCGGGAAAGCGTTACGGAGATGATAAACCCCAGTGGAAGTATCTGCAGGAGAGACGCTCAGTAGCTCGGAACGGGCTTTTGTTGAAGTTTCGAGAACATACCTTCACCGAGGAATCAAGCAGTATATTGCTCCCTCCTACGTATATCTGACGAAGAGACCATGAGGATAAAAAGAGATTAGAGCCCACACAGAGACATACCGACAATCTTTCTTTCCACGAACAATGCGAGACTGGAATAAAAGGGAGAACCGATAGAGGTACTCAAAGTACCTTCCGCCACACACCGTCAGGTGGCTTGCGGAGTATGGGTGTTGATGTAGATGTAACACAAGATGCAATTATCTGGTAAACATAGTTGTTATGCATATCCAAATCAATTGTTTGAAAAATAAACTAACAATTTTTATAAACATGGAATACGTGGAGTGACTGACTGTGCAAGCTTGGGTTGCAGAAACAAGGAGAACATGTCGGGCTTGGGATGTGAAATTGCTCCTTGGTCCAGCATGGGTGCTCCAGTCATCATCCTAGGAAGTTGGTGGAAGTGATATGCCCTTGCCCACAGAGAAAACAGCACATTCACAGACTATTTGTCGACGTCAGATGAAAAATCAGATAAAGAAAATGGCATCTACCATTACACTTTTGTATATAGTATCACTGAACTGAGGGAACCGACATTCATTGCGCATTTTTAATTAGTGTTGTTTAAGTTGGCCTGCTTTGAGGTGGACATAATTTAGAGAGAGCTACTATACTAAGGGGTAAAGTACGAACGCTGTTAACACCTTTCTATCACAAATAAAAGAAAAGGAAATTACGGAGTTTGTTATTGGGTCAAAGCGTGAATATTTAGAGACTCGAAGAAAAGAATATTCGGATGAAATACCTCAGGAGGAAGAGATGTTTATGGACTGGAATAAATTATCCCAGCTTTCGAAAGCTTACAAAATTGGAAGCTTGTCGTCTTATCTGAATGGGCAAGTTAACGGAGTACTTTTCACCTAAGAACTCGGTTGCGAAAGACTTCATGGAGAAATGATGTTACACGTGGAAGACGCTGGTGTCCAATAGAAGTTCTTTTGGCTTTATTGTTTTGTTGACGTGGCTGGGTTCGGTGACTGGAGGTCATGTACTATGGCATAAAACATCGACTTTGTCAGTATGCCTCTATCATTTCCATTTCTGAGCATTGTCTCTTCCTATTGTTCTTGGACCCCGGAAAGAGCCATACCGACCTGTCCATCAGTCTCTTGTCCTTATGTTGTCTCTGTCATTCGTTTTTCTTCTACTAAACCTTTCAATTGAAATGAACTTTGTGGAACTTTTATTCTTCTCACACAATTTTAACTTCTTCATCTCGTAGTGATGTAGTCAAATTAGAATAGCCAAGGTCCATTAAAGTAGGAGTGATATTTTCAGTTATGCTATCAGTCTCCATTAGCGAAACATTGCGTAAGTTGTCCACGTGTTGAGTGGTGCGCGCTTCCCGCAGTCGGTCATTACTAGGCTGCACGTGCTGCTGGAGCTCCGGAAGGCACGTGCATGATCACCACGGACGCATTTCTGTTTTTCAGAGAGAGAGCTCCACAGGTGCTAAATCTGCTGCATATGTGCAGAAACTTGACTGAAGATTTAAAAAGAACTGGCTTGACTAAATTACTTGAATATACAGTGAAAATGACAGTGGAGACGGAATGTAACATAGGTGTTGGCATGATCGAATCAGTTGCAAATGTAAGAGAAGAAATCAGTAGATAACTACTTCAGCGAGTGAAATACAGGGCTATTACAAATGATTGAAGCGATTTCATAAATTCACTGTAGCTCCATTCATTGACATATGGTCACGACACACTACAGATACGTAGAAAAACTCATAAAGTTTTGTTCGGCTGAAGCCGCACTTCAGGTTTCTGCCGCCAGAGCGCTCGAGAGCGCAGTGAGACAAAATGGCGACAGGAGCCGAGAAAGCGTATGTCGTGCTTGAAATGCACTCACATCAGTCAGTTATAACAGTGCAACGACACTTCAAGACGAAGTTCAACAAAGATCCACCAACTGCTAACTCCATTCGGCGATGGTATGCGCAGTTTAAAGCTTCTGGATGCCTCTGTAAGGGGAAATCAACGGGTCGGCCTGCAGTGAGCGAAGAAACGGTTGAACGCGTGCGGGCAAGCTTCACGCGTAGCCCGCGGAAGTCGACGAGCAGGAAGCAGGGAGCTAAACGTACCACAGCCGACGGTTTGGAAAATCTTACGGAAAAGGCTAAAGCAGAAGCCTTACCGTTTACAATTGCTACAAGCCCTGACACCCGATGACAAAGTCAAACGCTTTGACGTCGCTGCAGCGCCGCAGACGTCATCGCAGATTCAGCAGCCTCTGCTGCAGAGGACTGCTCTACTCTGCCCTGATGCTTTTCAGAGCATCTCTGAGGACCCGCCAGCTTCCTCAGAGATACCCGCGTACAGACCTGTACAGATCTCCGACCCCCCCCCCCCCCCCTGTCCCCGACCTCCTTACCAGTGAAGCCAGTACACGATGATGGTGAAGAGATCCTCTCCTGGAAATACAGAATCTGTAGTAGAAATAAGTTGATAGAGGAGCAGGAGCGTAAGATCTGTGCCTTTCAAGTGCAGTTACAACACGCAAAGGAGGAACTAGATCGGGTGAGCAGGGTGAAAGGTGGTGGGGAATGGGAACTGCCAGTTGGCAAGAAGGCAGCTAGGAGGAGGTGGTATTCGGACAGTGATACTTTGCGTATATGCAATAGATTTAACCAACAGTCAGAGTTGAGTGGAAAGGAGCCTGTTGTAGCTGTAGGTGTAGGGATCATGCAGCAGTTAAAAGGCCTATGCCAGTTGCAAGTCTACCAGAAAGAAGAAGGTACTGCTGCTAGGTAGTTCGCACAGCAGAGGTGTGGACCAGCAGTTGCAGGAAGTGTTGAGGAGTGAGTACCAGGTCACCTGCATTGTGAAGCCTACTGCAGGGTTGGCTCAGCAGGTGACTCACAGCATAGGAGAGCTAAGTAGGAATTTTACAGAGGAGGATGAGGTAGTGATAGTGGGTGGTGCAGGGAATAGTCTTGATTGGGACAGGGAATAAGATGTAGGTGGTGACCTGGTAAAGATAGCTACTCAAACTGGTGGCACTAATGTGCATTTCGTGCAAATGTTTCAGCGTCATGATCGGCCTCATCTTAATGCGGCTGTTAGGCGCGTTAACATGGGGCTGGAGAAGGCTCTGATGGCAGAGGGCATGGGTCACATTTCAGTGGTGCCAGTTGGGTCTATCACTAGGTCAGGTTTCACTAGACATGGCCTGCACCTCAATAGGTATGCGAAGGGCAGGCTGGCAAAGCTTATCGGTGACAGTATAGTGGGTGGTGATGGGGTCAGTCATGGAAAAATTCCTGTAGTGCTTGGTGTTAGAGCTGCACCTTTTTTAAATTGAAGTCAGCTGACAGTTGTATCTGCTTAAAGGAAGTCCCTCTAACTAAGGAATCACCTTCAAAGGACATTATGCTTCCACGTAGAGAATGAATTAGAATACTTCATCAAAATGTAAGAGGTGTTAGGGATAAAGTTAGTGAACTGCTAATAGATGTTGACTCCGAAATTCTTGGTATATCGGAGCACCACTTAAATAATTTGACAATTCAGAGGCTTCCTTTACCAGGATACAGATAAACTGGCTGTTTTTCAAGGAGTCCCTTGCGGGGTAGGGGAGTGGCCATGTATGTAAAAAACAGTATTCCATTTGAGTCCACAGACGTATCACGGCACTGCTCTGAACAGATATTTGAGTGTTGTGCAGGGGCAGTTGGCGTAAGTGAAACCAAACTTCTAATCGTTGTTCCTTATAGGTCCCCTAACTCTGACTTCAGAACATTTCTGCTCAACCTAGAGAGTGTTCTTGATTCACTTCGTAGGAAGGACCAGAAATTAGTTATATGTGGTGACTTCAATATAAATTTTGTATATGATGGCGCCAGAAAAAGGATGTTGGTAGATATCCTAAATTCATATGATCTGATGCAGTCGGTGCTTTTTCCAGCAAGGGTGCAGGAGAACAGTAGCACAGCCATAGACAATATTTTTATTCATTCTTCATTACTAGATGTTCATTCTGTTAGTAAAAGGGTGAATGGCCTTTCAGACCATGATGCACAAATTTTAACACTAAAAGGCTTTTGTACTCAAACAAATGCCACATATAATTACAAACTATGTAGAGAAGTTCATCCAACAGCAATAAGAGTTCTTTAAACCCCGTCAAGGCACAAGAGTGGCAGGATGTTCATAGTGTCGATAACATGGATGCCAAATATAATGCTTTCTTCAACACTTTTCTCATGCTCTTTGAGAGTTGCTTTCCATTAGAACGTTTAAATGGGGTGCTAGCAGTAAAAGGGAGCCCAGATGACTGACTAGTGGGATAAGGATCTCATGTAGAACAAAGCTGGAATGTTAGAAGTAGTCACAATCAAGCTACAGTAGCTCATTACAAACAGTACTGTAAGGTGCTTAAAATGTTACTAGGATGGCAAAGAGTATGTGGTATGCAAATAGAATAGCTAATTCACAGGATAAAATTAAAACCATATGGTCAGTTGTGAAGGAAGTGTCTGGTCAGCAGCATAAGGTCGACAGTATAAAGTCAGTTCGTAGTAAAAATATTTCTGTTACACATAAATCAGATATATGAACAGTATTTAACAATCTTTTCTGAGTATTGCTGGTGAAATAAATAAAAACTTAGTTTTTACAGGGAATCATACAGGTCTCTTGGAAAATGCCTTTCAGAAAGTGATGTCTGAAATCCCCTCTGTGATACAGATAAGGGTGAGATTAAGTCAATAATTAAATCACTGAAGACTAAGGTCTCTTATGGATATGATAGAGTATGGCTCTGAGCACTATGGGACTTAACATCTATGGTCATCAGTCGATTGAGTACCTAGCAGAATATTAAAGTATTGTGGGGTACATGTTAGCCCTGTATTTAGCCATATTTGTAATTTTTCCTTTAGGAATGCTAAGTTTCCTGAACGATTAAAGTACTCAGTAGTAAAGCCTCTTTATAAAAAGAGAAAGGGGTGACGTAGACAATTTTAGACCTACTTCTATGTCATCAGTGTTTGCTAAGGTTATTGAAAAGGCTGTGTATTTAAAGATAACTGAACATTTTATGTCACACGATTTGCTATCAAATGTACAGTTCGGCTTTAGAAGTAGTTTAACAACTGAAAATGCTATATTCTCTTTTCTCTGTGAGTTACTGGATGGGTTAAACAAAAGGTTTCGAACGATAGGCATATTTTTTGATTTGACTAAGGCGTTTGACTGTGTTGATCATAAAATATTGCTCCAGAAATTGGAGCATTACAGAATCTGGGGAGTAGCTCACAATTGGTTCACCTCTTACTTTAGCAACAGACAGCTAATGGTCATTATTCAGAATGTTGGGAATGGTTGTGATATGGGGACTGAGTGGGATACAGTCAAGTGCGGGGTGCCCCAGCGATCAGTGTTGGGGCTACTCCTGTTCCTTATTTATGTAAATGATATTCCCTCTAGTATTAGGGGTAACTCTAAAATACACTCCTGGAAATTGAAATAAGAACACCGTGAATTCATTGTCCCAGGAAGGGGGAACTTTATTGACACATTCCTGGGGTCAGATACATCACATGATCACACTGACAGAACCACAGGCACATAGACACAGGCAACAGAGCATGCACAATGTCGGCACTAGTACAGTGTATATCCACCTTTCGCAGCAATGCAGGCTGCTATTCTCCCATGGAGACGATCGTAGAGATGCTGGATGTAGTCCTGTGGAATGGCTTGCCATGCCATTTCCACCTGGCGCCTCAGTTGGACCAGCGTTCGTGCTGGACGTGCAGACCGCGTGAGACGACGCTTCATCCAGTCTCAAACATGCTCAATGGGGGACAGATCCGGAGATCTTGCTGGCCAGGGTAGTTGACTTACACCTTCTAGAGCACGTTGGGTGGCACGGGATACATGCGGACGTGCATTGTCCTGTTGGAACAGCAAGTTCCCTTGCCGGTCTAGGAATGGTAGAACGATGGGTTCGATGACGGTTTGGATGTACCGTGCACTATTCAGTGTCCCCTCGACGATCACCAGTGGTGTACGGCCAGTGTAGGAGATCGCTCCCCACACCATGATGCCGGGTGTTGGCCCTGTGTGCCTCGGTCGTATGCAGTCCTGATTGTGGCGCTCACCTGCACGGCGCCAAACACGCATACGACCATCATTGGCACCAAGGCAGAAGCGACTCTCATCGCTGAAGACGACACGTCTCCATTCGTCCCTCCATTCACGCCTGTCGCGACACCACTGGAGGTGGGCTGCACGAAGTTGAGGCGTGAGCGGAAGACGGCCTAACGGTGTGCGGGACCGTAGCCCAGCTTCATGGAGACGGTTGCGAATGGTCCTCGCCGATACCCCAGGAGCAACAGTGTCCCTAATTGGCTGGGAAGTGGCGGTGCGGTCCCCTACGGCACTGCGTAGGATCCTACGGTCTTGGCGTGCATCCGTGCGTCGCTGCGGTCCGGTCCCAGGTCGACGGGCACGTGCACCTTCCGCCGACCACTGGCGACAACATCGATGTACTGTGGAGACCTCACGCCCCACGTGTTGAGCAATTCGGCGGTACGTCCACCCGGCCTCCCGCATGCCCACTATACGCCCTCGCTCAAAGTCCGTCAACTGCACATACGGTTCACGTCCACGCTGTCGCGGCATGCTACCAGTGTTAAAGACTGCGATGGAGCTCCGTATGCCACGGCAAACTGGCTGACACTGACGGCGGCGGTGCACAAATGCTGCGCAGCTAGCGCCATTCGACGGCCAACACCGCGGTTCCTGGTGTGTCCGCTGTGCCGTGCGTGTGATCATTGCTTGTACAGCCCTCTCGCAGTGTCCGGAGCAAGTATGGTGGGTCTGACACACCGGTGTCAATGTGTTCTGTTTTCCATTTCCAGGAGTGTATTTGTTTTCTGATGACACTAGCTCGGTAGTAAAGGATGTGGTGTGCAACATTGGCTTGGTTTCAAATTGTGCAATTCATGACCTAAGTTCATGGCTTGTAGAAAATGAACTAACGCTAAATCACAGTAAGACTCAGTTTTTACAGTTTCTAACACATAATTCAACAAAACCCGACGTTCTGATTTCACAGAACGGGAATATGATTAGTTAAATTAAACAGTTCAAATTTCTGGGTGTTCAGATAAACAGTATACTGTCGTGAAAATCCCACATTATGGATCTTGTTCAAAGACTCAATGCGGCTATTTTTACTATTCGAACGGTATGTGAAGTGAGTGATCGTTCGACATGAAAATTAGTCTATTTTGCTTATTTTCATTCGCTTATGTCTTATGGTATTATATTTTGGGGTCACACTTCCCGTTCTAAAAAGATATTTTTGGTTCAGGAACGGGCGGTTCGGACAATAAGTGGTGTAAGTTCACGAACCTCTTGTCGACCCCTGTTCACGAGTCTGGGCATTTAGACATTGGCCTCTCAATATATATATTCCTTACTGTCATTTCTTGTTAACAATATTAGCTTATTCCCAAGAATAAGCAGCTTTCACTCAATTAATACTCGGCAGCAATCAAACCTGGATTTGGTTTGGACTTCCTTAACTCTCGTTTCACTAAGCTACCACTAGAATTCAAAAATCTTAGCCGTAATCCACTAGCTTTCAAATCGAATCTGAAGAGTTTCTTCATGGGGCTTTCCTTCTGTTCAGTCGAAGAGTTCCTTGAAAAATTAAGCTGATTCTTGTATTGTTAATTACGTTTACTTAAACTTATGGCTATACTTTTTTCGGGTTCATACTCATTTTATTTTTATATGCTATTACTTTTATGTTGTAATTTCATGTACTGACATGTTCCATGACGTTGGAGATTTGCTCCTCAATTTGGTCCTACGGAATTTGACGTGTAAATAAAATAAAATAGGTTTGGGGAAGGAGTGGGGTGGGGGTGGGGGAGGAATGCAGTTTTGTTCGCCACAGACACCACGCTGAGTGTGTCAATTCCTAATTCATAGCTTGGCATCAGACATTCCAAATGAGGCAGCTTCACAACCACCATGGCTGTCAACCAATACGGATACGCCCTCTTTGGCTGCCGCAGGCAGTGCCGCTCTCAAAGTGTATACGAGGCTGCTGCAAGCTGTCGTCAGCCCTCTTTGTGTCACATGCAATACGCCTTCCCTCGGTGATTACAGTGTATTATGGACTTGGCTATGGACTTGGACTATCTGGATTGTACTTCGGACCTGACTGCACTTGTGTTCTGAAACGCACTGATATTAATTAAACAACTTTTTCTTAACTGTATTTCTGACTCTCATTCTCTGCTTTCCACCATAGAACCCATGCTTCACGTAGGATTAGGATACAACACAACCTTTTTTGACCAGACTCGGAATCAAGTGTGACTACTCAGTGCAGTACTAGCTTACCAGCTTACCAGCTTCGCTAAGTGTGTGCTGGCAGAAACACCGACTTGAGCGGAGCAAAGCGGAACTGATGATGGTGTTACACATTGCATCCTTTGTTGGGATTGTGTGTGGAAATTATACGACCTGTAAAGTACAGACCAGCAGGAGCGTGGCCCATCTGAGTGGTCTACACGTGGCTGTGGTGTGCAAGAGGGACGGCGAATAAACTTGGTGTAGCTTTTTCGAAGTTGCCAAAGATGACCGATACCTTCGCACCTAATGACACAACCAAGTGAGTGCCATCTATGGCCACACAAATGTTACATGTTGACTCGCACACTGCTTTTAATTTGGAATCGGCAGTGTGCACATGCGTGATGTGCTTACCTTACCACTACAACTTGTGCTTCAATCTTTTTTGCGGTCATTGAAGTTGACATTATCAGCTTTAACAAGTACTGTTAGTACATATGCTCGATTTAGCCACAAAATGAGTGAGCAACAGTAGAACGTCGGTACAGGATCGTAATTCTCTGGAAGAACCTCTGAAAAGAGAGAATTAGAGAAACAAAACGCCTAGGAAAAAAATTGTAAGGTGAATCTGGTGGTGCAGGAAAAAGCGGGCAGGTGCATAACGAGCCCAGGCTGAGACAAATTTGGAGAGTTATTCGAAATGAACACTAACAGACACATGAGTATTGTACAATGTTTTTCATGTACCAATATAAAGAATTAAAAAAAAGCACGAGTGCCTTCTAGCTGTCAAAAACATCAGTGTGTTGAAACATGCAATGGGCACACGTGCAGTAAAAGTTACGTCAGAAATGAAGGTAACATATCATTTCCCAGCCACTCATATGGGCTAGCCCTATTTTTCTATTGAAGTCGCCTAGGTGGGATTTCCATTTGCAGAAGAAAGAGGGATGTTGTTTGGCTGAAGATGATGGACCGGGCTTTCCCTAGTCTTCATAAATGGCGCTGACTGAGCTGATTTTAAGAGCAAGTGTTTTCCTCAAGATGACTGGGATTTCTAACACCTGTTGTAGAAAAGGTTCTTGGTGTCCTGCCTGGAGACAGCACCCTACAGAAGTGCTGTAAGCAGGAGCAGGAAATGACCAACGAGTATGCCTACAGTCTGCTGCTAATTCTGATTTGCTTAAACGCCAACATGTTAAATTATTTCATAGTAAGGTCTGGATTTGATGAAATTGAGGACTCAATCAGTACCCCTCGTGGTGTGTAAATGTCGTGTACCCTCTGGGGTGGAAGTCGTGTTTTCATTCTTGTATTTATGAAGTCGAGAATAGGGAATCCTTTGTGAGCAGCGAAATTGCCCCACTGGTTTGTGATCATTAGACAAACACTACCTGTCATTTTCAAGGGCGCCGCCTTTCTTGTACCAGTTCTGCATCGTTGGGTCCATTCTTCACTTTATATAAACACTTTGTCTAGTCTCCGTATTAAATGAAACAGCACACCTGTAAGCCACTCCATTGTTTATTTAAGCTAATTTATGACTCTAGTGTAAACGAATTGCTCACGTGTGCTTTTAAGTTATATTTACGTAAGTTTAAATTATGATCAGATTATTTTAGCATTGTTTTAGTTAAAATAATTTATGATCCTTACTGGCTGCCTTCCCCCATCCCTCCTCCTCTCCAAATAATCTATTTACGCTCTTACACAAATGTAAACAACCCATTCACTCGTGCTCCAGTTACGTTTACGCAACTACAGTTTACGCCCATATGTTTTTAGCAATATCTTAATTACTATGATTTTTGGGCCCAAAAATGATGTCAAGGCTGCCAAGAAACTTTGACATTGCAGTATACACTGGAAATTCAAAGTGGTATTATCTTATTGACTGAATTACTATAATGTGACGCCTTGGCTGTTCATGCACTTCAAAATTGGCACTCCAACGCATGGCCACATTACATTGCTATGAAATGTTTTGGGGCAATTTGTTACAGTTTTGAAGCAATTTGTTACAATTTTTAGTTGATTTTCTACCAATATTACAAATACCCACTACTTTCAACTATTTTTCAATATCGTTTTTCACAGACACGTGTATATTATCCTAAATACGGGACCTTCACCGTTAAAAGTTACCGCAGTGCATTATTTAGACAAATATGCTTTTGCTATGTAGAAATCGGTCACATCCGCTGGCTTCGCCCCCGCGTTACTTAAATAAATACTCTTGAAATGTATCAAGTCTGTTTATGTAGGAATGTGTCACTGTAAGGAACTTGTTTTTGCTTTATTAGCGGGTTGAAGATAGTTATTGACACACTGTCACTTCACTATCAGGCCACCTAAGAGGGGTCTGACGCCATGACAATACTGTGGACTCGTACAAAAAAAAATCACCACACGTTTAAAAACTGTATCCCTCACCGGCTGTCAAACTCCCATCACTGCCATGTATCATAGTAGGACTGGAGCGCGAGAGGAATGCACGTTATAATGAACAAACAAAATGTCGGAAGGCCCCTCCCATAACCCACCACCACTCACACTATTATGGCCCAGCGTCCCATTCACAGTCACTACTGTACTGCCTGCTCCTGCTCTTTGTGATCATGGTGACCTCACATCTAAGGAGGAAACGCCATAATTGACCAATAGTGCCATTCCTGAAATCACAAAGATGAACCACCTCCACATTGAGTATGCAGTACACACTCTGCAGTAATGAAGCTGTGTGCAGGAGCCCACTGCCCTAGACACTGTGTCTAGACAGTCTTAAACACACACTAAGAATTTTATAATTGCAACATTTCCATAAATGAGGTGTTATTAACATTCCATCATTATAATAAATTTTTTGTAGCAAGACCAGTACAGTTACCATTTTTACATCAGTTGTGCAATATACTAAAACTTGTCATTCTCTGATGGCAGGCCGATTGCAGGCAGTTGTGTGCCACACGGTGTATGTTGTCACTTCCTCTCATGTACAGAAAGAGGCTGTCTACATCTAAACCTACCTGACTACTCCGCAGTTCACACTGAAGTGCCTGGTAGAGGGTTCATCAACCTACTTTCACACTGAAACTTCCTGGCAGATTAAAACTGTGTGCCCGACCGAGACTCGAACTCGGGACCTTTGCCTTTGGCGGGCAAGTGGTCTACCATCTGAGCTACCGAAGCACGACTCACGCCCGGCCCCCACAGCTTTACTTCTGCCAGTATCTCGTCTTCTACCTTCCAAACTTTACAGAAGCTCTCCTGCGAACCTTGCAGAACTAGCACTCCTGAAAGAAAGGATACTGCGGAGACATGGCTTAGCCACAGCCTGGGGGATGTTTCCAGAATGAGATTTTCACTCTGCAGGTAGGAGACGAGATACTGGCAGAAGTAAAGCTGTGGGGACCGGGCGTGAGTCGTGCTTCGGTAGCTCAGATGGTAGAGCACTTGCCCGCGAAAGGCAGAGGTCCCGAGTTCGAGTCTCGGTCGGGCACACAGTTTTAATCTGCCAGGAAGTTTCATATCAGCGCACACTCCGCTGCAGAGTGAAAATCTCATTCTGGATACTTTCACACTATTTCTCTGCCATTCCACTTTCAAACAGCGCCAGAAAAACGAGTAATTAAACCTTTCCAATGAGCTCTGATTTCTCTTATTTCATTAAAGTCGTCATTTCTCCCTGTTTATGTGAGCGTCTACAAAATATTTTCGGGTTGGGACGAGAATAGTGGAGACTGAC
Organism: Schistocerca cancellata; assembly: GCF_023864275.1. Classification (NCBI taxonomy): domain Eukaryota; kingdom Metazoa; phylum Arthropoda; class Insecta; order Orthoptera; family Acrididae; genus Schistocerca; species Schistocerca cancellata. Next base: position 303,400,715 of record NC_064629.1, read on the forward strand.
TATTCATGAAAAGATCTTGTCGCAACGGATATTGCCTTTGTTTTAATGAGTACACACCAAATAACATCTCGTGTCCGTGACACTCTCTTACCTATTTCACAATAATACAAAACGAGCTGCCCTTTGATTTTTTTCTATGTCCTCCATCAATCCTATCAGGTAAGGATCCTGTACCACACAGCAATACTCTAGCAGAGGACGGACAAGCGTAGTTTAGGCAGTGTTCTGCCAATAAAACAAAGTCTCTGGTTCGCCTTCTGCGCAACATTATATGTGATTGTTCCAGTTTAAGTAGAGATGAGAAACCAGTAACGATTTTGGATTTTTTTGTGCATACACGATTCCTAGGCTCACATATTTTGTTCGCTACAACGAATCAGAGTACATCGAAAATTATGTTTAAAAATAAAGTGATTCGGAAACTCATTATTATTACTTTTATTTTTATTGATATTTTAATTAATCTTTTATCTGTAGAAAAGAACAGACCGCATGTTGCACATGATTTGGCATGAAAATAGCTCATAATATTTTAACATAATTTCAAATGCGTTAGTAAGAACTAAGCATTATGCTGTTTGAGATGGGAAAAATCTACACAGAATATCCACATTAAAGAAAGTTTACATACTACCATTTGCCCATATGGCGTACAGATATCTGTTCATCCGGAATCCAGAAGGCACACGCTACTAGTATTCTTACACTATTCAGGAGTACACTGCTAGACAAACCACACGACACAGCACTATACTGCACAGCACTACACTGTATTACGGTACTTGGTATGAGAACCAAGCTAGATTTCTCCTTTGTCAAGATGGTTAGGTGCCGGACAGCTGAGGTGCATCTAAGGATTCATAGGAACTGCGCTGCAAGTGTGGAGATTGGGAGACGGCTGTCAGGATCTCAGGATGACTGTTATAGGTGGATGCTCTGCCACGGCGCGTCTCCTTATTGTGATACTATATGGTCTCTTCTTGGCTGTCTCTCAGCCATTTAGGCTTGCAGCTCATAAACTAATATTTTAGCTGTCAGCGAGCTCAGCTTATGCCACTGTTCCTCATTCCTTATTGGCTCTGAGCACTATGGGACTTAACTGCTGTGGTCATCAGTCCCCTATAACTTAGAACTACTTAAACCTAACTAACCTAAGGACATCACACACATCCATGCCCGAGGCAGGATTCGAACCTGCGACCGTAGCAGTCTCGCGGTTCCGGACTGCGCGCCTAGAACCGCGAGACCACCGCGGCCGGCTCATTCCTTATTATATTTTAGATTGTTGCATTTCCAAATGCGTTATTGTCCTGGTCTATAGCATCTTGTCTAATGACGCATTCCCAGACGATGTGATACGGGGTGCCGATTGCTCCACGTTCACAAACGTCTGTGGTGCGCAGTCGTATTTTTAGTAAGTAGCTGGGATACAGACCATGTCCCGACGGGTACTGTATATTTCCCTCGATCGGAAGGAAGCAGGTCTTTCTCGGTAGGTTCTCCTTCCTGTTTCCGCCCTGTTCTAGATTTTTTGCTATTCTCTATCACTGTATGCCTTTATTTCCTTATTCGACATGGTTCTTGTGTCCAGTGCCTGATGTAAGCGCCGGCCGGGGTGGCCGCGCAGTTCTAGGTGCTTGAGTCTGTAACCGCGCGACCTCTACGATCGTAGGTTCGAATCCTGCCTCGGGCTTGGATGTGTGTGATGTCCTTAGGTTAGTTAGGTTTAAGTAGTTCCGAGTTCTAGGGGACTGATGACCTCAGATGTTAACTCCGATAGTGCTCAGAGCCCAGCCTGATGTAACCTATCATATTCGAACTTTTTGAGTAAATATTGTACACCTCCCTTACCGCTATGTTTAGAGGTAACAAGCCAAATATCACAAGCAGCGCCTCAGTCGGTGTTGTTATATACGCACATGTTAGGCACGGGAGTACACTTGTCTGTGCTCACAGTAGAGCCTGTGCTGTCCTTACCTTTCTGGCTCTATGACCCCAAATGTTCGACCTGTAGATTACAATAGAAAGTAAGACTGCGTTGTGGTATGTTCTTACTGCACTTAGAGGCAGCTGAAAACTTCTTTGCGCATTTGTTGCTATTTTATTTAGGATTTTAATCCCTCCCTGACGGACAATTTTCACATGTGCATGAAAGTTTTGCTTTTCGTAAACGTTAATTACAAGGTGCCTATATACTGCTATTCTTTTTACAGGATGGTCATTTATTCTGATTGTGTGATATCTCGTTCTTGATAATATTCCTTTTAGTAACATATAAACCGTTTTGCGCGCTGCTATCGTTAGTTATTTTTCTACGCACCAGTTACTTAGTCTTTGAACAACTACTGTCCTGTTTTCATCTAATGTAGCCCTTGTGTTAGCAGATACTATAATTAGGAGATCGTCTGCATAAGCTATACAGCCTCTACTGTTTGTCATACTCTGAAGCTGGTTCGGTAATGGCTCTGTGCCATCGTCTCAGAACTCTGGACCACTGTGTGGGCAGCCTTTTCTGATGTCTTTAATTATTTTCTTTCTAGGATGTTCTAATTGCACCAGCCTGTCTGTGCAATAATCTCGTAGACTGTTACAGAGACATCTGGGATAGTTCATTTGTCTCAGTCTTTTGAACAGGGCAGGCCCCAACAAATGGTAAAACGCCCGAGCTATATGAATCATTATGCCTACAATATACTTGTCGTCTGAGGTGTCATTGTGTGATTTATCGCATCTTCGGTGGATTTCCCTTTCCTGAATCCGTACTGCAGGGATTTCATGGCTACTACCTGTCTGTGGTCCCTTAGGCGGCAACACATAAGCTTTTCCTGCATTTGGTGCACTTTGGCAAGAGCATTTACCAAACAAATCACCCTGTAAGTTTTAGATTCTCTTGGGTATTTGTCTTTCGCTTTCCTTAGTATAACGATATTCGGGATTTTCCAAATTCTGAGCAACTGACCATACAAAAGACATTCGTTTAATGACAGTGTTATATATGGCACAATTTGATCCACTTCGTGATGCAACACTTCTGTCAGGATTCTATCAGGTCCTGGTGCTTTGTTCTTCTTTAACTTAATTATTGCCAGTCTCACTGTCTCCTGGGAAAATGGAAGTACAACACTGTTATTCACACGCTGCTCTAGTAATCCAGAGTGATGATGCTGATGGTACTCTATGTCTTCCATCGTTGTATCGTCCGTAAACGATGTTCTGCTTAGGTACTGCACATATGTCTCCCAGTCTGTCGTCATCGAGCCGTCGAGTCGTCGCAGGGTTGATAATCGAACTGTGCTTGTTCCAAGTTTTTATGGAAATACCCAAACATCTGTTACCATTTGGTCCTTAAGGTACGCCTCCCGTTTCTCTACTCTTGTTTGCTGTAGTAGTTCTTGATATTGTTGTTTGAGTGTTCGATAGATACTCAGCCATTTTCTTTGTCGTTCTGTTTCCGCTAAGGATCTTTGGTAATGTCTTCTCACCTGCCTTTCTCTGCGTCTTAAGGACTGTAGGGCACAGCTCCAGGCAATTTTAGGCCCTTCTGACTTCCTAAAAAATGCTAGGATCGCCTTATATTGCGCCGTCTGCACCGCTCGCACCAAGTCGTCTGCTTTGGCATCAAAATCAAATCCCCCTGCAGTGGTTTGTAACTCGAATTCTGCCTTTATAAGTTCTCAATTTGCCTTGCGTAGATTGTGCAGTCACTCGGGCTGAATGTCAGCGTCTAAGTCATTACCTGCGTTTGTGATTGTTAAGTAAATGAGATGTTGTAAGTCCATTACAGAACTTCCAGTTGTCAAAGTGATCACTTACTTTCGAGTCTGCGAGAGTGGTATCTATAATTGTTGCCGCACCTGCTTGATTTTGGAATGTATGTTGGTTGAGAGGCGTATTCATGACATGAAGGCCAAATTCTTGTATAGTGTCCTGAAGGCAGATTTTTCTTTCATCCGATACTCTGCTATGCCACAACGTTGATTTCGCATTTGTGCCCACTACGAAAATGTGTCTGTCGTGTCTACTCACAAGGGAACCTCCCCATCGCACCCCCCTCAGATTTAGTTATAAGTTGGCACAGTGGATAGCCCTTGAAAAACTGAGCACAGATCAATCGAGAAAACAGGAATAAGTTGTGTGGAACTACGAAAAACATAAGCAAAATATACAAACTGAGTAGTCCATGCGCAAGATAGGCAACATCTGTCCATTCGTTCATTGACGTCTCTGTTCACTGTAATAAGTTTAGTGTCTGTGTTTTGAGACCGCACCGCAAAACCGTGCGATTAGTAGACGAAAGGACGTGCCTCTCCAATGGGAACCGAAAACATTTGATCGCAAGGGCATAGGTCAACCGATTCCTCCACAGGTAAACACGTCTGATATATTCTATACGACACAGGTGACGGCATGTGCGTCACATGACAGGAATATGTTGTCGACCCACCTAACTAGTACACTTGGCGAATGGGTAAAAAGACTCTTCTACCTTGCCTGATTTAGGTTTTCTTGTGGATGTGATAATCACTCCTAAAAAATGATGAAAACATAAGAGTTTGTCAGATAATAATTGTCTGAAAATAAAAAATTAAAATTTTCACTCGAGGGAATACTTGATCCATGGACCTCTCACTCCGCAGCTGCTCACGCTAACCCCGGGACCACGGCAATTTTCAGCTTATATTATCTTTGATGTTGGCTATCTTGCCATGGACTACTCAGTTTCCATATTTTGGTTATTTTTTTCGTAATTCTACACAACTTCTTCCTATTTTCTCGATTGACCCGTTTTCAGTTTTTCAAGGCCTATCCACTGTGCCAACTTATAACTAAATCTGAGGGGGGTGCGATGGGGAGGTTCCCTTGTCAGTAGTGTTGATGTTTTTAAGTTTTTCGAATGTTATCCCCTGACTGTACTGAAAATACTGATTAGTTATGTCAAATCTTCCTAAGGAAGTCATTATTTCTAATGTCACCCTGTATTCGGCACAGAGCTGTTGTATCCTTGACACTGTTATGTAACTCATTCCCATCCCTCACTTATACAGGGGATGGACAAATATATGGGAAAACCGCGAGAAATACTAGCTTGAACATAAATGCAGAAGCTAGCCAAGTCTGCAGGTTGCGCTGTTGTATTTGACCATAAACGGTGCCTATAAAATGTGTGAAGAATCAGTCGCGTTCAGAACAGTATTTTGTGTATTTGTGAATGTATTATGTCGGAGTTTTGTGAATTCAAACGTGGGCAAATTGTTGGCGCTCGTATGGTGAGTACTTTTGTAACTAAGGGAGCCGACGTGTTTGGTGTTTTAAGAGGGTAAAGCAGAAAAAACATCATCCACTAAGTCACAACGTGGACGAAAGTGTGTGCTGAGTGAGCGTGACAGTCGTTAAAGAGGATTGCGACGAAAAATAAGAGGACGACAGCTGCTAAAATCACTACAAAACTTAATGCCACACTTGTGAATGTAGCACTGGCACTGTTCTACCAGCTGACATGATGTAGGGGAACAGGCATGTATATGATTCTAGAATGAGATTTTCACTCTGCAGCGGAGTGTGCGCTGATATGAAACTTCCTGGCAGATTAAAACTGTGTGCCGGACCGAGACTCGAACTCGGGACCTTTGCCTTTCGCGGGCAAGTGCTCTACCAACTTTTTTTTCCCTTTTTGTTCGGTATTGCTCGTTGCGTTTGGTCTAGGCGGACGTCAAAAGACATCCGTTCAAGTTGATCGTCGTTTCCTTTACTCAGTTTTTTTATTACAAAGGACGAGCAACCCTCTGACCGAACACGCTGAGCTACCGTACCGGCTAACCATTACGCTAACGCAGCTCATAATGATGATGAAAGGCACACAACACCCAGTCATCTCGAGGCAGAGAAAATCCCTGACCTCGCCGGGAATCGAACCCGGGCTCCTGTGCACGGGAAGCGAGAACGCTACCGCAAAACCACGAGCCGCGGACAGCAACTGAGCTACCCAAGCACGACTGACGCCCCGTCCTCACAGCTTTACTTCTGCCAGTACCTCATCTCCTACTTTCCAAACTTTACAGAAGCTCTCCTGCGAACCTTGCAGAACTAGCACTCCTGAAAGAAAGGAGAAAGTTTTGAAGGTAGGAGACGAGATACTGGCAGAAGTAAAGCTGTGAGGACGGGGCGTGAGTCGTGCTTGGGTAGCTCAGTTGGTGCCGGCACGTAGCTCAGCGTGTTCGGTCAGAGGGTTTAGCTATCCTCTCTAATAAAAAACTGAGTCAACGGATCAACGAACAGCCAGAACAAGTTTCATAGGACGTCCGTCACGAACAAAGTCAACGAACGATGTAGAATAAAAATGAGATTAACAAAAAAAAAAAAAAGTTGGTAGAGCACTTGCTCACGAAAGGCAAAGGTCCCGAGTTCGAGTCTCGGTCCGGCACACAGTTTTAATCTGCCAGGAAGTTTCAGGCATATATATGCTTGCATGCGTGCGTGTGTGTATGAAAGTGGGTATGTGAGTGTGTTTTCTCTTTGTATTTTTCTCTAGTTCGAGAAAGGATTAATCTGCAAGCCAGCAAGATTTCTTATTTTGTGTGTGTGTGTGTGTGTGTGTGTGTGTGTGAGTGAGTTAACACCAAAACAACACAGAGGGAGTCCGTGACCTGGGGATTGCAGGGCGAACTGGAATTCCAAAACCGCTTATCAGTGCTGCAAACACCTGTAATAGGAAAACGTGGTGCAGAAGCTATAAACCCTGGACTATGGAGCAATGGAAGAATATCATTTGGTCGGATGAGTCTTGTTACAGACCGTTTCACCTCTAGCCGGGTTTACTTCCCAAGAGTGAAAACATGGCGGGGTTCAGTGATGATTTAGACAACCATATTGTGGTATTCCATGGGTCCCCTGGTAACTCCACAAAATAGCATTACTGTCAAGGACTGTGTGACCATTTTGGCTGATCTGATCCATCCCATGGTATAATATTTGTTCCCCAATGGCGATGCTGTGTTGCAAGACGACACGACTGCTTATCACACAGCGCACAACATCCAGGTCTTGTTCTGTGTGCCGGCCGTGGTGGCCGAGCGGTTCCAGGCACTTCAGTCCGGAACCGCGCGACTGCTACGGTCGCAGGTTCGAATCCTGCCTCAGGCATGGATGTGTGTGATGTCCTTAGGTTAGTTAGATTTAAGTTGTTCTAAGTTGTAGGGGACTGATGACCTCAGATGTTAAGTCCCGTAGTGCTCAGAGCCATTTTTGAACTTGTTCTGTGGGCGCGAGGATGAACTGTCGCAAATCCTCTGGCTACGACAGTCATCAGATCTCAACATTTTACGAAAGATTGTGGTCTATTTAGGAGACATGGGTGTGTGCTTGTTACTTTATCTTCTGAATAGAGGAAACAACCAGCCATCATGAAAAGTGGGGTATGTAAGATCATCTGTGTCAGTCGTGCTATGTTGGACACACAATTTTGTTGCGTTCCAGCCAGACGATCCAACAATGAAGCAAACTAGAGTCCTGTTATGATTCTGCGTTTTTCCAAGTATCTATGAGAATAATTTGGAGAATATTGGAAGAGCAGTTGAACGGAATGGACAGTGTCTTGAAAGGGGATATAAGATGAACATCAACAAAAGCAAAACGAGGATAATGGAATGTAGTCGAATTAAGTCGGGTGATGCTGAGGGAATTAGATTAGGAAATGAGACGCTTAAAGTAGTAAATGAGTTTTTCTATTTGGGGAGCAAAATAACTGATGATGGTCGAAGTAGAGAAGATATAAAATGTAGACTGGCAATGGCAAGGAAAGCGTTTCTGAAGAAGAGGAATTTGTTATCATCGAGTATAGTTTTAAGTGTCAGGAAGTCGTTTCTGAAAGTATTTGTATCGAGTGTAGCCATGTATGGAAGTGAAACATGGACGATAAATAGTTTGGGCAGGAAGAGAATAGAAGCTTTCGAAATGTGGTGCTACAGAAGAATGCTGAAGATTAGATGGGTAGATCACGTAACTAATGAGGAGGTATTGAATAGAATTGGGTAGAAGAGGAGTTTGTGGCACAACTTGACAAGAAGAAGGGACCGGTTGGTAGGGTATGTTCTGAGGCATCAAGGGATCACAAATTTAGCATTGGAGGGCAGCGTGGAGGGTAAAAATCGTATTGGGAGACCAAGAGATGAATACACTACGCAGATTCAGAATGATGTAGTTTGCAGTAGGTACTGGGAGATGAAGAAGCTTGCACAGGATAGAGTAGCATGGAGAGCTGCATCAAACCAGTCTCAGGACTGAAGACCACAACAACAACATGAGAATAATTATTCATTTGTAGCCCCCAAAACCAGTGGCCATCACCTGACCAGCTGACAAATGTTCATTATCATATCAGGGATTTTGTCAATGGTTTCCTTTATGCTGACCGCAGCTGGACATCCGTAACGCGCTTCGTCTTCAGTAATTGTCCGACCACGTTTAAAATCATTACTCCAAACGTAAAGGGTTTTCAATGATGGTGCGGAGTCCGCATGAACTTCATCCAATTCTGTTTTGATCTGTGTGGCACTCCAGCCCATCAAATGATAATGTTCAATGAAACCACAAAACACGTTTTCTTTTTTCATTTTCAATTGCAGCCGACACACTGACCAATTCAGATGACTCAACAACGAACTGTACTCAGTATTTTGCTGAAATTCTTTATACGATTCTTGGAGCAATATAGCTTACTAACCATGAAGGCACAACAAGAATGTTCCCTTCTTTCATGGAAATTTACCAAACCTACTAAACCACCCCTGTAATATACCTACTTTATTGCAAACAATGTGCAGCTTTTTATGTCGGCACGAAGAAAAACCAGTTTTCCGCCAGGATGAATGGCTATCGCCAGACTGTTGCCAAGAACAGATTTGAATGTACGAAGGCACAATGTGTAGCTGAGCACAACATGCTCTGTTTCAATGGCTACTTCACAACCCAGCCCATCTGGATCCTTCCCTCAACCACCATCTCCTCTGAACTATGTAGATGGGAGTTATATTTGCAACACCTCTTTCGCTCCCATAATCGTTCAGGCTTCAGTTACTGATAACCCACTGTCTCCTCAGCCCTACTCAATAGCTTCCCCTTCCTCTGTCCTGTCAATCCCCACCCCAGTACACGCCCCCACTTCACCTTCAGCATGCGCTGTTCCCCACCAGCTATGACATCTGTGCATCACATGCCTTGCTCATGTACTTACCACCCCTTTCTTCTGCATACCCAGTCGGCAAACCAGATGCTTCCCTCTGAACCGTTAGCCACCCACCCTCAATACCTTTCCCTGCCTCCCACCTCTCTCCTCCTGTACTCCCTCCCTCCCTCCCCTCCACCTGACACAACCCCCACAAACTAGTCCACCTGCCGAAATGCAGCACTGGCTCTATTCCACCAGCTGAGGTGATGTAGGGGAACAGGCATGTATATGCTTGCGTGTGAGGTGATGTAGGGGAACAGGCATGTATATGCTTGCGTGTGTGTGTGTGTGTGTGTGTGTGTGTGTGTGTGTGTGTGTGTGTGTGTGTGTGGGTGGGAGGGTGGGGGGTGTGGGGGGGTGTGGGTGGGTGGGCGTGTGTGGGTGAGTGGGTGGCTATCCTTTAATCAATGCTTCTGCTGTTTGGTTGTGGTCTCCCTAAATACAAAAGTTTTTACATTCTATCAGAATCTTCCTACAACAACTAATACATGTACAAATCCTTCGCATAGAGGGAATGGGTGCAAAACTCTCTTAGTAAGATATATTAGAAATTAAGAGACAGACGTTTTATCTCCACATTTATTATTGAATGAGTAAACTCGATTCAATTATTCACCCCCTTTAGACAGCGTTACAAGGTATACATGGGAGAAGCAGTTTGGTGCCTTTTTTTCTAAGGAGATAATGACAAAAACTCCACATTGCTGCGCAAAGCTCTCCTCCAATGTATATTTAATCATTGTTATTGTTGTAAATGCACTCCAAATTAATTTTGTGGCTTCATATGTAACTGCATCAAAATTATTAACACAGATAACTTTTACAGTTTAAGTCAAGAATAGAAAAAATAAGAAGTGGACGTATTTATATTTCCGTGGTTCTCATCTTTAGGATCAGTAATACACTAGAAAATGGGCTTGTAACACGAAATCTAGGTCGTACAATAATAATAAAATTTGTGAAACAAGGCGAAAAAAAAATGGTTCGTGCAGTTAACACAATAAATAATGTTTCACGAACAACTCACTGCTGAATCAAATAAAATAAAAGTGTTTAACGCGGTACATGTGAAGATAAGGTGCCTCAGGGAATGAAACTGCGATCTGTTGTGTTTATATGACTACCAATGTTTGTGGGATATCAATTTAAGGAGGTAAATAATATGTTAAATATTGTGAGGATGGTATGAAGTATACCGAGGGAAATATGTTTAAAGGCTGAAATGTACCCACAGGTTACGAAGAAATTAATATTTCTGTTATTGTGGACAAGTAAAAGCGTTTATATCGTATCATGGTAGAGATATGTTTTACCTCCCCGCGCACAGAGTTTCCTGTTGAAGCAACGGCTTACCTTTGGAGTTGCTTTACGTACTTCGCAACCTCTGCCAGCTGTGAATGCTTGCTCTGAAGCAGCGGACCGCGTGGTGAGAACACGTGGGGGGCCACACAGGTGTCGCCTTGCGATAAGCCACCCAAGCGGAGTGCGCTGCCTGCCCTGCTGCTCATCGCCTTTTCCCTGTGAGTTAACAAGCATTGCATCACACCATTCAGTCTTCTGATCCTGATGTTTAGGTCGAGTCATCCTGTAACAGTTACACAATCCTTAATCTTCAAGAAAGGCCGCAGAACCGAGGAGCTCACCTTACGAACTTTTATTTACTATGCTGAAGTAGGTTGTAATGATCTTGTGGTAACGTAGATGATGAGTTATTAATAGCTAAGATTTTAAATCATTATATTCGGTCTGTGTTGAGCGGTAGTTTCGTAACTTTACTGTAATTTTCTAAGAAGGATTTTTAATGTTTATATCTACTTAGCCGGCTTTTGCATTGTGTATGGGCTTTAAGCGATCATTTTATTACATTAAGCAGTTTACGCTTTGAAAGTTGGTTTTGGAGTAGTGATAGAAGCTGGATTCGAAGTGATGATCTTTTAGTTAAGTTTGCTTACATGTTTTTTATTTAATTTTTATTTAATTTTTCCCGAAGATTTTTAGGTGTTCAAAGGAATCCTCACTCGTTTATTGGCTCAGATGGTTCAAATGACTCTGAGCACTATGCCACTTAAATGCTGAAGTCATCAGTCTTCCAGAACTTAGAACTAATTAAACCTAACTAACCTAAGGACATCACACACATCCATGCCCGAGGCAGGATTCGAACCTGCGACCGTAGCGGTCACTCGGTTCCAGACTGTAGCGCCTAGAACCGCACGGCCACTCGGTCGGCTCAATCGTTTATTGTATGAGATAAATTAGAGTGTCATTTTATCATAATAAACGGTTTTAGTACACAGCCTTGTAGTGGGGAAGAGTACGCATTAGACATTCACATTAGTCTTATGTACTCCTTGGAACTGAAAGAATATATTAAGCCTGCCTTGCTATCAGAATTTTCCTACAGGGCTAGTATTTACAGTTCTGCATGGTTGACTGTGTATTTTTAATGGCTCATTGTATCCAGAACTTTCAATCAAATCCTTGGAACCAGTGTTACACTGCTCAACTGTTTGGTAAAGTTTGTTTCCTGTTTGGAAAGAACCTGTTTCTCTTTTTCCTAAGTAGACCTTTCCGTATCTAACACAGAATATGGTGAGACGTTTCTGTTAAGCAACCAAACAATTAATTTTTAGTGGTAAAGAGGTAATCCTTCAAAATATTGTTATATACCTCATGTCACAAGTGCAGCATCCACAACTCTGTTTGAAATTTAATTGTCTTCTGCACAATATTCCTCAACTTGCCTCTTTTTGATGACGTTACGGCATTTAATACCCGTGAAGTTGGAGACAAAGCATTTTTCGCATACTCTATTCACTTTTCTCCTGGTTCTGCAACCATTTCTTTACTTTGCTGGGCAGCAGTGGTTGCTGTAGATGTTTAATGTAAAAGTCATAAAGGTTTCTGTTTCAAGGTATAATGATTTATTTCCCCTGTACGAAGCGTTGCCCTCTTGTCGTAATTGAGTTTACTGAAGCCAGTTTTGCGATACTGACTAACCGTCCTAGAAAGTCGTACTCTTCGTACTAATTATTCTCCCCTGCAGCGATGATCAACTACGTAATAGTATGCCGCTATGCAAATCACTACGTCTGTCTCATGTTTCCAAACATCCGTTTCTGCTTTTTCCTTCAACGCATCGTGCATAAGAGTTAGAGGTAATTGTGCATGTTTACAATTTAACTGTTTCGCTCAAGCGATTGTTATCCTTCTGCGCCTCTTTGTAAAACCATCTTGCCTTGTGTATGTACTCTGTTCCTTCTCAATTGCTTCACTTAGCGGAATTTAATGTCGAACCTAAGTCCTTATAATCTTTCACATTTCCCTAGTTCTTCTCATACCGATGTTTTGTCACCTAGGCGCAGTTCCACTATGGTTTTTATGGGGGCAACAGTTTTAAAAAATGTGTGACCTATGTTTTTGGAACCTTGTATTCGCGAAATTCAACATAGAGATGCTCTAAGCCAAGACAAAAATCTTAAAACAGAGATGCAATACGTCACCTTATTCCTATCAGTACCTGTTTCGAATTGATGTTACTGTGCTGTCTCATTCTAGCTTTCGAGTACAACTGCACAAACGGACACCAATGTTTGCTCTTCTACCCTATAAAAGTTAAAATTCTTTAATTCAGGCACAAAATTGGTGTCATTCTGTCAGTTGTCAATCATTTAGTGTTACCATGCGCTCCTACGTGTACGTATGATCTTAAGGCCATTTTGGCCAGCATACCTACGTCTGTAGCCTATATGGACGCGTTGTCCATTGTCCCTCTCCCTCTTGCACTCTCTCCCCTCTCCACCCTCACAATTCTAGTAACAACGTACCTTTCCTCCACCCCTCCGGCCGAAGTGGCCGAGCGGTTCTAGGCGCTACAGTTTGGAACTGCGGGACCGCTACGGTCGCAGGTTCGAATCCTGCCTCGGGCATGGATGTGTGTGATGTCCTTAGGTTAGTTAGGATTAAGTAGTTCTAAGTTATAGGGAAACTGATGACCAAAGAAGTTAAGTCCCATAGTGCTCAGAGCCATTTGAACCAATCCTCCACCCTCCGCGCATCCTCCTTGTCCGTAACAGAGCCACATCTCCTCCCGCCCTTCCCCACCTCCAGGGCCTAACAGTGCCTACCCCCCATACATCGCAGGATATATCCTCCTCACATCAACTTACTAAAAGCGGTCATTATTCTTTCGCTTGTCATCGTTACCTACCACATCACCCACGTAGTCGCCTCTTGTCAGTTTGACTTTTTGTTTAGGTAACGTGCATGCACCCGTACCGTTCCGAGTCGCAATTTTGGACATTTTGTTCTTGTTCTCAAGGCATTCTCCCTTTGCCTTGATCTGCTATTAGAACTGTAAGAATGCTTGTGGTAGTTAATTTCCATTTCTACATTTTGGAAGTAATATAGGGTGGTCAGAAACAGTCTGAAAAGCTTGTGAGGACGCTGCAGGGTAGGTTGTGCTAACAAGGGAAACTACCCACCGCACCCCCCCCCCCCTCAGATTTAGTGGTAAGAGAGCCCAGTGGACAGCCCGTCAAAAGCTAAACACAGATCAAGCATGAAACCAGGAAAAAGTGAACTGGGCTATGAAAAAAAAACGCAGAATAGTAACAGTGAAAGGTCTAAGAAAAGAGAGCGCAATAAAGAGAAGGCGGGAAGAGAAATCGGCGTTGCGGGTAAGTGGTTACGGTGTTGGACTGTTAAGCAGCCGAGCCGTGTGCAAACCTCTCCCGTGCCGAATTTTTTTTCGCTGTTTGCTTTATTCAAATTCGTGTCTATGTCGTGGGGTAACGTCGGTTTGTAACAGCGAAGTGCAAGGTAGTGAACCTATAATGACAGTCGTTTCTGCACGACTACTCTATTAGCAGCCGAAAGTAAGTTTCTTTCAAATGGAAACTGTTGTGTTGGCAGAAGAGCCAACACCGTGTTACTAGTGGAGGCCGAAATGCACGCGTTTTAGCTCACGCAGGCTGGCGTGAGGAGGGAAGAACTATACTGACGTGAGGTCTGGAACATGACAAGGAATTAGAATTCAGAAGGCGGACGTAATTAGTTTGATACTTAACTTTAATCCATTAATGATGAACTTCGCTCTTGACGGTACATGATTCACAATATTATCTGTTCAGAATACATTCATAGTAACTGAATATGGCGCCTTTCTAGGTCGTAGCAAATGACGTAGCTGAAGGCTATGCTAAACTGTCGTCTCTGCAAATGAGAGCGTATGTAGACAGTGAACCATGGCTAGCAAAGTCGGCTGTCCCACTGGGGCGAGTGCTAGGGAGTCTCTCTAGACTAGACCTGCCGTGTGGCGGCGCTCAGTCTGCAATAACTGATAGAGGCGACACGCAGATCCGACGTATACTAACGGACCGCGGGCGATTTAAAGGCTACCACCTAGCAAGTGTGGTGTCTATTGGTGACACCACAGAAACCACAAACGTTTGATGACAAGGCGACAAGTCAACTGATTCCTCCACTGGAAGATACGTCTGGTGTGTTATATACGGTATTAGTGACATTACATGTGTCATATAATAGGAATCTCTTATCGACGCACCTAATTTGTACGACTGGTGAGTGAGTGAGATATGCCTCCTTGCCCGACATAGGTGTTCGCACGAATGTGAATGTGATCATTTCCAAGGAAATGATGAAAACATAATAGCTTGACACATAAGCTGCACCAAATGAACACATCCGTTTCAGAATCACACAATTTCTCTGTGCTCTGTAAAAACATATGTTTTTAACGGTTTTGAAGTTGCGTTCTGTTTTGGAAGTCTTGAGGCTTGAATTCCCTTGTTGTAACATCGTTCACTTCCCAACACCCAAAGGTAGCAAAGGTAGGGGTGGGGGCAAAGTGAGCAGGGGTCGCAACCCGAGACCTGGCCATCATGTCCCATTACCATCCTCCAGGAACCAAGGAAAGCATAGGGAACGTGGAGTAGAGGTGAAATGAACATCGTTTATTTACTTATTTTTCTTTTCGTTCTCTTCTATTTTTACCTATATATTTTTGTTATTAATATCAGGAAATAGGCGTCACCGGAGGAGGAGGGCGCAGCAAGACGTCAGACTAATTGAGACTATCAAACGTGTAGTTTTTCGAGATGAATATTCCGATCACTAGTGAATGAATCGGTTCTAAGTGTGGAAGAGCCGGGGATCAACTCTTCATGATAGAAACACCCCAGCTCTGGGGTGTGTTAAGGAAGACACTGTGTGGTGTCATCGCCAGACACCACACTTGCGGTCCGTTAGTATACGCCGGACCCGCGTGTCGCCACTATCAGTGATTGCAGACCGAGCGCCGCCACACGGCAGGTCTAGAGAGACTTCCTAGCACTCGCCCCAGTTGTACAGCCGACTTTGCTAGAGATGGTTCACTGACAAATTACGCTCTCATTTGCCGAGACGATAGTTAGCATAGCCTTCAGCTACGTCATTTGCTACGACCTAGCAAGGCGCCATTATCATTTGCTATTTATCTTGTGATGCATGTACCGTCAGACCGATGTTCACCAATTATGGATTAAAGTTAAGTATTCCAGAAGCTACGTACTTTTCTTCCTACTATAAACTTCTATAACTGTTACAGACCTCACGCCAGCCTGCGTGAGCTTAGACGCGTGCCTTTCGGCTACCAATCATAGTGGCTTGGCTGTCTTGCCAAGTCACAACACACTGCACAGGACATTGGAGAAAAATTGTCTGTATTTTGGATTGCTGACAACTGCACGATGGCGTTCATTAAGGAACTGCCAAAAGTCAAGTATACTTTTCTCGCCATCAGCAAACAAGTAGTGTGCTGCGTGTCCACAAATCCACCTCACAGAGTTCGTTTTTGATTGCGGGAAGTATCCCTCGATCGGAAAGAGGAGCTGTTGGGTTGGTATCTGATGAGGAGCCATCGGGTAATGAGGGAAAACTTCTGTCGCACCAAGAACCAGACACCTCTCGCCGATCTGCGCACCAGGGGGTGCTCGTCTGTGTCCATAACATCACAGTCCACACACAATGGGGTGTCTGCGAGCTGAATCCTGTGAAGGCGTGACCGGCATACTTGCTTCCCATGGACAGTAAGGTACCATGCAGACTGGACGTCAGTGTCAAGATAAGGAGCGCACACCGATCGCCAAACGGCACGCCAGTCGACGTGGGGAAGCTTTCCTTCAACCACATTCGGTGACCTGCACTGCTGAAGGAAACCATAGATGGCCTCTATGGATGTCAATTGCTCCAGCAGTATCACAGTACAGACATAGCTCATTTCAAGAAAAAAATGGCGGAAGTAAAAGAAGGACGACGGGACTTCCGAAAGTTGGATAGGTGCTGAGAGTGTGGTGCAAGGTCTTCCAGCAATAGGCTGGTAAGGCACGTAGGACCACGGCGCCACAACGTCATGTGAGAGCCAATGTAAAGGGCTAATGCTCTGACAGGCACAGGAGACAGACCTAAACCGCCCCTGCACCGCGGGAGAGTGAAGGTTTCGTACCTTATCTTGAACAGCAGGCCATGGAAAACCAACGAACCCAATGCCGCTAGCATGCGGTAGGCCATGGATGGCGGAAAAGGAAGTGTCAGTGCCAGGTGGGGTATACGTGACGTCAAATATGCATTTACGTATTGTGCGTGTTGCAGAACATCGAGTGCTCGTAAACGGTGATCTAAGATCCCAGCTCGTAGTTGGGAAAGTAGACATAGGCAGTTGAGGGCAATTGTCCATCGCAGATCACTTGCGAAATCGAGTCCTAAGCATGGGAGAGTATCAGCTACACGCAAACGAGCAGCACTGTCCGCAGGAAGTCCCGCACCTGTAGCCATGGAGCTCGATTTGCATACGTTAAGGCAGCTACCAGAAGCTACGCCGTTGGTGGTAATTCATGCCAGTGACTCCCCGACCTCAGCACCGCTACGAAGAGCGATGACGAGATCCTCTGTGTACGCAGTGCAGTGAATACATGGCCACCGAGAGACATCCCAGAGAGGCGTTGATGAAGCCCGTATAGCAACGGCCCCACGGCGAATGCATACAACAGTGCAGAGACCGGGCAGTCTTGATGCACTGCTCGACAGATCGAGATGGGAGTAGTAAGATGGCCATTGTAGAGTACAAGTGACTTAGTTCCACGTAGGAGACGCATTACGACATCGGCGGTAGTATCGGGGTAGCCCATAGAGTAGCCAAAAGTCCAGGCATACGACGAGCGTGAGCAAGAGCGATGATGTCCCGACAGCGGCAGAGGACAGTGCAAATGTTATTGGCACCTCCGAAAGAAGTTTGATCGGAGGAAACCATGTACCGAGCTGTCCGTTTAAGCCGCGCAGTCAACAGCCGAGTAAAGAACTCTGTATCGCTATTGAGTAACGTCAAGGGGTGGTAATCACATATCCGTGAGGTACCCCGAGGCTTGTGTGTGGGAATGAGGAAACCATTGAGGAAACCATCTGGAATAGGCATGAAAGGTGACATAAGGTCTTGACAAATTTTCGTCCTCACTGGCATCAGAAGGGGACAAAATGTCCGATAAAACTCCAGTGGGAGGCCATCAGGTCCAGGGAACCTCTTCATAGAACAGGTCGCCTGGATAGCATCATGAACGTCGTCCTCCGTGACGTTATCGGTCAGATCCATCATGGCATCGACGGGAATCGAGCCAGAGGAGAGTCTGGAGACCGCCGTAATGTTGACAGGGCAGTGACGTTGTTCAGAGTACAGTGTAATGTAATGTGCATGGAAGGCGGACCCGATATCCGTTCGGGTATTAAAACGCTGCCTCCAATCAGTCGTTCCTCCGACGGTGGCGTCGTTCCGCTATGACATGATACACAGGTGGACGCTCTTGCGCTCTGACCATGACTCCTTCAAGGTGGCGGCGAGAGAGCGACGTGAGCTGTGCCTTGGCACGATTCGCCATCGCCTGACGCTCTGGCGAATACGGCATCATAGTACAGGCATCATAGTACATACATAGAATTCCTGAGTCCATCGCCGCCACCATGCTCCCAAGAATCCACTAATCTGAGGTGCTGGAGAATTGTCGCTAGCGCCGCACATGATCAATGCATCCTGCCAACCTAGGAAGAGAGGCGTGACTGTCTCTGAGAAGAAGGTGGAACATACACGGCAGCAACCCAAGCCAGATGGCGCATAGACATTGACGATTCTGACGCGACTAAACGTGAGAGCCATACCTCTGGCCTCAGGGAGATAGACAACTGCATCAGCGAGGATACTGTCACGTAAGAGGATCGCAACCCCACTACCAGTAGGGGAAGCATGGGAGACGTGCTGTAAAGCTATGGGAAGCACAGAAAGTTGCAACACGCAACTCCTGAAGGAGAGCAATGGCAACGTCTGCAGAATACAGCATGTCATGGAGACATAGACCGTGGATATGCGATAAATTTGGAAGGCTGCCATTGCCAGGAGGACAGGTGATTCAAACACAGGGGAATCATAGGTAACTCCCTGTTAGGCTCCCATGGAAGGGCACATCACTTCCAGAATGTCCACCCTCAGCATTGACATCATCCACCCAGGAGACAGATGTGTCACTGAGTCGGTTAAGTGAAACATTATCATAGGTGCTCCCACAGGTAGCTTCAGACATAGAAAGTGAGGCTACCACATCAGAAACGGGCGGGGAAGGTCGATGTCTGGAGGTGGACGTTGACTGGAGATGGAGACAGGGAAGGATGTCACATCGTCAAGTGTCAGGGCATTGTCTCTTCCATTTTCTTGGCTGACCATTGCTTCCTAACATGCTGTTCCATGTCGGATGTTGGGCAGCTATCGTCTGACATGGGGCCAGATAGCAGAAAGGCAGAGGTAGTTACAGCTCCATGATCAACAACCATGGGGTCAAGACAGACAGTTGGGCCTGCTGACAGTCGTCGTTCATTTGTATTGCCTCTGGCAGGGGTGTAGGAGAGACCTGTGAAATATCCATCGTGTCATCGAGAGGAGCCAACATCAGTACCAACTGATTCAAAGGGGGTGTAGCAGGCAGCACCGCCACAGACGCATAAGACAGAGGTAACACAGTGGGTGCCGCAGGAGGCCCGACATCTCCGATCGGCGTCTGAACCAATCTACGTCGGAGACATTTAGAATGGACACAGCCTTCCTGGCCACAACCTGAACAGTTGTGCAGCTGGCCATAGTTCATAACGACAGCCCTACAGCAATAACAATGTAGGAAGGAACTTGTTTCCGTAGTTAAATTTTTATCTGATGGACACCACAGAAGACACGGGACGTTTCGAACATCTTCCACGTTTCAGCCATGTGACTGACGACATTGCCATAAGGTTTAAAAGCGGCCACCACAGCATCTGCCAGTACTTCAAATGGGAGTTTGAAAACCTGCAACGTTTGGAGGCCATAACCAGAGTGATCAACCACAACAGTCCCTATATGTCTGTTAAAGTATTGGAACTTTGGATTGCTATCGTGACACTGCACAACGTCGGTGCACAGCTTTTTTTTTCTTTATTGCAATTTCATTCCCGTGCCCCATATGGGCAGGGGAGGGCTGGCAGCGGCACAGTCCACCGCTCTTCAGCCAAAGGGCTTTACAAAAAATACAGAAAGTGCTAACTCTTACATAAAAAGGGAGATAAAAAGGGGGACATAAAAAACACTGTAAATGGAGATGATGGGAGTTAAAATACACGCTAATAGGGGGACATGCAATGGGGGGGCAGTTAAAAAGTCGGCATAAAGTTAAAAGAACACAGCTGGCAATTTGAAGCGCACTTCAAAAACACTGGAGGCAAAAACAAGTTAAAAGTTGGACACAGTATAAAAAGCACATGAACAATCATGGCCTATATACAGGTCGAGCACACAATTAAAATCACAATTAAAATAAGCCTTATGTGAATGGAACCGGAAAACCCTAATAAGTAATACAATGGGACGTACCCTCTGCCGTGCATTTCACAGCGCTTTGAAGACTATAAACGTACAAGTATATCTAGATATCCTTTTGTCACTTTAGTGCATCATTCACAGGTAGCAGAAATCGTTTTGGTTCTTGTTGGGTACGCTGACATTTTACTTACTCTTTCTAGAGACTGTGTGCTACTGATAATTATAGGAGAATCCTTGATTCACTTTTATCTGCGATTGCTGTTGAATAGATATATGGAACTGTTTGTGTAAAACACTCTTCGAGTATTTTGCTGCGAAAGGAACTTGAGGTGCTGAATTCACGGATGGCCTGAGGTAGGCTAAGGGTTCCAAGAACTCGTATTGAGGTTTCTTATATTCTCTCTATTGCTATAGCGCAGTTTTGCTACAGAAGAGTTTTGAGAGATGATTAGCATTTCACACGTATCATGTGTTAATTTCCTCTCCCATAAGTCTGGTACTATTTTATAGATTATTCATTTATTACTTCTTCCTTTGTCACTTCATATAATGAATTGCTAGTTGAGCTTATTCTTTCATCTAAATGGAAGATGTTATTGTGTATCCTTCACTACATGTTCCTAAGTATTTCAGTGGGTCATGTTTCGAAGGACTGTTACCCCATGAGGTACTTTAAGGTGTTTTAAAGTGAATAGCTATATTTCTTCTTTTTCCCTCGTATGATGTCTAGCCGTTAATGTAACTGCACATTAGCTACATAAACCCCATAGATATGCTTAGTGGAAGACTTTTGCGTTGTCCTCCTAACCGCAGGTGTATGTGAAGCATCTTCCTCTCACTTTTATAGTATAAAGGAAACCACTACAGGTGTAAACTGTTCAGAAGTATTAGAGGGATCTTACTCATTCCCAAATGTGGGGGCATTTATGGATTACTTTTGGGCAACTGAAGATAGTGAATCTGTGTGACACAGATCAACTTACCACAGATTTACCATGGGTGTTTTACAGTGTACCATTCCTTTGACTTGTTAATTGAATTCTGTAGTCTTGTTGCAATTTTGTATCATAGTGACTTTTTTCAAATGGTGACAAAGCAAAATGATTATTTGCATGTTATTAGAAAGTTCATAACCACAGATTTTGCCTGTTGCTCGACATGTCCTATCAGTACTTGCTTTTATATAGATAAAAATGTAGTTTTTCGTTATCGCCCACAAATATCCAGCATCGTGCTATATGTCTACTTCTGCACTTGCACCTAATGGTAATTGTCTCTGTGTGACTTTTTGTTTCTCACCGAAATATACAGTGAGATGACAAACGCCATGGGTTAGCGATATGCACGTATGCAGATGGCGGTAGTATCGCTTACACAAGGTATAAAGGACAGGTTATTCGTGTGAAAATGTTTACGACGTGATTATGGCCACACGGTGGGAATTAAAAAACTTTGGACGCAGAATGGTAGTTGGACCTAGACGCAGCGCACACTCCATTTCGAATATTGTTAGGGAATTCAATATTCCGAAATCCACAGTGTCAAGAGTATACCGAGAATACCAAACTTCAGGCATTACCTCTCACTCCCGAGCACGGGGTCCCGGGTTCGATTCCCGGCGGGGTCAGGGATTTTCACCTGCCTCGAGATGACTGGGTGTTTGTGTTGTCCTGATCATTTCATCATCATCCAGGAAAGTGGCGAAATTGGACTGAGCAAAGGTTGGGAAATTGTACGGGCGCTGATAACCACGCAGTTGAGCGCCCCACAAACCAAACATCATCATCATCATCATCATCATTACCTCTCACCACGGACAACGCAGTGGCCGACGGTTTTCACTTACAGACCGATAGCAGCGGCGTTGACGCAGAGTTGTCAGTGCTAACAGACAGCTAACACCGCTTGAAATAACCATATGAGTCAATGTGGGACGTACGACGAACGTATCCGTTAGGACAGTGCTGTGAAATTTGGCTTTAATGGGCTGTGGTAGCTGACGACCTACGCGAGTGACTTTGTTAACAGCACGACATCGTTTTCAGCGCCTCTCTTGGGCTCGTGACCGTATATTGACCCCAGACGACTGGAAAACCACGACCTGGTCAAATGAGTGCCAATTTCAGCTGCTAAGAGCTGATGGTAGGGTTCGAGTGTGGCGTAGACCCCACGAAGCCATGTACCCAAGTTGTCAACAAGGCACTGTGTACGCTGGTGGTGGCTCCATTATTGTGTGGGCTGTGTTTACATGGAACGGACTCACCCCTCTGGTCCGAATGAACCGATTATTGATTGTAAATGTATATGTTCGACTACTTGGAGACCATATGAAGCTAGTCAAAGACTGAAATTTTATGGATGACAATTCGCCATGTCACTGTGCCACAATTGTTAGCGTTTGGTTTGAAGAACATTCTGGACAATTCGAGTGAATCATTTGACCTCCCAGATCTCCCGACATGAATCCCATTGAACATAATCGAGAGATCAGTTCGCGCACAAAATCCTGCACCGACAACACTTTCGCTCTTATTGACGGCTGTAGAGGCATAAACAGGCGAAAGTGGCCCGAAGATCTTAGTAATATCAGTCATCAGTGCTTCATCTGAACAGCACAAGTGAGCAATCACTTTCGGCAAGGATATCAAGTATTTCCAATGCCGACAGCTTCCTGTTTCTAAATATTTACCTGTGAAATCTCCAACAGAGGGCAAATCAGACTTCAAATAACTTATCTGTTGGAGAACACAGCGTAGCTGAATGTAATTTTTTCTTCATCATTAACAAAGTTGAAAATTATAATCAGTTGCCACTTTCCTCAATGTAAATGCTTTTTATTTGTTCTGTCGAAAACGTTCGTTCACATTAGTCTCCAGTAAAACTGTACCCAACAATGTACACTCCTGGAAATGGAAAAAAGAACACATTGACACCAGTGTGTCAGACCCACCATACTTGCTCCGGACACTGCGAGAGGGCTGTACAAGCAATGATCACACGCACGGCACAGTGGACACACCAGGAACCGCGGTGTTGGCCGTCGAATGGCGCTAGCTGCGCAGCATTTGTGCACCGCCGCCGTCAGTGTCAGCCAGTTTGCCGTGGCATACGGAGCTCCATCGCAGTCTTTAACACTGGTAGCATGCCGCGACAGCGTGGACGTGAACCGTATGTGCAGTTGACGGACTTTGAGCGAGGGCGTATAGTGGGCATGCGGGAGGCCGGGTGGACGTACCGCCGAATTGCTCAACACGTGGGGCGTGAGGTCTCCACAGTACATCGATGTTGTCGCCAGTGGTCGGCGGAAGGTGCACGTGCCCGTCGACCTGGGACCGGACCGCAGCGACGCACGGATGCACGCCAAGACCGTAGGATCCTACGCAGTGCCGTAGGGGACCGCACCGCCACTTCCCAGCAAATTAGGGACACTGTTGCTCCTGGGGTATCGGCGAGGACCATTCGCAACCGTCTCCATGAAGCTGGGCTACGGTCCCGCACACCGTTAGGCCGTCTTCCGCTCACGCCCCAACATCGTGCAGCCCGCCTCCAGTGGTGTCGCGACAGGCGTGAATGGAGGGACGAATGGAGACGTGTCGTCTTCAGCGATGAGAGTCGCTTCTGCCTTGGTGCCAATGATGGTCGTATACGTGTTTGGCGCCGTGCAGGTGAGCGCCATAATCAGGACTGCATACGACCGAGGCACACAGGGCCAACACCTGGCATCATGGTGTGGGGAGCGATCTCCTACACTGGCCGTACACCACTGGTGATCGTCGAGGGGACACTGAATAGTGCACGGTGCATCCAAACCGTCATCGAACCCATCGTTCTACCATTCCTAGACCGGCAAGGGAACTTGCTGTTCCAACAGGACAATGCACGTCCGCATGTATCCCGTGCCACCCAACGTGCTCTAGAAGGTGTAAGTCAACTACCCTGGCCAGCAAGATCTCCGGATCTGTCCCCCATTGAGCATGTTTGGGACTAGATGAAGCGTCGTCTCACGCGGTCTGCACGTCCAACACGAACGCTGGTCCAACTGAGGCGCCAGGTGGAAATGGCATGGCAAGCCGTTCCACAGGACTACATCCAGCATCTCTACGATCGTCTCCATGGGAGAATAGCAGCCTGCATTGCTGCGAAAGGTGGATATACACTGTACTAGTGCCGACATTGTGCATGCTCTGTTGCCTGTGTCTATGTGCCTGTGGTTCTGTCAGTGTGATCATGTGATGTATCTGACCCCAGGAATGTGTCAATAAAGTTTCCCCTTCCTGGGACAATGAATTCACGGTGTTCTTATTTCAGTTTCCAGGAGTGTATTTTAGACACTTGCTTATAGACATTAATTAAGTTGACTAAAATCGGAATACCTTTATCGTCCGAAGAAGACGTGGTGCTCACTTGTACTGGCGCGCCACGCCAGTATCACGTATTTGGCACGCTGCATGTGACATCATTTGTCACGCCACGCCGGTGAAAGCCCAGGGTCTGGTAAAGTTGGCAATTGACTTTCGAGAAATATATATTTTTCCAGAGTGCTTGATAGAAATGCTATAGTTCTAGAATTCTTTGTACAAAATCTGAATAGTACTATAGAATTTCGAGAAAAATATGCAATCTTGATTCTGAATAGCTGTGAAGTTAGCATCCGACTTTCAGGAAATACACAGTTTTTCCACAGTTTTTGATAGATATGCTGTAGTTCCAGAGCTATCTGTACAAAGTCTTGCCCGCATCTCGTGGTCGTGCGGTAGCGTTCTCGCTTCCCACGCCCGGGTTCCCGGGTTCGATTCCCGGCGGGGTCAGGGATTTTCTCTGCCTCGTGATGGCTGGGTGTTGTGTGATGTCCTTAGGTTAGTTAGGTTTAAGTAGTTCTAAGTTCTAGGGGACTGATGACCTAAGATGTTAAGTCCCATAGTGCTCAGAGCCATTTGAACCATTTTTGTACAAAGTCTTAATAGTTCTGCAGAATTTCGCGAAAAAAGCAGAAAACTCTAATGACTTTTTTGTGCAGGTAAGAGTTCATGAAGTAACTGCAGTAATGAGGAACACATTTTCACTACATAAAAAGCACAAATTGATCACTGTTCTGGATAGCACCCCAAGATTTATACCGAAAATGGAAAACTTTGTCTTCAGGTAGCAGGACGGTTCCCCCACTGGTTAGCCAACTGCGGAAGGATACATAATGTTTCTTTCTGTAATTTAAGTTAGTCATGAAAAGTAAAATTGTGGCAGAGGTAGGTCTTGCAGCAGTTTTACCGCACATTTAATATTCAGTGTGAAGCGTCCTAGAATCTGAACTACTATGGTGGTGCTGTGGTAAGAATTCGCGATACTCTTTTAATTTATTTACTGGAGGCAGCGAAAAATTATTTTCATGTTTGAAGGATGCTCGTGATCACACACCAGCAACAGAATAAGAGAATATCATGGAATTCTGTTAAAATAAAAGGTGAAGATTAGATAACATGTCTTCAAATCTTATTCAAATGGTTCAAATGGCTGTAAGTGCTATAGGACTTAACTTCTGAGATCATCGGTCCCCTAGAACTTAGAACTACTTAAAACTAACTAGCCTAAGGACATCACACACATCCATGCCCGATGCAGGATTCGAACCTGCGACCGTAGCGGTCGCGCAATTCCAGACTGTAGCGCCTTGAACCACTCGGCCACCCCGGCAGGCCAAATCTTATTCGTAGAGAAGTTGGTACCATTCGGACAAAAAAGAACTCGTTAACTAAGGAGGGTGTACGGTATATGTTTGCAAAAATGTAGCGATAGTTTCGTAAGTTGGTTGTCAAAAGGCAAGAAACAGATTGACATCGGGTATCTATTTCCATAACAGGGTGAATGTATTGGATAGTTATGTGCCATGTATATGACGCAGGGGCCGATAATTAATACTTGCATTTATCAGTAGTCCTTAAGTTGACCATTTGCAAAGGTGTTGCCACTGAGTGTCTCAGTCATAAGGTTACAGCTATTCTCTCTATTATTTCTTGTTTTTAATTTCTCCAATACTACTGGTATGTAAATAGGAATGATTATGTAAATCTCCTTTTAGATTTTATGTCTAATGTATTATTCGTGTCTTTAAGTGGGTTATTTTATGGTGTTGTATGGAGGTAATCAGATTTGAATAGCACATGTATTCTTATTATTCTGTTCTTATCTCCTTGATTACTA
The DNA here is from genome assembly GCF_023864275.1 of Schistocerca cancellata. Lineage (NCBI taxonomy): Eukaryota > Metazoa > Arthropoda > Insecta > Orthoptera > Acrididae > Schistocerca > Schistocerca cancellata. Next base: position 303,427,021 of record NC_064629.1, read on the forward strand.
GCCACCAGCAGCCGATACACCTCAGACAGCATTTTCATTCCTCACACGCCAACGTACAACTTTACAAATATAGCTTTGCAATTTGGTGTGCAGCACTAATCATGTTTGACCATATCTGTACCTGTGTATTCCTCACTGTCTGCTTTGAATATGAATATGATGTATGAGCTATAATTTTCCAAACTTTCCAAACGCTATATTCACTAACAGTGTACAGATCATCAGCGCTATCTAGTTTTGAACATACGCATCTAACCTTATACAGTAACCTTTAACCAATGTTTTTTAATTTATAATATTAAAAACTTGATGCATGAACATTTGTTATTCATTGTTATACGATGAAAACGTAATGAAAATTACTTTTGTAGTGAAATGATACTGTATGTCGTAACGGCTATGCGTGAAGTACCATCTGGCGGACTTCTTTTCTTGAAGCTTTCTTGAGTAGGCGTGCATTCTAATCAGTTTGCACCTACGTGTCATGATATTAAGGATGACGAGGTACTGTGTATCTGAATGTGTTGGACAGATACATTCTGCTGTTTGTTATGCAAGAAAGATTGTGCTGTATTTTTGGGTAAATTTAAGTTTCCTTCTCTTGTCATGGTGCACCTACTATTTTGGATGTTATCGCATATTTCTCATGAATACCTATTTCTTTGTAGATCATTTGAAAATGGCGAAACGCCGAAACACGTAAGTTGTGATAAAGTAAATAAAATACTGTGGTCAAGACAAACAGTTTTATTATACGGCTGCAGGAGTATACTTCAATACCACTCAGTGTGGTTGCGCTCGTTCAGTCGGTGCTCTTGTGACGTCATCGCTGTAGTGCAGTGGTTCCCAACCTGGATGTAATTACTCCCTGAGGGGTAAAATGAAATTTCCTGAGGGGTAAAAACTAAATGTTTCGATTCTGTTTCAGTCAAGAAACTAAATGATTTTCAAAAGGTCATTACTATTATCACAATTTTGTAAGACTCTAATATTGACTATAAAAGTTATCAATAATTATTTTTTCTCAATTCACAGCATTAATGCGATGGAGGTTACAGGTTCCTCACGTAGTCCACCCGCTACATACATACGTTGTGCTTTCTCCCGTAAATTGCTGATGATAAAAGTGAGACATATACGTAACAAATGCTAAATATCTCAAGTAAATGTCTTCGACAAATTGTAGATAGTCCCTGCAGTCGCCCATAAATTGCTTCATTACTCGCTTGTAAACAGATAAATGAATTAACTGACAGCACGGCACAGCACTAACTACATGAGAGCTACTATAGTGCTGTACACAGTATTATTATTATTATTATTATTATTGTTATTATTATTATTATTATTGTTAGTGGCTGTGGTCAAACACAAAGCGTTATCGCCGGCCGCGGTGGCCGAGCTGTTCTAGGCGCTTCAGTCCGGAACCGCGCGACTGCTACGGTCGCAGGTTCGAATCATGCCTCGGGCATGGATATGTGTGATGTCCTTAGGTTAGTTAGGTTTAAGTAGTTGTAAGTTCTAGGGGACTGATGACCTCAGATGTTAAGTCCCATAGTGCTCAGAGCCATTTGAACCATTTGAACAAAGCGTTAACAGCCTGAAGTCTTCCAATTTCCACCAGTACAGAAGTAAGGAGTGCAGCAATCAAGTGATTTACGACCAGTAAGTATAGTGCACACGTTTTAACTTAGTTGAATGAGGTTGCAGTGTGCAGCGGGTCAAGCAAGTGCCACAATGGAGAGGAGTGCAGGGAAGTATGTTTTGTAACAAGTCTGTACCCTCACCGCGGGTAGCTACCTTTCTTATCTGAGACGAAGTTGTGGGCAGCACTTGCGATGCACCACGAAATCCTCCGTCATTCATTCTAACAACCTCCCTCTCCCCCCCCCCCCCCCCCTTCCGTGCCACACAAACACACATACAAACTAAATATCATTCATCTTGCATCATTTTAAAAATGAAAGTATTCCAAAAAGTAGTCTTCCATTCTACGGTTAAGTTATATGTTAAAGTTGGTGATAATGGGGGAGGGGGGGGGGGAGGGCAGGGGTAGTAGCTAATGTCTGATTGCACTCAGCGGTAATGATCTAAGAAAGGTTGGGAACGTCTGCACTAGTGTAACTGCTATTTATGAACCACAACGCTCACAAAAATGCACAGTCCATCGGAAATGAAACGTCTTTTCGGCTTGGAAGAAAGTCGTCTTCGAAGAAATTATTTATTTATGTATACTGAAAGTGACTGCGAGAGCTAAAAATGATGTGCATTCTAATGTATAACAGCTATTCAGAACTATGATCATTATTCAAGAGAAAGAGCTCCACAAACTGAGCAAGTTAGTAACGCGTTGGCTCGCCTTACGCAAGCAGTTATTTGATATTGGAATGACTGATAGAGAGTTCTTGGATGTCATTCTGACGTATGTCGTACCAAATTCTGTCCAAGTGGTGCGTTAAATCGTCGAACCCTTAAGATTGTTGGGCGGCACTGCCCTAAATGTCCCAAACGTTGCCAGTTGGGTAGAGATCCGGCGACCTTGCTGGCCAACGTAGCGTTGGGCAACCACGAAGAGGCGAGCAGGTGGCCATTATCTTGCTGAAATGTAAGACCAGGATGGCTTACCATTAACGACAACAAAATGGGGAGAAGAATATTATGGAAGTATCATTGTGCTGTAAGGTTAACGCGGATGACAACCTGCTATGAAATGAAATGGCCCCAGACCATCACTCCTGGCTGCTGGCTGTTGGGCCGTATAGAGGGCGACAGTCAGTTTGATATCCCACCATTTTCCGCGACGTCTCCAATCACATCTGCTCTGGTCATATGGGCTCATTTCGATGCGGGACTCATCACTGAAGACAATTCTAATCCAGTAAGTGAGATTCCATGCCGAACGTGCACAACACCACTGCAGATGGCTTGTTGGTGTACAGAGGTCAAAGATAGTAGGCACAAGGGCTGCCATGAGCTCAGCGCACTTTCTATGAGCGGCCTATTAATGATCCTCGTGGTCACTGAAGCACCAGTTGTACGTCGGATCGATGATAATGATGAATTTGGGGCTCTGAGTGCCTCTCTGGTAATTGCTCGATCCTCACCTTCTGTAATTTCTCTAGGTCAAGCGCTTCCTTCTTGACACTGTGTTCAGCTATGGTTCACCCATTCCTGCCAACATCGTCGGATAGCGACATCGCTCCTATTCAAACGCCGAACGATTCGCCGATTGCTCCATCCGGCTTCTTTGTGACCAACTACATGTCCTCTATCAAATTCTGGCATATGCGTATAATGTTCACGCGCTTGTCTGCGACACATAGTTACTGTAGAACTGAGAACACGGAATGAAATTCGCAAAGACTTTACACTCTGCTGTCGACATGTTCCCTGTTTACTATTCATACTGCCCTGCGGCATCACACAAAAATCCATGAGCTGTCGGAGTTTGCAGTTTTGAATTTTCCGTCGATACGTGAATGAATAACAATTTGTGACCTCCTTATATAACTCCTACGTGGTGTGTTGTTTTTTTATCCTTTTCTTTTCTTGGAATGTGTCTGTACGAGTAGGTTGACTCCAGTTGTGACTCACTGATGTTGTAGTCATAGGACGTTACGTGACACAGCTTTACATTTCAGAAATGCGTTGACGTGGCGCCCAATCTAGAACTCCCAATCCACAAGGGTTTTGCAGTCTCATCAAGATCTGACTGAATAGCTGTCCAGCTTTTCCTAGATGGTAGTTCGTTGTAGATCCTCTGTTTCTCTACCTCAGGAACCCACGTCCGGAATCATACCGTTTCCATTCTACTACGGTTTCAGTTCAGATGTTAACTCATCCACTTCTGCTTGAAGACTTGAATTAGGCGTGACGTTGTACAATATGGCTAAATATTCTAACGGAAATTTGAGGAGAATCAAAATCAGGTTTGGCAGTGTTCACCGGGATTTGGGTGGCGACCAGATGTAGGACGTGAGTGAGTCGCTAACTCGTACGTCACACGGTTAGAGCTGTTACAACTGATATGTCGTGAAGAAGGTCGCGGTTACTGTGAAAGGCACGAGGAAATCAGTAAATTTGAACTATTCTTATAATGTGCGTGCATGTACTGTTGACAGTTTTGATAATATCTTGAGAGATTTTTATAGAATGACCGACAGTAGGTTGTAAGATATGCTTTGTTTCAAGCAGCTTAAATAGGGAGACAATGTCTTGGGAATCGATGGCTGGGAAAGACTGACAGAACGTGGAAGAACGAATGGCGGCTCTTTCGAAGAACCAGTGATCCAGGAGCGCCCGATGCAATGTCGGAAATGATGTACTGGGTGTTCGGAAATTCCCGTTACAAACTTCTAGGATTTGTAGAGAGGAGTAAATACATAATATTTCACATAGAAACCCATGTTCGAAAACGTATCGTTTCTGTTCTACAACGGTTTCAGTTCAGATGTTAACTCACTCACTTCTGCTTGAGGACTTGAATTAGGCGTGACGCTGTACATTTCAAGAGGCAATATAACGAAACATCCATTTATCACTTAAGCACATTTGTTTGTATTAACACTTTAAACATTACATTATTCCAAAAAAAAAACAGCATACTGTACGTACAGAACTGTACTGATGCAGTGCAGCAGCGGCTCGATGTGGTGACCACCACGTTGTTACAGTCATTGTACCTATGAAGCATTTTCTGGTACACCCTCTCCATCCCACCTCGTGGCTCTTCAGTTCTTAGTGCAGCGGCTAGAAGTCGTGCTAGCAGATCTTCCGCTGGTTTTAAAGAAGTCTCGTAAACTAAACTTTTCATATGACCCCACAAGAAGTAGCCCATAGGAGTTAAATCCGGCGATCGCGGTTGCCACGCGATTGGACCACCTCGGCCAATCCATCTTTCTCCTCTTCGTCTGTTGAGATGTCCCCGAACGGCACATGAGGAGTGAGGTGATGCACCATCATCCTGAAACCACGTTTCCTGCTGGACATTCAGTGGCGCAGCTTCCAAGAACGGGTTCGGTACGTTTTGCAGGAAGATCAAGTATGCAGGACAAGTTAGCTTGAATGGAAGTAGACGAGGAAGCGTTACACATCTGAAATGAAACCGTCTTAGAACGGAAACAGTACGTTCCCCGACATGGGCTCCCATTCAGAATATTATGTACTCACTCTCCTCTACTAGTCCTAGTAGTGTGTAACGGGAATTTCCGAACACCCTGTATGTGGTCCTCGAAGTTTAGAGGAAAGCAGTAATTCGAACACCGGTAGTTTCCTTGAAGAAGCCTACGATAGGAACAAGTTTTTAGAAAACCCACTCATGGAATAGAAATCATGCTATCTAAACTGTTGGTACATTGTAGAAGAGAAACAGGACGGTACGACACGAACTAGTAGCGATGCAATGATACAAACCTCTGAGGAATGGTACACTTCGAGAAGAAATAGGGGTCGCTTAAGAGTGGACATAAACAACGATAGTAAGGAGATTAATGACCAGACTAATTGACATACGATACCAAGTAGAGACATAAATGTCCACAGAGAGAACAGTGGAGAATGTTTAAGACCAAGATGGGAAACAAACAGAAGGTGAATTACAAAATCAGGTAGGGAAGAGGGGAATGGGGATGGACTGCGCTCAAAGGGCCGGAAATTCAAAAGAGAAACGAGGAAACCGACGGTATGGAGAAAGATAACATTAGAAACGAGCAATGCGTTGACATGGTGCTCCATCTAGAACTGTCAATCAACAAGGGCTATAAATTAATTTGAACATTATTACGGGGTTTTAAAGAATCTATATGACGTCACTCTTATTCTTCATTCCAGCATTTGCTGAAACATTTTTCCAATGCTTCTCTCTTCGTCCATAATACCGGTAGGGCTTAGTATTGAACAGTTTACTCGCTTTGTCAGATTGCGAAGACATGGAAAATAGTAATGACTTAAGGAAATTTTGATGAGAATGAGGAAATTGAAAGGAGACAGCAATAAACGGAACAGGGAGCAGTAAGGTACTTGACTCCAGGAAGAGTTCTTACAGAAGAATTTTTTTTTATTTGCCAGATGGGTCCACAAACTACACTTGATACAATATAAAAGATTACCTTCATGTAAACCTTAATACGGGTTTAAGAAACTGCAAGAAAAAAACAAAATACTCTAATAACAGTTAAAACAATCTCCGAAGACAATTTACCACAGTTGAGACAAGTAGATTTCAATTAAACTAATCACAAGTGTATTCAGGGAATTTTAACAATGTTTATTGAAAAGTGAGAGTTACTTTATCATCTGTAAGCTTAAGAAATAGAATAACAACTTCACTGACAAAAAGTAATGAAAGAATTATAATCTGCTTCCCTGTAGCTATGAGGCTAATTCAGCACATCAGTCGAGTCTACTTGTTACAGATGATCGTGTAACTTACAGTTGCGAAATCAAGTTGCTATAATTGGTCAATTAACTGTAACACAAGAAAGTAGAGTTATACAGGACGTTACAAAAAGGTACGGCCAAACTTTCAGGAAACATTCCTCACACACAAAGAAAGAAAATATGTTATGTGGACATGTATTCGGAAACGGTTACTTTCCATGTTAGAGCTCATTTTATTACTTCTCTTCAAATCACATTAATCATGGAATGGAAACACACAGCAACAGAAGTACCAGCGTGACGTCAAACACTTTGTTATAGGAAATGTTCAAAATGTCCTCCGTTAGCGAGGATACATGCATCCACCCTCCGTCGCATGGAATCCCTGATACGCTGATGCAGCCCTGGAGAATGGCGTATTGTATCACAGCCGTCCACAATACGAGCACGAAGAGTCTCTACATTTGGTACCGGGGTTGCGTAGACAAGAGCTTTCAAATGCCCCCATAAATGAAAGTCAAGAGGGTTGAGGTCAGGAGAGCGTGGAGGCCATGGAATTGGTCCCCCTCTACCAATCCATCGGTCAACGTGTAAGTAGACTGTTTAGGTTTTCTTATTGGTAACGCCACGTAGCGCTCTGTATGAAAATCACTGGCTGTACTGTGTGCAGTCTGTGGCTTGTTTGCATTGTTGTCTGCCATTGTAGTGTTGGGCAGTTGGCTGTTAACAGCGCGTAGCGTTGCGCAGTTGGAGGTGAGCCGCCAGCAGTGGTGGATGTGGGGAAGTGAGATGGCGGATTTTTGAGAGCGGATGATCTGGACGTGTGTCCATCAGAAACAGTACATTTGTAAGAATGGATGTCACGAACTGCTATATATATTATGACTTTTGAACACTATTAAGGTAAATACATTTTGTGTGTTCTCTATCAAAATCTTTCATTTGCTAACTAAGCCTATCAGTAGTTAGCGCCTTCAGTGGTTTGAATCTTTTATTTAGCTGGCAGTAGTTTTTCTAAGGGGACGTTTCATATGTATTGAATTATTGTGCTGATTAATCTCTTATATTATTTGATTTTCAAACAGCTGAGCAAAACTGAACGTACTCAGACATTTCGCTCTTTACCTATTCTGATCAACACTAAACTGACACGCAATATTTTTTTTAGCGCAACGCAATCTGACTTTCAATAATCCCTACAAAAGAATGGCCCTGACTAACATTAACCTATACCTTTCACAAATCACTTACCTCACAAAAATCTTCGTTACTCGAACTACTGCAATACGGCGAGCGCCACTACTGTCAGCTAAATAAAAGATTCAGACTACTGAAGGCACTAACTATTGATAGGCTTAGTTAGCAAATGAAAGATTTTGATAGAGAACAAACAATGTATTTACCTTAATAGTGTTCAAAAGTCATAATATATATAGCAGTTCGTGGCATCCATTCTTACAAATGTACTGTTTCTGATGGACACACGTCCAGATCATCCGCTCTCAAAAATCCGCCATCTCACTCCCCCACAACCACCACTGCTGGCGGCTCACCTCCAATTGCGCAACGCTACGCGCTGTTAACAGCCAACTGCCCAACACTACAATGGCAGACAACAATGCAAACAAGCCACAGACTGCACACAGTACAGCCAGTGATTTTCATACAGAGCGCTACGTGGCGTTATCAATAAGAAAACCTAAACAGCCTACTTACAACCGAATCTGTTGTTGATCACGAACACTTCGACTGAAATGTGCAGGAGCTCCATCGCGCATGAAACATATGTTGTGTCGTACTTGTAAAGGCACATGTTCTAGCAGCACAGGTAGAGTATCCCGTATGAAATCATGATAACGTGCTCCATTGAGCGTAGGTGGACGAAACTAAATGAGCTCTAACATGGAAATTAAGCGTTTCTGGACACATGTCCACATAACATCTTTTCTTTATTTGTGTGTGAGGAATGTTTCCTGAAAGTTTGGCCGTACCTTTTTGTAACACCCTGTATACATGCCATATATGAAATGACAAACAACGGAATACACCCAGTCAACAAGCCACAGGATATGAAATTCGTGCCGACAATAACTGCACGCTAAGCAGCACTCACCACATCACAGAATACGAAAATAATATACATGTACTGACAGTTCCTGTATAGAAGAAAAGTTCATGTAATATCAAAGACACGAGCTGGTGAGTAGTCTTAAAAGTAATGAGTTTCTGGAGAAATCACCAAACACAAGTTGGCCTCACCGCATTAAAAACCCCTTTAACACATCTTGATAGCCTCTAACGCAGCTACTCTTATATTAGTTCGCCAAAGCACGACGAAGAACATTAGAATAGATTGTATTTCCAATGAATCAAAACGATTGGTACAGGTTTAACAAATGAAAGCTCACCAGACTCCACATAACCCAGTTACATGTATGAAATTCCAGTAAATCATCCATGAAATACGTCTCAGTAACGTGCAGCCGGGAGTTTAAGGCCAGTCCGGTAACGCACCACACACAGAGACAATTCCTGCTAAATCGCCACACTTCCCTACGGTGCGCCATTCCACCCATCACATGTAGTATAAACGCCAGGTACCTACCATCCGTCCGTGGTGTAGCAAACCGCGCCGGTCATAAAGCGCCATCACCACCAGGCCGTGTACCTAGCAAGGGAAGACTGGTGCAGGCACGATAGGAGCTAAAGTTTCGTGGCCGTCTGCAAGCATGTCCCATATCGTGATATTGCGAAATCCGGCATCCAACGACGAAGTGACAAGGTCTCTGGCTACACTCGAAACTGGACTATGTATGGGAGATGATCAAGTACGATACCTAGTCAGAATTTTGAGAGAGGATTCCGAATGAAGGTAAGGAGGGATAAAATTTGGCTGTAGAAGATCAAAGGGACAAAAGCAACTGTTGGAAGGAAGTTAGCTGCTACAGCAATATTACCGAAAACTGCAAAAAAAATGTTATGTATTTTTCAGTTGTTTCGGTCGGCGACCGGGGTAATGAAGAGGAGACAATGACAGTTTAAAGTAAAGACGTGCAAACTGTTCAAAACCAAGCCCTACCAATACCTTGGACAAAGAGGAAAGCATCTGAAAAACGATCAATGAGGAGTAACAGACACATCTTATATACTGATAATCTTAAAAAAGAGCTGCACCCAGATGGATCCTACCGATTCACTGCAAACAGGTTGGGTGTGTTGAGCACCATCAGCTATGCGAATGATTACTTTTGCACGTTCGGCCGCCCTTTCGTGGAGCATGGTTGGGGCGGTAGCATCGTGCCCATCGGTTGCTATGAGAGGGCCCCAAACGGCCTTGCCAACCAATATGGCAACGGGTAGCGGCTCCAGAGCATCACGTGAACGTGCCTTATGCCCATGCGACGCGATAGATAGCGGGCACCCAGTTAGACAATCCCGAGAACGGGCCGCATCGTGAGTCTGCGGGAGGCTGGGTGGTCGAAGCGTCGAAATGCGCGCCGCACCGGTCCTGCGGATACCACCATTGCTCGTTGTTAGCGGACAGTAATGCAGGCAGGCAAGTATGCACGACATATACACTCGTGCTCATAAATTAAGGCTAATGCTCATACATGGTGAAACAACGCTCTGGTGGGCGGTTTGCGGGGTATGACCATGCGGTGCATTTGACCTGCGGTCATCACACGGTGGCGTTGGCAGCAGTCCACATACGCAGAGGTGTGATGGTGCGTGTCAGAGTACGATGCAGCGAGTAAGTGTGCAGACTTTTTCAGACGTGCTAATGGTGACTGTGTGTTGAAAATGGCTCAAAGAACACATATTGATGACGTAATGAGGGATAGAATACTAGGACGACTGGAGGCTGGTCAAACACAGCAGGTCGTAGCACAGGCCCTCCGTGTTCCACAAAGTGTGATGTCAAGATTATGGCAACGATTCCAGCAGACAGGAAACGTGTCCAGGCGCTACAGTACGGGACGTCCACAGTGTGCAACACCACAGGAAGACCTATATCTCACCATCAGTGCCTGCAGACGGCCACGGAGTACTGCAGGAAGCCTAGCTCGGTACCTTACCACAGCCACTTTAACAGTTATCTCCAGACACACAGTCTACAGACGACTGAACAGACATGGTTTATTCGCCCAGAGACCTGCAAGGTGCATGCCACTGACCCTTGGTCACAGGAGAGCCCGTAAAGCCTGGTGTCAAGATCACACTACATGGTCATTGGAACAGTGGTCCCAGGTTATGTTCATGGACGAGTCCACGTACAGTCTGAACAGGCATTCTCGCTGGGTTTTCATCTGGCGTGAACCAGGAATCAGATACCAACCCCTTAATGTCCTTGAAAGGGACCTGTATAGAGGTCGTGGTTTGATGGTGTGGGGTGGGACTATGATTGGTGCATGTCTTTGACAGAGGAACTGTAACAGGTCAGGTGTATCGGGACGTCATTTTGCACCAGTAGGTCCACCTTTTCAGGGGTGCAGTGGGGCCCACCTTGCTCGTGATGGATGATAACGCAGGAGCTGCCATCGTGGAGCAGATATCAGGCGAATGGGGTGGCCTGCCTGTTCTCCAGACCTAAACCCCATCGAGAACGTCTGGGATGCTCTCGGTCAACGTATCGCTTCACGTCTTGAAACCTCTATGACACTTCAGGAGCTCCGACAGGCACTGGTGGAAGAATGGGAGGCTATACCCCAGCAGCTGCTCGACCACCTGATCCAGAGTATGTCAACCCGTTGTCCGGTCTGTGTACGTGTGCATGGTGATCATATCCCATACTGACGTCGGGGTACATGCGCAGGAAACAGTGGCGTTTTGTAGCACATATGTTTCGGGACGGTTTTCTCAAGTTATCACCAATACCGGGGACTTACAGATCTGTGTCATGCGCGCTCCCTATGTGCCTATGCTATTAACGCCAGTTTTGTGCAGTGCCACGTTGTGTGGCACCATATTCTGCAATTATCCTTAATTTATGAGCGTGAGTGTAGAATCTGTACGGCCGACACGCACCACAGTGAGGGACGACTGAGGATTGTCTGCCACGCACAAACAGATTTCGCGGCAACGATAGGGGCCATTCATCATGCTGTCGTGCATTTTATGCAACATCCCTCAGGTACTAGCACCATTGGCAAGGGGTTGCATGCTGCAGGGCTCGCCGCGCGTGGACTGTTACGACGCATGCCACTCAGACTCCTGCAGCGTTGCGCCCGATTCCCATGGTGTCGACGCCGGTAGACGGATATGGGATCTGTACAATGGCAGCGAGCCATCTTTAATGAGGAGTCCCTCTTCTGCCTCGGAGGCGACGACCGAGGGTCCATGTCTGGAGGCGCAGTGGAGAGCGCCACGAAGAGCAGTTTGCAGTCTCCCATCACACGTCCCAGCAGCCTGGTGTGATGGTGTGGGTAGCGATGTCGTATGGTGCCTGTGCGCCGTTAGTGTTCCTAATGTGCTCCGTGACAGCCGTGTGGTATGTGGAGGAGGTCCTGCAATCGGCGGCTGCCGTTCGTGAATGCCCATGCTCTATCTCAAGAAATGCTCGTCCTCATACCGCTGCCACCTCCAGGGCGTGCCTTGCAGCTGTGGGTTCTCTGCCAGGGCCACACGCGTCGTAGGATCTCTCCCTGATTGATAATGTGCGGGGTGCCATGGAACGTGTTATCAAGACTCCACCACCACCCACCAATCTGCGGGAACTGCGCGCTCAGGTGGGAGCGGAAAGGTTGGAATGTCACAAGATAACATCCGAGATCTGTTCAACCGCACGCCACGTGACGTCTGTGTGCTTCTATTCACAACCGTATGGGCCAGACCCCATTCTAACACGTAAGTTTTGTAGTTGTGTCGCACAGTAAATATTTGCCTTTAAAAGTTGAAAGCGTAATAATTTCGTATTTCTACCTGTCTGCCAACAATGATCGCTATCCACCTTGCAGCTTTTCAGGCGATCTGTGTAGTTCTTTTAAGAGTCCCTTAATAATAAGAGAAGAAAGAGTTCCTGAAGAAATTCGAAGAAAGTAAAATTTGCTACAACATACTTGTAGTAGAGGGCTTTTGGTATGAATACAGGAGGTCGCCTGCATTCACGTTCTCTCGAAACTCGATGTGCTTACGTCGGTGATATATATTCCAATATGGGCATTCACTCGGAAGTTGTTCGACAACGTAGAAGGAGAACTGAGATCTGAAGTAACTCTGTACGACGTTACGGCGAACTGGCTTAAATCTATCTTCAGGCAGTTGGAAATGAAATTTTTAGAACATCTGGTTTCTGAGACATATTCTTTGGAATTCAGAGCACCTAAAAGCAATACAAGACTTTCTGCATTCGAAGAACAAAAGGCAAGTAAAAGGCTTTTTTTGACTCGAGCAGTTCTTATCGCAAGTTTGCATTTGGGCAGATGCCGAAAATGCCCGCAGCGAGAGATCTTACCGGGAAATAGGAGCCGTGTATTTGGACAGAAAAAGATGGGGCAGAATGTAACATAGTTAAATTTAAATTTGTGTGGAATCTTATGCGACTTAACTGCTGAGGTCATCAGTCGCTAAGCTTACACACTACTTAACCTAAATTAACCTAAGAACAAACACACACACCCATGCCCTGGCGCTAATGACCATAGAAGTTTTGCGCCCTAAAACCACAAAACCACACCCATGCCCGAGGGAGGACTCGAACCTCCGCCGGGACCAGCCGCTGTAACATAGTTAAGTATAGGCCATCGTCGAGAGCATAAAAACCGCTAGGTAGCTCACGCGATTATAGCATTCGTAAAACAAGTGGAACTGTACGATCGCAGGATCTCCGTATGCTAGAGTGCACATCAGCGACCTGGGCAACGATATCAATGCCACTCTTGCTAAGAAGGCAGTGACGTCAGATCACATTCCAGAGGTGGATCTATCACCAATTTACAAGGAGATGGTTCTGTCTGAGTGGGCCAAAGAATTACAAGCTTCCCAGGCAACTAAAGGAAAATACAACACGCAAATAACACCAATGCTACCAACCAAGCCTTGGTGCCATGGTCTTAAGTGGCCACGGAAATCTGCAGTTGTCATCGCGCGGCTGGAGTCCGACCACTGTCGATATGCAGAGCACGATCTTCACTTTGTGACTGTGGTAAAGTGGAAGGCACAAATCTAGATTTTCTGGACGCATCAACCGGTGGGATCTCACATCAATGTTGCTAAGGAATGTTGTGAGCAATAAATACAGCTACAGACATCTGTGTCAACAATACTGGCAACCACAGACTGCACAGCTCGCATAAACTAAATAACTTTGTGTAATTTCAGTAAGTTACTTCAAGACGCTTTTACCTTTGTTTTATGCATCATCATTAGTGTTTATTTTTTATGAATTTGCTTTTATATCTACACCAATTGTATATCATTATGATTTAATTACGTAGATGGCTGTATGGGGAATACTCAAATGCCAATACAAGAAAAATTATAGTCAGTGTTACGCTATTAAACTAACTCATACTGTTTTTATGAACACTTCGACAAAAATACTAATTGGTCAGCTTATGGGCTGGAAGACGAATTGTTATAGAACGGGCAACATAAGGTATATTGTACAGTAATGTTTGACTGTAGAACGTTGATTAATTCAAGAAACAATTATCCATTGGGGTAAAAGAGGCTAGGAGTTTCAACGGCTTCAGTGCTTTTTGATAAGTAGAAAAGAAATGGTCTACATAGTCTATAAAGTGCTATTATTTCTACAGAACTGTCAATTAATCACAGAAGCGTTAATATTAGAGGAAAACTAATTTCAAATAAACAACACACAAAGTAGAAGAAATAATGCGGTAGTGGATACGGTCTTCAGAATACTCGTTGGAATATCTAACTCAGAAGCAAAAATCGATAAGAAGTGGTCCACTTTTGACATTTGTGCTAGGCACAGTACGAGGGAATTATTGGGTATTACATCCAGTAAGTAGAAGTATGCTTAATCTAAGAGATCTGGATACTCATAACACAGTAGCGACGACGATGTTTAAGCGAAAGCAGCGCATCGCGCACAGGCTGTGGCTCACCGTTTCCACTTACCGTGAATTAAGGACTGTGATGTATATCCTCCAAGGGTTGAAATATTTTTAGAAGATGAAAAGATGCCTTAACGCACGGCCTAAGTGAAACGTGCTGTAAATTTCAGTTAGGCTGTTTCTTAAGCACCACCGTCCTTCAAAGAATTATATCGCAGGCCTTAATTTTCGGCACGCGAAAATTGTGCCTTGACCTACCGCGGGAAAGTGCTCAGTTGACCTAACTCTGCGAAAAATTTTCGGCAAGCGAAAATGGGACCTTGGCCTTTCGCGGGGAAGTGTTCCACTAACCTACTTCTTAGCCTAGGCTGTGGCTAAACCATTTCTCCGCAATATCTTTTCTTCTAGGAGTTTTAGGCCTTCAAGGTATACAGGAGAACTGTACGATTTGGAAAGTAAAATAGGAGTTACATCTTCCCGAAAGTTTCACTTTCTGTGTTAGGTTCATCGATTCATTGAAGACTGTGAGCGATGATCCTTGGTGAGGTATCCGACCCCAGATGTCCATTACACGCAGATTGCTTCGCAGTGTTCGATCGGAAACTGAATGAGAAGGACGTGCGTTACTGAAATCAATAATTCCTTTCAGGTTTGACAGCGACAGTCACTGACAAGACGTGGCACTCGTCTCCGATTAGGATCTTTTTAAGATTATTGTCCTTACGCTATATTACATTTCTGAAAATGGTACACCATCCCTCGTAGACACACTCGACAGTCGACGTTCATACTTGAACAAATCGGACGACTTCATTCAGCGTGTGGTCCTTGGCACATCCAAACATGATAACTCCTTTCTGCCATTCTGCCAGCCGGCCGGAGTGGTCGAGCGGTTCTAGGCGGTTCTAGTCTGGAACCGCGAGACCGCTACGGTCGCAGGTTCGAATCCTGCCTCGGGCATGGATGTGTGTGATGTCCTTAGGTTAGTTAGGTTTAAGTAGTTCTAAGTTCTAGGGGACTGATGACCTCAGAAGTTAAGTCTCATAGAGCTCAGAGCCATTTGAACCATTTTGAACCATTCTGCCACGTCTGCATGTCAAGCCATCAAACTGCACTCATTTCATACAACCAACTGCCACACACATTCACCATCTGATCAAAAGTACCCGGACACTTGGCTGAAAATGACTTGCAAGTTCGTGGCGCCCTCCATTGGTAATGCTGGGATCCAATATGATGTTGGCCCAACCTTAGCCTTGATGACCGCTTCCACTCTCGCAGGCATACGTTCAGTCAGGTGCTGCAAGGTTTCTTGGTGAATGGCAACCCATTCTTCACAGGATGCTGCACTGAGGAGAGATATCGATGTCAGTCGGTGAGGCCTGGCACGAAGTCGGTGATCCAAAACTTCCAAAATGTATTCTGTGGGATTCAGGTCTGGACTCTGTGCAGGCCAGTCCATTACAAGGATGTTACTGTCGTATAACCACTTCGCGACAGTCCCTGTATTATGAACAGGAGCTCGATCGTGTTGAAAGATGCAATCGCCATCCCCGAATTGCTCTTCATCAGTGGGAAGCAAGAAGGTGCTTAAAACATTAATGTAGGCCTGTGCTGTGATTGTGCCGCGCAAAACAACAAGGGGAGCAAGCCTCTTCCATGAGAAACAAGACTATACCATAGCACCAGCGCCTCCAAATTTTACTGTTGGCACTATACATGCAGGCAGATAACGTTCACCGGACATTCGCCATACCCACACCCTGCCACCGGATCGCCACATTGTGTACCGTGACTCTTCACTCAACACAACGTTTTTCCGCTGTTCAATCGTCCAGTGTTTACGCTCCTTATACCAAGCGAGTCGTCTTTTGGCCTTTACCGGCGTGATGCGTGGCTTATGAGCAGCCGCTCGACCATGAAATCCAAGTTTTCTCACCTCTCGCCTAACTGTCATAGTACTTGCAGTGGATTCTGATGCAGTTTGGAATTCCTGTGTGATGGTCTGGATAGATGTCTGCCTATTACACATTAAGACCCTCTTCAAATGTCGGCGGTCTCTGTCAGTCAACAAACGAGGTCGGCCTGTACTGCCGGCCGGAGTGGCCGAGCGGTTAAAGGCGCTACAGTCTGGAACCGCACGACCGCTACGGTCGCAGGTTCGAATCCTGCCTCGGGCATGGATGTGTGTAATGTCCTTAGGTTAGTTAGGTTTAAGTAGTTCTAAGTCCTAGGGGACTTATGACCACAGCAGTTGAGTCCCATAGTGCTCAGAGCCATTTGAACCATTTGGCCTGTAGTCTTTTGTGCTGTACGTGTCCCTTCACGTTTCCACTTGACTAACACATCAGAAACAGTGGACCTGGGGATGTTTAGGAGTGTGGAAATCTCGCGTACAGACATATGGCACAAGTGACACCCTACCGCCTGACCACGTTCGAAGTCAATGAGTTCCACGGAGTGCCCCATTCTGCTCTCTCACGATGTCTAATGACTACTGAGGTCGCTGGCAGTAGGTGGCAGCACAATGCACCTAATTTGAAAAACGTATGTTTTTGGGGGTGTCCGGATATTTTTGATGACAAAGTGTACCACTTCACTGTCATGTCTGACGTATACTATGGAGGGTCATTTGATTATCTGGTATCAGTTCTAACTCAAAGCGACCAGCCTACTCTTGTCGGTAGTTCAATGTTCTAGGCAAAATGGCTTTGGGAGTCTTGTTATTAAATGGCTGTGATATTCGATGCGCCTTCGTAGGGTCATACAATACGTCGTTGCTCAGTATAAGCACCAAATTTTAAGATGACATAGATTTTTCCAGGGAAAAAAGGGAAAAAAGGGCGTATAAATACAATCAATAGCATGTAATAATAATAATTTCGTGTGGCTCAATAGTCTGGTGTGTGTCTTTCAATTGGACGTCATGTCGGCGACTTTCGTGTCCCTGACCTAGCCCAGCTATGAAATCGGGGAAAGGGAACCTACAGTGTAACGTGGAATCCGAGTCACGAATCGCGTTTGGCGAATCTTTTTTGAGAGGTGAATGCTACGTTAAAGGCAGACTGAAGACATCCGTTCCCTGACCGCGACTCTATACCGCGACATTTTGGTTTCGAGGCACACGCTTTGCCGCTAGACCACCAGGCCCGATAGCGCATGAAGCGAGTAGTCTCTTTGTTTTTATTTAAATTTTGTTGTGTCATTTGGATTCTGCCGTATGTGTTCGACTTTTTATCGGTCTAGGCTATTAAAAGTTAGAGATACTTCAAACAGTTGTTGCTATATACTAATGTGACAAAAGCCATGGTATAGCATATGTACATATAAAGATGGCGGTATAAAAGGGCAGTGCATTAGTGGAGCTTTCATTTGTACTCTGGCGATTCATGCGAAAAGATTTCCGACGTGATTATGGCCTCACGACAGAAATTAAGAGACTTTGAACGCGGAATGATAGTTGTAGATATTCCGAGATCCACAGTGTCAAGAGTGTGCCGAAACTACCAAATTCTAGGCATTACCCCTCACTATGGACAACGCAATTCCCGACGACCTTCACTTAACGACCAGAGCAACAGCGTTTGTGTGGAGCTGTTAGTGCTAAAAGGCAAGCAACACTACGTGGAGTAACCGCAGAAATCAATGTGGAACGTACGACGAACGTGTCCGTTAGGACAGTGTGGTGAAATTTGGCGTTAATGGGCTACGGCAGCAGACAATCGAGGCGTCTTTGGTGCAGTATGACATCGCCTGCAGCGCCTCTCCTGGGCTCGTTATCGTATCGGTTGGACGCTACACGACTGGAAAACCATGGCCAGGTCAGATGAGTCCTTATTTCAGTTGGTAAGAGCTGATGGTAGGGTTCAAGTGTGGCACAGACCTCACGAAGCCATGGATCCAAGTTGTCAACAAGGCACTGTGGAAGCTGGTGGTGGCTTCATAATAATGTGTTCTGTGTTTACATGCAATGGCCTGGGTGCTCTGGTCCAACTGAACCGATCATTGACTGGAAATGATAATATTCCGCTACATGGAGACCATTTGCAGCCATACATGGACTTCATTTTCATGGGTGGCGATGTGCCATCTCACCAGCTGACAGTTATTTGCGATTGGTTTGAAGAGCATTGTGGACAGTTCGTGCGGATGATTTGGCCGCCCAGATCACCCTACATTAATCGAACATTCATGGGACATAATCAGTTTGTGCACAAAGTCCTGCACCGACACGCTTTCGCAGTTATGGACGACTACAGAGGCTCAATAGTTCAACGATTTGTTGAATCCAAGCCTCGTCAAGCTGCTGCACTACGCCGGTCAAAAGGACCGTCCGACACGATACTAGGAGATATCCCACGACTTTTGTCACATCAGTGTCTGTGAGAAACTAAAAAAAAAAAAAATAAATGGATAGCCTTCCCTCTTTGCCTCATGACCAAACATTCGTTCATTCACTCATTTTCGCTTATACAGGGTGATTCCGTGATGATATTATAAACTTCCAGGACGATGGAGAAGGGTAAATGTATCGGTTTGAGACAAGGGACCCAGGTCCGGAAATGATCTAGTCGAACGTTATAAGCGAAACTCGTACTGATACCTCCGACAATGGAATATATGTACCGGTACTGTTGTTTCTAAGACTGTGAGGTAGGCAACTTTCAGAGGTGGTAGAATGGACCAAAACAAGGAAAAATGCCTAGTAAACGTGGTATCTGAAATACCTACCTTAAGAGCTACGAGCACTTGTTTTTCTTCGCTACTGTGAAACACTTCTCATCTATTGAACAAATGCCCATAGCTCTTAAAATACGCATTTTAGAACTCAAATTTAGTGCACTTTTTTTCTTGTTTTGGTCCATACTACCGCCTCTGAAAGTTTCCTAACCTACAGTCTTAGCAACAATAGTACCGGTTCATGTATTAAACTGTCAGAAGTAAGAGAACGATTGTGTAACTTTCGATTCGGTCGTTCCAGGACCATGGTTCCTTAATTGAAATTAATACATTTACCATTCTCCATTATCCCTGATAGTTTGTAACAACATCACGGAATCAACTTGTATGCACTGGTGTGCAAAACGTAGGGACTAAAGTAACTTTCGCATGATGTCACTGCCAAGTAACTTAGCTCGATGAAACTTGTGCCATACCGAGGCCCACGAGAAAGGCAGGCTGCGGCGCGTACGTCACGAAGGTAGTCCTGAACTCGCTCGCTCGCTCAGCTCAGCAGACAAAATGCATTTCTAAACCTGTTAACTCGCAGATGGGCGTGTAAGTACTAAAGAGAATTGCATATTCCAGTGGAATATGCTATTATGAAGTCTTACTGATTAACAGACTACAGCAAAATTTCATTTAAGATCAATACTCGATATAAAGGGTATAAAAATGGCTCTGAGCACTATGGGGCTGCCGGCCGGAGTGGTCGTGCGGTTCTAGGCGCTACAGTCTGGGACCGAGCGACCGCTACGGTCGCCGGTTCGAATCCTGCCTCGGGCATGGATGTGTGTGATGTCATAAGGTTAGTTAGGTTTAATTAGTTCTAAGTTCTAGGCGACTGATGACCTCAGAAGTTAAGTGGCATAGTGCTCAGAGCCATTTGAACCATTTTGAACTATGGGACTTAACATCTGAGGTCATCAGTCCCCTAGAACTTAGACCTACTTAAACCTGACTTACCTAAGGGCATCACACACATCCATGCCCGAGGCAGGATTCGAACCTGCGACCGTAGCGGTCGCTCGGTTCCAGACTGTAGCGCCTAGAACCGCACGACCACTCCGGCCGGCAGCCCCATAGTGCTCAGAGCCATTCCGGCCGGCATAAACGGTATAACGGCGTGTTTACAGCATTTAGTCTCTTCCGCTTAACAGTACTCAGTACATGCTGAGAGTGGTGCCTTATACAACTGATAATCATTTTAGCATGATTTTATTTTACTGTACGCCAGTATAGCCGTAACTAATAACAGTAAGATTCCATAATAGTGGATTCCAGTAGAAGATTCAGTTTTAGTTTGTACGGACACGCCTAGTTACGAGTTAACAGGTGTAGAAACGTAGTTTGTCTGGCGATTTGAGCGAGCGAGCGAGCGCAGGACTACCTCCGTAGCGTACGCGCCGCGGCCTGCCTTTCTCGTAGGCCTCGGCCATACATGGAAAGAACTGGTACAATATAGTAAAGAAGGTAAATTTTAAAAAATACGCAGTGAGAAGACAAGAATTAAAATTTTTATTCGAAGATAATAATTACTTTGAAGTCACAGTGCGGTATGGTTCTTAATAGGAT
Organism: Schistocerca cancellata; assembly: GCF_023864275.1. NCBI lineage: Eukaryota > Metazoa > Arthropoda > Insecta > Orthoptera > Acrididae > Schistocerca > Schistocerca cancellata. The sequence goes on from NC_064629.1 coordinate 303,447,711, forward strand.
GTGTGAACACCTTGGACAGCATTGTATGCTCTGAAACGTGCTGCTATGCTGGCCACAAGATTGGCGAGGAATTGTGGTACGGCGTTCCATTTCTCCACCACCGCGGTTGTCAACTGCTGGACGGTCGTCAGCTCATGTAGACGTGCCGCAATACGTTTCCACAACTCATCCTACACATGCTCCATACAATTTAAGTCGGTGGAACGGGGCACACCAATCCATTCACCGAATATCCTCTCGTTCCAGGAGCTTCTCCATCTGCGCTATTCGAAGCGTTCGCGCTTTGTGATCCGTAAAAATGAAGTCAGGGCAAAAGGCGCTCCTGAAAAAATGCACACGGATGAGGAGCGCCGGTCGGTGTACCGTGTTTAGTGATCTGGAAGTCAGTGCGTATGTGCCCACAGCACAACGCCTGGACCACCGAAACGATCATGTTGCACGACGCACCTCGGTGCGTCACGTGTTCACACCTCTCGCCATATGAACGTACGCCCTGAATCACTACTCAGACTGAATCTGCTCTCATCTGAAAAGAGCACGCGACCCAACTCATCGGTGGTCCAGTTCCTATGTTCTTGGCACCTCCGCAAACTGTGCCACCAATGTGCGGTGTCCATGGAACACAGGGTGCTGGTCGTCGGCAAAGAGTCCACCTCCGTGCAGTTGCCGTGCCAGTGTGGAGCGCGAGATTGCGTGCCTTGCAGCCCTGTTAAATGTAGTTATAACTGCACCCGCCGTTTCACGTGAGTCCCTTCTTGGCTGCTGCACAATTTAGCTGCCACCTGTTGGTCGACTACAACCTCTCCTTCGCGCAGCAATGTCTGTGGTTCGAACGCTCCCCAGGCAGGCTAAAAACTGCTGTAAGCAGTACCAGACTCCTGACTGTAGTTGTCACTATTCGCCCTTCTTCCAACCCCCCAATGATTCTTTCCCGTGTGAAGTCGTCCGAATGACATCTCTGTGCCGTGTTAAATGAAGAGCACCACCAAAGTGCACCGTTCGCTGATTGACACACATTATGTTTTCCCGTTCATTAACAGCCTCGTGTTGTGGGATCAGCCCCTTTTGGCGCCATAGTCACGTAGACCTCATGCCATGTGACTTCTGACTTTCTGTGCACGATTACGAGACCTCTGGCAACATACTTCAGCACTTTCATCCATTTCCACTTTGTAGTTAATAAGTTATGTTACTTTATCTATCTCATCCTTAAGTTTTGTAGAGAAGAGTATGCTCCAGAACGTTGACTGCTAATATGGACCATATGCTTTTATATAAGAGCACTTTTTTCTGAAGAAGATGTGCAATATGCGTATATTTTTCGTTGTGGATTCTTAAAATGTTACTCTGATAAAATTTTTTCGCTCTTATCAGCGGACGACCGTTCTGATTGTCCTGCCAACGTACACTTACAGACAAAGTTCAAGCTACGGTGCTTTACTGACAATTACTAGATTACCCATTAAAACAACCCACCATAAACTTTTACAAAAGAAGAATAACAATGACTGAAAAGAAAGAAGAAAAGAAACATTTGTAAACGAAAACTAAATAAAAGAAGCGAATGCAAAGCTGACATCATCAAGTACTTCAGTGCTTAACTAAATGAAGCTCTCAGTGGCTATAGCACACTACATCGAGTTTCCCCTGTCGTACTAGTTTGTGATACCTATATATCTGGAGGGAAATCGACAGTGTACTTGCATATGCTGCGGCAACATTGTTGTGCAGAACTATAGACCTATATCTCTAACGTCAATCTGTTGTAGAATTTTGGAACATGTATTATGTTCGAGTATAATGTATTTTCTGGAGTCTAGCAATCTACTCTGTAGGAATCAGCATGGGTTTCGAAAAAGACGATCGTGTGAAACCCAGCTCGCGTTATTCGTCCACGAGACTCAGAGGGCCATAGACACGGGTTCCCAGGTAGATGCCGTGTTTCTTGACTTCCGCAAGGCGTTCGATACAGTTCCCCACAGTCGTTTAAAGAACAAAGTAAAAGCATATGGACCTACAGACCAATTGTGTGATTGGATTGAAGAGTTCCTAGATAATTCATTCTCCATTCTCAATGGAGAAAAGTCTTCCGAAGTAAGACTGATTTCAGGTGTGCCGCAGGGGAGTGTCGTAGGACCGTTGCTATTCACAATATATATAAATGACCTTGTGGATAACATCGGAAGTTCACTGAGGTTTTTTGCGGATGATGCTGTAATATATCGAGAGGTTGTAACAATGCAAAATTGTACTGAAATGCAGGGGATCTACAACGAATTGACGCATGGTGCAGGGAATGGCAATTGAATCTCAATGTAGACAAGTGTAATGTGCTGCCAATACATAGAAAGAAAGATCCTTTATCATTTAGCTACAATATAGCAGGTTAGCAACTGGAAGCAGTTAATTCCATAAATTATCTCGGAATAAGCATTAGGAGTGATTTAAAATGGAATGACCGTATAAAATTAATCGTCGGTAAATCAGATACCAGACTGAGATTCATTGGTAGAATCTTAAGGAAATGTAGTCCGAAAACAAAGCAAGTAGGTTACAATACACTTGTCCGCTCACTGCCTGATTACTGTTCACCAGTGTGGGATCCGTACCAGATAGGGTTGATAGAAGAGATAGAGAAGATCCATCATTTAGTAATCGCGAAAGCGTTACGCAGATGACAGACAAACTCCAGTGGAAGACTCTAAACGAGAGACGCTCAGTAGCTCGGTACGGGCTTTTGTTGAAGTTTCGAGAACATACATTCACCGAGGAGTCAAGCAGTATATTGCTCCCTCCTACGTATATCTCGCGAAGAGACCATGAAGATAAAATCAGAGAGATTAGAGCCCACACAGAGGCATACCGACAATCTTTCTTCCCACGAACAATACGAGACTGGAATAGAAGGGAGCACCGATAGAGGTACTCAAGGTACCTTCCGCCACACACCGTCAGGTGGCTTGCGGAGTATGGATGTAATTGTAGATTTTTTCCTTCAGACGGTTTCACATATGTATGATATATTAGGTACATTAGATCCAGTCTCCCTTTCAACTCGACTCCTCTCAGGGTACAGCAGGGTTAGTTCGCTTATTTTAACTGTGAGCCCTATGTAATATGACATAACACTTTTTTAAAAATCTGTCGTTGTGATACAACTATATTATGTTAACTGTGGATGCGTTCCAATGCATAAAAGGTCGAAATTTCTTTAAAGGAACACAGTATTATACAAACATCTGAAGAAGGCAAAGATCACAAGATATAAAAATGGTTAAGTTATTCCAGTGTCTTTCAGTGTCAGAATCACGGGCATTTACTATAAGTAAATCTTTTTAGTCCTTTTACACCCACACACACTTTCTGAAACCATGTAGCACATTGCTGGCACTTTATCGAGAGTAGCTGCCTATAACACTTCTTACTGCTTGTTTCACATCTTCCTAGGACCACGAAGTACTTGGCTTTTTATTTTGTATGTAGCGACAATCTGAAAAGAAACCAAGAAAACGTGTTGTGTAGAATTTCTCAGTAAAACATCTGTTACACCGATAATTTGAACGAGCCACATGTAGGGCGGAAACTGACCCATGTGCAGGCATTTCGAAAGATGTGGCAAATTAGACCTTTGTGAAAAAAGCCAGCAATATTTTTTTTATTCACGCATTTGATAACCTGTGCTCTTATACAGGTGGAGCATAAAAAAGAGCATAAAATTTCACGTTATTGTGGATGGTACACATTAATTTGTTAGGTTGTATTCTTTAACTATGGCAATAATCCATCACAATTCGCTGAACTCTAGAGTTTCTGTCCTGTCAATAACATAACTGAAAACACCCTTGCTACAACCACATGTGGTGACACAGAGATACTGACACACACTGAAGGCTTAATGACCTTCACTATGTGAGGAACTACTGCATTGTTGCAACATTTCTTATTTCAGGTGGATTAGCCCCGTGAGTGGAATAGCCCGATTGTACCCTACAGTATATTTGCGTGAATCTTTCTGCCTGGTCTGACACGTAACGAGTTAAAAATTTATGTATGGAATGTGATCATTTGGTAACTCTTAAAGCGCTTTAGGTACGACTCGAGCACCCCAGTAGACGATACAATTGAAGCACATCGAATATCTCTCTGATTTGATAGGTTGAAGTAAAGGAGGCCTTACTCCAGTTCAGAAGGATGTTATGAAACACTCTTTTGTGTTGGTCTGACACATTAATCGTTCATTTGTACCTCTGTTCGTTCAATGAGACATATAATCACACCTTCATGATGAGCTTGCGAAGTTTATTTTGTTTGCAGTGTGAACTGGAATACGCCTTTTTGATAGCACAACCTTGTTTAAGAGTATTTTCACGAAGGAAGAGACGTAAGTCGATTGCCATGAAGTCAGTCTGCTTCGTAGTATGACTGACGAAAGCAACACGGTATAAGGAAGGAATTCCTTCAGATGTCTGCAAGTCATTTCCAAAGCCAAGTACCAAGCAAAGCACACTTTCTGTTAGTACGGAAAGCGCCAGGTAAAAATAAGATCATGATACGTAACAAAATAACGTAACACGGCACGTGATTTTCCCCCATTTATTTCTGCCTTCTATTGATGATGATATTCTTAAAAAATTGTAAACATACTAATGTTTTTACATGGCAAACATAGATCATTATACGCGTGAGTTAAATTAGCGTTCCCCATTGGATTTCATTAAGGACACGAATTTGCGACAACCTCCAGTGTGCATCCCCAGCTTTCATTCTTGACCCACTGTGTGATGGTTTAAACTGTCCTTGGTGAACTGCCAATGACTGCTCTTATAACGGCTACTGACGTGCGTCCGGACAGCATGAAAAAGACGACTAGAATAGCCCACAGCGTTCAAGTGGCTCTTTGTGACGCGCCTTTCATGGTTCTGACGTAGTAACCATGGCTACGTGACTTCTGCTGACCACGCCGATTGTACTGAGAGTCGGCTGAAAGGCATCATTTAAAACAGAGTGAGTTTCTCCAGGGAAGCTATACATCCAGCACATAACGATGAGATTGCTCATCCAGGATAGAAGAGACAGTTTCAGAGACTGCTGTCTTTACAATAACTAGAGCGGCCGTAACAACAGAACGATGTTGTGGTTGTCAATGTACTCCCAAGTGGGAAAAAATGTCGGCTGTTGCTAGTGGTACACTTAACAGTACAAATATTAAGAGCTTATAACTAGAGCTGAAGTCTTGTGAAGTACGATATTTTTACCTACTATCGTTGTTAAAATAATAGAGGTCTAGTGCATAGTACTCCATGAGGTTAAGTTTTTGTCCTGCGCGTTGATCTCGAGATGATCATTTCTGACGATTTGAACAAGGAATTTAAAAGTATAAATGCGATTGTGTCTGGAAGCCAAAACTACGTTAAGTGCTCAAATGGTGTAGGGCACTGAAACAACTGAAATAAAACATGTCCATTTTTCAGTTTAAGTCGGTGCAGTCTGAAGGTGTAGTATTACTCCCATATGCGTTTTGTCATTATCAGTAACATAGCCCAAAGATACGAAGGACATACCCGCAAACGTAATCTCACCATCACATACCGATCTCTGTATCTGAAGAATTTCGACGCGGAGGCTCTTATGTACTTGCCAAGTTCTTTTTTAATTTTTATTTTTTTATTAGTAAAGAACTCAGCATTGGACTGTCTCTCATGGTCTTAGACACCCCGGAACTATACAACATGAAATATATACGAGCAGGTAATTTCCCTCAGTAGATGAGGCGATGTTTGCCTAGAACTAAAGGAAAGTCACTTCCAGTATCAGATGTGACAAAACTGATGGAAACAGAGAAACCCAGTGGCAAAAAGTAATTATTTCACCTTTAGATAAAACAGTGTGCATAATTCGGACCTGAAGCAGAATTCCTGCATTTGACGAGCAGTGCATTACGAACTGCACTGTCGGAGCCATCTCGTGGACTGCCTCAAAGATTCGACCTGCCACTAACTGCGCTACATACCTTTCCAAGCTGCACATAGGCTTCCATACGATGCTGCGATGCCACAACTCCTGGAATAGAGAATGTAGTTCCACCTAATCGTAGCCTCAAGTATGTTACTGAGATGATAGTTTTTTACTCTTCAGCAGAGTACAGATTTCCTTGAACATTTTATGAAAATCACAGCGTTACATAAAAAAATGTTGTGTTCTTGACCGGAGTTGTTCCATTATTTTAGTAATTATTTCAGTAACCATCTGCAATTCTTGCAAGGAATAGGAACTGAGAGATTTCGTAATAGCGTAGTTGCTGTCGGGTTAAAGCATTATAGTAGACAACGAATGTCAAAAACACTAAGAAAGGGAAATAACTGCAAAGAATGTTTGAAACAATGGTAATAATGGCGGACAAGCTGATTCGTGGAGGAAATGAACGGTTGGTAGAACGTTCCGAACGTTGTTTACAGATATTTGGTGACTATGCTGAAAAATAGTGTCATTAATCTGTGTCAGTTTGAGGTGCAGCACGGCATTCCATAAAAGTTATTTGGTCTCCCATAAGAATGTGTAAATTACTTTTTGAAATCCTCTATTAAATGAAAATTAAGTAGATACGAGAAATGAAGCGGAAAAGATAAATATTAACCCACTGAGTCCCAATAATATAAAGATAATTTAATTTTAAAATTTTGTACGTAATTGACTTTTATCGTCATAGTAAGAAACGAATACAAGAAGAAACTGGCAAAAAGTAAACAAACTATGTTCTTAGAAGCTGGTTTCACTCTGGAATATAACGTAAAAATTTTTCGTAAAATTAACTTATATTATCATAGCAAGCAACGAATACGAGAATCTGGCAAAAAGTAAACAATCAATTGTTTTAAGGCGGAGGTTTCGCTATGGAAGCACTGGGGCATACTGTTTTTAACCGCACGTGGTTTTATCAGACATATATGAAAAAAAAATTCGCATTTATCCTAGACCCAACCCCACATTTCGAAAGTTCTTGGACCTATAATGTCTACAACAGATTACAGTCCTAAATAGCAAGCAAAAACGGGCCTAAAATTTAATCAATTTCTATCAAAAGTACATGCTGCCCAGTGCTTTCATTTCGAACCAAACATAAAAGCAGTAGTGCAAGGTCTTGGTTTACGTTGCAGTACACTTATTTTCATTGTCGACGATCTCTTCTATATGATCATAAAAAAAAGAAGTGTCACAGTCTCCTGCAATCACGTAGCATAATGTGTACACCAATTCTTGATTTGAACGCTGCAAGTGACTGCTACAATGCAGTACATTCACGTAAGCACCTCTGATCTCTAAGTCCTGCAGTAGCGTCAGTGGTTTCATGCGAAGGGCACTGGTACTTAAAAAAAAATTACTAAAATTGTGGTATCAGGCAGAAACCACTGGTACTCAAAGATTTAATGCCCAAATTTCAAATCGTGTTGTGAAATATTGCTTCATATTGGAAATTTACAACATATTGGCTGTACCACTGAGAACTTTAATGCTGAACTCAGGCGAAATTGCTTAAAAGCGTGGCCGTGAAGTTCAATAAAATCACTATCGCGGTATATGCGAATCTGCAGATTTAAATAGATTATCTGATAATCATAATACGTGGGGCTACAGTGAGTAATGCAACACATTTTTCTCTGAAATTATTTTGGTTTCATTCAAGATTCCAATACAGTATCTTATTCTGCACTCTTTTGACTACAAAACCTTGCTTTTCAAGACAATCTCCGTTCAGTGCGACAGTCTTACGTCATCTTACTGGAAGGGTCTGTATGTCCGCATCGTGCCATTCTACTGGTCGGCGTCGGAGCCGACGTCTTGTTGCAAAAAATGGTTCAAATGGCTGTGAGCACTGTGGGACTTAACTTCTGAGGTCATCAGTCCCCTAGAACTTAGAACTACTTAAAGCTAACTAACCTAAGGACATCACACACATCCATGCCCGAGGCAGGATTCGAACCTGCGACCGTAGCGGTCGCGCCCTTCCAGCCTGTAGCGCCTAGAACCGCTCGGCCACTCCGGCCGGCCGTCTTGTTGCATCAATAACCTCCCCATCATCCACGTACTGCTTCCCACGGAGTCCATGCTTCGTTCGGCCAAACAGATGGTAGTCGGAGGGTGCGAGATCCGAGCTGTAGGTTGGATGAGGAAGAACAGTCCAATGAAATTTTGTGAGCTCCTTTCGGGTGCGCAGACTTCAGTGAGGTCTTGCGTTGTCACGGAGAAGTTCGTTTGCATTTTTGTGGCGACGAACACTCTGCACTCGTTTCTTCAATTTCCTGAGAGTAGCACAATACAATTCAGTGTTCATCGTTGCACCATGAGACAGGACATCAAACAGAGTAGACTCTTCAGAGTCCCTCCAACACCGTCGCAATGATTTTACCGGCTGAGGGTGCGGCTTTAACTTTTTCTTCGGATGTGACGGTGTGGCGCCGTTTACTTTCCTGTTCGAAGTGATGAACCCATGTTTCATCGTCTGTGACGATGTTCGACCAAAACTTTCCTTCGTCGATCTCTATGGTCTTCTGTTAGGCGGCGAGGGACCCAGCGAACACACACCTTTGAGTACCCCAACTGGTGGAAGAGTGTATCAACACTACCAACAGAGACGTCCAGTTGGGCAGCGAGGTGTTTGATTGCGATCCGTCGATCACCTTGAATGAGAGTGTCCGTACGTTCCAACATTGCAGGAGTCACAACTGCCGGCCCGCACGCGGGAGATCGGACACGTTTGCGCGACCTTATTGTGATGATGACAGATGTCTCGCCTAACGACTCACCATGCTTTTGTTCACTTCCAGGTCGCTTTAGACATTCCGCAAGGGCCTCTGAGTATCTGTGATTCTCTGGTTTTTCGCAAAAAGAAAAAAAAACAGCTCAATGGTAGCTCTCTGCTTGGAACGCACGTCCTTTATACATGCCATTTTGAAGGCTACGTGTAGCTGTGCCACCTATCGGGCCTTCATGAAACTATAGAAGCTGAAGCAGGAATATTGCACGATGTCCCACAAACAATTCCTCACTTTTTCAACCGAATTTGGCTGAGAAAAAAAGTGTTGCATTATTTATTGAACGCCCCTCGTACAAGGCGACTTATTTCAACAAGAAACACAAACTAGAGAAAATCATTGGAGCCGGAGGTCTTTAGAGACGGAAGATTAGGTCTGATTTGTGAAGGATGGGGAAGGAAATTACCCTTGACATGTTAAGAAAAACTCGCTATTCACCTGCAGTTAGCCTCTCAAATCACGGCACACTTAGGTCTGAATGATCATACGGTGATTTTCAACCCAGTGGTAAAACTTTCTGAAGTATCTACATATTAACTTTTCAATCAACCGATTGATCGATCTTGATGCTAACAATGTATTTGAGGTAAAATATCGGTATTTTAGGTTTACCGGTTTTTCTGTATATCAAAAAGAGTTACTCTTCTTTGAAACAAAAATTTGAAATTTTAAACAGAAAACCGTTATGTTATTTCTTCATGAGAGGTCTGTTACTGTTGATTTACGAGTGAAATATCAACAAATTTCTTTATTTAAAAAGAAAATGTTTTAACGTTTTCCTTTCTGAAGAATTAAAAAAAATGGAGGGTTGGTTAATTAATCTTAACGTTTATTCAAAAGGCTACAAAAATTAAATATTTCTTGTGGATTGAAATTTTCTAAAATGAAATTCACATTTTTAAATTTCCACTCAGTATCTGAGTACAGTGTCGGATTAAAGCAATGTTTTTATGGGAGGAAATCGTGTGAAACTCACTTTTAAAACTAATAAAAATCAATTTATTTTATTTCTATGGAAGGCTTATTTTTCTCTGTTTAAATCTGAGCATCTCTGTTTGCGACTTCGACAGTGATACCTTTCCTGACAACACTACAATTTTTTTACCATTTTTAGGAGCTCTTGACGATTAATTTGGTTCCAAAGAAATTTACATCTACATCTACATGGATATTCTGCAAATCACATTTAAGTTTCTGGCAGAGGGTTCATCTAACCACCTTCACAATTCTCTATTATTCCAATCTCGTACAGCACGCGGAAAGAACGAACACCTTTACCTTTCCGTACGAGCTCTGATCTCCCTTGTTCTATCAAAAAAATGTTCAAATGTGTGTGAAATCTTATGGGACTTAACTTCTAAGGTCATCAGTCCCTAAGCTTACACACTACTTAACCTAAATTATCCTAAGGACAAACGCACACACCCATGCCCGAGGGAGGACTCGAATCTCCGCCGGGACCAGCCGCACAGTCCATGCCTGCAGCGCCTGAGACCGCTCGGCTAATCTTGCGCGGCTCTTATTTTATCATTGTGATCGTTTCTTCCTACGTAGGTCAGCGTCAACAAAATATTTTCGCATTCGGAGGAGAAAGTTGGTAATTGGAATTTCGTGAAAAGATTGCTCCGCAACGTAAAACGCCTTTGTTTTAATGACTTCCATCTCAGATCCTGTATCATTTCAGTGATACTCTCTCACCTATGTCGCGATAATACAAAACGTGTTGCTCGTCTTTGAACTTTTTCGATATACTCCATCAATCCTATGTGGTAAGGATCCCACACCGCGCAGCTGTATTATAAAAGAGGAGGGACAAGCGTAATGTGGGCAGTCTCCTTAGTAGATCTGTTACATTTTCCAAGTGTCCTGCTAATAAAACGTATCTGTAGTCTTTGGTTAGCCTTCCCCACAACATTTTCTATGTTTTCCTTCCAAATTAAGTTGTTCGTAATTGTAATTCCCTGGTATTTAGTCGAATTTACGGCCTTTAGATCTGACTGATTCGTCGTGTAACCGATGTTTAACGGATTCCTTTTAGCGCTCATGTGGATGACCTCACGCTTTTCGTTATTTAGGGACAATTGACGCGCCATACTGGTATCTTTTCTAAGTCGTTTTGCAATTCGTTTTGATCTTGTGATGACTTTATTAGTCGATAAACGACAGCATCATCTGAAAACGAGCTAAGACGACTGCTCAGATTATCTCCCAAATCGTTTATATAGATGAGGAACAGCAAAGAGCCTATAACACTACCTTGGGAAGCGCCAGAAATCACTTCTGTTTTACTCGGTGACTTCCGTCAATTACTACGAACTGTGACCTCTCTGACAGGAAATCACGAATCCAGTCACACAACAAATGTATGATTTTTAACCTTGTATCCAGAAGTATGTTGTTGTTGTTGTTGTGGTCTTCAGTCCTGAGATTGGTTTGATGCAGCTCTCCATGCTACTCTATCCTGTGCAGGCTTCTTTATCTCCCAGTACTTACTGCAACCTACATCCTTCTGAATCTGCTTAGTGTATTCATCTCTTGGTCTCCCTCTACAATGTTTACCCTCCACGCTGCCCTCCAATGCTAAATTTGTGATCCCTTGATGCCTCAGAACATGTCGTACCAGCCGATACCTTCTTCTTGTCAAATTGTGCCACGACCTCCTCTTCTCCCCAATTCTATTCAGTACCTCCTCATTAGTTATGTGATCTACCCATCTAATCTTCAGCAGTCTTCTGTAGCACCACATTTCGAAAGCTTCTATTCTCTTCTCGTCCAAACTGTTTATCGTCCATGTTTCACTTCCATACATGGCTACACTCTATACAAATACTTTCAGAAACGACTTCCTGACAAATCTATACTCGATGTTAACAAATTCCTCTTCTTCAGAAACGCTTTCCTTGCCATTGCCAGTCTACATTTTATATCCTCTCTACTTCGACCATCATCAGTTATTTTGCTCCCCAAATAATAAAACTCCTTTACTACTTTAAGTGTCTCATTTCCTAATCTAATTCCCTTAGCATCACCCAACTTAATTTGACTACATTCCATTATCCTCATTTTGTTTTCGTTGATGTTCATCTTATATCCTCCTTTCAAGACACTGTCCATTCCGTTCAACTGCTCTTCCAAGTCCTTTGCTGTCTCTGACAGAATTACAATGTCATCGGCGAACCTCAAAGTTTTTATTTCTTCTCCATGGATTTTAATACCTACTCCGAATTTTTATTTTGTTTCCTTTACTGCTTACTCAATATACAGATTGAATAACATCGGGGAGAGGGAGGCTACAACCCTGTCTCACTCCCTTCCCAACCACCGCTTCCCTTTCATGCCCCTCAACCCTTATAACTGCCATCTGGTTTCTGTACAAGTTGTAAATAGCTTTTTGTTCCCTGTATTTTACCCCTGTCACCTTTAGAATTTGAAATAGAGTATTCCAGTCAACATTGTCAAAAGCTTCCCTTAAGTCTACAATTGCGAGAAACATAGTTTTGTCTTTCCGTAATCTATTTTCTGAGATAAGTCGTAGGGTCAGTATTGCCTCACGTGTGCCAACATTTCTACGGAATCTATACTGATCTTCCCCGAGGTCGGCTTCTACCAGTTTTTCCATTCGTCTGTAAAGAATTCGCGTTAGTATTTTGCAGCTGTGACTTATTAAACTGATAGTTCGACAATTTTCACATCTGTCAACACCTGCTTTCTTTGGGACTGGAAGTATAAACAGAGCAAACAATTATGTCTGTTCTCTGACGTTTAACGTCAGATTAGGGAGAGTATGTGTGTATTGACCGAAAAAAAATTTATAATTGAAATTGGAACACCACCTGTGCCCTGGGTTTTACTGTTTTTTTCCAAGTGCTCTAAATGTTGTAACAAGTACTTCACTTCTTATCAACGCCTAGCTCTACAGCAGTCAGCATGGGTTAGGGAAGGATTACAAACAAAAATACTGCTTACATTGTTTGAGAAAACGAAAAATCGTTCTGACATGTAGAATGTGGAATTCCACCATATCCTCGTGTACAGTACCATTTTCAAAGCTTCTCCTCCCAGTATTCCTGTAATATTTTTCATTTGTCTGAATTGATTACTGGCATTTGGCTATCGTTTTATGGACTTAACAATGTCACTTACGTTCTGTTGTAAGTATAAGGCTAAGAATGTGTGTGACAAATGTGACATATGATAACTGGCAAGAAGTCAAAATGAATTACTTAAAAATACTTAAGAACGTAACATGTAGCTGAGTGGAGGTGTCACATTATTGTGATATTAGGAATACCTCATTAATCTTAGTTTTATTAAGATTATTTCACAGGTGTGCGAAAACAGTAATTACCGACATCCACTGCCAAGCAAAAGTATACGGATGAGAGCACTATGAAAGCTCCCCATGTTAGTAAAATATATCGATATTGTTGATATGTAATTCAGTTCTCCACTCTAGTTTATTCTGTATAACGTCGTTCATCTCTCCATAACTACTGCAGCCTATCTCTACTTCAAAAAGCTTGGGCTCCCCGAACTCTGTCCGCCTGCATAGCTGAGCGGTAAAGCGTGTGCTTACCACGCTGCGGTAACCACACACGTCTCGATTCCCGGCCGGGTGGAAATTTTTCTCCTCTCGTGAACTGAATGTTGTATTGTCCCATCATCGTCATCATCGCCGACACGCGAGTCGCCCAATGTGGCGTCACCTGAAATAAAGCTTGCAACCCCGTGGCCAAACTTCCCTGGATGGGGACTCCCGGCCATCAATGTTACACGAGCGTTTCATTTTTTTTCCAACTGTTCTTACCCCCTTACAGTTCCTTCCATTCCGAAGTCATCCAGTACTTAATGCCTAGGGTGTGTGTATAAACCGATCCTATCTTTTAGTCACGTTGTAGAACAAATTTTGTTTTCTCGCCAATTAGCTTCAATACTTCCTCATTAGTAATCCGATCCACCCGACATACACTCCTGGAAATGGAAAAAAGAACACATTGACACCGGTGTGTCAGACCCACCATACTTGCTCCGGACACTGCGAGAGGGCTGTACAAGCAATGATCACACGTACGGCACAGCCGACACACCAGGAACCGCGGTGTTGGCCGTCGAATGGCGCTAGCTGCGCAGCATTTGTGCACCGCCGCCGTCAGTGTCAGCCAGTTTGCCGTGGCATACGGAGCTCCATCGCAGTCTTTAACACTGGTAGCATGCCGCGACAGCGTGGACGTGAACCGTATGTGCAGTTGACGGACTTTGAGCGAGGGCGTATAGTGGGCATGCGGGAGGCCGGGTGGACGTACCGCCGAATTGCTCAACACGTGGGGCGTGAGGTCTCCACAGTACATCGATGTTGTCGCCAGTGGTCGGCGGAAGGTGCACGTGCCCGTCGACCTGGGACCGGACCGCACGGATGCACGCCAAGACCGTAGGATCCTACGCAGTGCCGTAGGGGACCGCACCGCCACTTCCCAGCAAATTAGGGACACTGTTGCTCCTGGGGTATCGGCGAGGACCATTCGCAACCGTCTCCATGAAGCTGGGCTACGGTCCCGCACACCGTTAGGCCGTCTTCCGCTCACGCCCCAACATCGTGCATCCCGCCTCCAGTGGTGTCGCGACAGGCGTGAATGGAGGGACGAATGAAGACGTGTCGTCTTCAGCGATGAGAGTCGCTTCTGCCTTGGTGCCAATGATGGTCGTATGCGTGTTTGGCGCCGTGCAGGTGAGCGCCACAATCAGGACTGCATACGACCGAGGCACACAGGGCCAACACCCGGCATCATGGTGTGGGGAGCGATCTCCTACACTGGCCGTACACCACTGGTGATCGTCGAGGGGACACTGAATAGTGCACGGTACATGCAAACCGTCATCGAACCCATCGTTCTACCATTCCAAGACCGGCAAGGGAACTTGCTGTTCCAACAGGACAATGCACGTCCGCATGTATCCCGTGCCACCCAACGTGCTCTAGAAGGTGTAAGTCAACTACCCTGCCCAGCAAGATCTCCGGATCTGTCCCCCATTGAGCATGTTTGGGACTGGATGAAGCGTCGTCTCACGCGGTCTGCACGTCCAGCACGAACGCTGGTCCAACTGAGGCGCCAGGTGGAAATGGCATGGCAAGCCGTTCCACAGGACTACATCCAGTATCTCTACGATCGTCTCCATGGGAGAATAGCAGCCTGCATTGCTGCGAAAGGTGGATATACACTGTACTAGTGCCGACATTGTGCATGCTCTGTTGCCTGTGTCTATGTGCCTGTGGTTCTGTCAGTGTGATCATGTGATGTATCTGACCCCAGGAATGTGTCAATAAAGTTTCCCCTTCCTGGGACAATGAATTCACGATGTTCTTATTTCAATTTCCAGGAGTGTATAATCTTCAGCATTCTCCTGTAACGCCACATTTCAAAAGCTTCTATTATCTTTTTGTCTCAACTGATTATCATCCATGTTTCATTTGCGTACAGTGCTACACAACACCCAAATACCTTTTAATAAGATTTCCTAAAAATTCACCCTTCATAAATCATGGACCTTGCTTTTGGTGGGATGGCTTGCGCGCCTCAGTGATACAGATAGCTGTATTGCGTGTGCAACCACAAGGAGGGGTATGCATGCAGAGGCTAGACAAACGTGTGAGTCCTGAAGAGCGGCAGCGGCCTTTTCAGTAGTTGCAGGGACAACAGTATTGACTGATCTGGCGTTTTAACATCAACCAAACATGCGTTGCTGTGCTAGTACTGTGAACGACTGAAAGCAAAAGGAAACTACAGCCCTAATTTTTCCCGAAGGCATGCAGCCCTACTGTATGGTTAAATGATGATGGCATCTTTTTGGGTAAAATATTCTGGAGATAAAATAGTCCCCCATTCGGATCTCAGGGCGGGGAATACTCAGGAGGATGTCGTCATCAGGAGAAACAAAATTAGCGTTCTGTGAAACGGAGCGTAGAATATTAGATCCCTTAATCGCGCAAGTAGGTTTGAAGATTTAGTACGGGAAATGGGCATACTGAAGTTAGATATAACGGAAATTAGTGAAGTTCGGTGGCAGGAGGAACAGGACTTTTTATACAGGGCTATAAATACAAAATGACATGGGGGTAATCAAAGGGATGGTTTAATAATGAGTAAAAAAAATGAATGCAGGTAAGCTACTATGAACAGCATAGTTCACGCATTATCGTACCCATGTTAGATATAAAGAAAACGTCTGCCATGGTGGTAAAAGTTTATATGCCAGTAGCTCCGCAGATGATGTAGAGACTGAAGAAATGTGTAATGAAATAAAAGAATTTATTCAGATAGGTAAGGGAGACAAAAATTTAATTATGATTGGGTACTGAAATTGGATAGTAGATAGAAGAAGTGAAGGAAAATTTGTAGGTTGGTATTGACTGGGGGAAAGGAATGAAATAGAAAGCCGCCTGGCTGAATTTTACATCTCTAACACTTGCTTTAAGACTCATGAAGTGAGGTTGCGGATTTGGAGGAGACCTGGAGACATCGGAAGGCTTCAGATTGATTATGTAATGGTAAGACAGAGATTTCGGGACCAGATTTTAAATTGTAAGACATTTCCAGGGGCAGATGTAGATTCCGACCACAATTTATTGGTTATTAACTGTAAATTAGAATGGAAGAAAATGCAAAAAGGTAGCAAATTAAGGAGATGAAACCTGGATAAGTTGAGACAACCAAGGGTTCTTGGGAATTTCAGGGGGAGCACTACGCAATGATTGAACAGAGGAAAGAAATACGGTAAGAGACTAATGGGCCGCTTTTAGAGATGGAATAGTGAAGGCAGAAGAAGGTCAAACAGATAAAAAGACAAGGCCTAGTAGAAATCCTCGGCTAACGCAGGAGATACTGAATTTAATTGATCGGGGAGAAATATAAAAAAGCTGCAAATGAAGCACGCGAAAGGGAATACAAACGTCTAAAAAATGAGATTTACAGGAAGTCCAAAATGGCTAGAGGACAAATGTAAGGATTTAAAACCACATTTTCGTGGTTTCGTGGAGAAAAGAGAAGCAGCTGTATGAATATTAGGAGCTCAAATGGAAAACTAGTCCTAAGCAAAGAATGAAAAGCTGGAAGATGAAAGGCGTGTGTAGAGGGTCTGTACAAGAAAAATGAACTTAAAGGCAGTATTATAGAAATGGAAGAGGACGTAGAGGAAGATGAGGTGGCATATATGATATTTCGAGAAGATTTTGACAGAGCACGGAAAGATCTAAGTCGAAATAAGACCGCAGGAGTAGACGACATTACGTCAGAACTACTGACAGCCTTGGGAGAGCCAGCCATGACAAAACTCTTCCATCCTATCGGCAAGATGTATGAGACAGGCGAAACACTCTCAGACTTCAACACGAATGTAACAAGTCTAATTCCAAAGAACTCAAGGCCGTACAGGAGTGAATATTACAGAACTGTCAGTTTAATAGGGCATGGTTGCATATTACTAACGCGAATTATTTACAGAGGAAAGAACTGATGGATGCCGACCTCTTGGAAGATCAGTTTGGGTTCCGGAGAAATTTAGGAACACGCGAGGCGGTACTGACACTACGACTTATCTTAGAAGATAGGTGAAGTAAAAGCAAACCTACTTTTATAGCATTTGTACACTGAGAGAAAGCTTTTGATAATTTTGACTGGAATATACTCTTCGATATTCTGAAGGGAGCGGGGATAAAATACAGCGAGCGAAGGGCTGTTAACAACTTGTACAGAAACCAGACGTCAGTTATAAGAGTCGAGGGCCATCAATGAAAGGGAAGCTTTTGTTGAGAAGGTAGTGAGACAGGTTTGTAGCCTATCGCCGATGTTATTCAATTTGTACATTGAGCAAGCAGTAAAGGAACCGAAAGAAAATTAAGCCTAGTGAGAAGAAATAAAATTTTGAGGTTTGCCGGTGACACTGTAATTATGTCAGAGACAGTAAGGAACTTGGAAGAGCAGCTGAGCGGAATGGACAGTGTCTTGAATGGAGGATATAAGGTGAACAGCAACAAATGCAAAACAGTTGTAATGGAACGTAGTAGAATTATATCAGATGATGCTGAGGCAATTAGATTAGGAAACGAGACACTTAAAGTAGTAGATCAGTTTCTTTATTCGGGCAGTAAAATAACTGATTATGGTCGAAGTAGAGAAGATATGAAATGTTAACTGGCAATGGCAACAAAAGCGTTGTTAACTTCGAATATAGTTTTAAGTGCAAGAAGTCTTTTCTGGAAGGATCTATATTAAGTGTAGCCATGTATGGCAGTGAAATATGGACGATAAACTGTTTGGACAAAAACAGGACAGAAATTCCGAAATGTGATGTTACAGATGAACGCTGAAAAGTAGATGGGTAGATCACATAACCAATGAAGAGGCACTGGATGGAGCTGGGGAGAAATTATATTTGTGGCACAACCGACTAGAAGATGGGAGCGTTTGACAGGAAACGTTCTGCCCGATTTAGTATTGCAGGGAAGTGTGTGGGGTTAAAATTGTGGAGAGGACCATGAAATGCACAGCGAACAGATTCAGAAGGATGTAAGTTTTAGTAGTTATTCGGAGACGAAGAGGCTTGCACAGGACAAGAGTAGCATGCAGAGTTGCGTCAAACCTCTCTTCGGACTGTAGACTTGGACAACAACAACAACAACAACGATAACAACAACAACAGCAACAACAATTAAATTCGCATTCGATGTTAACAAATTTCTCTTTTCAGAAATACTTTTATTGCTATTGACATTCTGCATTTTATATAATCTCTAATTTGGTGATTGTCACTTATTTTGCTGTCTAAATAATATGTCATCTATTGTTTTTGTGTCTCATTTTCTAATCCAATTTCCTCAGCAATATCTGATTTAATTCAGCTATATTACATTACTCTTGTTTTAGTTTTGTTGATACTCATGTTTCGCAGATTGCTTAATGCACAGGTAGAATAACATCTGAGATAGGCTACAACCCAGTATCCTTTCCTTCTCAGATACTGCTTTCCTTTAATAGCCTTCGACACTTACAACTGGAGTCTGTTTTCTGTACCAAGGATCTCTGTTACCTTGAGGGAATGATTTGTATTCAAGGTGCTTTGTTTCGACTTAGATCTTCCTGTGCTCTGTCAAATTCATCTCGCTGTTTCATACCTCTCATTAATTTTTATTCTATTCCCTATTTCCTTTTCATAATATTATCTTCAGGCTGGTTGCCTTGCCATTACCATATTCCTACGACTTTGCAGTCTTCTCTTCTTTGTTTGGTACTGCCTTGCCTTCTGAGCTCTTATTATTCACACCAGTGCTTCTCCTTTCCCAGAAGATCTTTCTGATTTTCCTGTATGTGGCATCTATCTTTTCCGTAGTGATTTATATTTCTATGGTTTTCTGTTCCTACTCTCGTCATTCCTGCTCATGCATTTTACACTTTCCGTCAATCTCATTTTATAGACTTCTGTATTCCCTTTTGCCTGCTTCATTTGCTGCATTTCTGTATCTGTTCCTTTCATCAATTAAATAAAATATCCGAGGATAATTTATGAGCAGAGTCCACATCTGTATATGGAAATATACGGCTGTTTAAAATTTATGTCAAAAATCTTTGTCTTACCATTGCGTAATCTATCTGAAACCTTCTAGTGTCCACAGATCTCTTCTACATACACAGTCTTCTTTCATGATCCTCCAGTCAACTGTTAGCAATGATTATATTGTGCTGTGTGCGAAGTTTTACAAGGTGGCTTCCGCTTTTTTTCCTTAGTCTAGTATACGGTGAGAAAGTCATGAGATACCTACTAATATTGTGTCGGACCTCCTTTTGCCAGGCAACTTGACGTGGCATAAACTCAACAAGTCGTCGGAAGTCCCCTGCAAAAATACTGAGCCATGCTGCCTCTATAGCCGTCCATAATTGCGAAAGTGTTGCCGGTGCAGCATTTTGTGCACGAACTGACCTCTCGATTATGTCCCATAAATCTTCGATGGGATTCATATCGGGCGATCTAGATGGCCAAATCATTTGATCTAAATGTCCAGAATGTTTCTCAAACCAATCGCGAACAGCAGTGTTCTTGTGACATGGCGCATTATCATCCATAAAAGTTCCATCATTGTTTGGGAACATGGAAGCCATGAATGGCTGCAAACGGTCTCCAAGTAGCCAAACATAATCAGAGGACCCAGCCTATCTCATGTAAACACTGCCCACACCATTATGGAGCCACTACCAGTTTGCATAGCGACTTGTTGACAAGTTGAGTCCATGCGTTCGTGGGGTCTGCGCCACACTCCGACCCTACCATCAGCTCTTACCAACTGAAATCGGGAATTATCAGACCAGGCCACGGTTTTCCAGTTGTATAGGGCCTAAACTACATGGTCACGGGCCCAGGAGTGGCGCTGCAGGCGATGTCGTGCTGTTAGCAAAGGCACTCGCGTCAGCCACCTGCTGCCATAGCCCATTTAAGCCAGATTTCATCACACCGTCCTAGCGGATCCGTTCTTCGTATGTCCCACATTGAGTTCTGTGGTTATTCCACCCAGTGTTGCTCGTCTGTTAGCACTGACAACTCTTCGCAAATGCTGCTGCTCTCTGTCGTTAAGTGAAGGCCGTTGGCCTTGTGTTGTCCGCAGTGAGAGGTGATGCCTGAAATGTGGTATTCTCGTCGTACTCTGTGGACCTCGGAATACTGAATTCCCTGACGAGATCCGAAACGGAATGTCGTACGTGTGGGGTACCAACAATCATTCCTCGTTCAAAGCCTGTTAATTCCTATCGTGTGGCCATAATCGCTTCGGACATCTTTTGACTTGAATCGCCTGAATACAAACGACAGCTGGCTAATGCACTGCCCTTTTATATCTTGTGTACGCTATACTACCATCATCTGTATATCTGCACATCACTATCCCACGACTTTTGTCACCTCGGTATATGTCCTAATGTTATATATTCTGTTTTATATATTATAAGTTTTATGAAGAAAGTCACTGAATAGTATATGATTGCCAAGTAATAACTCTGTGAACCAATTTTCTCACTATATAAGATGAGTGGTGCTCTCTGTGGGAGTGGGAGATGATGTTATGTTGTGATTGGAAATGCTGATAACCAGTTTTCTTATTATTATTTCAATATTTTGAACGCAAAACTGTGTGAGGGAGAAGGTGAGTAACTGAAGCAACGGGAGCGCACACAAGAGGACGAAATAACGCACTTCTGACAGGTAGTTGATCTAGTCCAGATAAAGATCAACTAATAAGGATAAGAAACTTCCTGGCTCATTAAAACTGTGTGCCGAACCGAGACTCGAATTCGGGACCTTTGCCTTTGCCCGCGAAAGGCAAGGGTCCCGAGTTCGAGTCTCGGTCCGGCACACAGTTTTAATCTGCCAGGAAGTTTCATATCAGCGCACACTCCGCTGCAGAGTGAAAATCTCATTCTGAATAAGGATAAGGTTCAACTAATGTATTGCGACCAAAACTAGCTAGAGCTGAGTGCAGAGGTAAAATGTATCTGTAACTCTACCAAGATTGCTCATGCTATGCCAAATAGTGCTCTTGTCTCCTCCAAGCCAAGCATGTGAGATCATTGGTGATATATCAGTCAATATGATTATGATTGAACATTTAATTTGAAATCATCTGAGTGTATGTGTACCAACTAGAACATTACCTCATACTAAAGATAGTGGTGGATCGTAACCACACATTCGCAGTTACATCGCAAACGGCTCTAACCCATGTTTGCTGGAACGTTTCTCCTTGTATTATCGTTCACTTTCACCCGTACCAGTCTCCGCTATTAATTATGATAGTTCCTGTTTCTGAGACACGATTAGCACTGAATTTATTAAATAATATTATATTGCTTAGAACAAGCAAAGATGCATAAAGCATTCCTGCCATGCTACATTCGCGAGTGAGACGACTACAGAATTCAATGCTATGGTGCAAGAAAATATCCATTCGTCACGTAAGGTAATTGCTGTACCTTCGAACACTTCTCAGACTTTCACCTCTAGCGAGATCTGTAATATAAGTGTAATATATGTTCTTAGTCATGTTTTAAATGATAACATTCACTTTATGTGTGTTGCATTCTTTTTCTGAAACTACTCCGAAAAGCTAAGGTTTTTCCATATGTGAAAAACTGTTCCAAGTCACAACATGGTCATGTACCTAGGAACATATATTCTGATCAGATTTAAAAATGTTACGTTAGAGAATACATTGTCAGTACTATATTTAATAGTCTATGTGTAGCATTACGACTCCATTACGCACCAATAATCAGTAAGTGATATCAAATTAAGCTGAAGTATTAGATGAAGCCAGATATAAGTTAAAACATTTTGAAATAGGACATATTGGTATCTATCACAAATTTTCATTTTCGAGTCAGAGAAAATTTTTTAAACATTAAGCAAACATTGTTCATATGCAAATATCACGTGTTCCATGATAAAAATATGGTACACGACTAACGAAATATGGCTTAACCGTCTACACGTTGTGTAGCAACTTTCAACCCTTGGATACATAACAGGGGTCTTTAAGACACGGCAACCTTTCATTTCCTCAATAAATGATCTTAAATTTAGTTTATCTTACTTGATGTCCTGTTTAATTCTTGGAAAAACAACTGAATATAATTTGTTGTAAGTCGAATTACTAATTTTATTTTATGAATTTTATAATCCTACACCTGTAACGCTTGACAGGGGTCTTTCAGGCCCATTAGCAAACTAACAATTTTTCCAGCAGGATAATTATCATTGATCTGGGTGGCGCACGAAAGTAACGTGTTACTGATAACATTTGTCAGTTCTGGTAGTTATACTCTTTTTTCAGAGGTCAGAGTACTGTAAAAGCTACCGCCGCGTACTCTCTTGAAGGTTGTGTACAGCTCATTGCCAAAATACTTTCAAATGAGCGTAATCTCACAACTAGAATAATTATGTAAGAGACTTTTATCTGTTAGGTCGAACAGGGATTTC